>NC_069707.1:23717500-24383750 GCF_023699985.2 Odocoileus virginianus
AGAAGCTACAGTCAGCAAAAATAGGATTGGGGCTGACTGTGGCTCAGATCATGAACACCTTATTGCCTGATTCAGATTTAAATTGAAGAAAGTAGGGAAAACCACTAGATCATTCAGGTGTGACCTAAATCAAATCCTTTACCATTATACAGTAGAAGTGACAAATAGATTCAAGGAATTATTTCTGATAGACAGAACGCTTGAAGAACTGTGGATGGAGGTTTGAGACATTGCACAAGAGGCAGTGATCAAGACCATCCCCAAGAAAAAGAAATATAAAAAGGCAAAATGGTTTTCTGATGAGGTCTTACAAATAGCTGAGAGAAGTTCAGTTCAGTTCAGTTGCTCAGTCGTGTCCAACTCTTTGTGACCCCATGAAGTGCAGCACGCCAGGCCTCCCTGTCTATGACCAACTCCTGGAGTCTACCCAAACTCATGACCATTGAGTCAGTTGTGCCATCCAGCCATCTCATCCTCTGTCATCCCCTTCTCCTCCTGCCTTCAATCTTTTCCACCATCAGGGTCTTTTCCAATGAGTCAGCTCTTCACATCAGGTGGCCGAAGTATTGGAGTTTCAGCTTCAACATTAGTCCTTCCAATGAACAACCAGGACTGATCTTTAGGATGGACTGGTTGGATCTCCTAGCAGTCCAAGGGACTCAAGAGTCTTCTCCGACACCACAGTTCAAAAGCATCAATTCTGCGCTCAGCTTTCTTTATAGTCCAACTCTCACATCCATACATAATGACTGGAAAAACTGTAGCCTTGACTAGATAGACCTTTGTTGACAAAGTAATGTCTCTGCTTTTTAATGTGCAGTCTAGGGTGGTCATAACTTTCCTTCCAAGGAGTAAGCATTTTTTAATTCCATGGCTGCAATCACCATCTGCAGTGATTCTGGAGACCAGAAAAATAAAGTCTCTCACTGTTTCCACTGATTCCTCTTCAATCTGCCATGAAGTTATGGGACTGGATGTCATGATCTTAGTTTTCTGAATGTTGAGCTTTAAGCCAACTTTTTCACTCTCTTCTTTCACTTTCATCAAGAAGCTCTTTAGTTCTTCACTTTCTGCCAAAAGGGTGGTGTCATCTGCATATCTGAGGTTATTGATATTTCTCCCAGCAGTCTTGATTCCAGCTTGTGCTTCTTCCAGCCCAGTGTTTCTCATGATGTACTCTGCGTATAAATTAAATAAGCAGGGTGACAATATACAGCCTTGACATACTCCCTTTCCTATTGGGAACCAATCTGCTGTTCCATGTCCAGTTCTAACTGTTGCTTCCTGACCTGCATACAGGTTTCTCAAGAGGCGGGTCAGGTGGTCTGGTATTCCCATCTCTTTCAGAATTTTCCACAGTTTATTGTGATCCACACAGTCAAAGGCTTTGGTGTACTCAATAAAGCAGAAATAGATGTTTTTCTGAAACTCTCTTGCTTTTTCAATGCTCCAATGGATGTTGGCAATGTGATCTCTCATTCCTTGCCTTTTCTAAAACCATCCTGAACGTCTGGAAGTTCATGGTTCACGTATTGCTAAAGCCCGGCTTGGAGAATTTTGAGCATTACTTTACTAGCGTGTGAGATGAGTGCAAGTGTGTGATAGTTTGAGCATTCTTTGGCATTGCCTGGGAAAAGAAGAGAAGCTAAAAGAAAAGGAGAAAAGAAAAGATATATCCATTTGAATGCAGAGTTCTGAATAATAACACAGAGCGATAAGAAAACTTCCTCAGTGATCAATGCAAAGAAATAGAGAAAAACAATAGAATGGGAAAGACTAGAGATAACTTCAAGAAAATTTAGTGATACCAAGGGAACATTTCATGCAACGATGGGTACAATAAAGGACAGAAAGAGTATGGACCTAACAGAAGCAGAGCATATTAAGAAGTGGCTAGAATATACAGAAGAACAAAAAAGATCTTCATGACCCAGATAACGATGATGGTTGAGAGCCAACCATCCTGGAATGCAAAGTCAGGTGGAACTTAGGAAGCATCACTATGAACAAAGCCAGTGGAGGTGATGGAATTCCATTTGAGCTACTTCAAATCCTAAAAGATGATGCTGTGAAAGTGCTGCACTCAATATGCCAGCAAATTTGGAAAACTCAGCAGTGGCCACAGGACTGGAAAATGTCAGTTTTAATTCCAATCCCAAAGAAAGGCAGTGCCAAAGAATGCTCAAACTCCTGCACAATTGCACTCATCTCACATGCTAGTGAGGTAATGCTCAAAATTCTCCATGCCAGGCTTCAATAGTATTTGAACTGTGAACTTCCAAATCTTTAAGCCGAATTTAGAAAGGCAGAGTCAAATTGCCAACATCCACTGGATCATGGTAAAAGCAAGAGAGTTCCAGAAAAACATTTACTTCTGCTTTATTTATTATGCCAAAACCTTTGACTGTGTGGATCACAGCAAACTGTGGGATATTCTTAGAGATGTGAATACCAGGCCACCTGGAAGTAACAGTTAGAACTGGCAATGGAACAACAGACCGGTTCCAAGTCGGGAAAGGAGTATGTCAAGGCTGCAGTATATCACCCTACTTATTTAACTTCTATGCAGAGAACATCATGTGAAATGCTGGGCTGGATGAAGCACAAGCTGGAATCAAGATTGCTGGGAGAAATATCAATAACCACAGATATGCAGATGACACCACCCTTATGGCAGAAAGCAAAGAAAAACTAAAGAGACTCTTGATGAAAGTGAAAGAGGAGAGTGAAAATGTTGGCCCAAAACTCAATATTCAGATCATGGCAACCGTCCCCATCACTTCATGGAAGATAGGTGGGGAAACAATGGAAACAGTGAGAGACTATTTTCTTGAGCTTCAAAATCACTGCAGATTATGACTGCAGCCATGGTATTAAAAGATGCTTACTCCTTAGAAGAACAGCTATGACCAAACTAGACCACATATTAAAAAGCAGAGACATTACTTTACCAACAAATACCCATCTTCAAAGCTATGGTTTTTCCAGTAGTCATGTACAGATGTGAGAGTTGGGCTATAAAGAAAGTTGAGTGCTTAAGAATTGATGCTTTTGAACTGTGTTATTGGAGAAGACTCTGATACTACTTTGAACTGTAAGGAGATCCAACCAGTCAACCCTAATAAAAGCAGTCCTGCATATTCATTGGAAGGTCTGATGCTGAAGCTGAAACTCCAACACTTTGGCCACCTGATGCGAAAAACTGACTCCTTGGAAAAGCCCCTGATGCTGGGAAAGATTGAAGGCAGCAGAATTAGGGGACGATAGAGGATGAGATGTTTGGATGGCATCACTGACTAAATGGACATAGTTTGAGCAAACTTTGTGCTTTGGTGATGGACAGAGAAGGCTGGCATGCTGCAGTCCATGGGGTCGAAAAATGTTGGACATGACAGAGTGACTGAAATGAACTGAACTGAAAGGTATGCTGCATACCTACGTACATGGCGATCCCAGACTGGTGGGCTGTGAAGCTTGTTGATGCTGCCCTCTACTTGGCTCACGTCAATCCATCCATCATCATCCATCAGAAGAATGTTGAGGTGCTGATCACTCCCTCTTTGGACAATTAATATAAAACTTCTCACTATCTTCCCCAAGTTGGGGCGCATAGTTTTGAGGGCATGAGCCCACTGTGTCCACCTTTATTTGGCAAAACAATGAAATTATTCTGTTCTACTTTATTTAAAACTCTGTATCTGAAATTTTATTTGGCATGGTGTACAGAAAGGCTGAGCTTTCAGCATTATATGCTTTCATGACTTTAATCAAAATAAAAAATAAATAAATAAAAATAATAAATAAATAAAGCTATGACTTTTTAAATGTTAATAACAACTAGTACACAAATCCATGTCTGTAAAGAAAAAAAGTTTGCACATGTATGGGTTTAAAAGTGAAATTTGTTATTTATCTACCCTTATAATTTCCTTCCTTACCCTATACACAGATAATCACTGTGTGTAATTACAGATGTTTTCCTAGTATTGTAAATGTTCCAGGAAAATATCTTGAATTTACTTGAATAAAGGGCTATACAATGTAAATATTAAGAGTTTAAACTAAAAGTTTAAACTCTTAATATTTATTTTAAATTCTCTTATTTCACCATTTAGGGTCCCTTGATCAATGTTGAAGAATAAATTTAGTGAGATAAAACACCCTTCTTTTTTCCTAAATGAAATTTTATATTGATGTCTATTCCTTCTGAAAATCATATTCCTATAATTCATTTTCTTGTATGCCTTTATTCATCATTAGTTTTTTTCAATTTATTTGTGCTATTTATTTGGAGTGTGATTTATTTCATGTGAAAAGAGCTCAGGAATCTATAGACTTTTTCTTTCTGTTTTTAAACTCAAACTGAAAGTATTTGTGCTTATTGTTACATTACTAAATTCACATTTATTATCTTAAGAATTAAAAAGTGTGTTTTATTTATATAAAATAGAGTAAAGAAGGTAGAAATCCTGAACTTATATATCTTGCAGCAGTCCAGTACTCCTTACCATAGTAACTAGAAAAAAAGAAAAAAAAAGGTTAAATGCCCAAAATATAGTTTTTTAAGGTATTAGAAAACTGCTGAAGTAAACAAGACTCTAGGTGCCAGGATCCTCCAAAGAGGGAAATTTGTGGCTGATTCTATCTTGGGGGCATTTGCATATTCTTGGCGCAAATCCTAGCCAACACCGAGAACGATGGCTCTGCTAATAGGAGAGAAACCAGCACAGTTTTTGGCAATATCACGGGGCTGGGGACAAAAGTGGGGTTTAGGGATGCCAAAGCAGCCACGAATTGGAGGCATCTGATTGGAGGGAGCCAAAGCAGCCAAGAATTGGAGGGAGCCGTGAGATTGGAAGGACAGGGAACTGATCCAAAAACTGCCAACTTCCCCTGAGGTGCATGCTGAGTATTTGAATTTCAAAGAGGAGGGCAATAAGATACTAGACAGAAAGCTGCTGGAGGGCATAGCTAACTGTTCCACAGTCTTGCAAGGCAAAGAAGAAAACAGTAGTTCAGAAACTGTCAAAGAGGTGAGTGCTTATAATCACTCCAGGATTTCAATTGAGATATTTTAAGGAATACACCAAATTCAAGATGGACCATAGGTGGACTGGACATTATAAAGACAGCAGTCAAATTGAAGTCAGCCCAGTGTCTGACTGGATTAAGCTTATCTTCTTTCAGCCCATGCATCTTCCAAAGGAGATGGTGAACTTTCTAGATGATGATATACTTAAAGTAGATTTTATTAACATGAGCAACAAGTTGCTGAATTTCACCAGAAAATGAAATTTGTTAAATAAAATTTTAGAAATGAAAAATGCAATATCTCTGTTAAAACAATTAATCCCATCTCAATAATGAGAAACCAACTGGAAAATACCTACTGAGGGGCATTGTACAAAGGACCAAGACTAGTCAAATCTGTCAAGATCATCAGAAACAAGGAAAATCTGAGAAACTGCCATAGTCAAGAAAAGCCTAGGGGCATAGGATGGCTAAATGTTATCGATTAGATCATGAAATGGGCTTCCCTGGTGGCTCAGATGGTAAAGAATCTGCCTGCAGTGCAGGAGACCCAGGTTCAATCCCTGCGTTGGGAAGATCCCCTGGAGAAGGAAATGGCCATCCATTCCAGTATTCTTGCCTCGAGAACTTCATGGACAGAGGATCCTGGCGGGTTACATAAAGTCTATGAGGACTTACATAAAGTGTCAGACAGACTGACTGACTAACACTTTCACTTCTTCAGATCATGAAACAGGAAAGGGACTTTTGATAAATGTGAAGTAAAACTCAGTAAAATACGGGCATTAGTTATTAATAATGTATCTATATCAGTTTATTATTTGTAACAAATATGACACACTACATTAAGATGTTAATAGAAGGGGGAAATGAGTGGGGATATAGAATAGTCTTCATGTATGTATTTAATTGTACTGATCATTAAGAATTATTATAGAAAACTTTATTCCCCCAACTCACTCTTGAAGGATAAAATGTTTCAATCCATAAAATGTTATACTGAAAAATAGTAGTGCTTAATTTATTATCAAGGTTCATGGAAGAAAATGCAGGGCATTTTTCTTGGCTCTGTCTGGAATGCTTTAGAAGAAAAGACTAGAGAATACTAAAGCAATCAGAAAGTCAACTTGGCACATTGATTGTGATTATTTCTTTCATGAACGTAGTCATCCTTATGTGGAAGACAGAAAAACTTCCATCTGTTTTATGTAAGTGATCTTGAAACGAATGAGAGTACCTGGAGTGGCAGGAATAATGCCAGAGAAATAATGTGAAGAGTGCAAAGCAAAAGTTAGGAAGCAATAATCCAAATACAAGACAAGGTCAGAGGCAAACAAAAAGCCCAGTAATTGCACAGCTTCAGTGCAGGCTGACATATAGGAGTGAAGCTGGAATTATCGTATTTAGTAACAGAAATTTGCCGCTACCTTGCAAATAAATAAGACTAGCATAAATAGGGAAGAATAGATGGACTTCTATTGATATTGCTTATAAAATTTCAACCAATTGAGAATTTAAGCAAACTTATAGTAAGTGCTTATAATAAGAAATCCTTATGAAATGTACACGAATATACTATTACCACTATCAAATTTGCAATGAGTGCTTCAGTTTATGGAGGGATTACTGATTTCAGAACTTAGGGTCTGTCAAGGAAAAGTAATAAAAAAAATATCTGACAGGATGGCAGAGGAGTAGGTGGATGTAGACTACATCCCTCTCCATGGATACATCAGTAATACACCTTCAGACACAGAAGTTCATGCAGAACACATGCTGAGAGCAGACAGGAGGACCTGATCAGTGGAAAAGAAGATGTAGAACCATGCAAAACTCAGCAGGACAAAGGAACTTGGGGGAAAACAGGAGTGTTAGTAGGAATGGACCTGCCCTCAGATGGTGGGGGGATTGAAACAGGGGTCCTATCCCCACATTGGGGCAATTGTCTGAGTCAGAAGAGAAGCATTTAAGAGTGAACAGCTGATCTGTGGCAGCCTAAATGGAAAGAGAATCAGACAGTCCTTGCTGCAGTCACACATACCCCGGACAGGGACGCAGGTCCCCTGGAAGATGCAGCGGCTGCGAGCTGGAGTTTAGGGATTGGGGCGTCATCTCAGGGCAAGGGCTGCTGTTGACTGCAGAGAGATGGATTGAGAAGATGTGAGGGAGGAGATTGTGGTGGGAAATGCCTGTGCAGGAAAGCCGGGCAGGCATGGAAGCAAGGCGATACTGCTGAGTCACACCTAGGGGGTGGAGCCATCACCAATAACCTCTCCCCACGTGCTAACATCAGCAGCTGAGCAATAGAGAGGCTGGCCCATCAAACGCCGGATGTGCAGAACTACCACCCAGAGTGCTCCTTTAAGCGACTTGAGCTACAGAACTACAGCACCCCAGCCAGGGGGGCCCCTCTATGGGCCTGATGCACAGAACAATATTGAAGGACCCCAGGCAAGGGAGCCCTCTAAGTGCCTGAATGGGCAGAGTTATGGAGAAAGGCTGGCCAAAGAGGCCTTCTGATTACCAGCTGCAAGAGGCTAAAAAAATAAAAAAGACTCTGAGAGGGCCATGACTCCTACAGTGGAGGCAGTCCGTGTCCCTGCAAGCCAAGCAGCCGCACCATCTTCACACTCAACTCTCACTGGGGCAAAGCTACCACAGGCAAAAAAGTCTTTTTTTTTTTTAAATTTTTAAAAATTTATTTGTATTAGTTGGAGGCTAATTACTTTACAACATTGCATTGGTTTTTGTCATACATTGAAATGAATTAGCCATGGCTAATTCAAAAAAGTCTTGAATCTATGATCACAGGGTCACTTTGGTCATGTCCAACCCTCTGTGACCCTGTAGACTGTGGCCTGCCAGGCTTCTATGTCAGGGAAGGGGGTGGTTCACCAGGCAAGAATACTGGAGTGTATTGGCCAATACTGGTTCCCATACCCTTCTAGAGCACTATATTTCCTGCTGACCTAGCCACCAACTCCCCTGAGTATCTGATGCTGCCAGAACCCCTGAGACCCAAGCAGCGGCACCACCTCCACGCCTGGCCCTCACAGGGGCAGACCCAAGTCCTGCAGGGCAGCCTCAGAAGCAAACCCCAGTGGACAACCAACATGCAGAAATAGAAATAAAACCACAATTGGATCAGGGGCAGTGTGGCTAAGGAAGAAGACCCCAAAACTTCCCACCAGCTTTGCAAGCTGCAGGTTACATCCACATGATTAACTAGGCAGACTCTCAGTCCATGGAATATATAAAAGGCCATTGAGAGCTCCCACAAAAGAAAACACACTAGTTCTGATAGCTGTGGGCATTGGAGGCAAGAACACAAAGGAGCAGGACCAGATTAGAATCTGAGCTGCCTCCACAGCAGGTCCAGAATCAGCACAGAGTTGGAGGGCATCCTAGGAAGGTGAGGTGGACTGTGACTCTGAGTGAGGGAAGGGACGCTAACAGAAGTGACGCAATAAAAATATTTATTATTCTTATGTTTTGACTTGTTCTGTATATTATTTTGCATATCCCCCTCCCCGTAGTAGTTGTTGATTTTATTGGCACTATGAAATCTAATTAAGCTTTTGAGCTTTTTTTTTCTCTCAGTCACATGTTTTACTGTTTTTCTAAACCTCTGCCTCTATATTGGGTTTTTGCAGTTCTGTGGAGTTTAACTTTTCTTTTTTCTCCTTTTTTAATTTTAATTTTTAACTTCATAAACCTATTATTATTTTTTCTACATTTATTCCTTTGTTTGCTTTTCCTGCTGTTCTTTTCTCCTTGAAGTTAATTTTAATGTATATAAATCTTCTTCATTTACCTCTATTTAACTTTGCATATCTATTCTTTCTTTCCTTTCCTCTCAAAATATTTGTCAGTTTTAATTTTGTTGCTTTAACCCCCAACTGGCACCTTACTTTAGTTTTGTTTTCCAGTTTGTGCTTTAGTTAGTTTTGTTCTGGTAGATACAATTTTTGGTTTCCCTTGATTGCTGTGTCAATCTATTTTACTTTATTTTTGTTGGACTGTTTTATTTGTTGTTGTTATTGTTGGACTGTTTTGATTTTGCATATGGGTGTATATGTACATGTCTATCCACTCACAGTTTTTATTGTGGTGATAAAGATCTGCCTCTACTTTGGGCTTTTGCAGTTCTGTGACATTTTCCTTTTTTTTTTTTTTTGGTCGCCTTTTTTCTAAATTCTTCCATTTTTTTTTTTCTTTCTTTTCTCTCTTTTGTAATTTTAATTTTTAATTTTTTAAACCTAATTTTTCTACATTTATTTCTTTATTTGTCTTTCCTACTGTTCTTTTCTCCTTGCTGCTAATCTTTAATGTATATAAATCTTCATCTACCTCTATTTAACTTTGCATACGCTTTCTTTCTTTTCTTTCTTTCCTTTCCTATCAACATATGTGTTAGTTTTGTCTTCACTGCTTTATTCCCCACTTTGCACCTTGCTTTAGTTTTGTTTTCTAGTTTGTGCTTTAGTTAGTTTTGTTCTTAACTGGTAAATATAATTTTTGATTTACTTTGTACACTAGATCAATCTATTTTATTTTTGTTGGACTGTTTTAACTTTGCTTATGGGTGTATATGTATATGTGTATATTCCATTATTTTAATTATTATTTTCTTCATTTTGTAACTGCCATTTTGTCTAGGGTTCATCTTTGGTTTCCTGTTTTTGGATATTTGCTTTAATCTCACTTATTGCCGTAACAAACCACTTGTGGAACCTTTGGTCTCACAGTCCAACTCTCATATCCATACATGACCACTGGAAAAACCATAGCCTTGACTAGACGGACCATTGTTGGCAAAGTAATGTCTCTGCTTTTTAATATGCCATCTAGGTTGGTCATAACTTTCTTTCCAAGGAGTAAGCGTCTTTTAATTTCATGGCTATAGTCACCATCTGCAGTGATTTTGGAGCCCCAGAAAATAAAGTCTGACACTGTTTCCACTGTCTCCTCATCTATTTCCCATGAGGTGATGGGACCATGATCTTAGTTTTCTGAATATTGAGCTTTAAGCCAACTTTTTCACTCTTCTCTTTCACTTTCATCAAGAAGCTTTTTAGTTCCTCTTCACTTTCTGCCAAAGGGGTGGTGTCATCTGCATATCTGAGGTTACTGATATTTCTCCCGGCAATCTTGATTCCAGCTTGTGCTTCTTCTAGCCCAGCGTTTCTCATGATGTACTCTGCTTATAAGTTAAACAAGCAGGGTGACAATATACAGCCTTGATGCACTCCTTTTCCTATTTGGAACCAGTCTGTTTTTCCATGTCCAGTTCTAACTGTTGCTTCCTGACCTGCATACAAGTTTCTCAAGAGGCAGGTCAGGTGGTCTGGTATTCCCATCTCTTTCAGAATTTTCCACAGTTTATTGTGATCCACACAGTTGAAGGCTTTGGCGTAGTCAATAAAGCAGAAGTAGATATTTTTTTCTGGAACTCTCTTGCTTTTTCGATGATCCAGCGCATGTTGGCAATTTGATTTCTGGTTCCTCTGCCTTTTCTAAAACCAGCTTAAACATCTGGAGGTTCTCAGTTCACGTATTGCTGAAGCCTGGCTTGGAGAATTTTGAGCATTACTTACTAGCCTGTGAGATGAGTGCAATTGTGTGGTAGTTTGAGCATTCTTTGGGATTGCCTTTCTTAGGGATTGGAATGAAAACTGACCTTTTCCAGTCCTGTGGCCACTGCTGAGTTTTCCAAATTTGCTGGCATATTGAGTGCAGCACTTTCACAGCATCATCTTTCAGGATTTGAAATAGCTCAACTGGAATTCCATCACATCCACTAGCTTTGTTCGTAGTGATGCTTTCTAAGTTCCACTTGACTTCACATTCCAGGATGTCTGGCTCTAGGTGAGTGATCACACCATTGTGATTATCTGGGTCATGAGGATCCTTTTTGTACAGTTCTTCTGTGTATTCTTGCCCCCTCTTCTTAATATCTTCTGCTTCTGTTAGGTCCAAACCATTTCTGTCCTTTATTGAACCCATTTTTGCATGAAATGTTCCCTTGATATCTCTCATTTTCTTGAAGAAATCTCTAGTCTTTCCCATTTTGTTGTTTTCCTCTATTTCTTTGCATTGATGGCTGAGGAAGGCTTTCTTATCTCTCCTGGTTATTCTTTGGAACTCTGCATTCAAATGGTATCTTTCCTTTTCTCCTTTGCTTTTCACTTCTCTTCGTTTCACAGCTATTTGTAAGGCCTCCTCAGACAACCATTTTGCCTTTTTGCATTTATTTTCCATGGGGATTGTCTTGATCCCTGTCTCCTGTACAATGTCACATACCTCCGTCCAAAGTTCATCAGGTTCTCTGTCTATAAATCTAGTCCCTTAAATCTAATTCTTACTTTCACTGTATAATCATAAGGGATTTGATTTAGGTCATACCTGAATGGTCTAATGGTTATCCCTACTTTCTTCAATTTAAGTCCAAATTTGGCAATAAGGAGTTTATGATCTGAGCCACAGTCAGCTCCCAGTCTTATTTTTGCCGATGGTATAGAGCTTCTCCATCTTTGGCTGCAAAGAATATAATCAATATGATTTCGGTGTTGACCATCAGTATCAAATAGTGAGAACTCACACAAAGGAAACCATTTGAATACAAGACCCAGCATCACCCAACCACCAGTAGTACCCTGTGCAGGACACCTCATCTAAACAACAAACAAAAGAAAAATACAAACCTAACCATCAGCAGACAGGATTACCACCTCACTCAGCCTTGCCCATCAGAGGAAAAACAAACAAACAAACAAGTCAGCACAAATCTCACCCTGTATGAAGTTTACACAAACAACTGGACCAACCTTAGGAGGGAAGAAACCAAAAGGAAGAAATAATTCAACCTTGAAGCCTGGGGAAAGGAGACCTCAAACGAAATCAGTTAAAAAAAAAATAATGAAAAGGCAGAGAAATACTACACAAATGAAGGAACAAACTAGAAACACAGAAGTCCAAATAAATGAAGAGGAAACAGGCAAACTACCTGAAAAGGAATTCAGAATAAATACAGCAAAGATGATAAATAACCTTGAAAATCAAATGGAGAAAATGCAAGAATCAATTAACAAAGACCTAGAAGAATTAAAGAATAAGCATTCAGAGACAACACAATTACTGAAATTAAAAATAGTCTAGAAGGAATGAATAGCAGCATATCTGAAGCAGATGAACAAATCAGTGGGCTGTAATATAAAATTGTGGAAATAACTTCTGAAAAGCAGAATAAAGTAAAAAAAAAAAAAAAAAGAAAGAAAAGAACTGAGGATAGTCTCAGAAACCTCTGTGACCATATCAAATGCACCAACATTTGAATTATAGGGGTCCCAGAAGAAGAAGAGGAAAAGAAAGTGTACAAGAAAATATGAAGAGATTATAGTTGAAAATTTCCCCAACATGGAAAGGAAATAGCCAGTCAAGTCCAAGAGGCACTAAAAGGCCCATATAGGATTAACCAAAGGGGAAGCATGCCAAGACACATACTAATCAAACTAACAAAGACTAAACACAAAGAAAGAATATTAAAAACAGCAAGGGAGAAGCAACAAGTAACATAAAAGGGAAACTCCATATACTTAACAGCTGATCTTTCAGCAGAAACTCTGCAGGCCAGAAGGGAATGGCAGGTATATTTAACGTACTGAAAGGGAAAAAAATCTACAACTAAGATAACTGTACCCAGAAAAGATCTCATTCAAAATTGATGGAGAAATAAAAAACTTTTCAAATAAACATAAGTAAAGAGAATTCAGTACCACCAAACCAGCTTTACAACAAATTTTAAAGGGACTTACATAGTCAAGAAATACAAGAGAAGAAAAAAGATCTAAAAAATCAACCCCAAACAATGAAGAAAATGGCAATAGCAGCATATATATCAATAATTACTTTAAATGTAAAAGGATTAAATGCTCCAAACAAAAGACACAGACTGGCTAAATGGATAGAAAAGCAAGACCTATATATACTGTCAGAGCAGAAATGAATGAAAAAGAAATGAAAGAAACAATAGCAAAGCTAAATAAAACTAAAAGCTGGTTCTATGAGATGATAAACAAAATTGACAAACATTTAGCCAGACTCATCAAGGGAAAAAAAAGAGAAGAATCAAACCAACAAAATTAGAAATGAAAAAAGGAGAGGTTACAACAGACAGTGCAGAAATACAGAGGATTATAAGAGACTATTATGAACAACTATATGGCATAAAATAGATATGTGTGTGTTAGTTGCTCAGTCCTGTCCAACTCTTTGCAACCACATGGACTGTAGCCCACCAGGCTCCTCTGTCCATGAAATTCTCCAGGCAAGAATACTGGAGTGGGTTGCCAGTTCCTGCTCCAGACGATCTTCCTGACCCAGGGATCAAACCCAGGTCTCCTGCATTTCAAGCAGATGCTTTACCATCTGAGCTACTATGGAAGCAAATGTGGCTTTCAGTAAATTTTTTCAGATGCACCCTCAACTGTTTAACTCTACTGACAATAGACAGCAGGGCATGTATATACAACATAAATGAAAGGAATGAGGTCCTCTGATCTTTGCAACAACATTCCTCTTACCTGAGAAAAACTAAGGATGACAAATTGCTACAGGGTCATTATGGAAATCTGAAAGCTGTGTTTGCATTTTTCTCTATTTTATCTTCCATGTCTCCTCTTTTGTTTAAATATCCCTGAGATAATTTTGCAGTGTAAATGGAAGAGGAAGATGTGCCTGAAGGCTTTGCTAAATGCACAGTAAAGATTGGTTCATAAAACGAATAACCTGGAAGAAATGGACAGATTCTTAGAAAAGTTCAATCTTCCAAGACTGAACCAGGAAGAAATAGAAATTATGAACAACCCAATTACAAGCACTGAAATTGAAGCTGTGATAAAAAAAAAATCTCCCAAAAAACAAAAGCCCAGAACCAGACAGCTTCACAGGGGAATTCTATCGAACATTTAGAAAAGAGCTAATACCTATCCTTCTAAAATTCTTTCAAAAAACTTCAGAGGAAGGGACACTTCCAAACTCATTCCACAAGGCCACCATCACTCTGATACCAAAACCAGACAAAGACAATACACACAAAAAGAAAACTATAGGGCAATATCACTGATGAACATAGATGCAAAAATTCTCAAAAAAATTTTAGCAAACAAAATTCAACAACGCATCAAAAAACTCAAGCACCATGATCAAGTTGGGTTTTTTCCAGTAATGTAAGGATTCTTCCATATACACAAATCAATCAATGTGATACACCATATTAACACAATGAAAGATAAAAATCATATGATGATGTAACAGATGCAGAAAAAGCCTTTGATAATATTCAATATCCATTTATGATTAAAACTACTCCAAAAAAGTGCATAGAAGGTATGTACCTCAACTTAGTAAAGGCCGCACATGATAAGCCTACAGCAAATGTTAATCTCAATAGTGAAAAACTGAAAGCATTACCCGTAAGATCAGGAAGAAGACAAGAGTGTCCACTTTCATTACTGTTATTCAACATAGTTCTGGAAGTCCTAGCTACAGCAATCAGAGAAGAAAAAGAAATGAAAGGAATACAGATTGGAAAAGAAGAAGTAAAACTCCCACTATTTGCAGATGACATGATACTGTACATAGAAAACTCTAAAGATAATATCAGAAAATTACTAGAGGTAATCAGTGAATTTAGCAAAGTTGCAGGATACAGAATCAATATACAGAAATCACTTGCATTTCTATATACTAACAGTGAAAACTCAGAAAGGGAAATTAAGGAATCAATCCCATTCACCATTGCAACAAAATGAATTAAATATCTAGGAATAAACTTACTTAAGGAAACAAAAGAACTGTACACAGAAAATTATAAGATGATGGATAAAAGAAATCAAAGAAAACATAAACAGACGGAGAGGTATTCCATGTTCCTGGGTAGGAAGAATCAATATTGTGAAAATGACTATACTACTAAGCACAATCTATAGATTCAATGAGATCCCTATCAAATTACCAATGGCATTTTTCACAGAACTAGACAAAAAAATTTCACAATTCATATGGAAACACAGAAGACTCTGAATAGCCAAAGCAGTTTTGAGAAAGAAGAAAGGAGTTGGAGGAATCAACCTTCCTAGCTTCAGATTATCCTACTAAGCTACAGTTATCAAGACAGGATGGTAATGGCAGAAAAACAGAAATATAGAGCAATGGAATAAGATAGAAAGCCCAGAAATAAACCCATGCACCTATGGGTACCTTATTTTTGACAATGGAGGCAAGAATACACAATGGGGCAAAGACAGCCTCTTCAATAAATGGTGCTGGGAAAACTGGACAGCCACATGTAAAAGAATGAAATTAGGACACTTCCCAACACCATACACAAAGACAAACTCAAAATGGATTAACGACCTAAATGTAAGACCAGAAACTATAAAACTCTTAGAGGAAAACAAAGGCAGAACACTGGATGACATAAATCAAAGCAAGATCCTCTATGACCCACCTCCTAGTACTCTAGAAATAAAAACAAAAGTAAACAAGTGGGACCTGATTAAATTTAAAAGCTTTTGCACAGTGAAGGAATCTATAAGCAAGGTGAAAAAACAAGCCTCAGAATGAGAGAAAATAATAGCAAATGAAACAACTGACAAAGGATTAATTTCCAAAATATACAGGCAGCTCATATAACTCAATGCAGAAAAATAAACAACCAAATCAAAAAGAGGGCAAAAGAACTAAACAGACATTTCTCCAAAGAAGACATACAGATGGCTAAGAAACACATGAAAAGATGCTCAACATCGTTCATTATTAGAAAAATGTAAATCAAAACTACAATGAGATATCACCCCATACCAGTCAGAATGACCAGCATCAAAAAGTCTACAAACAATGAATGCTGGTTAGGGTATGGAGAAAAGGGAATGCTCTTGCACTGTTGATGGGAATGTAAATTGCTACAGCCACTATGTAAGATGGCATGGAGGTTCCTTAGAAACCTAGGAATAAAACCACCATATGACCCAGCAATCTTACTCCTAAGCATATACCCTGAGAAAACCAAAATTGAAAATGGCACATGTATCCCATTGTTCATTGCAATACAGTTTATAATAGCTAGAACATGGAAGCAACCTAGATGTCCATTGACAGATGAATGAATAAAGAAGTTGTGGTACATATACACAATGGAATATTACTCAGCCATAAAAAGGAATGCATTTGAATCAGTTCCAATGAGGTGGATGAACCTTAAAACTATTATACAGAGTGAAGTGAGTCAGAAAGAGAAAGATATATATCTTATTCTAACACATATATACAGAATCTACAAGAATGGTACTGAAGAACATATTTATAGGGCAGCAGTGGAGAAACAGACATAGAGAATAGACTTATGGACACAGGGAGAGGGAAGGAGAGGGTGAGATGTGTGGAGAGAGTAACATGGAAACTTACATTAGCATATGTAAAACAGATAGCCAACGGGAATTTGCTGTGTGGCTCAGGAAACTCAAACGGGGGCTCTGTATCAGCCTAGAGGGGTGGGGTGGGGAGGGAGATGGGAGGGAGGTTCAAAAGGGAGGGGATATATGTATACCTATGGCTGACTCATGTTAAAGTTTGACAGAAAACAACAAAATTCTGTAAAGCAACTATCCTTCAATTTAAAAAGGAAAGGAAAAAAATGAAAATAAATAAATAAATATCTGAAGTGATAAAGGTAATAAACGGGTTTAATAATGGGACTCAGCAGAAAATAGCTTAAAAAATTGAAACAGATGTCATTAGAATGTATATCGACCACAGTGTGGAGTCAAAGGGAAAAAAAGAATGTATTAGACATGGAATAAATGATAGAGGCCTAAAAACTTGTCTCTGGAGAGAGGGAGAGACTCAATGGGCAAAAATATTGTCTATATGATACCAGAGATATCTTCAAAACCGACAAAACATCTGATCACAGATTTGAATAAATAACAGGAAAACTATAGCTAATAACACCACCCTTAAACTGCCGCAAACTAGAAGAAAAATAAAAAGGAGGAGGAGGAGAGAAAGGAAGAAGGGAGAGGAAGGGCAAGGAAGAGGAAGAAAATAGAAACCATGTAAGATTTAAAGGAGCTGACTTTTCAACAGACAACTAACATTTCAACAGGGTAAGGGAAAATAGAAGACTTTGGAATTGCACTTTTCAAATGCTAAACCATAATTGCAAGAATTCATCACTAAGTAAAACTTATTGTCAACCTAGAATTATCTCCCCAGCAATCTAGAATTCTTTACACAGAAAAAAATTAGTTTTCACAAGCAATGGCAAAATAAATACATTTCCATACCAACAAACACAAGAGAATTCATTTCTGGTAGGCCACAAGTTAAGCTAAGTAAAGATAAGGTCTTTAGGCACAAAGAAAATTATACTAGAATAAACGAAAGGCAGACGGAATGGAGAACAGCAGAGTGGTGCTTGGACCTGGAGACTCATAGAGGGAACATGGAAAAGAGGAAAGAGACTTATGGAAACACAGGTATGAAGGTGGAAGATGACTGGTGAATGATTCCATGTAAAAGGACATGATTTATCGGATCGAAAAGTAATGATGTTTGTTTATTAGCTGCTGCTGCTGCTAAGTCGCTTCAGTTGTGTCTGACTCTGTGCGACCCCATAGAGGGCAGCCCATCAGACTCTGCAGTTCCTGGGATTGTCTAGGCAAGAACAATGGAGTGGGTTGCCATTTCCTTCTCCAATGCAGGAAAGTGAATAGTGACCTTAAAGTTGCTCAGTCGTGTCCGACTCTTAGCAACCTCATGGACTGCAGCCCACCAGGCTCCTCTGTCCATGGGATTTTCCAGGCAAGAGTACTGGAGTGGGTTGCCATTGCCTTCTCCCTTGTTTATTAACAACATATGCCTATTTGTATGAGGATTACTAAATCTAGGTAGGGATCCACAGTGAACAAGGTATAGCATCTGGCTTGAGAATCTTAAATCTCCTATAAATTCTTATATAGCTCCTCTCTGCCACTGTCACTGCCACTGCCTTAGAAAAGGCAGAGGAACCAGAGATCAAATTGCCAACATCCGCTGGATCATCGAAAAAGTAACAAAGTTTCAGAAATTCATCTATTTCTGCTTTATTAACTATGACAAAGCCTTTGACTGTGTGGATCACAATAAGCTGTGGAAAATTCTGAAAGAGATGGGAATACCAGACCACCTGACCTGCCTCTTGAGAAACCTGTATGCAGGTCAGGAAGCAACAGTTAGAACTGCACATGGGAAAACAGACTGATTCCAAATGGGAAAAGCAGTGTCAAGGCTGTATATATTGTCACCCTGCTTGTTTAACTTATATGCATAGTACATCATGAGAAACACTGGGCTGGAAGAAGCACAAGTTGGAATCAAGATTGCCAGGAGAAATATCAATAACCTCAGATATGCAGATGACATCACCCTTATGGCAGAGAGTGAAGAGGAACTAAAAAGCCTCTTGATGAAAGTGAAAGAAGAGAGTGAAAAAGTTGTCTTAAAGTTCAACATTCAGAAAACTAAGATCATGGAATCTGGTCCCAAAACTTCATGGGAAATAGATGGGGAAACAGTGGAAACAGTGTCAAACTTTATTTTGGGGGGCTCCAATATCACTGCAGATGGTGATTGCAGCCATGAAATTAAAAGACACTTACTCTTTGGAAGGAAAGTTATGACCAACCTAGACAGCATATTAAAAAGCAGAGACATTACTTGGCCAACAAAAGTCCGTCTAGTCAAGGCTATGGTTTTTCCAGTGGTCATGTATGGATGTGAGAGTTGGATGGTGAAGAAAGCTGAACACCAAAGAATTGATGCTTTTGAACTGTGGTGTTTGAGAAGACTCTTGAGAGTCCCTTGGACTGCAAGGAGATCCAACCAATCCATCCTAAAGGGGATCAGTCCTGAGTGTTCATTGGAAGGACTGATGCTGAAGCTGAAACCCCAATACTTTGGCCATCTCATGCAAAGAATTTACTCATTTGAAAAGACCCTGGTGCTGGGAAGGGTTGGGGGCAGGAGGAGAAGGGGACGACAGAGGATGAGATGGCTGGATGGTGTCACTGACTTGATGGCCATTAGTTTGGGTAGACTCTGGGAGTTTGTGATGGACAGGGAAGCCTGGCGTGCTGTGATTCATGGAGTTGCAAAGAGTCAGACACGACTGAGCGACTGAACTGAACTGCCACTGTCACTGAGGTGATGTATGATACTTTTATGTTGTTTTTCTTTCTTTTTTTTGCATATAATTCTGTTAGTTTACAGGCTAGGTTAATCTGCCAGGTCTATAGTAAAGTTTGTCAAACACTTCAGAGCATTTGCCATTAATGTAATGGAGATGAAGATAGAAGTTTATAACTTAAAGTCAACAACTTCAACTTGCTTTAAATATTTTATGTGACACTAGGTACTTTTCATAAGTAACTGAGTGGCTGATAATTAAAAATGTGTTCCACTGGAATCATATATGACAAATATAGGTTAACACTAATATTGAACATGGAAATTGTGGATGTTTACTAGATATAAAAATCTGTATATTGACATTTTAAAATAAATTATTCTCATTTATACTTACATATTTTAAAAACTTATACAGCCACCATGAAGTATAATTTTTAACCTAAAGAAGCAATCACTGAGTGTGTAGGCACTATAAAAAGTAATTATAGTTATTATTTTCAGGTTAAACTATTTAATGAGATAAACCTCATTAACTATGTCATTTTTATTCTGTTTTATGCATTATTTAGTATTAATTAACTTATTTGCTGCATCATTTGCTTCATTAATGTAATTGTTACTGAGATTTTTTTTTTAGTGCATCAGTTACAAATCATAATTTCAGTATTTGATCTGTGAACAATTTAGTGATAGTTTTAAATTTCTTGCTACTTTGGTTTTCTTTTTGAATATTCCTTATTTTTCAACTTGTAGTACTTTGCCTATGGTGCTGATAGCTTATTTGGATCTAGTTACACAGGTATGGTATAGCTGTATTTTGATGTGGTATAGAAAGATTAAACAATGGTATTTTTGTGCATGTTTGGAGTAAAATATTTTAATTATTATTGATTATATAGTATATAAATATTGTAAAGCTGTCTATATTTTTGTGTGTACAATATTTTAATATCTTTATTTTCATTATTTCTATGGTATTTTCAAGTGTAACCCACATAGCAAATGGTTGACTTTAACAATTTTTTTAATCCTTGAAAATATAACTTTCTTTCACTGTCAAAAATTACCCTATATGTTTATTAGCATATATGCTCAGTCTTGGGTTCCCTGGAGGCTCAGCTGGTAAAGAATCTGCCTGCAATGTGGGAGACGTGGGTTTGATCCCTGGGTTGGGAAGATTCCCTTGAAGAGGGCATGGCAATCCACTCCAGTATTCTTGCCTGGAGAATCCCCATAGACAGAAGAGCCTATAGGGCTACATTCCATGGGGTCACAAAGAGTTGGATATTACTGAGATACTAAGGACAGCATAGCTCAGTGTTATTTTTGTCATCTTACTATTTTATTATATATGTATATATATACACACACATCTATAAATACATACATATAAATTAGTAAAATTGCTGTTTTTAAAACAGCACGTGAACCATGAACTTCCAAATGTTCAACCTGGACTTGGAAAAGGCAGAGGAACCAGAGATCAAATTGCCAATATCTGCTAGATCATCAAAAAAGCAAGAGAGTTCCAGAAAAAAATCTGCTTTAATGACTATGCCAAAGACTTTGACTGTGTCGATCACAACAAACTGTAGAAAATTCTTAAAATGATGGGAATACCAGATCACCTGACCTGTCTCCTGAGAAATCTGTATGCAGGTCAAGAAGCAACAGTTAGATCTGGATTGGAGCAACAGAGTGGTTCCAAATCGAGCAAGGAGTATGTTAAGGCTGTATATTATCATCCTACTTATTCAACTCATATGTAGAATACATCTTGTGAAATGCCAGGCTGGATGAAGCACAAGCTGGAATCAAGGTTGCTGGGAGAAATATCAATAAGCTCAGATATGCAGATGACACCACCATTTTGGCAGAAAGTGAAGAAGAACTAAAGACCTTCTTGATGAAAGTGAAAGAGGAGAGTGAAAAAGTTGGCTTAAAGCTCAACATTCAGAAAACTAAGATCATAGCATCTGGTCCCATCACTTCACAGCAAATAGGTGGGGAAACAATGGAAATTGTGAGAGACCTTATTTTGGGGGGCTCCTAAAGCACTGCAGATGGTGACTGAAGACATGAAATTAAAAGATGCTTGCTCTTTGGAAGAAAAGTTATGACCAACCTAGACAGCATAATAAAAAACATAGACATTACTTTGCCAACAAAGGTCTGTTTGTCAAAGCTATGGTTTTTCCAGTAGTCATGTATGAATGTGAGACTTGGACCATAAAGAAAGCTGAGTGCCAGAGAATTGATGCTTTTGAACTGTGGTGTTGGAGAAGACTCTTGAGAGTCCCTTGGACAGTAAGAAGATCCAACCAGTCCATCCTAAAGGAAATCAGTCCTGAATATTCACTGGCAGGACTGATGCTGAAGCTGAAACTCCAATACTTTGGCCACCTGATGCAAAGAACTAACTCATTTGAAAAGACCCTGATGCTGGGAAAGATTGAAGGCAATAGGAGAAGGGGATGACAGAGGATGAGATGGTTGGATGGCATCCCGGACTCAGTGGACATGAGTCTGAGTAAGCTCCGGGAGTTGGTGATGGAGGGAAGCCTGGTGTGCTGCATTCCATGGGGTTGCAGAGAGTTGGACAGGACTGAGTGACTGAATTGAACTGAACTGAACTGAATTCTTATGTATTGGGGTGGCCAAAGAGTTTGTTTGGGTTTCCACAGGATCTGACAGAAAAAGTTGAACAAATTTTTTAGCCTATATAATATATTTCTATATATTTGGGTGACTTATTAAAAACAACCCCTATAAACTAACATATTTATACTTCTTTTATCTTGCCCCAACTCACACTTTCTAATTTTTGATGAGGTAGTCTTAGTTAGTTGTGCTAGGCTACTATAACTAATTTTTTAAATTAATTCACTTCTTCACTTTAAGATATCATCATATTTCTTATGTCAAGATAATCATTACCTCAAGTATTTGGATATTACATTTAACTAGGTTTGGTGCTAAAATAATCCACTATCATTCCATTAATTAAACCATTTGATTCATCTTTCAAAGCTAGACTTTATCCTTAAGACTTTTGTTCAAGAGTTTATGTCAGTGATATATTTTATGATCCACTACTTTATATGGAAGATTTGTGATATTTTCCTCAAAATATAGTAATATGTCAAATTGGTTTTGGTATGTGATACTGCAGAGAAGATGACTTAATCAGAATTTTTTAAAAACATATTTAATTTTTTTTCAGAGTACTTTTAGGTTCACAGCAAAATTTAGAGGAAGGTATAGGTATTTCTCATTTAATTCTGGTTCCCCCAAATGCATAGCCTCCCTGTTATCAATGATTTCACTCATCAGAATTGTGATTCTATTTGTTATATTTGTTGAAACTGATGGACTTACTTCATTCATTACTGAAATGAAAATCAAAACCACAATGAGATATTGCCTCACGTATCAGAACGACTATATCAAAAATACAAAATAAGTTTTGAAGACATTGAATAAAGGGAACCCTTGTGCTCTGTTGGTGGGAATGCAAATAGGTGCTGCCACTATGGGGAACGATATGGAAAGTCCTCAAAAAATTAAAAATTTAACTAACATATGATGCAGCAATTAAGGGGAAAAATAGCTTTTATGAAAAGATATATGTACCCCATATTCAATGAAGCATTATTAATGGAAATAACTTAAGTGTCCACTGACAGGCTAGTATATAAAGGAAAGGTGGTATGTATGCACACACACACTCACAATATGATATTACTCAGCCATTAAAAGGAAATATTGCCATTTTGACAACATAGATGACCCTTGACAGCATTATGTTAGGTAAAATAAGTCGAAAGACGAATACCATATGATCTCACTTATATGTGAAAATTAAAACCAAACAAAACATCCAATATAAAACAAAACATCTAATATACACAAAAATAGATCTAGAAACAAGCAAGCAAAAAAACAAAAAAAACCCAAAAAAACACAACAGAACAGATCGGTAACTGCCAAAGGTAAAATGTGGGCGTGTGGGTAACACTGAAGAAGGGAGTCCAAAGATACCTTTCAGTTATAAAATAAATAAGCCATGGGCATGTAATGCATAGGTTGGTGATTATAGTTAATAATACTGCATTGCATAATTTTAAGTTGCTAAGATTAAATATTAAAAGTTTTCATCACAAGAAAAAATAATTTTTAACTATGTATGGTGATGGACTGTTTCATAATATCACAAACATTGAATCATTACACTGAACAGCTGAAACTATTACAATGTTACATGTGAACTACACCTCAAGAAAAGAAATAATAAGTAGCAACTTTGATGCTCTTTCTTTATGTAGATCCGAGTTTCTGACATATATGTATATTATTCCTTTTCTAAATTTTCTAAATAATTTATACCTTGCAAGGCAGGTCTACTAGCAACAAATTCTCTGTTTTTTTTGTGGAAAGTCTTTATTTCTCCTTCACTTTTGCATCATAATTTTTCAGGGTACAAAATTATCAGTTGGTGAGTTTTTTCTCTCAACACTAAAATTTTCACACCACTCTCTGCTTGCTTTCTTGATTACAGAAGAGCAGTCAAATGTAACTGTTCCCCCATTGGTAAGATGTTTTTCCCTTTTGCCTCTTTCAGGATTTTTTATGTTCGGTTTTCTGTAACTTGAAAATGATATGCCTAGGTGTAGGTTCTTGGAAAATGATATGCCTAGGTTTTATTTTGTTGGTATTTACTGAAATTTCTGGATCTGCGGTATGGTGTCTGACATTAATTTCGACAAACTTAAATTTTAAAAATCTTTTGTTCTTTTCCTTTTGCTATTTCTTGTCTACATATGTTACACATTTTGTAATTGTTCCACAATTCTTGCATATTTTGTCCCTCCGCCCCGCCCCTTTTAAAAAAAAAGTCTCTGTTCTCTTTGCTTTCCAGTTTCAGAGGCTTAAATTGTGATCTCCTCAAGCTGAGAGGGAGAAGGCAATGGCACCCCACTCCAGTACTCTTGCCTGGGAAATCCCATGGACGGAGGAGCCTGGTAGGCTACAGTCAGTGGGGTCTCTAAGAGTCGGACACGACTGAGAAACTTCACTTTCACGCATTGGAGAAGGAAATGGCAACCCACTCCAGTATCCTTGCCTGGAGAATCCCAGGGCGGGAGCCTGTGGGCTGCTGTCTATGGGGTCGCACAGAGTCGGACACGGCTGAAGTGACTTAACAGTAGCAGCAGCAAGCTGAGAGTCTTTCCTCAGCTATGCCTAATCTACTACTGAGCCCACAAGAGGTATTCTTCATTACTGTTAGATTGTTTTTATCTCTAACATTTCTTTTTGGTTCAGTCTTATGATTTCCATCTCTCTACTGACATTCTTCAACAGTGCTTACATATTTTCTATTTTATCACATAGAGCCCCTAATCATCGCTATTTTTAATTCTGTCTGATAATTCCAACATCCCTGTAATGTCTGGTTCTGATGTTTACTCTGTCTCTTCTAGTTTTTTTTTGCCTTTTGGAATGCTTCATAATTTTTTCCTTTTTATTTATTTATTTATTTTTTTCATAATTTTTTCTTGACATGATATACTGGTTAACAGGAACCTCCTTAAATAGGCTTTCAGTTATGTGATAATAAATATTAGGGGAGAGGATGTTCCATAGTCCTGTAATTGTTTTTAGTAAGGCTATGTCTCTAGTCTGTGCACTTCAGAATTGTTTTTGTTTGTGGGTTTTTTCTCCTCCATTAGTTGGAAGAGGATGGCTAGGGCTATATTTGAGCATTTCCCGTCTGCCAGATAGAAAACTAGAGCTGGTTGAAGGTGAAGATTCTTTTCCCTAATGAATTAAATTCTGATAATACCCAGTTATTAAGCTCTGCTTAATTAGTTTCTCCTGAAAGCAAGGCTTCCTAAAGTTGCATTTCAAAAGGGTTCCTGTTTTGTAGCTCCTGTGGGAAGCAGGAGAAGATTTTTCCCTGATATTCACTGGGTTGAGCTCCTACATGTAAGTTTCACAAATTGTGGGCCCTGCCCTATGACTTGAAGAAGGAAATGACAACCTACTCCAGTACTCTTGCCCAGAAAATCCCATGGACAGAGGAGCCTGATAGGCTATAGTCCATGGGGTTTCAAAGAGTCAGACGCGACTGAGCGACTTCACTTCACTCGCTTCACTCACTTCATACTTTATCATTGGAGAAGGAAGTGGCAACCCATTCCAGTGTTCTTGTCTGGAAAGTCCCATGGACAGAGGAGCCTGGCAGGCCATGGTCCATGGGGTCCCAGACAGATGGACACAGCTGCAGTGAGTAAACATGAACATATGCACTATGACTGGGTCCTCCTGAATTCATAGCTTTTAGATTAACTTATGCTCAGCTCAGTTCAGACACTCAGTCAATTCCAACTCTTTGCGACCCCATGGACTGCAGCATGCCGGTCTTTCCTGTCCATCAGGAACACCCGGAGCTTACTTAAACTTATGTCCTTCGAGTCAGTGATGCCATCCAACCATCTCATCCTCGGTCGTCCCCTTTTCCTCCCACCTTCAATCTTCCCCAGCATCGGGGTATTTTCTAGTGAGTCAGTTCTTTGCATCAGGTGGCCAAAGTATTGGAGTTTCAGCTTCAACATCAGTCCTTCCAATGAATATTCAGCACTGATTTCTTTTAGGATGGACTGGTTGGATCTTCTTGCAGTCCAAGGGACTCTCAAGAGTCTCTCCAACACCACAGTTCAAAAGCATCAATTCTTTGGCACTCAGCTTTCTTTATAGTTAAACTCTCACATCCATACATGAGACTACTGGAAAAACCATAGATTTGACTAGACGGACCTTTGTTGGCAAAGTAATGTCTCTGTTTTTTAATATGCTGTCTAGGTTGATCATAGCTTTTCTTCCAAGGAGCAAATGTCTTTTAATTTTATGTCTGAAGTCAAAATCTGCAGTGATTGTGGAGTCCCCCCAAATAAAGTCTGACACTGTTTCCATTGTTTCCCCATGTATTTGATGTGAAGTGATGGGACCAGATGCCATGACCTTAGTTTTCTGAATGTTGAGTTTTAAGCCAACTTCTTTACTCTCCTCTTTCACTTTCATCAAGAGGCTCTTTAGTTCTTTGCTTTCTGCCAAAAGGATTTTGTCATCTGCATATCTGAGGTTATTGATATTTCTTCCGGCAATCCTGATTCCAGCTTGGGCTTCATCCAGCCCAGTATTTCTCATGATGTACTCTACATATAAGTTAAATAAGCAGGGTACAATATGCAGCCTCGACATTCTCCTTTCCCAGTTTGGAACCAGTTTGTTGTTGCATGTCCAGTTCTAACTGTTGCTTCTTGACCTGAATACAGGTTTCTCAGGAGACAGGTCAGGTGATCTGGCATTCCCATCTCTTTCAGAATTTTCCACAGTTTTTTGTGATCACACAGTCAAAGGCTTTGGCATAGTCATTAAAGCAGAAATAGATGTTTTTCTGGAACTCTCTTGCTTTTTCAATGATCCAGCAGATATTGGCAATTTGATCTTTGGTTCCTCTGCTTTTTCTAAATCCATCTTGAACATCTGGAAGTTCACAGTTCACATATTGTTGAACCCTGGCTTGGAGAATTTTGAGCATTACTTTGCTAGCATGTGAGATAAGTGCAATTGTGCAGTACTTTAAACAGTCTTTGGCATTGCCTTTCTTTGGGATTAGGATGAAAACTGACCTTTTCCAGTCCTGTGGCTACTGCTAAGTTTTCCAAGTTTCCTGGCATATTGAGTGTAGCACTTTCACAGCATCATCTTTTAGGATTTGAAATAGCTCAACTGGGATGCTATCACCTCCACTAACTTTGTTCATAGTGATAATTCCTAAGGCCCACTTGATTTTGCATTTCAGGATGTCTGGCTTAAGGTGACTGATCACACCATCTTGTTTATCTGGGTCATGAAGATATTTTTTTGTATAGTTCTTCTGTGTATTCTTGCCACCTCTTCTTAATATGTTCTGCTTCTGTTAGATCCATACCATTTCTGCCCTTTATTGTGCCCATCTTTGCATGAAATGTTCCCTTTGTATCTCTAATTCTCTTGAAGAGACCTCTAGTTTTTCCCATTCTATTGTTTTCCTCTACTTCTTTGCATTGATTGCTGAGGAAGACTTTCTTATCTCTCCTTGTTATTCTTTGGAACTCTGCATTCAAATGGGCATATCTTTCCTTTTCTCCTTTGCCTTTATCTTCTCTTCTTTTCTCAGCTATTTGTAAGGCCTTGTCAGACAACTATTTTGCCTTTTTCCATTTCTTTTTCTTGGAGATGGTCTTGATTGCTGCCTCCTATACAATGTCATGAACTTCTGTCCATAGTTCTCCTTGTAGAGCTCTTGCAAGTAAGTCTCACAAATTCTGGACCCTGAACTATGACTGGGTCCTTCTGGAATTCATGACTTATAGATTTACTTATGCTAAGCCTCAGCAATTCATCATTTATGGTTCTTGTTTTCCTACCTGTCACTGGTTTCCATCAGTTTTCTGCTCCTGAATCTGTGTTAAGTTTTTATTCTTTATATTTTGTTCTTGGTTTCTCCAGTCTTGGGAGTGTCTGTTAGCCCTGTGACCTAATCTCTCTTAAGGATCTCTTAAGAGTTTTTTGTCTTTTTCTTTTCATTTTGTTAAGCCTTTTAATTATTAGTAGGACTGAGTGGTGGCTTCTAAACTTATTACATGCAAAACCAGAAGTTAGTCAGCATTCTTTATTCTTGAGCAGCAATGGAATTCCAAATAACATTTAGAAAACTGATAAAATTCACTGTTGGGAAAAGGTAATTGTGAACTATGTTCTGAAAAGACTAATAAACCATGTTCTGCTTAATTTGATAGGTAAATTGGGAGAAAAGATAAAACCAAAATAGCATCAACACCGTGTTTCTTTTTTTCCCTCATTTTTCACTGTTGTCAACCTAAAGTTTGTTTATTCTTAACACTTCTACCCTGTCCTCCAGCCCTTTCTTCCAAACTCAGATGCAGAAACAAGGACTCAAAGATAGCACTGACTTGCATGCAAGATAGGCAGATTTATATAATATATATGATTCCCTGAGTGCTTACTACACCATGTATTTCAAGCACAACAATCCTGAAAAATTTATATTTAGCATACATACTATAAAGGTGATAAATGTTCAAATAATAAAAATGCATTACTTCCAATAACTTTCAGCAAATGTGTGTTGATGGGATAGTATCCTGAAAAGATAAATGAAGAAACCCATACCATTTCAAGAAAGAGAAAAAAGAAAGTATAGTAGAATAGTTCAGGGATTATTATAATTTCAGGCTTGGATGAAAACTGGGACTTAGAGAATTATATCATAACATTTTTTCCCCCCAAATCTTGGCCCAGCTCTTTATATTATGATTTTGGCGCCATCCTTAGAATACTTTTGACTCTTTTGGCAAGATATCTTGTAGCCAATCAGTCTTAAATGCCCTGAGGTTAATAGCAAAGAAAGAGAATATCTCTTCTCAGTCATGGAAGCAATATTCAGATTGGTTTTGGTTGGCCTGGATCACAAGTCCATCCCTACACACTCACTAAGGTTTGAGGAATGTTGTGCTCTAATAAAGAAGAAGCTCTAGCCACAGGCTCTACCTCTAGAGCAGGTGGAGACGATTTTACCTAAATTACACCAGCTTAATGTGCTCCTGCCTGGAAAATCCCATGGACAGAGGAGCCTGGTAGGCTGCAGTCCATGGGGTCTGCACAGAGTCGGACACGACTGAACGACTTCGTAGTAGAAACAGCAATGAAGGAGTATTTCTAAGAGTAAAATTTAGAGGCTGAAAGGCACAAAAGTGTTAAGATTCTTTTGGAGGGCAGTTACTGAAAGATTATTTATTAAACTTAAGAAAACAAATGTTTTTCCATATGTGTTTTAGCACAAATATCATGATAATAATATAATACCATTAGAAGAATCACCAAAATTATATACTCAAACCTCAATTTTTAGTAAGAGCTTCATTCTATCCTTTGGTCTCCAAAATTAATTTCTTGATTCTTTTTTTTTTTTATCTTGGAAAAATAAAGTTCTGGTTGCAAATAAA
Source organism: Odocoileus virginianus (assembly GCF_023699985.2). NCBI lineage: Eukaryota > Metazoa > Chordata > Mammalia > Artiodactyla > Cervidae > Odocoileus > Odocoileus virginianus. The sequence continues at coordinate 23,746,831 of NC_069707.1, forward strand.
TGGTGGATTATAGTTACTTGGGAATATAATTAAACTTGATGTTTCCAAGGTATTCTTCGGTGGTAAGGTTGAGGTAAATGAAAGAAAAATGCATACAAAATAAAATCTATAATATTAATTTTAATGTTTCAGATTTTACTAACATATTTATTAGCTGTTGACATAAATGTTTATGACAATTTGTTCATAATATTTGTCCAAGTCAGTTATAAATAAATTGTTTAATAAGAAATGTATTGAAAATCAATTGTTCATATATGTGTGAGTCTATTCAGAACCTTCACTTCTGTTCTTTAGATATATTTGTCTTTCTTCATGCCAATACCATTTTTTATTAATATGGCTTAATAGCAGCATCTAACGTCAAGTGAGATAGCCCCTACCTTTCTGATTATTTTAAGTTATTTTAGTTATTCTAGTCTTTGGAATTCCCATATGAATGTTAGAATCAGCTTATCAATTATTTTTGAGACTTTGGTATTGCACTGAATCTGTAAGTCAATCCGGCAGGAACTAACATCTGAACAAAGATCGAATCTTCTCACCCATGCACAGCATGCTCAGTTGTGTTCAATTCTTTGCAACCCTGTGGACTGCTAAGGATACTGGAGTGGATCGAATCTTCTCACCCATGCACAGCATGCTCAGTTGTGTTCAATTCTTTGCAACCCTGTGGACTGCTAAAGGATACTGGAGTGGGTAGCCGTTTCCTTCACCAGGGGCTCTTCCCCACCCAGGCATCAAGCCTGGGTCTCCTGCATTGTGTGTGGCCATCAGGGAAGCCTATACACAAGGCATATCTCTTCATTTATTGATGTGATGATGTTTTTCATCTTTGGTCAGATTTGTCCCTAAGTATTTCACTTTTTTGATATTGATTTTGGTATTTTGTTTTAATTTTTAATGCTTATTGCTTGATATATGGAAACAAACTTTCCTATTGTGCGGATTCAGTGTATCTTAAATATTAAATGTATAATAAAGCTACTACAAGTCAGAAAAATACTAACAGGGAACTATACTCAATATTTTCTGTTAACCTATATGAGAAATCTGAAAGACAATATATACATATACATGTGTGTATTATTCACTCAGTCGTGTCCGACTCTCTGTGACCCCATGGACTGTAGCCTACCAGGCACCTCTGTCCATGAAATTCTCCAGGCAAGAATACTAGAGTGGGTTGCCATTTCCTTCTCCAACATATTTCCTTCTCCACACACAACTGAATTTAAAAAAGAAATTTGTATTGAAAAGCACTAGTTTGGTTAAGGAGAATCAATTAATCAAATAAAAATAAAACACACAAAAGCAAACAAAATTAGAAAACTCATCTAGGGAAGAAGTTAAAAATAAAGTAGTTTCACAGGTTAGGGGAAGCAGCCTCTGAGCTACTTACATGGAAGAAATCCACATACAGAAAGTTAATTCAGGAGTGTTCTGGTTGCCCATAACTGCAAGTAAAAGCAGCAAGGTCGAGAAGGGAAATGTGGGATACCAGAATCACTGATAAACAACAGCAAAGCTCAGAGTCACACCGGGAATCCTGAAGTGAAGATGCCCCTGCCCAATTGACCTGAATTGAGGCAAACAGTCTGGTCATTCAGTATCAGGCATATCAATCATTTATTGGACACGAGCTGCATTAGGAAGGTGATGTAACCTTGGGTGAAGCAACTACCTTCAGCTGATGACATTCTTTATGAAGGGGACCAAGATGTAAGCTGTTATTTGACAATATGCCCAATGGCTGGGGAAATGACTTTCAGTCCAGCAATTAGGTGGACGGTGGAAGGAAGGATCTCAGCATTGTTCTTAGTACCCTCTGGCACTCAAGCATTAATGAGATAACAGCACAAAATTATTGCTGTAAAAAAAAAAAAAATCAGTTGCTCAACAAGGACAATGAAGAAACTCAAAAGATTATTTTTTTTTTAAATTGAGCATAAACTTGTTCCAAGCATGACACTTTTGCTACCATAAATACAATAGTTTATGCCACACAGAATTCATTTCAAATGACTGAGGAAAAAAAAGGCAAATGGAACCCATTTGTTCTACAGAAAAAGGTCTAACTGAAGAAGCTTCAAGTTCTTTCTGACCCATTTTCTCTAATTCACATAAACCGTCCTCTTCTTTTAATTTTCTGGTGTCTGCTTTTCAAGACCATGCTTTTCTTAATGTATTCTGTGTGTCCTAATGGGCACAATAGAGAGGAAATGAGGATCTATGAAAATACAGAATATAAGCATACATTTTTGCTAAAAATATTCAAGGCTTCCCATAATCCAAAACAAAGAGTACAGAGCGGCACTGGGGATCACTTAAAGGTCAATTTTCAATATCATGTGCTTTTAGACCAAGCAAAGTAAATATAATGTTCTTGCACTTATTAAGCTAGAACAGTTTAAACATGAGGCATGAACCAATTAGATTGGCCTGTAGTACATTATCATTAAAAACAGTAATTATCTTTACTGCTGAGTGAATTGGTAAATTGCTTCTGACCTGCTTTCCCATCTATTCATAAGACAGGCCAGATTGCTATTGTTTTCCTAAGGATTATATCCAGTAAGTTGGCCTCAGTGCAATAAACCTGAACTCTGAATGAAATTATCCCAATAATTTATGAGGCTCTTTTTTTTATGGAGCCATGTCATTGAGAAGAGAATTTCTAACCTGGAAAAATATCTGTTATTGCTCTGTTTATTTCACTATAAATCAAAAGTGTTTCTCAGCATTTCATTTCAAAGACTATCAAACTCTTAATCACAGGAAAGATCTGAAACTTGGTCTACATTCTTAGCTAAAATCCAGGATACTTTTATCAGAAAAAAATGCATTCCAATAAGATTAACTATTTATGTTCTTTTTGATATTTTCTATTTTTCTGTTACATGCTGAAAATAAATTTAAAAAAAAAATTGTATGTTCTTAAATGCAATTTATCATGGGCAATTTAGTGCTTCTGCTGTTTGCATTTTGCAAATGTAGCAACAAATATATATTTGTAATTGAAAAATTAGCTTGACAACAGTACTTTTGATATGTTACGGATGTCTGATCTCCTTTGAAGTCAAGTGATGCCATTAAATCGTTCATTAAATGTGAACATATGTTTACTTCAGGGATGTACAGAAACCAAAATATGGGTCAGTTTCTATGAAAAAAGAACATTGTATGAATGCTGTTTTAGAAATGGCTTGAAAGAAGAGTCATCCCAAGTTCCTAGGGACACAGCTCTGGTATGATATCCAGATAGGCCTTCTCCTTCAAGAGGAGAGGGGAAATCTTAGGTCTCTGGCCTGCAGTGTGAAAGAATGTCCACAAAAAGGGAAAGGAAACTGTATGGGCAGGTACTAAGGATTGATTGGTTCCATGGAAGATTCCGCAGACTTTTTCATTGTAGTTTGCTGGAGCAATAGGTAATTTGCTTCCTTGGAGTCTTTTTGAAGACCCTTAAGACCCAGCGATGTCGGACTCTATGTGTCCCCATAGACTGTAGCCCGCCAGGCTCCTCCATCCATGCAATTCTCCAGGCAAGAATACTGGACTGGATTGCCATTTCCTCTCCAGGGGATCTTCCAAACCCAGGGATCAAACCCCCTTCTCCTGTATCTCCTGCATTGTTGGTGGATTCTTTACTGACTCAGCCACCTGGGAAACCCCTTAAGTGCCCATTAGCCTAAGAAACACCAAAACGATTTATTTTAAATGGGACCCCTTTCTTTACAAAAAAAAATAAATTGCTCTCATGACCTTAAATTCCATCAAATTCACTTTTAAATTCACAGAAAAAGGGGTTTTGTTTGCTTAAATGAGACTTCTTTGTGAATATGTCCCTGGTTAAGGGGAAAAGATCAAGGGATTAATAGTTAAACATGGTATAGATTAATACAGTTATTTCTTTTCAGGATAAAGAAGGATGTGAGATTCGCTAGTATGCTTGTAAAGTGGAAGGCATTCCTGGAAAAGGATTGATATATAAAGGTTCTAAAAACAGAAAATGACTTGGAATATTTAAGGACTGAAAAATGTCAGTGGAGGTGGAGTGAATACTTGAGAAATAGATGTGGTTGGAGGGGTACATGGGAGTCCCACTATGAAGGTATTTCTCAACTCTGATTAGATCAGGCTTTATTTGAAGAATATATAGGATGTATAGTGTGATACAGTGTTTCAAGTTATTGATATTTGGGAATTTTTCTTATATCTACACTGGTTTATTGCATACATGGTTCTTTTTTCAATCCAGTAAGATGGAATTCTCACTGCCACAAAGAGTGACAGATGAAACTCAGAATTAAAGAAAACATCTTTGGCCTTTGAATTTCAAAAAGAAAGTAAAATTCAAAAATGGGAGAATGTATGTTGATGCAAAGAAGAATTTTTGAGTACTTTGGAATAGGACGAACTCCCTTTGGTAGGGTCTGGTATAGTGGGAAGAGGCATGTTGAAATTATTGGCAATAGCACATATTTTCATTATAAACTATATCTAGGGCTTCCCTGGTAGCTCAGAAGGTAAAGAATCTACCTGCAATGCTGAGACCTGCATTTGATCCTTGGATGGGCAAGACCCCCTTGGAGAAGGGAATGGCAACCCACTCCAGTATTCTTGCCTGGAGAATTCCATGGATGGAAGAGCTTGGTGGGCTATAGTCCATGGGGTCAAAAAGAGCTGTATGCAACTGAGGGATGAGCATTTTCACTTTCTCTCACTTTCATAGACAAACCAGGGAGGAAACAGTTATATAAAATAGTAGCAGAAAATGAATGTTTACAGATAATACCTAAAGACTTTTACTCTCTAAAATATGTGACAGAGCTAATTCCATCATACATTTTTAAATGTTAAAATAACCTTTAAAAAATTTCTTAGAAAGAGCAAAGATTTCTCAGAACTTGCATGTATATTTTAAAGTGTCTATTGCTAACAGAATGAAAATTGGCAATGTATTTTAGTTCCACTGCCTTTAAGATGTTTTCTGTCCATATGACTAAAATTTGAAACCACTCTGTTACTATATTATAGAATTAAGCTCCTTTTCTTCAAGCTCCCTATTACATACAGTGAAATACAGAACTTATGTGAAAACGTCAGTGAATGTGATGTGCATGTAACCTCAGGTAACCCCTCGCACCATTCCAATCATGCTAGAATATTTACATCACCTCAGAAACTTTGCTTACAGTTCTATTATTTCCAGTATAGCATTGGCAATCACTATTCTGATTTTTTTTTTTTTTAAATCTGTAGTAGATTAGTTCTGTCTGTTAACTTCATATAAATGGAATAACATCTTATAAACACATGACTTGGGCTTCTTTCACTTAAAACTTGTTGTTCAGTCGCTAAGCAGTGTCTGACTCTTTGCAACCCATGGACTGCAGCATGCCAGGCTCCTCTGTCCTGCACTATCTCCTGAAGTTTGCTCAAATTCATGTCCATTGAATCAGTGATGCTATGTAATTATCTCATCCTCTGCCACCCTCTCCTCCTTTTGTCTTCAATCTTTCCCAGCACCAGGGTCTTTTCCAATGAGGAGAACAATGAATTAGGTCCACATACTTTCTCTTAATTTCCATGCATGTCATTGCATGTGTCAGTAGCTTATTTCATTTTGTTGCTTAGTAATAATATATAGTAAGAATGCACCGTGTTTATTCACTTTCCAGTGAATAAAAAGATAAGCTGATAAGCTGGGCCTCAGTTTTTAATTTATCATAAAGCTCTTTATTATTATAATTATTTTTCTCTGGATGTATGTTTCTAATTCTCTTGATTAAATGGCTAGAAGCATTGCTACATGATGAAGTATACATTGAACTTTAATAAATATTAAAAAGCCAGATAGTTTTCCCAGGTGGTTGCACAATTTTACATTCTAATCAGAGACTAATGAGAGTTCAGGATGCTCCACATTCTTGCCAGCACCAACATGTGGGGTTCATGTTTTGTCTCATTTTAACCATGTTAGTATGTTTGAAATATTAACAGTATCTAACTGTAGTATCAATGTGCATTACCAGTCAATAATAATGAATTAGACTGACTTGGACACTTGGAAATTACCTTGCATTCCTAGACTAGATTCCACATGGTCATGAGATACTATCTCTTAGCATGTTTATGTGTTTAATTGCTAATATTTTATTAATGAATTTAATTTTGTGTCAACATATATTAGGGAGTCATCTATAATTTTCTTTTTTGATGAGCCACCATCAGGTTTTGACTTGAAGCTCTAGCTGAAGTCGTAATACGGGTTACAAATTTTACTTCCTTTATTTTCTGAAAGACTATATAGCGGGTCATTTCTTAAATGTTGTATAGAATTCGGCAGTGTTACAATGCAGTTTGAAGTTATCTTTGTGAGAAAGTTCTGCTTTTTTATTGACCTGTAATTGATTTATTTTTTTTAGTTTCAGATATATAGGAAAGTGATTCAATTATATATTTTTCAGATTGCTTCCCATTATAGTTTACTATAAGATAGTGAGTGTAGTTCTATGTGATATATCAGAAATCCGTTCCTTCCTATTTTACATAGAGTATCTTGTATCTCTTAAAAGGTTGTATCTGTTCATTCCATATTTGTGATTTATCCCTTCCTATCTCCCTCTCTTCCCCTTGGCAACCTAGTTTGTTTTCTATGTCTATGAGTCTGTGTCTCTTTTGTATATAGATTCATTTGTATGTTTTAGATTCTACATATAAGTGATGTCATGTATTAGTCTTTATCTGACTCACTTCACTTAGTATTTTATTCTCTAGGTGCATTCATGTTGCTGAAATGGTAATACTTCATTCTTTTTTATGGTTGAGTAATATTCCATTTTCTTATATATACCACCCCCACATCTTCTTAATTAAATTTACTTTTAAATACAAAGTCTTATTTGGATTTTCTATTTTTTTGCAATTAGTTTTGACAAGTTGTGTTTTGTAAAGAATCTATCCATTTAATCTATGCTATTAAATACATTGGCATAAAGATGTTCATAGCAGTCACTTTCATCCTTTTAAGGCCTATAAAATTTGTATATTTCTTCTTATATTGTATTTTGAGCTTTCTCTTTTTTCTCTACAACAGTATTCTAAAGATTTCTTAGTTACATACTCTTTTCATAAAAACAATTTTAATTCCAACTTTATTCCATGTTCATTCTATTTTAATTAATTTTAGTTTTTATATGCTTCTTTATATTTACTTTTGGCTTAATTTTCTCACTTTCTAGTCTTGAGTTGGTTCAGTTCAGTCACTCAGTCATGTCTGACTCTTTGCGACCCCATGGAATGCAGCACGCCAGCCTTCTCTGTCCATCGCCAACTCCTGGAGCTTACTCAAATTCATACCATCAAGTTGGTGATGCCATCCAACCATCTCATCCTCTGTCATCCCCTTCTCCTCCCGCCTTCAATCTTTCCCAGCATCAGGGTCTTTTCAAATGAGTTGGTTCTTGGCATCAGGTGGCCAAAGTATTGCAGTTTCAGCTTCAGCATCAGTCCTTCCAATGAATACTTAGGACTGATTTCCTTTAGGATGGATTGGTTGGATCTTCTTGTTGTCCAAGGGACTCTCAATAGCATCAATTCTTAGGCATTCAGCTTTCTTTATGGTCCAACTCTCACATCCATACATGAGTACTGGAAAAACCATAGCTTTGACTAGAAGGACCATTGTTGGCAAAGTAATGTCTCTGCTTTTTAATTGCCGCCTAGGTTGGTCATAACTTTTCTTCCAAAGAACAAGCGTCTTTTAATTTCATGGCTTCAGTCACCATCTGCAGTGATTTTGGAGCTCCCCAAAATAAAGTCTGTCACTGTTTCCACTGTTTCCTCATCTATTTGCCATGAAGTGATGGGATCAGATGCCATGATCTTTGTTTTCTGAATGTTGAGTTTCAAGCCAAATTTTTCACTCTCCTCTTGTACTGTCATCTGAATATCTGGGGTTGATATTTCTCCCAGCAATCTTGATTCCAGCTTGTTCTTTATCCAGTCCGGCATTTCTCATGATATACTCTGCATATAAATTAAACAAGCAGGGTGACAATATACAGCCTTGATGCACTCCTTTTCCTATTTGGAACCAGTCTGTTGTTCCATGTCCACTTCTAACTGTTACTTCTTGACCTGCATACAGTTTCTCAGAAAGCAGGTCAGATGGTCTGGTATTCCAGTCTAACATTTATTAATGAGCCTTTTGTTCCTAATATGATTATTTAAGCTATATATTTCCATATGTGCAACACTTTAGTAGCAATCCACAGTTTTTTTTATTCTCATTATAATTCCCTTTATTTTCTAATTTCTGTTGTGATATTTCTTTGACCCATTAGTTATATAATAATCAGTGATTGAGTTTCCAAATATCTGGATATTATAATAAAATTCCACATTGGTCAGATAATGTATAATATTACCTTTTGAAATACATATTTATATATTTTATGTTTTAGCATATGATCTGTCTTGACCATTTCCCACATGAACTTGAAATGAATTTGTATGCTGTTGTTTTTCAAATCTTTTATAGCCTTAATAAATTCAGTCTAGTTACTCTGTCATTTACAAAGTAAGGTTGTTGAAATACCCAGCTACATATATAGATTTGTCTAAGTCCCTTTTATTAATGTCAGTTTTGCTTCATGTGTTTTGACACTCTCTCATCAAGTGTGAAAATATTGTTATGTCTTACTGATTAATTGACCCTTTCATCATTATAAAATGTCTCCATTTCTCTCTGGTAATAGTCCTACTCTCAAAGTCTATTTTGTCAGAAAATTATCCAGCTTCAGTGTCTTCCTCATGCTTAATGTTTACATACTATAACTTCTGTCTTCTTTCTTTCAGTGTCTTTGTTCTTAGAATTTAATCTATATTTCTTGTAGGCAGCATACAGTTGTATATTACTTTTGTATTATCCTGTATTACCTCTATCCTTTAATTTGAGTCTTTAGTCTATTCACATATAATAGAATTATTCATATAACAGTGTTTAATTCTACAATCTTTCTATTTATAATCTAGTTTATGCATCTGTGTTTTTCCTTCACCCTTTCTTTTTTCCTGTTTATTTTGGATTTTAGAATATTTTCTGTATTCTATCTTCCACCCTCATTTGCCATTATAGTTATATATATTTGTACATTTTTAGTGTTCTTGAATATTAACTTATTTGAAACTACTTAGGAATAACACTACACAGAATATTTTAAAATGTGAGAAACTTATAAGAGTAAAATCTCATTTTAATTTACATTGTTCTTTTGCTATTGATGATAAATGTTATGCACATTCATATGCAAAAGATCTATTATAAAATATTTTAAAATCCATGTGATTTTAGTTTGCAGTTTATTTCCTTTCAGGCTAAAATTTTATTTTAAAACCCAGTGGTATATGTTTATTAAAGATAAATGCTGCCAACTTTTATCTAAAACGTGTCTTTATTTCACTTGATTTTTATAAGATATTCATGACTGTTAAAGAATTTGAAGTTTTTATCATCCAAAATTCCTTTGGCTTCTTGTGCTTCAGAAAGATCAGCCATCGTTAGAATTCACAGACAGGAGATCTTGCAGTACTTGACTTTCTCTAACATAGTCCATGGATCATAATACTCTTGAGATTCATCAGCTTTGTCCCAAATGGCAAGATTTCATTCATTATGGTTGAATAATAATCCATTGGGTGTATATGTGTGTGTGTTTCTTTTTTCATTTATCTGTCATTTTATACTTCAGTAGTTTCCATATCTTGATTACTGTAAATAATACTTCAATAAACATAGGGATCATATATCTTTTTGACTTAATGTTTCTGCTTTCTTTATATAAATACCCAGAAGTGGAATTGCTGAATCATATGGTAGTTCTGTTTTTAATTTTTTGAGGATCCTCCATATTGTTTTCCAGGCTTTCCTGGTGGCTCAGACAGAAAAGAATTCACCTGCAATGCGGGAGACCTTGGTTGGGAAGATCCCCTGGAGAACAAAATGGCTGCCCACCCCAGTATTCTTGCCTGGAGAATCCCATAGACCTCCATATTGTTTTCCACAGTGGCTGTACCAATTTACATTCCCACAGTGTAGGCCGGTCTCCTTTTCTTTACATCCTCATTGATACTTGTTTCTAGTCTTTTGGACAACAGCCAATCTAATAGGTGTGAGGTGACTTACATTCCCCTGAAGATTAATAATGTACAGAATCTTTTCATTTTCTTTCTGGCCATCTGTGTCCTTTACTGGGGAAATGTTTATTCGGATCTTTTGCCCATATTTTGGTTGGATTTTGTTGTTGTTGTTGTTGTTGTTTGTTTGTTTTTGGCTATTGAGTTGTATGGGTTCTTTATATATGTTGGATATTAGTCCCTTATCAGATATGATTCACAAATACTTTCTGTCATTCAATAGGTTGTTTCTTTATTGATGGTTTCCTTTGGTGGTTAGAAGCTCTTTAGTTAGATGTAGTCACACATATTTTCCTTTGCTTTTATTGCTATTGTTTTGGGTGTCAAATTTAATAACAAAAACAAAAAAAATCACTATGTAAAGGAGCTTACTGTCTATGTTTTCTTCTAGAAGTTTTGTGGTTTCAGGTCTTACATTCAAGTCTTTAATCCATTTTGTTTTAATTTATTCTGTATGGGGTAAGATACTGATCCATTTTCATTCTTTTCTGTGTAACTAACCAATATTCTCAATACCATTTACCGAAGAATGTTTTTTATGTCATTAAATATTCTTGGCTGCTTTGTCATAAATTGACCTTATATGCATGTGTTTGGTTCTCTGTTACATTGATCTATGTGTGTGTTTTTGGGTCAAACACATACAGAGATATGACTACAGAGGGTATGATGACTCTAACTTTCCTCTTAAGATTACTTTGGCTATTTAGGGTCTTTGTGTTCCCATACAAACTTTAGGGATGCTTGTTCTGTTTATCTGGATGATGACATTTGAATTTTTATAGAGATTGCATTAAATCTATAGATTGTTTTATATAATATGACATTGTACCAATATTAGTCCAATTCAAGAGCATGGATTATCTTTTCATATATTTGTGTATCTAGTTTCTTTCATCAATGTCTTACAGTTTTCAATGTACAGGTTTTTTAATTCCTTTGTTAAATTTATTCCTAGGTATTTTTTTTTCTTTTTGTCATGATTTTAAATGGGATTGTTTTCTTAATTTCTGTTTCTTGTAGTTCATAATTAGTATATAGAAATGCAAATGAATATCAGTTCTAACTTTATTATTAAGACATCTTTAAGGATTTTACTGTTTATATATCTATATGTATTATGGCATCTGCAAATAGTGACAGTTTTACTTTCTTTCAAATTTAGATGACTTTTTATTCTTCTTGACTAATTATTTTCCATTACTATGTTGAATAAAAATGAGAATGGGCATCCTTAGTTTGTTTCTGATGTTAGAGGAAAAGCTTTCAGCTTCTCTCTGAGTATGAATTTAGTGGTGAGCTTGTCACATACAGCCTTTATAACATTGAAGTACATTTCCTTTATATTCACTTTATTGATTTTTAAATAAAAAATGAGTGTTGATTTTTATTTTTTCTATATCTATTGAAATGATCATATGACTCTTTATCTTTCATTTTGTTTGTGTGGTGTCTTAATGTCTGACTTGTGGATGTCAGTCCATTTTTCCATTCCTGAAACAAATCTCCCTTGATTATGATATGATCCTTTTTATGAATTGAATTCAGTTTGATAATATTTTGTTGGATTTTTCCAGAAATGTTAATCAGGGATGGATTATGTTAATCAGGTATGGTGGTGGTGGTTTAGTTGCTAAATTGTGTCTGACGCTTGCAACCCCATGGACTTTAGCCTACCAGTCTCCTCTGTTTATGAAATTCTCCAGACAAGGACGCTGGAGTGGGTTGCCATTTCTTTCTCCAGGGGATCTTCCCAACTTAGGAATCAAACTTGGGTCTCCTGCATTGCTGGCAGATTCTTTATCAACTGAGCTACAAGGAAAGCCCAAAAAAGGGGACACTGTGGCTACATGGGTTTGGACGATCCCTTGGAGAAGGGAATGGCTACCCTGGGGCTCCCTAGGGTAAGTGATGACATTTTTAAACAATATGTAATTCACGCATACTTCTGTGTCAAGCACTATTCAGTCATTTCGCAAAAATTTTGCTGTTAAACCCTCATTTCCCTACAAAGTAGGAATTGTGTTTAACCCTGTTTTATAGATAAATAATTTAGACATAAAGCTTAAAAACTTGCATAAGATAGCAAGTGCTTTGTTTAGTGACTAGGTGGGGATTGATGCTCAAAAAGTGGAACTATAATGACTAATCATTTATGATAAAATTATTACCAAAAACATTTTATAATTAGAAAATAGAAAGAATATCTTCTAAAAGCTACAAGAAATGGAAGTTGAAAGGGTTAATTGCTCAGTCTGCCTGACTCTTTGCAACCTCATAGACAAATCCACCAGGCTCCTCTGCCCATGGGGTTTCCCAGGCAAGAATACTGGAGTGGGTAGCCATTCCCTTCTCCAGGGAATCTTCTTTTTATTTATTTATAGCTTCCTTTTTATTTCTACCAGTCCCTCCTCCATAAATACCTGACTCAGATTATTTGCCTTTTATTTCCTAGCAAATGTCTGTCCATTTTAAACTCAGTCTTTTCAAAAGGAAAACAGTACTCAAATCCCCAATGCATAGCAATACTTTTTACTACTGCTTGACTTGTATGTACTAATACTGTATCTATATGGCTTGTGTTAAGAGAATTTCATTTCTTTATTTCATACCTTCTCATCCTTCATGCCAGTTAGACCCATATTTTACATTAACTCTTATTTTTCCTGTTAGCATTCTTTTTAGCTCCTACCACCCTATTACTGGGAAAATAAAATAAGCTTTTGTTTTGATAACTTCCAGATATAGGAGTCTCCCCAAACTCCAAATGTGTGTTTAAGACATATTATTCAATGTATCCCCATTGACTAAAGGATAGTGTCCATACTCCCTGTTCTAGCATGCAGAAGTCAAAAAGTCCAAATTATTTTTGAGGAGTCATTTAGTAATTGCTTAATATAAGAGTTAACAATTGAAACAATTGTTTCATATTTATCACAAAAATCCAGGGAAACCTAGACTATCATGTTTTGCATTTCATGTTGAAGAAAATAGTGTCTAGACAGACAGTGTACATAGTATTTAATGACAGATTTTGGTGGTTTAATTTCCTTCTATCAGGTTCCTTATTTGTAATAGAATGGATGACAATTACACACATTAATGAGGTTTTTGTGAGGGATAACTGAGTATCTGCATTATGCCTTGAATTGTGCCTGGTATGCAGTTACCTTTTCAATAAGTGGTGGCTCTTATTGTTTTAGGAGATGTAGTGACTGACAGAAACAATAGTTTCTGGGGACAGAGATCCCCATTATGCTCTCACCTGTCTCTCAGAAGAACTGCCAGACAGCATCCCAGGGGTTTTTCGCACATTACCTCCAACATTTCCTTCAAGTAAACCATTCAACTTCAGCAAGTTTATTTTTTGATTCCACAGTAAAGCTTTCTACTTCCTTTCACTTGGGTGCTATTTACCAGCATCCATTTTAAACTTCAAGGCTCTGCTCACAATTCTTCCATGGAGTCTTCCTATAATGTGTTTTCCTCCTCTTGCTGTATAATTTACCTCATCTTCAATTTTGAATAATTATTCCAAAGAGTATGCAGTCAATATATATGAGTTCCATTTTTCTCTTTATAGTTCATAGTAATGCCCATTTATTTCTTAATCTGTGACATCTACTGTTTCAGTTGTTTTATGGATACACCACACTAAAACTTTAACAAGTTGTATGAGTACATCTGTTTATATTCTAATCCAACTTGTTTATAAACATGTTGAAGGCAGTGACTTTTTCCTGCTTTTTTCATATATTGTACCTTTTTGTATAGTAATGCAAACATTTGGGGTTGTTAGTAAGTACCTATTTATAATGATGGATATCATCACTGACTCAATGGACATGAGTTTGGTCAAACTCTGGGAGATGGTGAAAGACAGGAACCCTGGCATTCCATGGGATCACAAAGAGTTGGATGTAATTGAACTACTGAAAAACAAAAAGTATATTTAGATAAATTAACAACTAATATATTGCTTTTTGTTTGGTTATATATTCTTAGAGGAGTTTCACAAAATATTAATCAATAATTCTGTTTAAAATTTTAGAATTATATATGCTCTATTACATTTTTTCTAATCTAATGTGTGAAGCAATGAAAGTAAGCAGCATATATGTAGTTATATCACAAAATAAAATATTTAAAATCCTAAACAGAAACAAAATCATGGTTTTGCAGATAATGTTAGTATTTCCTGAGTTACACTTTAGAGATACCTTAATAGTGACTTTATGAAACATGCATTAAAATATTGCTATTTCATAGCAACTGATTTCCATTCAATTCCTGTATTATGCAAGTTTGCCAAATCATAATTTCTATTGGAGACTTAACTTGATTTTCCCATTATATTTAAAGCCACTCAGTCATGCCTGACTCTTTGCGAACCCATGGACTATACAGTCCACGGAATTCTCCAGGCCAGAACACTGGAGAGGATAGCCTTTCCCTTCTCCAGGGGATCTTCCCAACCCAGGAATTGAATCAGGGTCTCCTGCCTTTCAGGGGTATTCTTTACCAACTGAGCCATCAGGGAAGCCAAAAATCCAACACTTGTAGTTTGTTTCCTCCTACTGCTTAAGAGAGAGAGAGAAAATGTCTGATATTGGCAGTCTATTTCCTCCATTTGGAGACCCCTAGCCTTCCTGATGGAGAAGGCAATGGCACGCCACCCCAGTACTCTTGCCTGGAAAATCCCATGGATGGAGGAACCTGCAGTCCATGGGGTCACTAGGAGACACGACTGAGCGACTTCACTTTCACTTTTCACTTTCATGCATTGGAGAAGGAAATGGCAACCCACTCCAGTGTTCTTGTCTGGAGAATCCCAGGGACGAGGGAGCCTGGTGGGCTGCCGTCTATGAGGTCGCACAGAGTCAGACAGGACTGAAGCGACTTAGCAGCAGCAGGAGCAGCAGCCTTCCTGACTGTTACCTTCTCATTCCCTCCTTTTCTTTTAGGAGAATTATGTTGTCTAGGGAAAGGGGCATTGTTTTCATTCCTTAACTACTTCCAAGCTTATAAGAGACATCATCCCTAAATTGGTGAGGCAAGATATTCTCCCAACCCTCTTATTGATGGTCTCTGCTCCGGGGGCCCCAAGTAGTAGTTGGAGGAAGCTGCCCAGTGGCAGGAATTTGAGCAACCATTTGTAACTTAAAAGCCTTCATGCAGCTAGAAACAAATCCAGTCACACAGTTACAGACGCAGGGAGCAAACA
Source organism: Odocoileus virginianus (assembly GCF_023699985.2). Taxonomy (NCBI): domain Eukaryota; kingdom Metazoa; phylum Chordata; class Mammalia; order Artiodactyla; family Cervidae; genus Odocoileus; species Odocoileus virginianus. The sequence continues at coordinate 23,762,255 of NC_069707.1, forward strand.
GCAAAAACAGAACAGTCAGCAAAGTTAAAAGTCACATTATGTCCGCAGTTAATATACAAAGTGTTGCACCAGTCCATTTTAGGGATGCTTAATTTGACAATAATACTTACTTTAGTAATAATACTGATTGTTGTTATTAATTCCAAAAAATAATTAAAATGAACAAACTTACCTTTCTCTTACTTAAAAACAACAACAACAACAAAAACACACGATCTATCTTGACTGCCCTACTTGGATACATTTCTTACATTTCAAATCCTTGGCAGCTCTTCTGAAAAATTAATTCCTAGATATTGCTCATCCTGCCAAAGAGTATTTTCTCATCTTTGAAGAATAGAATTATAATAAATAATGTGATTTCTAAATATTTGATTAAAAAAAAGAAGTGTATGGCATGGATCCAAAGTAGTGTTTTATAAACATCAACTCATTTAGGAAAGAAGAGTGACATCCTGCCAAATATGGAGAAAATCCTGTGTTGCAGGATAGTTTCCACCTGGGTGAAAGTCCTACTTTTTCACCTAAGCTTAACCTTTTAAAATACTCTACCTTTCTGAACCTTAATCTGGTAAAATAATAATAAACCCTGACACTTTTAGTAAAGAAAGAAAAGTATTGAAACGATGAGAGATAATGACTCAGATGTAAAGTGTAGGAGGGAAAGGTGAAAACATGAGAACTTTAAGGTTTTTGTACTAGACAGATGCATGTTCATACTTGGATAAAAAAAAAAAAACCCAGCAGGCCAGGATATATAAAAATTTGTAAATAACATTTTATTTCATTTTTTCAAAGTTTGTTTCTTTGCCCAGAATATTTTGCTATTTAAATCAAAGCAAATATATATTCATGCATCTAATAGTTATCTGACAGCCTTTTTTCTGAATATCTACACTAATTATATTTATTTAAAATTTTTTCAATTAATGTTTTCATAGGTCATATTTATTGGAATGTCTTCCTAAGTGATTTATACTGTGTGTTAGATCCCATAAGTCTTCAGGTATAGAAACAAAATACAAATAAACAAATGATCTTTATTGTTGAAAATTAGTAAAACCACAAATGCTTTATTTTGGATTAAAATTTCTTTCTTATAAAATCACCTGTCCCATTATTATATCTGTGAGCCTCATGTGGAATCAGAACTAAAGACAGATCTAGAGTGGAGATGGTAGTTTGTTTCACAAGTATCTTTCCCCTGGTCTATCAATCAGGCAGTTTCCTTGCTATCATTCTAAAGTGTGAAATCAGTAATGTACATTTTCCTCTGGTGATATTGCAGCAAAATGGTGAAACTTGTTTTAATAACTGATTTTTTTTAATATAGAGAAAATAAAAAATATTAATAAGATAAATAAAGTATTAAAGGAAACAGATTTAGATGAAAATGAAGACATTATACACACAAGTTTCCAAATTATAATTAAAACTGGTCCTCAAAATATAAAAGTGAGTTAATAATGTATCCATCAAGACCTATAAACTATCCACTTTGGCACAGAATTTCTACTTGAAATTAGGTATTCTAAAAAAATATTACATTCAATTATTTTCATAAAAGCATTTAAAAAATACTTTTCAAAATGAGCAGAAACTATAAGTGCCCAACATTGGTAGAATGATTTTAAATGTTTTATTTAGGCAGTGAAACAGACAGCCTTCAAAGTTTGAAATGCATTTTAATGACATGGTAAAAGTCTTGCTGGACAATTACAAGTAGACAAGAGAAGAGTTAACATGTTTAAGGGTGTCCCAGGTCGCTCAGTGGTAAAGAATCCGCCTGCAGTAGAAGAGACCCAGGTTCGATCCCTGGGTCAGGAAGATCCCCTGGAGAAGGGAATGGTTATCCACTCCAATATTCTTGCCTCGAGAATTTCATGGACAGAGGAGCCCGGCAGGCCTTCAGGTCATGGGATTGCAAAGAGTCTGACACGACGGAGCAATTAACACTTTCACTTTAGTATGTCCAAGCTGTGGTAAATACACATGTATCTGAATAGCAAATATATGGAAACAAAAAGAAAACTTTCTGATCTATGATCACACATAGATGTAGGTGATAATTCTATTGCTTACTTTTTTTGTACTTCTCAAATTGTGTAAATTATGTTTCTCTTTCAGTTGTTTTATTTTTAGGCTTTATATTTCTACTTAAACTAACCAAATAAATTAGGATAACCTTAATGAAATGATAAACTACTTGGTGTGATTTGTGAATGCTTATAGGCAAGGTTATATGTACATGCTTTTAGCCAGTTGAACCTTTTACTAAAAATGTATGTATGTTTGAACAGTTGGCTTAGTTAACTTATTTGGCCTTGATGCCAATTTTCTAATGAAAATTCATAAAGTTATATAATACCAAGCATATGTCAATTCATGGCTCATTCATAATGTGCTATCTTAGTTTCTCAATGAAGTAAAGAAGTGCTATTATATGAATAAAAATAATATCAAAGAAATTTTCCAATTAGCCAGTTGTATTTAATTTATTATATTTAAACCAACTTGCCTTAGAACTATAAATATGCTTTTGAAATATTTTTATAAATCTTAAAAGTTAATGGAAGGTTCTGTAGTTAACTCTTGGGCAGTTAAATGAAAAATTGTTAGAAAAATAAAAAAATTCCCAAGACAACATTATTGGAAAATGTAGCTTTTTAATTAAAATAATATAGGTATAGAAAGGTTCATACATTAAAATGTACAACTAAAACATTATCACTAAGTGAACCCACCCATATATCTACTATCTGAGTCAAGAAAAATAGTTTTACTAGCATACCAGAAACACTTATAACCCACACAACTATACTTCCTCCTCCCTAGAGGTAATCCCGACTGCTGGCAATATAGATTAGCAGATTTTAAATCTGTATATGTTATTATAGTGTACATATTATTCTGTATCTAGTGTCTTCCCTCAATATTGCTTATAAGAGTTATACATGGTCTTAAAAATATTATTTTAGTTTTTAGAGCATTCTGTGTTGTGGATATACTGAAATTTGTTTTTCAACTTGCAGTTATTCCAGAGTTGATAGATTTTTAGATTGTTTCATGTGTTACACAGAAAATGGTTCTTCAAAAATATACATTTTTTTTTTGGTAAATGTACAAGGCATAATATATATGAAATTTCTAGGTCATGAAGTATGCATTCATTCCAATTTAGTAGAGAATACCAAGCAGCTTTCCAAAGTGACAGTATCAGTTTATACTCTCACAGTACAGTTAGAAAGCACCAGGTTATCCATATCAGGGTTTTTACATCCTTAGGAGCTTTTGGTATTAAGACTTTTGAGTTTAGCCATGTATGTTGATTGCAGTCATATCTGTCTTTGGTGTTAATTTGCACGGCTTTGAGACTAAGGAAGTTGAACAACTTTTGTCATTTTGAAGTGTCTGGTTGAGGCTGTAGCCCTTTTAAATTTGACTGTATTCTATTAATTATTTGTAGGACTCCTTCATGTACTCTGGATACCATTTCAGTTTTAGAATTGTGCTTATTTTCAACTTCTTGATTTTTCACTTTTTTGTTTCTGTGACAAATAGGCATTCCTTAATTTCAATTTAATTGCCTTAGTGTCTTTTTGATGCCTTTATGCAGAATTTAATATTTCGTGTACTTTTCGAGTTGTCCTTACTGGAAGAGTTGGTTTCATGACACATTCTGATCGTTACTATTTACCTGGTAATGGAAAATGTTGTCCTCTTTGAACAGAAGCGAGATAAAGTGGGCAAATAAAAGGAAAGTCAAATGTGTCAAACAGCATTTTAACTTAGTTGTTTAAAGTACTGTAGTGCTAGTCACAGGCTTACCAGGTGGCACAGCAGTAAAGAATCCACCTGTCAATGCAGGAGAGTGTAAGAGCTTGGGTTAAATACCTGGGTTGGAAAGATCCCCTGGAGGAGGAAATGGCAACCCACTTCAATATTCTTGCCTGAAAAATTCCATGGATGCAGGAACCTTGCAGGTTACAGCCCATGGGGTCACAAAGAGTCAGATGACTGAGTGAACACACACAGCACTATTTATAAATACCAGAATATTTTTAAAATTAAATCCTTATGTGTTAACACTGGTATAAAACCCATTATAATATATTTATATTAAAAAAAGTATTATGATTACATAAGCTGATTAAATCCATCCTCTTTGCTTCATGCCAATCCTTCTCCCCAGTGATATTTAATTTTAATGAGCTGGATCTCCTTCAGTGACTGTCTTCAGTCTCACTCCATTTCTTCACATACCTTTAGATCCAGGGTACTAGTAGTGGGACTCTGATTAATTTCCTCAGTAATAATAAGTCATAGCTAACATTTCAAATAAATCTCAGTATTGATTAAAACATTTTAAAGGCTCACAATTACAGAGCACAAGACAAAAGCCAGTAGGAAGTTATTGAAGCTTTGCTATGTGTTTGCTGATTATTAGGAGAGGTTAATAGAGGGGAAGCAGAAAGCTGGAAAAAGAAAGTCTGATGGCAGTCCCAGGATAGAACCTAAAATCATTTCAAGAGTCAAACTTCTGTGTGTCTTAAAGACAAAATAATGCCACTATGGGTTTCTGAAAAATAAATCTTACTAAGAATTTGACAAACTTAAAGGGATATTAAAGTAAATTGAGGTCAGAGCTTTAGGGGCCATTCTGAAGTTACCCAAGGGCTTTCATGTATGTGTGCACATGCACACACACAAGCCATCAAAGTTGTTTTTTAAATTGTTATAATATTATATTTAAATGAAAACTGACAATAGGCATAGATGATACCAAATAGTGCCAAGCAGTCATGATGATAATATATTGCATTTATAAAGTGTGGTACTGTTCAGTGCCTTTTCATATAATTTGAGCTCACCTTATACAAGCCTTTTGTCTTTGGTCTGCTTTATAAAAGATATACAGACTTGGATATGCGAGAACTCACCTCTTTCAAAACACACATCACTTACATTGTAGCTGTACCATTCAACTCATAAGTATTCTATATTGGATAATTCAAGACATAAAATAGTTCCTTCTAGGATATTAGAAAAAGTCTATGAAACAAACTGATGGTTAGTTGTTAATATAAGTGAAAAAAAAAATGAGGTGGAATCTATCTCCAGTTTCCTGGAAGATGAAGAAGCTGTTTCATTCAGGAAACAGTAGAATTTTAACTAGTAAAATTTTAAGCTAGTAAAATTTTAACAGTAAAATTTTAAGCTCCTCCAGTATTTGTCAAATGTTTTCAAAGATTAAAATCTTTCTGGGATTTTTCTTTAGCAAAATGTTTATCAAACATATAATTTTCACTTAGAGAATGAGTCAACAAATTTGGTTTAAAAATCTCTTAAAGCAGAGACAACAAACTAGCAAGCAATCATATCAGCCCTCCATATCTGTGGGCTTCCCATCAACAGATTCAACTGATTATATCAAAAATATTTGAAAACTTACAGAATGTTCCAAAAAGCAAAAATTGAATTTGATGTGCACTGGCAACTATTTAATACTATTTACATTGTATTTACAACTATTTACATAGCATTTACTTTATACTAAATATTATGAGTAATCTAGAGATGATTTAACAGAGAAGGCAACGGCAACCCACTCCAGTACTCTTGCCTGGAAAATCCCATGGACGGAGGAGCCTGGTAGGCTGCAGTCCATGGGGTCGCGAAGAGTGGGACACGACTGAGCAAATTCACTTTCACTTTTTACCTTCATGCATTGGAGAAGGAAATGGCAACCCACTCCAGTATTCTTGCCTCGAGAATCCCAGGGATGGGGGAGCCTGGTTGGCTGCCGTCTGTGAGGTTGCACAGTGTCAGACACGACTGAAGCGACTTAGCAGCAGCAACAGCAACAGGGATGATTTAAAGTATATGGAAGTATGTGCCTGGATTATATGCAAATAACATTTTATAGAAGGGACTTGAGCATCTGTGAATTCGGTATTCCCTGGGGTCTTAGAATCAATCCCCTTCAGATACCAAGGGACAAATTTACTGATTTCACATCAGCAACTTCTGATACTATTCCTTTCCTTTAGTGAGCATTAACAATTCATCAAAGCATTTAAAAATGGCATTATTAAAATTGGGCATTGGAGTAAAAAAATGGTAGACCTAAAAACAATTGACAAAATTCTGCCCCTCTAGAACCTAGTGAATATAATTTTAAAAATCCATTAATATTAAAAACTAAAAGAAAAGAATATAAAACCACAGCAGATAGAGGAGGAAGAGGAGAGCAACAACCTTTTGAATTTTTTAAAATGGGGATTTGGAATGACAAGATTTTGATTCAGGAATATGATGGGAAAATGGAAATTTAATGGAAATGTTGAAAAGTATTAACAACTGTAGATTTTAGGAAAGAAATGAGATAGTGGAAAGTGTTATGGGTTGATTTGGATCCCCCACTAATTCATGTTGAAGACCTAACCCCCATTACCTCAGAATGTGGCTGTGATTAAAAAAAACAACATCAGCAAAAGTAGATATAATTAAGTTGAGATCATTCTGGAGTAGGGTACTCCTTAATTCAATGGCCCCATATCCTTATAAACTGGAAAGTTTTGGCTTAAAGCCTCAGGTCTTTATGATTTTGTTTTTTTCCCCCACTGACTAAAGTAAAATGTATTATGAAGGAGGAGTATATGATGTAATAGAAATGAAATGTCTTTATTAGAACCAAAATTTCCTAGGACTTCCCAAAATTAGAGGAATGATTGACTCCTGAAAGAAGTAAGGAAAAGAGCAATAGCTATTTACAAATGGATGAAGTTGTAAAACATCACATTTTAGACCAATATGGTAATAACTTAATCATGAAATTAGCTTCATTCAAAAGATAATTTGAAGCTAGAAGCAGAAGAATAAATTATAACCAAGTATTACATATGCTTTAAAAAGAAGTCATCATGTAGGAATCTAGTAACATGAATTTTAAGATGCTTTCCAATTTTCTTAATTTCATTATTTACGAAAATTCATGGTTAGTTGTAAAATATAAAAAGTGGAAAAAAAAAATGAGGTGAAACCTATCTCCAGTTTCTTGGAAGATGAATTCAATTCAGGAAACAGTAACATTTTAATTAGCTTCTTCAGTATTCATCAAATATTTTCAAAGATTAAAATTCTTTCTGGAAATTTTCTTAACATAATGTTTGTCAAACATACCATGTTCACTTAAAGAATGAGCCAACAAATTTGATTAGAGACTAATTTAGTCTTTATATGCCCTTAGAAGAAATCTAGAGACATAGCAAAGAACCAAATAAAAGACATTAGCAAAAGGGTTTGTAACATTTGGATCAATTTTGTTAAATTCCAACAAGAAAGGAAAATAAAAGGAAGGAACAAGAGGAATGGTATTCCTTATGAGAATATTTTGCTTTTGTTGGCCTGAAAAAGTTTGAATTATAAAATTCACAATGAAAAAATGATATAAATAGCCATTTAAAATGAACTCTATCACTTAGATGTGGTGAAAAAGCAATATACTTGACAAAATTGCTCTTCTCCTCAAAAAAAAATACTGAGGATTATTTTTTCATTTTGTTTTCACTTGAAAATATTTATTTCTTTTCATTGTAACTGCATAATAGTCTGATATGGTAGTATTTGGAGCACTATTCTAATGAAGATTGGAATTTCCCAGATCAGCCTTATCAAGTTTCCTGTCTTTTCATACTTCTGTTTTCTATGGGTTGTTGTTGCCTTTATTTTTATTGGCAATAAACTTGCTATTTCAAAGATATAAAGTACCAATTGTTACATTTATTTGAAGGAAAATGAATTCTCCATAGCCTTGAAATTTAAAGATCAACTAGTAAATAAATTTAAAAAATGAAATCAATAGGACATTAATCCCTTTTGGAGAAAATATTGATCCATTTTTTTTGTCCTACAAATAAAACTTTTAGAGAATCAGTTTAATTAAATATTTACTATAAAAATACTTGCTCTATGGGAAAAAATTACTTAGATTGTGAAAAAGTAGTATCCTTAGTTCTTAGTTTACTGCAATATGATCCCTTTGTCCACAGTAATTTTGTTGTATAAGCGCGCCATCGTCACTTGCTGTAGAAATGACTCCATTCTCAAAGTAGAGACACACTCATCCTGGCAGATTGCCCCAGGGATCTCCTTACTCCATAGAGAAGTATCTATTCAATTGTTGATATATAGGCATGCAACATATTTCATCAAATGGGTTTACAAGTTAAGGTCCATTAAAAAAAATAACATTTGTATCCATTCTCATTCTTTACATAGCTCCTCAAATGTGAATGGACTCAGAGTTGTGAGAGATCCTCAAGACTCAGAGGCCGGTTCTCATGACAAAGTTGCACAGCCAGACACTCTGGGCCTGCTACAGATTGCCTTTTGCAAGCATGCATGGCAGCAATGTTTAGAAATGAATGAACTAAGTCAACTTTTCTCTTGCTTATGGAAAATACACACATTACTTAGCATAGAAGTGCAATTGTTCTATAACTTTGGGAGAAAAGTTTTTTCCTGTAAATGAAGGTGAAATAAGCATTGGAAATTAGTCAGTTTAATGGAGCATACCACAAAACATAATTCTATGAAGAATTCCTAGATTAGCAATGCATGACAAAAGTCCCGAGATATTTCTGAAAGTGAAAGCAAATACCTTACACTCTGTATATTTTAACATGAATATAAAAAATAAATGAGGTAATCATTTTATAATATACATGTATATCAAATCTTCTCATTGCATACTTTGAACATATATATATATAAAACACAGAAGGTGGAAATTTTTCTTTAAAATGAGAAATATAATGTACTATTTTCATCTTTTAGAAATAATTCACAGTAAGCTTTTTTTTTCAATGGTAGGTAGAATACAGATTTTTAAACATTGTTAGATTTGAGGAAAAAATGTGGAAAATATTATGGTTCAGCTTTGTCACCCATGAATGTTGTACACTTAAGCTTTTAGTATTTCTCCTTTGACTAAAATTTTTAAGAAAGTGAGAAATAAAGAACAGGGTAAAAGAAGTTAGGAAATACTCTTGAACCTCGTAGTTCACCATTTTCCTTTATCAGGCAAAATTTCAGACTACCAGAATGCCGACTCCCTTGATTTATGCTACATTTATCTGTTGTCTATGACCTACATATTTTCTCAGGCAGATTCAGGTTCCTGGATTTATTTATCCAGTGACCCCATTGCGCTATTTCTCCCAGGTTTATACCTCTGCCAGAAAAACATCTGCTTGTTTATGAGCTTGCTTCAGGATCTCTCAGTTTCTTATATTTACTGTTGTTTTATCTTATACTTTTCTTATAACTTCATCAGAAATGGAGGAAAATGTCTTGCTAACAGTTTTGCTGTATCCAAGACTCCAAAATGAAGGGAAATACATAGAGATATCTGAGTCAGACTCTTCACAGATAATTAAAATTTAAACAACTTTATGATTATCATGTTTAGATGACCACATAACCTAGAATGTATGACATACTCAAATTATGACATAAGGCATTGGGAAAGTGCTTTGAATATTTTCAGATTGAACTTTAAAAATGTCTGAGTTAGAGTTTAGAATTACACATTATTATTTAATACTCAAAGTTTATACTGAAAAGATGAAAACATTTGTTTTGGTAAACAGGATTTTGTCTTAAAAAGTTTTTATGTTGTTGTTCAGTTGCTTAGTCATGTCTGACTCTTTGTGATCCCATGGACTGCAGCATGCCAGGCTTCCTTCATAATCTCCCAGAGTTTGCTCAAACTCATGTACATTGAGCTGGTGAGGGCCACCCAGCCATCACATCCTCTGCATTCCCCTTCTTCATCTGACTTCAATCTTTTCCTAGCATCAGGGTCTTTTTCAGTGAGTCGGTTCTTCCCATCAGGTGGCCTAAGCACTGGAGCTTCTGCTTCAGCCTCGGTCCTTCCAATGAATATTCAGGCCTGGTTTCCTTGAAGATTGACTGGCTGGATCTCTTTGCAGTCCAAGGGACTCTCAAGAGTCTTCTCTAACACCAGAGTTCAAAAGCATCAATTCTTTGGTGCTCGACTTTCTTTATTGTCCAGCTCTCACATCCATGCCTGATCACTTAGCTTTGACTAGATGGACCTTTGTCGGTAAAGTAATGTCTCTGCTTTTAATATGATGCCTAGGTTGGTCATAGCTTTTCTTCCAAGGAATAAGTGTCTTTTAATTTCACAGCTGCATTCACTATCTGCAGTGCTTTTGGAGCCCTCCAAAACAATCTGTCACTGTTTGTTTCCCTATTTGCCATGAAGTTATGGGACTGGATGCCATGATCTTAGTTTCCTGAATGTTGAGCTTTAAGCCAACCTTTTCAATCTCCTCTTTCACCTTCATCAAGATACTCTTTATTTCCTCTTTGCTTTCTGCCATAAGAGTGGTGTCATCTGCGTATCTGAGCTTATTGATATTTCTCCCAGCATCTTGATTCCAGCTTGTGCTTCATCCAGCCTGACATTTCTCATGATTCGCACTCTGCATATATGTTAAATGAGCAGGATGACAATATACAGCCTTGGCATTCTCCTTTCCCATTTTTAAACCAGTCCATTGTTCTATGTTTTGTTCTAACTGTTGCTTCTTGACCTGCATACAGATTCTTCAGGAGGCAGATAAGGTGGTCTGGTATTCCCATATCTTTAAAGTTTTCCACAGTTTGTTGTGATCCACACAGTCAAAGGCTTTAGTGTAGTCAATGAAGTAGAAATAGATGATTTTTTCCTGGAATTCTCTTGCTTTTTCTATGATCCAAAAGATGTTGGCAATTTGATCTCTGTCTCCTCTGCTTTTTCTAAATCCAACTTGTACATCTTGAAGTTCTTGGTTCATATATTGTTGAAGCCTAGCTTGAGGGATTTTGAGCATCAACTTGCTAGCATGTGAAATGAGGGCGATTGTTCGGTACTTGGGACATTCTTTGCCATTGCCCTTCTTTGGGATTAGAATGAAAACTGACCTTTTCCAGTTTTGTGTCCACTGCTGAGTTTTCCAAATTTGTTGGCATGTTGAATGCAGCACTTTAACTGCATCATCTTTAAGGATTTGAAATAGCTCAGCTGGAACTCCGTCACCTCCAGTAGCTTTGTTTGTAGTGGTGCTTCGTATAGCCCACTTGACTTCACACTTCAGGGCATCTGACTCTAGGTGAGTGGAGATCACACCATCATGGTTATTCAGGTGATTAAGCCCTTTATTTTGTACAGTGCTGCTGTGTCCTCTTGGCACCTCTTCTTAATATCTTCTGCTTCTGTTAGGTCCATACCATTTCTCTCCTTCAATGTGCACATCTTTGCATGAAATGTTCCCTTGGTATCTCTTATTTTCATGAAGAGATCCCTAGTCTTTCCCATTCTGTTGTTTTCCTCCTTTTCTTTGCATTGCTCAGTTAAAAGGGGTTTCTTATCTCTCCTTGATATTCTTTGGAACTCTGCATTCAGAAGGGTCTATGCCTCCTTTTCTCTTTTACCGTTCACGTCTCTTCTCTGCTATTTGTAAAGCCTCCTCAGACAACCATTTTACCTTTTTGCATTTCTTTTCCTTAGGGATGATTTTGATCACACAAACAGTTTAAGAGACCTAAAAGCATGATCCATAAGCCCTGCCTTTTAAACAGTTTTCATTTGATAAATCACTGAGGTAAAAATATATGTCTAAACATTTATTCTTGTACTTCTCAGAGAATTAATTTTGGGCTTATCAATGTAAATATAAATCAAATATAATTTTATTAATAAATGTATTACTTATCCCATATAAGAAATGATATTTTGAGTATCTGATCATATTCAAATGTTTGCATATAGAATGAGTTTTACATATTCTTCTAAGTAGAGACAGAAGAGATTAAATATGAAAATGTGTTAGAGGGGAGTAATTATTTTCAGTTTAGAAAGCTGGACAAAGCTCCTTTTTGTTGATGGTATAGTATGAACTGGATCTCAAGAGTTAAAAGACTGGTACCTTCTGGAAATTCCCGCACATGGGAAAAGACAGTTTTGACTTCAAGAATAGCACAAGAAAAAAAGTCACATGAGGAAAGACCTATTTGGAGGTGTTCCAGTTAGAAAAAATATAAAATATATGAAAAGTATAATGAAGACTAAGATAGGAATGGTGTACAGAATCAGATTATGTGAGAGCCTGAATTCTTCACTGAGGTCTATTTTGAGAGAAATTTAGAACCACTTGTTAATTTTTTGCTGGGCGTGGGCTGGGTAAAGAAACAAAGATTAGACCTGTGTTTCAGTGTGTGAGTTTTGAAGCAATATGAAGGAAGAGAGTGGAAAATCAGTCGGGGCCATTTCAATATTCTTGGAGCAAGGAGTCTAAGATAAGCATTTAGAAGTGTGATAAAACTTGCAGAGCCTGGATCTGTAGAACTTGCTATAGGTATATGAAATTGGTCTGTTGATATTCTTAAATGGTTATTAGTGATATTTCCAAACAGACATATAGAGAAAATGAAAGGATGTTCAAAGAAAGAATTGGGAAACATCTATTGTGGGGGATGTGTGGAAGAAACTTCAGTTGAAGTTATTTAAAAATACATGATTTTATGTAGGACTACAGCCAAAGCTTCCCTTGTAGCTCAGCTGGTAAAGAATCCGTCTGCAACGTGGGAAACCTGAGTTCAATTGCTGGGTTGGGAAGATCCCCTGGAGAAGGGAAAGGCTACCCACTCCAGCATTCTAACCTAGATAATTCCAGGGACTGTGTAGTCCATTGGGTCACAAAGAGTTGGACACAAGTGAGCAGTTTTCACTTCACTTCACAGCCAAATATGAAAAAAGCACCAAAGGGAAAAAAATAATTATATCCATAAAGAAGAATCGTTGTGTGTTAAGCTTAGAATTTATCTTTTCCCCTCTCAAACTCTTAGTTGAATGAGATCTTAGAGTAAAAATTATTACTAACTTATGTTCTAGCCTGCATCAATTTGCAATACAATAACAAATGCTTTGCTAGCTACTTTGTCATTTATATTCATACATATTATGACAACTATTCCACTTATGTAGTCTGTCTGCCAAATTTCTAAGTTTGAATATTCTCACTTATAAATCTAATTTAATAGAAGTCAAACAAATCCTGTTGGTTATTGTAGATGAAAAATTATGCTACATTATTCTGGTCAAATGAATTTCTTTACAGAAAAATCAATGAAATTATAGATAATAGCAATAACACTTTATAAGTCTTCCTATGTTCTAGGCTTAATAATAAATAACATTATCTGGTATGTCAGGTTCAATTGTTTTAAGATCATCTCAAAATTGGGTCAGAAGGATTTAATTAAAAATAGAAAATAGAAAAATATTGTGGGTGAACTCTCCTTTTGTCCATTTTGATTCAAAAAGTAAAGGATACTTCTACAGCCATTAGAACTGGATCATTAGAGTCTACATTAATGGACTTTTTTAAGTGTCAGATTTATAGATAGGGCTTTATAAAGAGGCATTATAATGCATGTTTGCTAAGTCACTTCAGTCCTGCCCAGCTCTTTGTGACCCCACGGACTGTAGCCCGCCAGGCTCCTCTGTCCACGGGATTCTCCAGGCAAGAATTCTGAAGTGGGTTTCTGTGCCCTCCTCCAGGGGATCTTCCTGACCCAGGAACTGAACTGGCATCTCCTACATCTCCTGCATTGGCAGGCAGGTTCTTTACAACTAGAGTGCTACAAACTTATACTCTAAAGATTAATTGGATTTAAACTCTTGCCCTGTTTCTCCCAAATTCTATGACCTTTGAAAGGTTTTTAAACTTCTTTCCCCCCATTTTCTCATTTGTTCCATTGTTATACATGATGGCTTTACTTTATTGGGATGCAATGATAAATTGAATATATTATGTCTATCATATTGCCTGGACCATAGCAAGCAAGCAATTTTAGCAACTCTCAGTATTGGTTTTAAATGAGAATTTGCAGTAATTTTAGCAGCCATTTTTACTGAAAGGAACCCAAGACAAATCTTGAATGAATGCTTGTACTTCACAATGGTCTATATTCTACAGATTAGTTAGATAATGCTGTATTCTTTTTCCCTTTTGTAGATTTAAAATAGAAAAAAAAAGTATTTAAGCAAATAGCTGCATTTTCTCCCAGTATCTTTCCTCAGAAAACTCACCTAATCTAAATGTCTTTATTTTATTCTTAATATCATATTATCCTAGTGACAGTGCTATAAACCATAAAGTTAGCTTTAGTTCTTTCGTCTTCCCATCCTATCACTTCATCCAGATGAGTATCATCTTAAAATGGGAAAGTTTCAATAGATATCCATACACATCTGAACTCCTAGAATCCAGATATTTCTCTATATTCCTGATATTCTCCTCACTGAAGTCACATTTGTGTCAAAAAAAAAAAAAAAAAAAAACCACAACAAAAACTCATATGACCATATTTTATACTTTAATGGCCTTGTTTTGAAGTTCTCTTAGTGGCCTTGTCTCTGAATATAACTACAGATCTTCATACAGTCACCTTCACTTGATATTTTATAATGTACCAGAAACCCAACTTACTCACCTCTCATAGCTCAGAAAATTCTTACACCATCCTAAAGTTTTTCTGACTTCATCAGTCCATGTTTATCCACATATACTCTGCAGCAGAGAGGATCATATCTATATACAGTTGTGATATGCTACTGTGTTGCTTGTTTATATTTTCCTTTTCTCTCTCCAAATATATTGTAAAATTGACTATTTCTTTTCTCCAGCTCTCTCAGGACCTATCATAGATTTTACTTCAGATCTATGATATATAGATCTGTACTACACAGGGAAATACTGGATTTGTATATGAAATAAAATGTATTATAGGATAGTCCTGTGTTTTAAACTATTTTATGTATAGAAACTAAGCATATACTAGATGATCATTATCATCTATTATTTGTGCTTAAAGAAATGAGAGAGATAAAGAACTAAATTGGAGAGGCATTTTGAAATTAGAAGTACTGAGTATGACTGAGAAAAGGCAGAAGTTATGAAGAGGGTTTCTGATCTGTGGTTTGGATGCCAATTGACTTGTAAAGTAGTGGAAGAAACATATTGAAACAAGTTACAGCCAGGATAGAGTTATTTGATAAATGGAATCCTGGGATTTGTAGGTGTTGGTGGAGCTGTGACTAGCAAAGACATACAGAGACCATCCTTGGCTGCTGAAGCCTTGTATATGGACTTTGAGGAGCCAGCCCCCAGCAGGAAGCATGATTTTTCTAACATGTAATTACACTGAGTAGGGAGAGTAGCTGATGTCAGAGCTTTATTCCCCTAATAATTTAGGCTTGCGGCCAAGGTAGCATTCTTATGCAGATTGAGGCCTGGAATTGTGCAGTGAACCTGAAAGTCTTACAAGAGGTAGAGTGGGCCTCCTTTCAGAACCAGCCGTCCCAATGCAGCTGCTGGGAGAAATTAACTCTGGAATCTGATCATTTTTCTTAGTGAGGAAATACTGATGAAAAGAAAAAACTGTGCTGAGATATAAATACATATTCACACATGTATACACACACAAGGCACTAGTCTCATCTATGGCAACAGAAAAATCTTTTATGGGTGACTTGTATTTTTAAAGCTGAAACCCTTGGTAAGCAGAGTTTCTGAAGATTTAGGAAAGTTCATTTACTAATTGAGGTTCAATTTACATAGTTGTTAGCCATGTAAAAACCAGCTCTTTATCATTTCTTGTAAAACTCATGTCTTTATGTCTTTGAAAATTATGAGATTTCACAATGTGGTGATAAATTTGCTTTTAGTAAAAGCACATCCAAGGAAGATTAATGCAGTGGGGTTGGACTCATGACTTACAAAATATGTCAGGAACACGATCGTAAAGTGTGTGCTTACGCATGCCTAAAAAATGAGTAAAACTTTATGGTTACCTCTAGATGGAATTCAAGTGGTTTTAAAACTTTTTCTCTTATTTTCTCTTTATTAAATTACTTTTTATTAGAATTTTATAAACAGTTTTATATTTTTAAAATGCATGATGGGAAAAGGAAGACAGAATGCATGTCTATTTCACAAAAATGTGGGAGATAGGCTGAATTTCAATAAGCTCACCTCCCCAGGCAAATAGTCCAGATACATAGTTGTACTTTTCAAATGTGTAGGGATAGGATAAATTATTTAATATCTTCAAATGTGTCAGATACAATTCAGTTGTTTGCTTTGCCAGCTCCTTCTGTTAAGATTTCTCAAGTTTTCTTATAAGAAGTAACAGACCATGATTCACCTGGATGGTTTTTGATAGTATATACTAACATCAATATTAAATTTTATTTGAGCCCTAGGAATGAATGGCTTTATTTATCCAGAAGTACCACTTCAGAGTAGTTTGAATGCTAAATGAGTGGTTTATTTCTACTTGCTAAATGTTCATGAGTCAGTGAATGCCCCATTAACTCCTGGGAACATTATTACTCATTCTTCATGGAATCAAAACTGAAATAGTCCATAGGTGCATTTCATTTACAGTGTGGTGTTCATTCAGTTATGACTGTTACATTATCTACTGTAATTGTTGGCAAAATTTCTTTTTCCCTTATC
Source organism: Odocoileus virginianus (assembly GCF_023699985.2). Classification (NCBI taxonomy): domain Eukaryota; kingdom Metazoa; phylum Chordata; class Mammalia; order Artiodactyla; family Cervidae; genus Odocoileus; species Odocoileus virginianus. The sequence continues at coordinate 23,778,847 of NC_069707.1, forward strand.
AATACTATCTTTGTGCATCCATTTAGGCTAGATTATTTGTTCCATTTTCTTTACCTTTATCACTACTGGTCTCTCAAGTTTGGAATTGATCAATATAAAGCCTAGGCTACCTAAGCCTCAAGGAATGAGGCAGTTTTCAAAATTATGGCCTTGCAATACTTGTGTGATTGCCATATTTGACAAACATTTTTATATGTAAAGCCTTTATGTCATTTTTCAATGGAAAAATGCCTTGGAAATGATTTATGGATACTTAAATAGTAATCCTGTTTTAAAGGGTAGGATTTAAATGATAACTTTCCTATATCAGCTAAGCAAAATTGAAATGGGAAATACTTAAAAATTTCAGTAAGAAGGAAACTTATTCTTTAAGACTTTGTTTATGTGTCAAACATTTTATAAGAAACCAATGATATACTCTATGTAGTTTATGGAAATTGTTACTTTATAAAATTTTAATCATATTTATATTTAATTAAATCACTGGTGTAAGTTTTATATAAACCAATAAGGTTTAGGAAAACCAGTATTCAAGGAGAATACATAATTGAGAAATTTAAAGCTGAGGAAAATTCACTTTGCCATTGATACAATGAAACTTTATTTAATAATCTTGTATTTGCTATAGTATAAGTATATGTAATATTATGCATGAGGGTGGATTGTGGGTTTCTATTATATTAATGTGACATAAAGAAAATTATATTTAGTTGAAAAACACAAATGTTATGACTTATAAGTAAATGTTGTATGTTTCAAGTGGGCATGAAATAATAGTAAACTTAATCACATCCAAGGAAAACTATAAAATAATAAAAACAAAATTTATACCAGCTATCTACACTGACTTTTGTGCACTAAAATATATGTAAATATTTTATTGCATATATTCCTAAATCACTGATGAATAAAAAAAAAAACGGTCTTAATGGAATGAATAGCCATTATATTAATATGGCTTTTTATCAAAAACTGGAATAGATTAAAAAATCTGTCAGTTACGCATTCAAATTTCAAATTAATCTATTCATTTACTTTTTTGAACTAAATGTTCATATCAAGAAACTAAACACTGTAATTAAATTAAACTAAGGAAGGAGGCAGAAATAAGTAATAAAGATAAAAGTACTTAGAGAAGGCTAATACCTTGATAAACCATGCATTATTAATCAAGAGCAAAAAGAGAAAAAAAAGTATTAGTGAGGTATAGGAGGATTAAACTAAGATCAAATAGAGATAAATATTAAAGGATGCATGAATCAGTTAAAGGGGTTTTGATTGAAATTCAACCCAACTGGCTTAAGAAAAGACTCTGTCATCACACATAATTTAAAAATCCTGAACTTGAGTTGATTTTAGGTGTTTTAGGTTCATAGGATCGGTGTGTCTTTATGCCTGTGGTTTCTCCGTCTTTCAGCTGCACTCCTATATATTTCATTTTTAGAGATGTTCTCTCCTTGCAGTGTGAATGTAAGAAAGGAAACTATGAACGTAATAGAAAACTATATGTTGTTGTTTAATTGTAAGTCATGTCTGACTCTTTCACAACCCCATGGACTGTATGTAGCCCACCAGCCTTCTCTGTCCATGGAATTCTCCAGGCAAGAATACTGGAGTGTGTTGCCATTTCCTTCTCCAGGGCATCTTCCTGACCCAGGGATAGAACCTGTGTCTCTTACATTGACAGGTCAATTCTTTACTACTGAGTCACCAGGGAAACCCAGCAAAATATAGCAAACCATTAAATAAAATTGTGAGGTATATATGACCTAATTTTGTTATTCTTAGTAGCAATAAAGAAAAGATTTTTATAAGTTCCACTTTAGGGGGAAAAAACATACTGCAAAATACACATTCAAGAAAATTTAAATACAAAAGTATATTGATAGGGAATATTTGCCTTATATTCAACAGATAAGGCTTCATAGGAATATAAAAATAGTTACCATAAGTTTAAATGATTTTTAAAGTATATAAAATACATAAAATATCAAACTCTTGACAGTGATTGCCTCTAAGAAAAGAAGAAAAGTTAAAAGGTAGGTGTGAAAAGAGATCCCTGGGTTTCTGCCATATTGACTTGACCTTGTGTTATGAAGAGCCACTTGGATGAGATGAAACTTGAAGATCTTTTGAAGATTAGATCTCAGGTATCCTGTGTCAAAATATGAAAGCCTGAGAGTTTGATGTGCTAAAGCTAGTTCTATAGAGCTAAAGTTAACAGTTATTAAGGGCAAAGGTTAAAGCCAGATAAGTGAAGCTATTCATACTAAACTGTCTATAAATACATGAAGCAGAAGGATAAAAATCTAATAAAATAATTAGATATGTGTTTTGGAAATATCAGTTTGACCGAGAATATTTAACTTATAAAAGTAAATTATACATGATCCTGGCCTCAGGCAATTTGTTTTGCCCCAGTGCTGGAATGCAGAAGATCCAGGTTTGGTCCTTGGGTAAGGAAGATACACTAGAGAAGGGAGTGGCCACACTCTCCAATATTCTTGCCTGGGAAATTCCATGGGCAGAGGAGCCTGGTGGGCTATGTCCATGGGATCACATGACATGACTGAGCAACTAACACTTTCATTTTCACCAGTGCGGGAAGAGCTGTGTGTCTAGTAACACACATAAATTACAAAACAAAGTAAAAGCATTATAGTCCTTAGAAGCAAAGGATGGACTGGCAACCTTGGCCTAGGAAAAGCATCAGAAACAAACTGACATTTTATCTTGAACATGTATATTTAGTTGATGAGCTACTATTTTACTTGTGTATGAATCAAACAAAAATCCTGTATCAAATTACCATAGATGAGAAACATGAACGTATGAATATTCCATGATGAAGTGATTTAATGATTTGGTGTGTACATAACCGTTTTGTTGGTATTGGTTTATGTATCCCAATTCCTGCATATATTTTAAAGGCTTAGTTTGCTCAGTTGTGTCCTACTCTTTGTGACCCCACTGACTGTAGCTCGCCAGGCTCCTCTGTCCATGGAGTTCTCCAGGCAAGAATTCTCCAGGCAATACTGGAGTGGCTTGACATTCCCTTCTCCAGGGGATCTTTTGGACCCAATGATCAAACCTGAGTCTCCGACATTGCAGGCAGACTCTTTATCATATAAGCCAGAGGCATCCCTTGTTTAAAATAGTTGAGCAACAAAAATATAACTACTGGAATCAAGGATTTCATATTTGATCATATAAAATGAAACATGCATTGTTTAGGAATAACAAACAATGATTGGAAAAAACAAGATTGTTACCTCCTGCTTTTTTCTTTTAATAACAGTTTTTATTTCAAATTAAGTAAGACTTAAAGATGGATATATGCGATAGTAGTATCTATTGCTGGGACATTAAATGTGTACAAAATTGCTTTATACATACTCTCTGCTGTGCTTATCTAATTCTACACTATTTACCATTAATTTCAATATGTGATAGTAGAAATGATTTATTTCAAGTCTAAATTAATATTTTCTAAACATATTTTCAAGGCAGTATTCTTTTTATGAAAACTTACCCCAAGAAAAATCAATATAGGAAAGATTAAGTTCTAAATCAATAAAAAATGAATATTAAGATTATAATGGTATAGTCTAATGTATGCAGTTTGTCTAGTTGTGATACATATGTATTGCATAAGGTTAAGATGTGGATAATTTAGAATGTACATGTTGAATATCATTTGGAGATACCAGTTTTAAAGTCATTCAAAATGCATCATAACTGCATTGTTTTCACATTTATAGAATAAAAGAAAGATGATATATAAGACAATGAAGGGTATAAGGAATTTAACACTTATTTTACAAAGTAAAGTTATAGTGATCAATGGAACTCCTCTAAGTTATTTCATTTTGGACTGTGAGATGCTTGGTGAAGAAAGGATCAGACATTAAAATGGAAAATAAAATGCCATTTATATATTCTGCAATATTAAAACACTATGTGGAATTCTTAAATCTGGATTTTGTTTCTGCTCTGGTCCCATATTGCTCTTTATTTTGTATGTTTGAAGTGATCTAGGTCATGTCTTTTGTTCTGTTTCCAGGTGAAAGTATTTTATATCATAATTGGATCTCCTTTGCAGCAAAAAAAATGAAAATCCTGTTTTCTGTTAAAGATTGTGTAATAGGTTTTTAAAATAAGTGTATGCACACATTCCTTAATGTGTAGAAAAACTGCATTCATTTGCACTTTGAAATAGTCATCTACTCACATTTTCTCTACTTTTGTTACTTTTGAACTAATTTGCATAAAGCATGAAAACTACCCAGATATTTAGTGTAATCCATTATTTTCTGCTTTCAAAGAATAAGTTTACATTTTATGTTCCTATTTTAACATCTAATTTTAAAATTTCAAGTTATATATACATAAGAGTGAAAGAGAAATTTGCTCAATGGTGTCCAACTCTTTGTGACCCCATGGACTATACATTCTATGGAATTCTCCAAGCCAGAATACTGGAGTGGGTAGCCTTTCCCTTCTCCAGGGGATCTTCCCAGTCCAGGGACCAATCACATTGTAGGTGAATTCTTTACCAGCTGAGCCACAAGTGAAGCCCAAGAATACTGGAGTGGGTAGCTTAGCTTATACCTTCTCAGGTGGATCTTTCCAACCCAGGAATCGAATAGGAGTCTCCTGCATTGCAGGTGGATTCTTTACCAACTGAGCTATGAGCACATAAACCAGTGAATGCTTAGAATTAGGAAAGATGAGAAATTAAACTCAAGGTGTGGAACTCAAGGACTTTATGAAATGTAATTGCATGGTGAATGTTTTGTTATAATGCTAACATATTGTCCCAAATGTGACAAAAATGTCATTAACTGTGATAGAAAAAAATACTTGCAAGTAAAAATCATCATGGTAAAATAGATGCACATTTCAAAATTTTTTATAATTTTTTTCAGATTTTTTAGGACTAAGAAATCTTCTTACTAAACAATTAGAAGGTAGGAAGCATATAGATTAAATAGAACTAAACAAATGAGATTAGATTGTAAGCCAATTTCATTTTCAACTAACAGTGTTAGGCATCTGTCTTGTAACTCTTAACTAGTAGTTAGCTTTTGATGATTTCTGACACAACATGTTTATTAGAATTTCAGCATTTAGAAGGGAAAAAAATACCACAGTTAAATATATTTAACTTCAACTTTCTCACTTGAAACGTTTTTTTCCAAAGATGAAAAAGCACTTTTCAGGTCTCTTTATGTTGAATTTATATCGTAAACTAATTTTATTTTTATAATATTCTGTTGGAAAATCTCAGTCATTTGGAATTGAAAGCACAGCCAACAATTCATGCCAATCTTGTTATAGGCAGTTTTGTATATGGAAAGTTATTCCCTAGAGTCATAAATGAATATAAAAGATAAAATTATAATAAAGAGTAATGTTCACTTGTAAAATTTTGCTATGCAAAACAGATACAAAAAATGATGGCGTTTTTGTTTTATTCAGTCCAGTAATTTGAAAGGACACAATTTTTTTTTCTGAAAACATTTGAAATATTGGTACACTTAGCTAATCTGGTCAAGTTCCTTAAAAAAGATTAATTTTTCCTGGAAATTATTTTGCTAGAAATTTCAGAATGAAAATATATAATTCATAAAATTTTGAATACTTTACAATCTATTCCCTATTACAAGAATTATTTGACAATTCTCATGGGTTGAGTTTGCAAAATTATGCCAAAAAGTGCTCAAAAAAATTATAAATGTACATGTGTAAAGTTTATGAAATGTAATCAGATATCTAAGTTTCCAAAAATAATACATGATATTAATTCAGGGCCAACATATCAGAAAAAAAGCGTGAATCTAATGAGAAGAGTTTTAAATAATTGTTGTTGTTGTTCAGTTGCTCGGGCCTGTCTGACTCTCAGCAACCCCATGGTAGATATTGTGAATGCTTATTATAGTGAAAACAGATTTTACATATAAAATACATATATATATAAAGTATAAAATGTAGGTATATGCATATATAGTTTTATATGTAGAGAGAAGAAAATAGAGACAGAAATAGATATACAAAGTGGATGAGAGTGAGATGGATCCTCAACATGTACACAGGAGTAGACAAATTAGAATTTCATTTTGTACCAAAATATACCACTTGTATTAATTGTTAAATAAAGTCTATGAACTTTAGTATGGACTAATATAAATTTTCTTACAATGTATAAATGAGAGATTAATTTAAAAATGAGAGAAATCAGTGTTAAAGGCATCAATGAAGTATAAACAGTGATTGAAAATTTGAGAAATATGGTCTCAAAATAGCTCCTCACCAATTGCTCACGAACTACAAAGGTTAAAGTAATATGCACTTCTGCCAAAAGATTAAGAATTAGACTTGTACCACTTCTATTCAAAAATTCACTGATGACTGTAGCCACTGCAGTAAGACAGAAAGTAAAGATCATAAGGATCGGAAAGAGGTAAAATTAGCTTTCTTCCAAGATTGCATGATTGCTTAAGAAAGTCATAAAGAATCTATAAACTACTGATCTGGGTATTTTCAGTGTCTTTTCAAGTTCTTGGACCATGCATTATTTGGGTTGATTTATTTGCCTACACATTTTTGAATATTCATTATATATTCTGCATATAAGTCTACCATAAAACATATGATTAATAAATATTTTATTCCAATTTGTAGATACTATCTTTTTCTCTCTCTTATCAGTATCTTTAGACAACAGTTCTCATTTATTTTATGAATTCCAATTTAGAGGTTCATTATTTTTGTATTATGTTTTGGTGTTATATCCAAGAAGTATATGTTTACAAAAACCCAATAAGAAATGGATTTGTATTTATTAGTGAATTCTGAATGGCTGATATATTGTCTATAATACTACTAGAGCAGACACAGTTTAGTGAGGATAGTAGTGATTTAGTTTTTGGCATGCAATATTTGAGAGATGTGAAGAACTGACTCATTGGGAAAGACCCTGATGCTGGGAAAGATTGAAGGCGGGAGGAGAAGGGGACAACAGAGGATGAGATGGTTGGATGGAATCACCGACTTGATGGACATGAGTTTGTGTAAGCTCTGGGAGTTGGTGATGAACAGGGAAGCCTGGCATGCTGTAGTCCTTGGGGTCAGAAAGAGTTGGACATGACTGAATGACTGAACTGAACTGAAGGGACATGTGAAGTAGCAGCGTATTTAGACAGTAAAACAGATAATGTTGTTGTTCAGTCACTAAGTCATGTCCAACTCTTTGTGACCTCAGGGACTGCAGCATGCCTTGCTTCCCTGTCCTTCACTATCTTCTGGAGTTTTCTCAAATTCATGTCCATGGAATAAGTGATGCTATCTAACCATCTCATCATAATATTCTATAGCATACCTGATCTTGGTACTTCATATTTGGCTAGTTGAACCTGGAGCAGTATTAGGATTGGTTGATTTATACTCAGTGATTTGCATGTGATATGCATATGTTTAGATGATTAGGAAGAAGTATGATTGCCTGGGGAGAAGGATTTAAATGCTATGGGTAATGATCCAGATTTGATGGTATGCTGAATCCTAGCCAGGCTTAGGGACAGTAGACAAATATCTGTTGCTCCTCCCAAGAGAGTTGTAATAGTTGCACCTTTTACAGACAGAATATACAGGGGATAGTTGAAGTCTTGTCAAAATAATCCCAAACAGCATCCCACATCAGTAAGAACATTAGTTGAAAGGCCAGAGACTATTTAAACGAATGATTTACTATTGCCGCTACTACTGGTGCTATATTGAAATTGTGATGATTCAGAATGCAGAAGGAAGTCATTCATTCTTCAGAGAAGTAACAGTCCTGGATATGGCAAACTACAATTGGAAGATGAAGACAGCTAGGAGAACAGGAAGATTGACAATATAAACCTGATGGAGAGCAGGGGCATTCAGGAATAAGTTGTACAAGAAAACAAATGGCATATACTCTGACGACTCCCCAAGATAATTGGAGTGAGTGTGATATCCTTTGCTTCATAAGTAGAAGCTCAAAACTTGCCGTATTGTTGCTGGTGTGACTTCATCATTGCTCACATAAGATGAGATATGTTTGTTTTGCAGGTAAGAGGCTGATCTATTGTGTATGGCTCTAAAAGGTAAGACTGGTACCAAATAGTAGATATTGTTAAAAGACCTTAGTAGAAGTAATATTTTATCTTTAATTATTAGAGCTGTTTCATACATTAATAGGAAGTAAGTTATTAATTCATATCATTAATAGGAAGTAAGTTGAGCAGACACAAGAAAACCACTTGGCATAGATTTTACAAAGACCATACAGGTGAAAATGTAGAATAAATACTGTTGTTTTTTATAAACTGTTTCAACTTCAGCAGGAAGTTTACAATTCTATATTCTTACATTCAAAGAGAATGAAAGGTAGACATAGGAAAGATTCTGAGGATTTAATAAAATTTGAGTAGAAATCAATTCAATTTGATAGAACTTTAAGTGTTTATTTAAAAATTATTTTGTAAAGTGTTAGCTCCTTTAGGAACATCAAGAGCTGCAGTATATCTGGGACATTTTTTTCTTATTTGGAAGTTCGCCAATGTCTCTATTCATATAATATGTTTCTTCATAAATCCCAGTAACAACCGTTCAAGAAAATACAAAGACATTATATCATTCCTATAGCAAACACACAATCCCATGACACATGTGCACACACAACAAATGGAAAATAGTTGCAATTTCATTAGAAAAGAATGTGTTTTCTAAATAGGGTGATGGGTAAATGGTAGTAAAAGAGTGTGTGCACATTATACATACTTGAGGGTTAACATTTGAAGAAGTAGCAGGTCACTCAGCCAGGTATTTCATTAGTCATAGCATGCCCATGCAATAGCAAGGTTGGCATTTAACCTACACTTTACATTAGGAATATTACTATTTTTCTTGGTTGCTTTTTCTGATCTGATCTCTTATGAGTCTGTGTGTACATTACCTGTGAGTATATGGCCAACATAGGTGTAGACAAGTATATATACAGGATCGGGGGAATTAGAATGGGGTGAAGTCAGAGGAAGAATGTTTCTACTTTCTGTGATTAGGGATTCTTTCTGGTGTCTGGAGAATCTATTAAATTTGATATATCTCTTCTAGAATCAAAAGTAAAACTGCTAGGGATGAAATATATTTATTTGATGAAAATGAGAGCTTGCTATAGATTCTCTATATAGGTGAAGATTATAAATCAACTTCTTTCTATCTGATATTCTCCTTAACCCATTGCCTTTACCTTTATTATGAAAGGAGGAAAATTAAAATGCATGATTGTTTCCAAAACCAAATTTTTGTTCTAATATCAAAGTCTTACCATTCAAATAAGTATGCAGAAATTACTCTGTCCTTTTCATAATTATCCAAATGATATTAGAAAAAAAAAAAAAAAGACTTTTTCTTCCTAAGTAAAATGACGGTCTATTTTATTCCAAGCTTTCATAGAAAGCTTTGCATGTGTGAGCTAGATACTCAGAGCAAATCTCATTTACAATTCATGACATCTTTTCATCCCAATTATTTAATTTCATTTCCTTTGCATTTTATTTCTTTTAACTTTTAGACTTACATTCATTTAGCCCAAATTGCTATAATATTATTCTTCCCTTGCTGAAAATCCTCCATGTACCTGAGAAGACATTATTTTTTTTTTCTTTTGTAAGTTTGTTAAACTTAGATATGGCTCTGAATTATTAGTCTATCAAAGAGGGAGTACAGCAGAACTTTCATAAAACTAACATATTTGCATTATAACATAGATATTCACATTAATTCTTACAACCATTCCTTTTGAAATATTCTTTCAACAATTTGATGGTCTTAACATTTAAATTCTGTTTTATTTCATATAAACATGTAGGAGAAGTGATTCTAATTTTTTCATTCTTTTGGTGTTGGACATTATTCTTCTTATATTACACCATTTATTTTGAATGACTACAAGTATTCCTGTCTTCAATTGTTAGTAGCAAAATAAGTTGTAAAGCTGTTAGATTTTTAACTTTGTTTTTGCAAGCTTATACTTTAAAATGAGTTTGAGCCATTTGTATGCTTAAGTAACCAAAATACCTGTTTGTCTTTTGGACCATAAATACAAATCTGTGGATTATACTTTTGGAATTTCCCCTCCCACCATTCTAACAGATTCTTATTCTTTTCAATAAGAATGACATGTCACTTTCCTACATAGAAGATCTCCTGGAGAATTGCCTGATTTCCTCTTGTTTGTTTCCATAATCATTAATTCAAGTATACAAACTTTGACCACAACCTCCTCTTCTTCTAATTCCCATGTTCAACCACTGCACCAGGGCCATTCTTCAGTTTAGGAAAGCTATCCTCTCTAAGGTCCATATGGTCAAAGCTGTGGTTTTACCAGTAGTCGTGTATGGATGTGAGAGTCGGACCATAAGGAAGGCTAAGCACTGAAGAATTGATGCTTCTGAACTGTGGTGCTGGAGAAGACTCTTGAGAGTCCCCTGGACAGCAAGGAGATCAAACTAGTCAATCCTAAAGAAAATCAACCCTGAATATTCACTGGAAGGACTGATGCTGAAGCAGAAGCTCCAGTAAACTTTGGCTGCCTGATGCTAAGAGCTGACTGATCGGAAAAGACCCTGATGCTGGGAAAAACTGAAGGCAGGAGAAGGGAGGGGGGGAGGGGCGACAGAACATGAGGTGGTTGGATGGCATCATTGAATCAATGGACATGAGTTGGAGCAAATTCTGGGAGATAGTGAAGGACAGGGAAACCTGACTTCCTGCTACAGTCCATGGGTTTACAAAGAGTCGTACATGACTTAGTGGCTGAACAACAGCCCTCTCTATTGATGCATCTGTTTTGTTGTTACTCTTCACAAGTATTTACTTCCTTCTCTATACAGCTGAAATTTGATTATTTAAGATATCAATAATGCTTTTATCAGTACTTTCTTTTCCCTTTATACATGCAGTGGCAGGAACCCTGCTGTTTCCTGGGCTCCTGCCAAGGAACTGCCAAGCTTGGCTGAAGAAACTTTGCAAAGTGGCAGATCTAGATCACTAAAAATTCATGATCTCCAACCTCAAAGTCTCAAATCTGTCAATCTCTTTGTTTCCTTGTGAACTTTCTCACTCTGTAGGAGTGTAAGCTTCAAAATACTTCAGGACTCTTCTCCCTCCAATTCCCCCTTCATCCTATGTTTTATACACCAAAGGCAAATATTTTTATTCTCAATGAAAGTAGAAAGGACCACTCTGGAGCTTCCTTGTCTTTAATCACTAGATCTTTGAACTTGTTGATGTCCCCATGAGGATGCTTTACAGACATCTCACAGCCAGTGTGGTCAAGATCAATCCATTAATCAACCATCCTTCTTTTCATTCATTGTTCTTTGAGTATTCCCCATCTCAGATGAAAGCGAGAGCATCTTTCTAGTTGCCTAAAACTTGAGAATCATCTTTGACTTCTTCCTCTTCTTTGACCTAGTTTTCAATTTATCACAAAGTCTTGTGGATTTAGGTATGTAAGACATCTTTTAAGTGTTTCCTTGATGACCCAGTGGAAGATTCCGAGCTCCCAAAGCAGGGGGCCCAGGTTTGATCCATGGTTAGGGACCTAGATCCCACATGCCACAACTAAAGATTCCCCATGCCCAGCTAGATTCTGCCTTCCACAACAAAGATTCCTTGTGCTGAAACTGAGGTGGCATAGGCAAATAAAAAAATAAATATTAAAAAGAATACATCTTTTAACACTATCCTCCCTCTATATTACAAGTTTACAAATGCAGAAAATAGAGGAATACCTTTTCTTTTTGCATTACAAATCAGTGATTGTCCCTACATGTTCATTGGTGGTAATGGTTTAATCTCTAACTCATGTCCAACTCTTGCGACCCCATGGGCAGGGGCCCACTAGGCTCCTCTTTCCATAGGATTTCCCAGGCAAGAATACTGGAGCGGGTTGCCATTTCCTTCTCCAGGAGATCTTTTCCACTGGGATTGAACGTGCATCTCCTGCATTGCAGGTGGATTCGTTACCACTGAACCATCTTTCTAATAGCTTATTTTTCTAAGTTATCCTTTACATTTCACCTACATCATCTAAAATCCATATTTTATATGGTCAATATTTAACGAATTATTGGCTTGCCCTAACATAAAGTTAATAAGACATTAATGTGCCTTCTAATCATAATTATGATTTTTTGTTGGATATGGTGCTTCTTCATTGATATTTGTGGCATAACAGAAAATATATGTGTATAACTTTAAGTATACATAACCATATCAAATTAACTTTGATCATCATTTATACTGCTAAAACATATCAGTGATAATACTTAAGACTTTGGCAAAATGTGGCCATTTAATGGAAACTTTGTCATTTATTTCAGCATAGTATTTTTGTATCCTTATGGTATTTATTGTACAATATGTACAACATTGTACAATATGAAGAGCTAAAAATCACATGGCAAATTAAGTAGACTTCTCTTTTCAAAATGACAATTAGCTTATAGTAAATCTTGACTTTAAAAAGATATTAGTAATTTAGTTCAAAGTAATAGGATTTTAGAAACTGCCTTCCATTCTACTTCCATGGGAAACATTAGCAATGCAGATGGGGCATCACATTTATATTTGAGTTTATCATGGATGTAAGTATGTAAGGAATTGTCTACTTTAAATAACAAAATAACTATTTTAGAGAAATTAAAATATATGAATGTCACCAAAATACTTATAACTAATACATGTCTGTCCAGATAGGTGGTGGTGGTATACCCTGAAAACTTGTTTCACAGATGGATCCAGGAAGTTATTTATTTTTGGATTTTTCAGTTTTTTTTTTTTTTTTTTTTAATTTCAGGGATAAGGTAGATGACTACCAAGTTCTTTACACTTGGAGTTAAAAACCTCTATACTTTTGAATGAGGGAAAAATTTTGTCATTGCTATTATTTGGGCTTCCCTGATAGCTCAGTTGATAAAGAATCCACCTGCAATGCAGAAGACCCTGGTTTGATTTCTGGGTGGGGAAGATCCACTGGAGAAGGGATAGGCTACCCACTCCAGTATTCTTGGGCTTCCCTTGTGGCTCAGCTGGTAAAGAACCCTCTAAATTTTTGAATGAAGGAAAAATTTTGTCATTGCTATTATTTACAATTGTTAACCACCATCTAAAAATGGACTGAATGCAACCAGACATATAAATGACTAAAGAAATTGTAGTACATATATACAATGGAATATTCAGTTCAGTTCAGTCTCTCAGTCATGTCCAACTCTTTACAACCCCATGAATCGCAGCATGCCAGGCCTCCCTGTCCATCACAAACTCCCAGAGTTTACTCAAACTCATGCCCATAGAGTCGGTGATGCCATCCAGCCATCTCATCCTCTGTCGTCCCCTTCTCCTCCTGCCCCCAATCCCTCCCAGCATCAGGGTCTTTTCCAGTGAGTCAACTCTTCTCATGAGGTGGCCAAAGTACTGGAGTTTCAGCTTCAACATCAGTCCTTCCAATGAACAACCAGGACTGATTTCCTTTAGGATGGACTGATTGGATCTCCTTGCAGTCCAAGGGACTCTCAAGAGTCTTCTCCAACACCACAGTTCAAAAGCATCAATTTTTCAGCACTCACCTTTCTTCACAGTCCAACTCTCACATCCATACATGACCACTGGGAAAACCATAGCCTTGACCAGACAGACTTGTTGGCAAAGTAATGTCTCTGCTTTTTAATATGCTATCTAGATTGGTCATAACTTTCTTTCCAAGGAGTAAGCGTCTTTTAATTTCATGGCTGTATTCACCATCCAGAGTGATTTTGGAGGCCCAAAAAATAAAGTCAGCCACAGTTTCCACTGTCTCCCCATCTATTTGCCATGAGGTGATGGGACCAGATGCCATGATCTTAGTTTTCGAATGTCAAGCTTTAAGCCAACTTTTTCATTCTCCTCTTTCACTTTCATCAAGAGGCTTTTTAGTTCTTCACTCTCTGCCATAAGGGTGGTGTCATCTGCATATCTGAGGTTATTGATATTTCTCCCGGCAAACTTGATTCCAGCTTGTGCTTCTTCCAGACCAGCATTTCTCATGATGTACTCTGCATATAAGTTAAATAAACAGGGTGACAATATACAGCCTTGACGTACTCCTTTTCCTATTTGGAACCAGTCTGTTTTTCCATGTCCAGTTCTAACTGTTGCTTCCTGACTTGCATACAGCTTTCTCAAGAGGCAGGTCAGGTGGTCTGGTATTCCCATCTCTTTCAGAATTTTCCACAGTTTATTGTGATCCACACAGTCGAAGGCTTTGGTGTAGTCAATAAAGCATAAACAGATGTTTTTCTGGAACTCTCTTGCCTTTTCTATGATACAGCACATGTTGGGAATTTGATCTCTGGTTCCTCTGCCTTTTCTAAAACCAGCTTGAACATCTGGAAGTTCTTGGTTCATGTATTGCTGAAGCCTGGCTTAGAGAATTTTGAGCATTACTTTACTAGCCTGTGAGATGAGTGCAATTGTGTGGTAGTTTGAGCATTCTTTGGGATTGCCTTTCTTTGGGATTGGAATGAAAACTGACCTTTTCCAGTCCTGTGGCCACTGCTGAGTTTTCCAAATTTGCTGGCATATTGAGTGCAGCAATTTCACAGCATCATCTTTCAGGATTTGAAATAGTGCAACTGGAATTCCATCACATCCACTAGCTTTGTTCGTAGTGATGCTTTCTAAGGCCCACTTGGCTTCACATTCCAGGATGTCTGGCTCTAGGTGAGTGATCACACCATTGTGATTATCTGGGTCGTGAAGATGTTTTTTGTACAGCTCTTCTGTGTATTCTTGCCACCTCTTCTTAATATCTTCTGCTCCGTTAGGCCCATACCATTTCTGTCCTTTATCAAGGCCCATTTTGCATGAAGTGTTCCCTTGATAACTCTAGTTTTCTTGAAGAGATCTCTAGTCTTTCCCATTTTGCTGTTTTCCTCTTTTTCTTTGAACTGATCACTGAGGAAGGCTTTCTTATCTCTCCTTGCTATTCTTTGGAACTCTGCAATCAAATGGGAATATCTTTCCTTTTTTCCTTTGCTTTTTGCTTCTCTTCATTTCACAGCTTTTTTTTTTTTTTCATTTATTTTTATTAGTTGGAGGCGAATTACTTTACAATATTGTAGTGGTTTTTGCCATACACAGCTATTTGTAAGGCCTCCTCAGACAACCATTTTGCCTTTTTGCATCTCTTTTCCATGGGGATGGTCTTGATCTCTGTCTCCTGTACAGTGTCATGAACCCCCATCCATAGTTCATCAGGCACTCTGTCTATCAGATCTAGTCCCTTCAATCTATTTCTCACTTCCACTGTACAGTCATAAGGGATTTGACTTAGGTCATACCTGAATGGTCTAGTGGTTTTCCCTACTTTCTTCAGTTCAAGTCTGAATTTGGCAATAAGGAGTTCATGATCTGAGCCACAGTCAGCTCCTGGTCTTGTTTTTGCTGACTGTATAGAGCTTCTCCATCTTTGGCTGCAAAGAATATAATCAATCTGATTTTGGTGTTGACCATCTTGTGATGTCCATGGATGGAGTCTTCTCTTGTGTTGTTGGAAGAGGGTGTTTGCTATGACCAGCACGTTCCCTTGGCAAAACTCTATTAGCCTTTGCCCTGCTTCATTCCATACTCCAAGGCCAAATTTGCTTGTTATTCCAGGTGTTTCTTGACTTCCTACTTTTGCATTCCAGTCCCCTATAATGAAAAGGACATCTTTTTTGGGTGTTAGTCCTAAAAGGTCTTGTAGGTCTTCAAAGAACCACTCAACTTCAGCTTCTTCAGCGTTCCTGGTTGGGGCATAGGCTTGGATTACTGTGATATTGAATGGTTTGCCTTGGAAATGAACAGAGGTCATTCTGTCATTTTTGAGATTGCATCCAAGTACTGCATTTTGGACTCTTTTGTTGACCATAACGGCTATTCCATATTTTCTAAGGGATCCCTGCCCACAGTAGTAGATATAATGGTCATTTGAGTTAAATTCACCCATTCCAGTCCATTTTAGTTCACTGATTCCTAGCATGTTGACATTCACTCTTGCCATCTCCTGTTTGACCACTTCCAATTTGCCTTGGTTCATGGACCTAACATTCCAAGTTCCTATGCAATATTGCTCTTTACAGCATTGGACCTTGCTTCTATCACCAGTCACATCCACAACTGGGTATTGTTTTTGCTTTGGTGCCATCCCTTCATTCTTTCTGGAGTTATTTCCCCACTGATCTCCAGTAGCATATTGGGCACCTACCAACCTTGGGGGTTCCTCTTTTAGTATCCTATCATTTTGCCTTCTCATACTGTTCATGGGGTTCTCTAGGCAAGAATACTGAAGCGGTTTGCCATTCCCTTCTCCAGTGGACCACATTCTGTCAGACCTCTCCACCATGACCCGTCCATCCTGGGTGGCCCCCACAGCATGGCTTGGTTTCACTGAGTCAGACACGACTGTGGTCCTCGGATCAGATTGGCGAGTTCTCTGTGATCGTGGTTTTAGTGTGCCTGCCCTCTGATGTCCTCTTGCAACACCTGCCATCTTACTTAAGAGCACATTCAAGTTAGTCCTAACAAGGTGAATGAACCTAGAGCCTATTATACAAAGTGAAATAAGTCAGAAAAAGAAAGACAAGTATTGTATATTAACACATGTATATGGAATCTAGAAAGACTACTGATGAACCTATTTGCAGGTAGCAGTGGAGATGCAGACGTGGATAACAGACTTGTGGACACGGTGGGGAAAAGAGAGTGGCCCAGATTGAGAGCGTAGCCTGGAAACATGTCCATTACCATATGTTACAACAGATAGGAAATGAGAATTTGCTCTGAAACAGGGAGCTCAACCCAGTGGTCTGTGATAACCTAGAGGGGTGGGATAGGTTGGGAGATGGGAGGGTGATTCAGGAGGGAGAGGACACATGTATACCTGTGGCTGATTGATGTTGATGTGTGGCAGAGACCAATGCATTATTATGAAGCAATTGTCCTCCAGTAATTGTATTTTGTTCTATACTTCTCAATATTGTACAATTATAATCTTTGATAATTAAAAAAGAAATTCTCAAATCAAAAATAAAATGGACTGAAGTGGAGAGAGGTAACAAGGCAAGAAAACCAAAAGACAATAGATAAAACCTAGACAGAGGCTATTCAAGGTGGTTATAGTAGAAAGGAAAAGGGATAGTTTAGAAGAAGAGCAGAGTATATGATGCATATATTTCAAGACAGTAAAAACTGTACATACTTAAAAATGTTAGGGATATTTGGCAATGGAATGCATTGTCCAAAGATTGATTCTCTACCTTCTTCCATCTGATTCTGTGTGCCAAGGACCTTACTCCTTTGGGATGCTTTAAGAAGTCCCTTTGCATTTTTGTTCCTAGTTGAGCTCAGCCAATGGGAGGTTCAGTAAGAGATAAGAATGGGAATGAATGTGTGGAGAGTAAAGCTGAGATATTTCTTCCTTTGAGTTTGCTTCTTCAGAACGTTTTATAAAAGGCCACACTTCTATTTTATTAATATAAATCCTACCTCACAGTTCCATTACATATTCTCCTCTCTGGTTCCTGGGAACACCCTTTTCCCTTGCCCCCTCAGGCTTTGGAAAAATAGCAACCAGCTCCATATAACTGTGTTCAGGATGCTCCTTGTTGATCTTTTTATCCCGTTTTATTCATCTATGCTCTGTCCGTCTGTTTTATTCATCCTAATTAGTCTTTTTGAGTTTTCCATGTGTCTCTTGCTGTGATGATTAACTGAATAACACCTTGTTAGTTTCTACCACACACACACACAAGCAATCAGTTAATGTTACATTTGCTTTATTTCTTTTATGAGAGAGAAAGATTGAGAAAAGTAAGAAAGGATATAAGGGCCTCTGTTATTTTAATTCTGGTGCCATAACCATAATAAGCCCAATACCTAGCTTGGAAAATGTCAGAAATATAAGAAAGTTTGGATAATGAGTAAAGTGTGGAACATGATGACAAATTTAATAGATAGGGAGTCAACATAATATATACCTGAAAAGGTCTGATAGACTATTGGAAATACAGGCTGGAGAAATTATTTTTTGAGATTTATATTTTGGATTAGCTCAAAGTTATAATAGATGAGACTGTGTATAGTAAAAGGAACCCAAGATGAGCTTAGAAAGTAATGCCATATTTGGAATGGTTAGAGGGAAGCCAAGACTCCAACGTGCAGACAGGGTGAAAGTGAGGGAAGTGAAGGCAGGTGGTCAATGTCAGAAGACAAAAAAGTTTTTTTTGTTTGTTTGTTTTGTTTGTTTATTTTTAAATGTAAGTCACTCCAATCTGTTTTCTTCTTCACAATGAAGGAACCTTATCTGTGTCTCCTTGGTTATTAGGTCTTTGTATTCATTGATGCTTTTGAACTGTGGTGTTGGAGAAGACTCTTGAGACTCCCTTGGACTGCAAGGAGATCCAACCAGTCCATCCTAAAGGTGATCAGTCCTGGGTGTTCATTGGAAGGACTGATGTTGAAAGCTGAAACTCCAATACTTTGGCCACGTGATGTGAATAACTGACTCATTTTAAAAGACCCTGATGCTGGGAAAGATTGAGGGTAGGAGGAGAAGGAGACAACAGAGGATGAGATGGTTGGATGGCATCACCTACTCTATGGACATGGGTTTGGGTGGACTAAGGGAGTTGGTGATGGACAGGGAGGCCTGGCGTGCTGTGGTTTATGGGGTCTCAAAGTGTTGGACATGACTGAGTGACTGGACTGAACTGAACTGAACTTATGATCTAGCCTAATTTAGTCT
Source organism: Odocoileus virginianus (assembly GCF_023699985.2). NCBI lineage: Eukaryota > Metazoa > Chordata > Mammalia > Artiodactyla > Cervidae > Odocoileus > Odocoileus virginianus. Next base: position 23,797,706 of record NC_069707.1, read on the forward strand.
TCTCTCATCTTAACCTAATTGTATTTCAGTTCAGTTCAGTTGTTCAGTCATCTCTGACTTTTTGCGACCCCATGGACTGTAGCATGCCAAGCTTCACTGTCCGTCACCAAATTCCCAGAGCTTGCTCAAACTCATATCCATTGAGTCAGTGATACCATCTAAACATTTCATCCTCTGTCGTCCTTTCTCCTGCCTTCAATCTTTTCCAGCACCAGGGTCTTTTCCGATGAGTCACTTCTTTGCATCAGGTGGTCAAAGTATTGGAATTTCAACTTCAACATCAGTCCACCCAATGAATATTCAAGACTGAGTTCCTTTAGGATGGACTAGTTGGATCTCCTTGCAGTCCAAGAGACTCTCAAGAGTCTTCTCCAACACCACAGTTCAAAAGCATCAATTCTTTGGTGCTCAGCTTTCTTTATGGTCCAGCTCTCACATTCATACATGACTACTTGAAAAACCATAGCTTTCACTAGACAGATCTTTGTCACCTAAGTAATGTTTCTGCTTTTAATATACTGTCTAGGTTGGTCATAGCTTTTCTTCCAAGGAGCAAGCATCTTTTAATCTCATGGCTGCAGTCACCATCTGCAGTGATTTTGAAGCCTAAGAAAACAAAGCCTGTCACTGTTTCCATTGTTTCCCCATCTATTGTATCTACAAAGGCTTGAATCCCAAATAAGGTAGACAAGGATTTTGAGGGGTATTATTAAACCCATTGAAGAGTGAAAAGCAAAAGTGTCAGTCACTCAGGCATGTCCGACTCTTTGCAAGCCCATAGACCTGCCAGGTTTCTATATCTGTGGAATTCTCCAGACAAGAATACTAGATATTATTTAAACCATTACCACTGCTTAATTAAAATAAATTTTCTCCTAAAAGTATGTTACATACATTTAATGCTCTAATACAGTTACCATTTCTACTTAATCAGTGGCTTGACATAGCTCCAAGAGACATGTTTATGAATACTTCAGTAGGATAATCATAGCTATAGTTTATACGGTGGAAGGTGAACCAGGATAGTTTATGTGAACCAGCTTTCAAAGTGTTGAGGGATAATTATAACAAAATATTGAGTTAGAGGAGACAAGTCTAGTGTTCTTTGGTCAGTGACTCTGACAAAAGAATGATGGGAATAGGATGAATAGATCAAGGACTTTGTAAAGATAGAGGAAGGTTGCTTTTTGGAGGTGAGACCTAAGAATATTTTCAGGAAGAATGGAGATATTTAGCATAGAGAAATGTTATCAAACTAAGAGGAAACTGATATTGTCTTAAAAAAAGAAAAAGGCAGGAGGAGGCATATCAAGGATAAAGGTTTGGGAGGGGCCTTGAGCCCTTGGCAAAGGAGCTTCACGTCATAGATGAAGAGGAGGGGGCCTATAAGGTCATCCTGGGAGAGAGAAGGGATGTGAGGAGAAATCCTTTCCATTTTATTTTGTGGAAGCTTGGATGCCAACTTCTCGAGAAATTATAAACACTTTTAAAAAATAATCTGTTGTAATCATTTATGACTTACTGCAGGCCTCCTTGCTGAATGAAAAGTAAACAAAACAGGAAAACATGGCATTTTGAATTAAGCAGTGGATTTTGTTGACTTGTTCAAAGAAAAATAGTCTAATATCTGTACCAGGGAATATGTTTTCTTTAATGTTTAAAATTTGGAGACAGTTACTAATTTGAAGGGAAAAAAGTAATTCCTCTGAATCTTTACGGGAATGTAGTCATCATAGGCTCCCAGCTGAAAACTTTCTCTTTGATTAACAGCAAATAGGGTTCTTGTTTAGGGCCTGTAAAGCAATTCTAATGATCTGAATAAGCCTGGAGGCCCTCCAAAGGCTCTATGAGGAAAACTAATTGAAGATTCACTGTCCTTGGAATTTACTGCTATTGGCACTTAATAGCTCAGACAAATTCTCCCTCATATGTTAATAAATTACTGTGGCATTTTAGCCCTTTTCTCTCCTCTTCTCTCCAGTATTGTTCTTATGTCATCACAATTATATCCGTATTTATATAATTCCAAATACCATCTATAACTACCTATTTTTCATTTAATTCATAGGAATTTTGAGGGATTAGAAACTTAACTTTAGCATTTGCCTTTCTGTATTATCACATAATATTCACTGTTAACTGGCAGTTGTTCTAGTCTTATTTAATTATATGGTTCCAAGTTGGGATTCTCTTAAGGAGAATCAATTTGGCATTGCAAAGAGAAATGGGAGATATACACAGTAGCATTCAGAAAGACTTAAATTATGTTCTGTCCTCCTGGCAGTGTGGTTATGTGCCTTCTCACTGCTGCCTTCTTCTCCCAGGTTATTGAAATTTAAAGACTAGAATAAGATAAAGAACTGCTGCTCCTCACAAATTAATTTACTATGAACATTTTATAGATCTCTTTTCATTAACTCAAGCCCTACATACATTTTGCTTTTTCTTGAGCACTCTATAGCTGTGAAAAAGATACACCACAGTTTGCACCAGAATTTAAGGCAGCTGTGTTAACCCAATGACTATGAAACAGTCACATATTAAAATAATTACCCCATCCTAAACAGACATGGTCAGTACTGCTCTGTTTATGCATTAGTCTGCTTGCCTGCATACCATGTAGCTTCAGTCATGTAGAACTCTTTGTGACCTATGGACTGTAGCCTGCCAGGCTCCTGTGTCCATGGGATTCTCCAGGCAAGAATACTGGAGTGGGTTGCCATGGCCTTTTTCAGGGAATCTTCCAGACTCAACGATCGAACTCGTGTCTCTGTGTCTCCTACACTTTTCTGCTAGTGCCATCTGGGAAGCCCAATGCATTAGCCTAGACCTATGCATTTTTTTAATGCTTGTGAGGGATATTGAAAAGACAAAGGCATTGAAATGATAGTCAGGCAGGTCATAGGTTCAAACCTGTAGCTTATATATTATAGTTTAGTTTCTTGGTGAAAGGCAATACATTTGAGTAGGCAAAGGAGAGCAGGCATAGTGCAGCTGAATACATCTTGAAAAAGGAATGTTGGGCTCAGATCCCCTTTAATTCGTTGGCTGAATAAAAGCAGAGAGGGAAACAGAGAGTTGATCTCCTGAGTGACCAGTTCAAAGGCTGAAACAGATATCTCTGAAGATACACTATTAGCCTTCTGGTGATTAGAAGCTCTATGACCAGGGCCATTCATGAGGAGAATAAAATATTTAAAAATACCATTAAGTAGCTTGTCAGATTTATATTCAACACAATTTAAATCTACACAGCTATTAGGAAACTACACATTTTTGAGAGTGTAGCCTACATTTCTAGTTTCTGAGTCAAGACTTTTAAGCTGAGTGTTTTGCATGACCTTTGAAATAGGCTGATTTCTGCCTAATCAGCAGGGACATTGAAAAATCACTCTTGCAGTTTATTCAGGCATTTATTTATGGGATTTACTGCTGGTAGATAAGGATCCAAGAGGATGGGGAAATCTATGGATGGGAGTTTGAAGAGTGGATAACAAGACAGATACACTATCTAGTTAATTTTATTTAAACCCAAGCTTTAAAGTGAAATGAAACATTGAACTAGGGTTTGGAATATAGAAGATATGAAGGCTCATGCAGTTTCAGAACTTTTGAGTCTCTGACTGGTCCATGATAGAGGATCTTACATTTAACCATGTAGATCCTTTTCCTGTAGAAGATGCACTATAAGTATGGCAAAAACCACTACAATATTGTAAAGTAATTAGCCTCCAATTAAAATAAATAAATTAATTTTTTAAAAAGAAAACACATAGTTTTTAAAACAGCTGTCTGTGTGTTCCTCCACTCACCTGTGAGTTTGATACTCAGGTCATTGATTCCTATTGTTAATGAGTTTTTAATCTCATATACATGTTAGGGAAGATGTGCTTATTACATATTTAATTTTTGTATTAATAATTTTTATTTTCTTAAAACATTAAAAATCTCAGCAATAAAATTTTGTGTATTGGAAAATCCAATGGTTTGCAGGCTATAGATTCAACAGTAGATCCTATTCAGAATTTTTTCGGGCATTTTATAGAAATTGGCAAGGTGATTCTAAAGCTATCTGCAAAAAGGAATAATATTCAACTGACAGTATAGCTGTGATAGGGGAGAAAGTTAAGTACTTTGACTTAATTAAATTTTTAATTTCTGAGAGATTCTTAAAATGTAATCTCAACAGTGATGTTCCATAAAAATAAACATAGAATAAAGAAAAACAACAGAGTCTAAAAATAGGCTTATACATATACTGTCAATTGTTTTGAAAATTGGTGCCCAGATAATGTGTGTATGAAAGAACATGTTTTTCAATGTTTATGCAAAAATGTGTTATGTATATGGAATATAAAAAATTATAAATTTTGACTCATCACACCATACCAAAAATGAATTTGATTTTTAAAAAAATTTCCACCTCACTTTAGACTATACTACAATCCCACAGTCATCAAAACAGTATGGTACTGGCACAAAAACAGAAATACACACAAATGGAACAAGACAGAGAGTGCATAGAAAAACTTACACACTGATTGGCACCTTATCTTTGACAAAGGAGGTGAGAATATATAATGGAGAAAAGACAGCCTTTTCCATAAGTGATGCTGGCAAAACTGGTCATCTACATGCAAAAGTATGAAACTAGAACACTTCCTAAAACTGTAGACAAAAATAAACTTGAAATTAATTAAAGATTTAAATGTAAGGTAAGAAACTATAAAGTTCCTAGAGGAAAACATAGGCAGTATGCTCCTTAACATAAATCACAGCAAGATCCTCTGTGACCTATCTTCCAGCATAATGGATATAGAAACAAAATAAACAAATATGACCTAATTAAACTTAAAATCTTTTGCACAGTAAAGAAAACAATAAACAAGATTAAAAGCTAACCCTCTGAATGGGAGAAAATAATTATAAATGAAACAACTGACAAAAGATTAATCTCCAGAAATATAAATAGTTCATACAACTCAATATCAGGAAACAAACAGCCCAATCACAGAGTGAGCAGAAGACCTAAACAGACATTTCTCCAAAGAAGGCATACAAATGTCCAATAAACATATGAAAAGATGCTCAACATCACTAATTATTACAGAAACACAAATTAAAACTACAATGAGGTATCATCTCACACCAGTCAAAATGGCCATCATCAAAAAATCTACAAACAATAAATGCTGGAGAGGATGTGGGAGAAAGGGAATCCTCCTACACTGTTTGTGGGAATATAAACTGATATTGCTATTATGGAGAAAAATATGGAGAGTCCTTAAAAAACTAACAATAAGTCTACCATATGACCCAGCAACTGCATTTACTTCTCCAGGGAATCTTCCCGACCTAGGAATCAAACCCAGGTCCCCCACGTTGCAGGCAGCTGTTTTACTGACTGAGCTACAGGGGGAGTCCACTACTGGGCATATAGCAGAGAAAACCATAATCAGAAGAGACACATGTACCCCAATGTTCATAGCAGCACTGTTTAAAATAGGCAGGACGTGGAAATAACCTAGATGTCCATCAACAGATGCATAGATAAAGAAGATGTGATACATATACATAATGAATATTAGCCATAAAAAAGAACAAATTTGAGTCAGTTCTAGTGAGATGGATAAAACTAGAGCCTGTTATACAGAGTAAAGTAAGTCTGAAAGAGAAAAACAAACATAGTATATTGGCATATACATGGAATAAAAAAAAAATTATATTGATGAACCTGTTTGCAGAGAAGGAATGGGGACGCAGATGTAGAGAGTCAACTTGTGGACACAGTGGGGGAGGGAATGGGAAGAGTGGAGGAAGTATCATCAATATGTATACACTATCAGATATAAAACGGATAGCTGGTGAGAAGTTGCTGTGTAGGGCAGGGGGTCCAGTCTGATGTTCTGTGATGACCTGGAGGGAAGAGTGGGGGGAGGGGAGGGAAAATAGGGGGGAGGGGATGTATCTATAATTATGGCTGATTATCATTATTGTATGACAGAAAACAACACATTGTAAAAATTGAAAATATGTAGATTTAAACAAAAGATAGAAACATTATATATTAGTATTTATAAAGATTCTGGAAGAAAATATAAAAGACAATGTCCATGATTTTGAAGCAAGCAAAAAATCCTTAAAACAAAAATATTCACTACATAAGAAAAATGGCAATAAGTTGGATTTCATTGTTGAAACAAAACAAGCAAACAACTTTTTTTTTTTTTTTTTTTTTGAGAGAAATCACAAAAAAATGGAAGATACATTTGCTGAGACTATTTTCAACACATCTCACAGGACTTGTGTCCAGATAATATAATTATTGCAACAATACAGAAAGACTAATCTCAAAAATATGCAAGAGATCAGAGTAGTCAATTTGTAAGAATGTGTATGCAAATAACTGGTAAATGTCTATTGACAGCTATATTCATCAGTAAAATGGAAATAAGTATCAAATTTACACACTGCTACCCCACCACTGCCATGGTCAAAATTAAAGAGATCAACGTTACCAAATGGTGACAAGTTTATGGACAAACCGAGCCTTCATACGTTGGGATTGTAATACAATATGTTACCAACACCAAGGCCTACTTACTGGGCATGTGAACTATGCAGTTGCATATGACAGAGCTCTAACTCAAAAGAATTTTGTGCTTGACTTAAATTCTGCTGTCATCGTGAAATTCTTAATTTTTGAACTGGGGATTCTCAAATTCATTTTGTACTGCCGCAGCGGCTGCTAAGTCACTTCAGTCGTGTCTGACTCTGTGCGACCCCGTAGACGGCAGCCCACCAGGCTCCCCCATCCCTGGGATTCTCCAGGCAAGAACACTGGAGTGGCTTGCCATTTCCTTCTCCAAAGCATGAAAGTGGAAAGTGAAAGTGAAGTCGCTCAGTCACCACTGACTCTTAGAGACCCCATGGACTGCAGCCCACCAGGCGCCTCCGTCCATGGGATTCTCCAGGAAAGAGGACTAGAGTGGTGTGCCATTGCCTTCTCCCACTTTGTACTGGTCCCCATGAATTACATAATGCATCCATAGAGTCAAAGAATAAAAGCGTAAATCAGAAAAATAGAGTAACATTATTTGAAGGTGGCTTTTGAGATTGTGGCGACCCACTTCAGTATTCCTGCCTAGAGAATTCCATGGACAGAGGAGCCTGGAAGTCTACAATCCATGGGGTTGCAAAGAATTAGACACGATTGAGTGATTAACATTTTTGAAATTATGGTGAGATGTGTGTGTGCACACATACTGTGTCTTCAAAGCTTAGATTTAAAATATAGAGTGAGAAACACTGCTTCTATAATTATTATATTTTTAAAATATGCTTCTTAAGCATATACTATGCAGAGTGCAGTTCCAGGACAGCCATTTTTTGTGTACGTGTTCTAGGTCATAGGTTGGCAAACTAGTTTGTTTCGCCAAGTTTGATTGGAGGCTGCTTTTATATGGCCTCAAAACAGAGAATGTTTTTATACTTTTTTTCCCGCTGTTTTTGTGAAACCTGAAATCTACTCTTTCAGGAAAATTTCCAGTATACTGTATAGTTTATAATCATTATGTTTTACATTCAGTCTTCATCCTACACAAATGTAATTTTAGAAACTTAGACCAACATCCCCACCCTGGAACCCACTGTTTTACTGTTTCTATATGTTAGACATTTTTGGATTCTACATATAAGTGAAATTTATAAAATATAAAACATAAAATATAAAATTTGAAAAATTTTTCTTTCTGTATGACTTTTTTCATGTAGCATATGATCTTCCAGGTTTATCCATGTTGTCACAAGTGACAGGATATTCTTTTTTAGAGCTGAATAGCATCTCATTGCATATATTTTATGTCTGGATTGTCTCTGTATCTTGGCTAGTGGGAATAATGTGGCAATGAGCATGGGATTGCTGAATCATAATGTAGTTCTACTCTTTCAGGAAGTTCCATTCTGTTTCCCATAATGGCCATTATCAATTTGCATTGATACCAATGGTGTTCAAGAGTTCCCTTTTCTCTATAGCCTTGCTGACACTTGTTCTCTTTTATCTTTTTTTATAATAGCCATTCTGAAAGACTTATATAAAACAAAAGAATAAGAATATATTACAAACATAGGTAGTCTGCAAATCCTAAACCTCTTTAATATCCAGTCCTTTAGAACATAAAAGGAAGTTTGCTAACTTATGATTTAAATAGTCATCATGTAGCAGAGAGATAGCAACATCTGTGGAAAAACAATATGTGTAGTGACATGGTTTTGGCTTTAGTATTGGGCCGATGATGCTTTGAGTTATAGCTCAGTCACCTAATAGCTGTGTAAACTTGAGAATGATATTTCATATTTTGCTTAAAGTAGGGCTGAGTGTATCTCCCTATAGGGGCAATCAAGGGTGATTCCATTGAAAGCTGGATGTAAAGAACCTAGTCCATGATCGCCATTATCATATGCTGTCCATGTTTTTTTTTTTCCCCCCATAGAGACAGAGCAGTTTTGAGACTTGTTGGCATAGAAAGCTTTGAGCAGGGCAGCCAAAGAAAAGGGATTAGCTGAGCAGTGAGATGTGGCAGGATATATATTCTCAACTGTCCAAAACTTGGCTGAACGTAATTCAACATGCAGTCCTAAAAAACCTGTCTGGATCTTCCCTGGCTGTATTTGGAAACCAATACTCAAAAGTTTTTCCCCTTTGTTCTGAATAGAGACAGTGAGATGTTACCATGGCAAAGGAAAATAAAAGCCAGTGCTTTGGTACCAGATCTTTGCTAGGAGCATTATAGAGTATGGTAATTTATTATGTTGTTTCAAGATATTAGTGCATTAACCCAGAGAGTTTAGAAAATCTGAAAATAGAATCACACAAAGTAATATTCAGTGTGCTAAGCATGGGATTTAACTATTGCAATGGCAGGGTTTTCTGTCTCTGTCATTCTTTTTTTTGGCAGTACTTTTCCTCCTTTTTAAGTGAACTTTGATTTTTCTTTTTGTCCAGAAAGGCCATTGTTATATATTTATGTAGAAATCAAATGTGTTTTTTTTTTTTTTCAAGAACAATGTTCTGACCTCCCAAGAAAAAAAACCAAAACAAACATATCCTCTAAATGCCATGATGACTTTGTTTTGCTTTTGTTTTGATCTCTGGTATCTCTGCTAATATCTGTGACCTTGTGTGCTACTTTGCTTTTGTTTTGTTTGCTTCTTTCTTATCATTGTTCTAACAGCAATCGTAGACATACTGATTGTGAAATGTAGTGTCCTGAAATTTATCAAGTGGTTTTATAACTTTATCTGATTCCTGCAGTAGAGACTTCAGGGGAAAAAAAAAAACAGGGATAATAATTCAAGATTTTTAATCTCATACTGATGTAAGGCCAAAATAGCTCAATTTTTGCTTCTGTGTACTCATTTGAATCGTATATTAGTCTGTGGCTCATTGACTGACAATATGATGGCTTATAAAAATCTTTTAACTGATTGTGTTTGCTTTAGGATCTGCTTTTTGACACTCTTTGTATTTCTCCCTTATCATTAGGGCAAGGTATTGAATTTATTCCATGTGTGTATGAATGGCTCATATTTCATAATGAAAGGCAGAATGTTTCTACCATTAAAGAAGGGACAAGATGAAGGAAATCATGCTCTAAAAATTATTCATAGCTCTGAGAAATTCATCATTTAGAAAAAGATACATTTGTTTTCAATTAAATTTGTCTATAAATACCACAGTTTAACACAGTTTACATTATGTTCTTAATATACTAAAATTTAAGTTTTATATAACTTCATGACTAAGACGTATTTAATGAGAACTCTAAGATTAATTTGGAGAAGGAAATGGCACCCCCCTCTAGCCTTCTTGCCTGGGAAATCCACGAACTGAGGAGTCTGGCAGGCTACAGTCCACGGGGTCACAAAGAGTCAGCAATGACTGAGCATAAACATACACACAAGCACACACAAGATTAATTGAACATTTTTTCAGATTATCAAATTGAGTTATATAGGTGCATAACTAGATGTATGATTAAATTTTTGAAATAGCAAACAAGAAAATATGTAAAGAAGTGCACCACCATCTTATATCAGTTCAGTTCAGTCACTAAGTTGTGTGCGACCCCATGGACTGCAGGATGTCAGGCTTTCCTGCCCATTACCAACTCCCAGAGAATACTCAAACTCATGTCCATCGTATCGGTGATGCCATCGAACCGTCTCATCCTCTGTTTTCCCCTTCTTTTCCTGCTTTCAATCTTTCACAGCATCAGGATCTTTTCCAATGAGTCAGTTCTTCACATCAGATGGCCAAAGTATTGGAGTTTCAGCTTCAGTATCAGTCCTTCCAATGAATATTCAGGATTGATTTTCTTTAGGATTGACTGGTTGGATCTCCTTGCAGTCCAAGGGACTCTCCAGAGTCTTCTCCAACACCACAGTTCAAATGATCAATTCTTTGGTGCTCAGCTTTCTTTATACTCCACTCTCACATCCATACATGACTACTAGAAAAACCATAGCTTTGACTAGACAGACCTTTGTTGGCAAAGTGATGTCTCTGTTTTTTACTATTCTGTCTAGGTTGGTCATAGCTTTTCTTCCAAGGAGCAAGAATCTTTTAATTTCATGGCTGCAGTCATCATCTACAGTGATTTTGGAGACCAAGAAAATAAAGTCTGTCACTGTTTCCATTGTTTCCCCATCTATTTGCCATGAAGTGATGGGACTGGCTGCCATGATCTTAGTTTTCTGAATGTTGAGTTTTAAGCCAACTGTTTCAGTCTTCTCTATAAATTTAATCAAGAGGCTCTTTAGTTTTTCTTTGCTTTCTGCCAAAAGGAGGTGTCATCTACATATCTGAGATTATTGATATTTCTCCCATGAATCTTGATTCCAGCTTGTTCTTCATCCATCCTGGCATTTCATATGATATACACTGCATATAACTTAAATAAACAAGGTGACAATATACAGCCTTGATGTTCTCCTTTCCCAATTTGAAAGCATTCTGTTATTCCATATCCAGTTCTAACTGTTGCTTCTTAGTGAGTGAAATCTCTCACTCATGTCTGACTCTTTGCGACCCCATGGACTATAGCCTACCAGGCTTCTCCATCCCTGGGATTTTCCAGGCAAGAATACTGGAGTGGGTTGCCATTTCCTTCTCTAGGAGAACTTCCCAACCCAGGAATTGAACCCAGATCTCCCGCACTGTAGGTGGACGCTTTACCATCTGAGCCACCAGGGAAGTGCTTCTTATCCTGCATACAAATTTCTCAGTATGCAAGTCAAGTGTATGGTGTTCCTGTCTCTTGAAAAATTTCCCAATTTATTGTGATCCACACAGTCAAAGGATTTGGCGTAGTCAACAAAGCAAAAGTAGATGTTTTTCTGGAACTCTCTTGCTTTTTCAATGATCCAATAGATATTTGCAATTTGATCTCTGGTTCCTCTGCCTTTTCTAAAACCAGCTTGAACATCTGGAAGTTCATGGTTCATGTACTGTTGAAGCCTGGCTTGGAGAATTTTGAGCATTGCTTTGCTAGCATGTGAGATGAGTGCAATTGTGCGGTGCTTGGAACATTCTTTGGCACTGACTTTCTTGGGGATTGGAATGAAAACTGACCTTTTCCATTTCCATGGCCACTGCAGTTTTCCAAATTTGCTGGCATATTGAGTGCAGCACTTTCACAGCATCATCTTTTGGGATTAAAGGGCTCAACTGGAATTCCATCACCTCCACTAGCTTTGTTCATAGTGATGCTTCCTGAGGCTCACTTGACTTTGCATTCCAGGATGTCTGGCTCTAGGTTGATGATCACACCATCGTGCTTATCTGGTTCATGAAGATCTTTTTTGTATAGTTCTTCTGGGTAATCTTGCCACCTCTTCTTAATATCTTCTGCTTCTGTTAGAGATTATTGCTTGATATTAAATCTTTCAATTTATCTTGTCTTTCCACTGTTTTGAAAATGAAACAAAATTCCATATTCTCTGGATTTCCTCATGCCTCATGTAAACCAAACAGGGCTGATAAATTCATGAAAGAAATCTTATAAAGATAGATAGATAGATCAATCGATCCAGGATATGGATCTGGGAATTAAGACAAATGTAGAAAAGACGATCTGTTGCCTCAATTTTGCTAGGAATATGAAATTGTTTATGTATATATTATGTGTTTTTAACACATAATATGTTATGTTAAATTTATTTTTAATGAAGAAACAAATCACAGGATAAATTCCAATTGAATGGTACAAAAAATTAGTGTAGGCTATAGAATTTTGAGAAGTGATGATCTCAAGCTTTGATATATAGTAAATAGTTGTTAGTTGACATGACTCGTTCATATTTATTAATTGCCTTTACTTCCAAATATTGGAATCTCTGGTAGTCAGTTCTAAAATCTAAATGAGATTTTTGCCACCTGATAAAGCCTATTTCTGCTTATGTAAGTTTGCAATGTGATTGTGTGTATGTGTGTGTGTGTGTGATATGATAGACGACACTTAGATCTACTTTGCTATTTAGTGCCATTTTTCTAAATTTGGCAATGTTGTTTTGATTTGAGGGAAGAGAAAAAAGCAGAGATGTTTTATGCAGTAATTAAAGAAAGAACAGAGAGGTTTTAATTCAATCATAAAAATCATGTTCCTTACAGAGAAGAATTTTTCTTTTAATTTTGATTTAATTTCTACTTGAATTTTGTACAATTTTCTGATGCATATTCCTCACATCCATGATATTGCTGATATGATTAATGTTATTAGAATTTATAATTTCTGTAACATGATTTCATGGAATATTAGCCTCAGTGACATGTATTTTAAATACTTTTCATTATCACTTATTGTTTGTGTTGTTGTTGTTCAGTCCCCAAGTCATGCCTGACTCTGTGACCCCATGGACTGCAGCACACCAGGCTTCCCTGTCCATCACTATCTCCCAGAGTTAGCTCAAACCCATGTGCAATCAGTTGGTGATGTCACCCAACCATCTCGTCTTCTGTCTGTCTCCCCCTTCTCCTTTTGCCCTCAATATTCCCCAGCATCGGGTCTATTCCAAAGAGTCAGCTCTTCACATCAGGTGGCCAAAGTATTGGAGCTTCAGCTTCCACATATTTTCACTTTGAACCAAACTGGTCTTGAAAAAAGCTTATTTGATTTTATTTTCCAGATAAGATTCTGTTACATTAGACTGAACAATTTTCCAATTTAAGAGAATATACATTTTTCCAGAGTTTTCAAAAAAGCAACTACATATTTACAATTAAATTTTATAACCAGGTGTTATTTTGAAAAATGATTTTGTATTTCCTAATAATTTTCATCTCATAAAGCTATATCTATGATAAAATTATATAGCTATTTATATAAATTGCTCAGTTCTTTATAACTTCTCAAGAAAAAAGCTAAAAGCTCAATTTGTCTAGAGTCTCTATCCTAAATTTCTTGCTGTTACTTCTGTAGATGCTAATATAATAAAGAGGTATATATTTATCATAAGGGGATAATTTCTATCCTTTCTCACAAATAATTTTTGAATAAAAGCTTTTCTTTGCCCTTAACCTCAAACTTTTAAAAAATATTCAACTGATCTTTGAAATTAAAGGGATAACTCAGTTTGAACCGTAGAGCAATTTAGACATAAAAACCCAAGAATGAGCAGCTCAAATAGAGTCCTGTTAAAACAAAAGCAGGATCCAAAAACCACTGAGTAGATTTCAAGGATGGATGCTCTAAGTAAGAATAGCTTGTAACAATCATCAAAGGAAGAGAACAGTTTATTACAATTGGCTACCATTTAAATCAATTCCCAGGGAGGAAAAAAATAAAAACAAATTGAGCTGGACAGAGAGAAGTAGACCCAAAATTGTCAGTAGGCATTTTATAGGGATAGCTTTGATAAGAAACTTGGACTAAATAGTGGTAGTAAGATAATTACATTGCCAGAGACAGTGGAGGGGGCAAAAAAAGAGTCCTTAGAGTGTCGAGAGTACCATCTAAAATTCTAAGCTTTCCCTAGATTTCACTGAGCCCTTTGCACTTTCTTTACAGTGGAGACACTCATATTTTCAGCACATCAGAAGTATTTTTAAACATTACACAAGTTAAAATGTGATTTTATTAGCAATGTTGATGTTATATAACTCTAAGTACAAAAACCTTATTTTGGTATTTTAAATCTTTCCCAAAACTGAAAATTTTAAAATAGTACAACTTCATTTAGTAGAAGAATATTATAAATCATTTTTTATATTTAAAATAAAAATATATTTTGTCTTCTGCTACTTATTTTTAATATTTAACTGCTCTTTTTTCCACCAGAGAAATTCAGCGAGAGATCATGAAAAATCATACCAAAAATCAATATCCCTTTTTAATTAACCAGTAGAAAATTAGTTAATTGAACTAGGGAAAATACTGTTGAGGGTTTTTATTGTCTCTCTTTGTCATTGCTATAGTTTTAATGTTACAGATGAAATTAAGACTTTTTATATAAATGCTTAATTTTGACAGATTTTTTTTTATTTAGCACAGTTTATTATCTCTGGTAAAAGTTCCTAAATTCATGCAAAGCCCCACAAAAAAAGTGGTTGATATTTTCACTGGCATAAAAAGGTATTGCCTTGAAGTGATTAATCAAGGTTTCAACATAAAACCACACACACAAAACTTCAGAATGTAAAAAAATATGCTGTCAGAAGAAGTGACTAAAGAAAGAAGTATTGTAAAGGGATGTTTACTTTTATGTCTACAACATGACAGATCAACATGTCTGAGTAAAGTTTCAAAAGCAAACTGAATTGGAACCTTTCAGATTTCTCTTAAACTAAGCTTTACTTTATGACTGAAGTAGATGGAAGGCAACTTTTTAAAGATTAGTTTTTCCTTTGGTGATATCATAGGTTTGTTGCTGCTGCTGTCATGGTTGTTGCTATCAGATATTGTCAATGTTACTTATTTGTTGACTCTGCCCTTAAATTACTTTTTGTCCTTCTCATGAATGCATGAGCAGAATTTTTATGCTGTTGCTGTTTCAAAAATCTAACCTGAACTCATGCTGAAATGATATATATTCTGTATTATTCCCTTTTACCACGATTATAACTATTAGTATTTGTGTGATTATTTTAAAATTTCTGTATATTCCACTAGACTCTAAGGCTAAGATCTTGTCAATCGTCTTCACTGCTCTGTCCCTTGTACCAGTTCACAGCACACGGTAAAATATCTGCTCAATGAACAACCTTTAAATACTCTGAGAGACTAGTTTTATTAATATTTGGATGTAACTGGAAAAAACAATTTTTAAAATGATAGTCACAGACTGGGTTCTCCAGGAAACAGACCTTGAGACAAAGTGCAATGGTCAGGATGACTATTAAGGAACTTTGGCGTCATGGATATGAAGGGAGAAGCAAGGTTAGACAGAGGGATAAAGTTGAGTAATACAGGCCTGACTGTCGCAGCCAAATTTATGGGATATTCTGGAGTTAAAGTGGCCCTTCAGATTGGTCCCCCACTGAGCCCAAATAATCCAACATTTGACTAACCTTTACCTAAACAGGTTTTAGATGTGGATTGCTGCTAGTAATTTATAACCTTAGGCTAGGAAGAGGTCTGCAATTGGAAAAATCCCTGAAGCTCTCAGAGAGAAAAAAATGTCTACTGACAGTCATCCGAAGAAATGGGACAAATGGCATCATAAGTGCTTGCTGGAAGCATGGTGCATTTATGTAGTCTATCCCGGGCACCACTCAGATTCAGATATTCATATATATTTGTTGGAAAGCTCCTCTTGCAATTTAAAAGGAACTCTCATTCAGGAGGAAACAGAAGAGAAAGGTGAATGGGACAACTATAGCCCTTCCTGTTACAGCTGATGTTGGTACAACAACTGATACTTATCTCCCCTCTACATTCTAGAGTTTTTATATCCACAGCTAACACTTCTACTAGTCTTAGTAGTTTAGTGACAGTATCTTCATCCTTTTGAAGGAGGTCACCATTCCCCAGGTCAAACAACAGGGAGGGAACACAGCACTGCCTATCAACAGAAGCTTGGATAAAAGACTTACTGAGCATAACCCCACCCATCAGAACAAGACCCAGTTTCCACATCACTCAGTCTCTCCTATCAGGAAGCTTCTATAAGCATCTTAACCTTATACATAAGAGGGCAGACAGAAAGAAAACAACAATCACAGAAAATTTATCAAACTAATCACATGGACCAAGGCTTTGTCTAACTCAATGAAACTATGAGCCATGCTGTGTAGGGCCACCCAAGATGGATGGGTCATGGTGGAGATTTCTGACAAAACATGGTCCACTGGAGAAGGAAATGACAAACCACTTCAGTATTCTTGCCTTGAGAACCCCATGGACAGTATGAAAAGGCAAAAAGACAGGACACTGAAAGATGAACTCCCCGTGGTGGTAGGTGTCCAATATGCTACTGGAGACCAGTGGAGAAATTAACTCCAGAGAGAATGAAGAGAAGGAGCCAAAGCAAAAACAACACCCAGTTGTTGATGTGACTGATAATGGAAGTAAAGTCCAAAGTTGTAAAGAACAACATTTCATAGGAACCTAGAATATTAGGTCCATGAATCAAGGCAAGTTGGAAGTGGTCAAATAGGAGATGGCAAGAGTGAGTGTCTACATTTTAGGAATCACTGAGCTAAGATGGACCGGAATGGGTGAATTTAACTCAGAAGACCATTATATCTACTACTGTGGGCAAGAATCCCTTAGAAGAAATGGAGTATCCCTCATAGTCAACAAAAGAATCTGAAATGCAAACTTTTTTGTTTGCATGCAATCTTAAAAATGACAGAATGATCTCTGTTCATTTCCATGGCAAACCGTTCAATATCACAGTAATCCAAGTCTATGGCCCAACCAGTAATGCTAAAGAAGCTAAAGTTAAACAGTTCTATAAAGACCTACAAAACCTTTAGAACTAACACTCAAAAAAGATGTCCTTTTCATTATAGGAGACTGGAATGCAAAAGTAAGAAGTCAAGAGATACTGGAGTAACAGGCAAATCTGGCCTTGGAGTACAAAATAAAACAGGTCAAAGGCTGACAGAATTTTGGCAAGAGAACACACTCATCATAGCAAATACCCTTTTCCAACAACAACACAAGAGAAGAATCTACACATGGACATCATCAGATGGTCAATACTGAAATCAGATTGATTATATTCTTTGCAGCCAAAGATAGAGAAGCTCTATATAGTCAGCAAAAACAAGAGCAGGAGGTGACTGTGGAACAGACCATGAACTCCTTATTGCCAAATTCAGACTTAATTGAAGAAAGTAGACCATTCAGGTATGACCTAAATCAAATCCCTTACCATTATACAATGGAAGTCACAAATAGATTCAAGGGATTAGATCTGATAGAGTGCCTGAAGAGCTATGGACATAGGTTTGTGACATTGTACAAGAGGCAGTGATCAAGACCACCCACAAGAGAGATAAGTGTAAACAGGTAAAATGGTTGTGTGAGGAGGCCTTACAAATAGCTTAAAGAAGAGAACTGAAAGGCAAAGGAGAAAAGGAAATATATACCCATTAGAATATATAGTTCCAAAGAATGCAAGGAAAGGTAAGAAAGCCTTCTTCAGTTATTGATGCAAAGAAATAGAGGAAAACAATAGAATTGGAAAGACTAGTGATCTCTTCAATAAAATTAGAGATACCAATGGACTATTTTATGTACAATAAAGGACAGAAATGGTATGGACAAAACAGAATCAGAAGGTATTAAGAATACATAGCAAGAGTACACAGAACTATACAAAAAATACCTTCATGACTCAAATAACTATGATGGTGTGATTACTCACCTAGAACAAACATCATGGAATGGAAAGTCAAATGGGCCTTAGGAAGCATCACTATGAGCAAAGCTAGTGGAGGTGATGGAATTCCAGTAGAGCTATTTCAAATCCTAAAAGATGATGCTATGAAAGTGCTGCATTCAATATGACAGCAAATCTAGAAAACTCAGTAGTGGCCACAGGACTGGAAAAGATCAGTTTTCATTCCAATCCCAAAGAAAGGCAATGCAAAAGAATGTTCAAACTACCCTACAATTGCACTCATCTCACACACTAGCAAAGTAATGCTCAAATTCTCCAAGCCAGTCTTTAACAGTATGTGAATTGTGAGCTTCCAGATGTTCAAGCTAGATTTAGAAAAGGCAGAGGAACCAGAGATCAAATTGTCAACATCTGTTGCATCATCAAAACAGCAAGAGATTTCCAGAAAAATAGCTACTTCTACTTTATTGACTATGACAAAGTGTTTGACTGTGTGGATGACAACAAGAGTGGAAAATTCTTAAAGTGATCAGAATACCTGACCACATTGCCTGCCTCCTGAGAAATCTGTATGCAGGTCAAGAAGCAACAGTTAGAACTGGACATGGAACAATAGACTTGTTTCAAATTGTGAAAGAAGTACTTCAAGGCTGCATATTGTCACCCTGCTTATTTAATTTATATGCAGAGTTTATCATGTGAAATGCCGGGCTAGATGAAGCACAAGCTGGAATCAAGTTTGCCGGGAGAAATATCAATAACCTCAGATATGCAGATGACACCACCCTCATGGCAGAACACAAAGAAGAACTAAACCTCCTCTTTGTAAAAGTGAAAGAAGAGAGTGAACAAGTTGACCTAAAACCTAACATTCAGAAAACTAAGATCATGGCAACTGGCCCCATCACTTCATGTGAAATAGATGGGGGAACAATGGAAACAGTGACAGACTTTATTACTTTGGGCTCCAAAATCACTGCAGATTCTGGCTTCAGCCGTGAAATTAAAAGATGCTTTCTCCTTGGAAGAAAAGTTATGACCAACCTAGACAGCATATTAAAAAGCAGAGACATTACTTTGCCAATAAAGGTCCTTCTAGTCAAAGCTATGGTTTTACCAGTGGTCATGTATGGATGTAAGAGTTGGACTATAAAGAAAGCTGAGCACAGAAGAATTGATGCTTTTGAACTGCAGTGTTGGAGAAGACTCTTGAGAGTCCCTTGGACTACAAGGAGATCCAACCAGTCCATCCTAAAGGTGATCAGTCCTGGGTGTTCCTTGGAAGGACTGATGTTGAAGTTGAAACTCCAATAATTTGGCCACCTGATGTGAAGAGCTGACTCATTTGAAAAGACCCTGATGCTGGGAAAGATTGAGGGCAGGAGGAGAAGGGGATGACAGAGGATGAGATGATTGGATGGCATCACCGACACGATGGAAATGGGTTTGTGTGGACTCTGGGAGCTGGTGATGGACAGCGAGGCCTGGCGTGCTGTGGTTCATTGGGTCTCAGAGTCGGATACGACTGAACCATTGAACTGGACTGAACTAGACACCAAGGAGAGCAAACCAGTCCATCCTAAAGGAAATCAGTCCTGAATATTTATTGGAAGGACTGTTGCTGAAGCTGAAACTTCAATACTTTGGCCATCTGATTTGAAAAACTGACTCATTGGAAAAGATCCTGATGCTGGGAAAGATTGAAGGCAGGAAGAGAAAGGGACTGCAAAGGATGAGATGGTTGGTTGGATGGCATCACCGACTCAATGGACATGAGTTTGAGCAAGCTCCAGGAGTTGCTGATGGATAGGGAAGCCTGGCATGCTGCAGTTCATAGGGTTGCAAAGAGTTGGACATGACTGAGTGACTGAACTGAACTGAACTGATAATGTCTTAGGATGACTTCAATCCAAAGGCTAGTGATGGTGCTGTTATCATTGGATTTCACCAAACAAGCAGTTTAGATGGCAGAGAGGCAATGGTTTGTTCAGCTTCACTAAAATATTTCTCAAGTAGAGAAACTAGAACAGAAAATTTCTAGAATAATATGACATCCAATATTCTATTGGATTTCTTGCTGCTGCTGTTAAGTCACTTCAGTTGTGTCTGACTCTGTGTGACCCCATAGATGGCAGCCCACCAGGCTCCCCCGTCCATGGGAGTCTCCAGGCAAGAACACTGGAGTGGGTTGCCATTTCCTTTTCCAATACAATTTCTTGATTCTCCAATAGGATTTCTTGATTAACATTCAGTTTAATTTTGTGAGAAATCACTCTGTATACAGAAGATTATCTGACATTCCTTAGTGGGTGGGGGGTGGGGGGGAAGAGTTTAACAGCTAGGAAATATCTGTACTTCTTTTTACTAAAAAATAACTTTCAAAGGAGGTGGATAAATTGAAATAGTATCTCCATTTTTATTCTATCCACATGGTTGGCAGAATGTGATTGTTAGAAAACAAGGCTGCTTGACTTGACTGTCCGGTGAAAGCATTTTTAGACTTGGAACAGGTTGATTGCTTGCTTTTTAATTTCTTTCTTTTTTTTTAAACTCTGGCCAATTTTTTGGAAGAAAATCTTGGTTCTGACCCAAATGTCAGCTTTTAAATAAAATTAGCAAATAATTTTTTTAGTGTAGAAATGGTACCAAAGATCCACATTTCCCAAGATTATAATTTTTGTTCTTTTTTAAGAAAACAATTCTATTATCTTTTCAGAAGCCTATTAAAATTAAAGGAGGTCCTAACTTATCTACATTGTTTTAGTCAACAAGCATATTTTTCACTATTTCTATTGTTGATGTTTTATTCTGTAAAAACTCATTTAAAATGATTGGCGTGGATGCATTCTGTCTTGGATTGAACATACAAGTTAAATGGTGATGGGAGACAGTTCATTGACTGAACATGTAAACAAATTTTTTGTGGAAAAAGTCATTGCTGAGGCATGAGATATATTAACCAGAGAAGCAGAGTCATTGTGGAAAAATCAGTTGCTTAAATATGACTCTTAACAATAAAATAAAGAAGAAAAAGGGAAATAAAAATCTTTTGACTCCCAGGATACCTGTTGGCATTTTAAATTATAATTAAAAATCATCATGTAATGTTATGATCACAGATGAAAGCTTAGTATTAAAATAATGAGAATGGATAGGAGGAAACAGGGCCTGATGAAGTTGAAGAACATAGTCCAGAGCATTGAGGTAAGTAGTACCAAGTGAGTCCTAAAGGAAATCAACCCAGAATATTCATTTGGAGAACTGATGCTGAAGCTGAAACTCCAAGGCTTTGGCCACCTGATGTGAACAGCCAACTCACTGGAAAAGACTCTGCTGCTGGGAAAGATTGAAGGAGATTGCAGAGGATAAGAAAGTTAGATAGCACCACTGACTCGATGGACATACATTTGAGCAAACTCTGGGAGATAATGGAGAGAGGAGCCTGGTGTGCTTCAGTCCATGGGGTCACAAAGAGTTGGACATGACTCAGCGACTGAACAGCAACAGCAATGAAGCACATAGTTGATTAAAATTTTCTAAGTTCATTACTCAGTGCACAAGACTAAAACATTTTCTTAAAATCCGATCATCTCCTGACTGACTTCTGAAATGGCAGAAGGAGAGCCTGGCGAACTTACTCTTCTTCTAAAGCAATGGCAGTGTGAAGAACACAATTAAAACTCCCAAACTCTGGAAATTCACCAAATCCACAGAATAAACTAAAATGTTATCTATCCATGAGAAGCTACTAAACCTGAAGAAGTTGATGGAGTCTGGGGCATTTTAACATGAAGCTATTCCTGGTTTCAGTACTGTAGAAGCTAAAAGCTGGCAGCATTGCACATGAGAGAATTAGTGAAACTTTTTCAGAAATCTGTTAAAAGTGTCATCCCCATAGCATAGTAAATGCTTTGTCTGAACTTGCAGATTTCCAGAAGGTCTCTGTTCTCAGAGTGTGGTGGTGATTTGATTTGATTCAGAGCCCAATTGAGGTTTGCCTGTCTACCACCATGGCATTACCAAAACAATAGCAAACTCTGGCAACATCTCAGCTGTCTAAAGCTGTGATTCCAATTTTTCACATTTACTTTTCATTCAGAAAAAAATGGATTGCACTGTGTAGTTGTCTTTTTGAAATCTTAAACTTTATCTTTGAGACTTTGCTGTATCAGTACACACCAAATTATCTTATTCTCCCATTTTTATACATTCTTGGCAAAAGACAAATCCTTTTAATCTAACTTTGCAAATTCTCCATGCATTCAGAAGAGTGTAACTGGAACACAGACACACAGACACACACACACACACACACCTATTCAACCATACTGATTGGCTTCACCTTAAATTAATGGCCATTAATCCCAGGCTGGTTGGTTATGAGTCTGGGCTATCATGCCACATTTCTCCAATTATTCTCTTAGTCAAGATGACTGCTTCAGTACCTCTATTCTCCTTTTTAATCTTCTTCAGCCAATGAAAGAGCTTCAAATTCACTGTGAAAGTTGAAACAGTTAAGTTAGAATTTTGAAAAAGCTCCTTATACAAGTACCCACTTTCACTCACAAATGTCTACCCTCCATCACATTTCCATAGATATACAATTCTCTCATTTAAAATTATTTCTCCCCCCATTTATTCAAGGAATCTCTCCTTGCATGGTCAATGATATATCTTCAACAATTTCACTTGCTATCTTATATCACCCATCTTTGCGCTCTGTGATTATTCTCATCACTCTACTATGCTATGATGTCTTGCATCTTACTAACCATCTTCCAACAGTGGAAGTCAAGGCACCATAGCAAAATGGTGTGGACAATATGTGGTACTTGAAACAGCCTTCTGGATTAGCCCATCACTTTGGCCTCCAGTTTAGGAAAAAAAGCTTCAGGCTGTAGACTTTGAAAAGATATCTGGTTAAAAATCCCTATTTGTCAACAAACCTGATCTGAGTAAAGATGCTCACTTTTATCTCCTAGCCAAAGAGAAAAGGAAAATGAGCAGCCTATAAAATTACATATTTGCAATGTTAAATTGGGAGGCCTAGATGCATATGACAAAATTTGTCATGAAGAGTTGCCAGAGATTTATGAAGCTTAACATTAACCTTACCCTTTGATGAAGATTTGAGAAACCATTTGATATGGTGAGCAGTATCAAGTTGTCTACCTTCACATATATGAAGGAGGCTATGCAGCCTCCTCCAAGAAGATGATGGAAAAAATCAGAAAATTGGGAAACTGGTGAATTATATAAGACAATATGCTTCTCTCCAAAAAGAGGCAGATACTATAGAAGTTATCAGTTTCTAGAATAAGTCTGACCTGCACAGTCAGGACTCAATCTATGTGAATTTATGTCCTGGAGATTCATCAGGAACCATAAATGACTGGTGCAATTACTCTTTGAGTAGCAAAATAGTATCCCCCCCCAAATGTATTTATAGATTCAATATATTCTCTAATTTTAGCAGCTTTTGGAAATGTGAAAGGATCTGAATGCCAGAAAACAATTCTAAAAATCAAGAAGAATGTTGGATGACTTTTACTTCTAAGTTTCAAAACTTACTATTAGTCTGCAGTAATTCAACAGCTTGGCATGTGCTTAAGTATAAGCATATAAACTAATGGAAGCATATAAACTAATGGAATATAATCAAAAGTCCACATATAATTTCTTGCTTTTAAGATCAGTTGATTTTCAAAGAGATGTTAAGACAATTCCATGTGGGAAAGAATAATCTTTTCAAGAAATGATATTAGAATAGTTGGCATTAGAATAGTTGGGTATTCACTTGCAAAAGGGGGAATTTAGACCCCTAACTTGCACCATGTATAAAAATTTACTCACTATAAGTCAAAAATTTAATTCACTGTAAAAGTCAAATGAGTTCTAAGCTTAAATGGAAGTAAATCCTGTGACAAAGACAATGAATTACTGAAATGAACAGTAATCATACAAAATCACATTAAGAGATACCAAATGAATGAATGTTACCTAGGATAGGTCAAATACTGTTAAATATTTTAATCAACTGATTGAGAAGTAGAGAGAAATATGTTGATTACTTTAACAGATGAGGAAATGTAGAGGAAATTGCTTATTTTTTGGATAGGATTATGATACCATGCTTTCTTGAAATCAGAGCTCTCTTTTCATCTATAAAAATCAGATTCCTCTAAAGAAAAGAAAAAAAAAATTGTTGAAGAAATGACCAGCAAATCTATATTTTAAGTAACTATTTTTTCTTTTCTCCCATACGGATATCCATGCTCCCTCTAGCTCTAACAATCTGAAATAAAGTATTGAACTGGATAAATATTTCTTAAAATAAAAATATCTAGAATGATTAAATATTTTGGAAAATACAGAGACTATGTAAAATATGTTATATCTTATGAAAACAAAGCCTATGTAACATATTTTAGAACTAGATTTTCTCCAGAGAAATAAAGCCCAGGATTCCTTTTTATTAGGCAATTAAAATGGAAAGTTTTGAAACACATTTCAGGATTACAGTGAAGAAGAGAATGAGCAAGGTTGAAGCTAAGCCAGTTACAGTGATTTATTAATATCCTATCATACTTCATTTTTGCAACAAAATGAAAACTAAGGATATATGACACCAGAAGTTCTTCTGAGAATATGAGCCTTTGTGTCTTAAAGTAAGTGAAGTATGTATTTTCGTAAGATTTGTAGTGCTTAGTTAGTTAGATATAGAGAATCAGACTGTTTAAATTGTTTTAAAATGTGGTAAAAGTTCATGTATTTTATTTTGAAACATATTTAGAAATAAAAATATACTAAATTTGAGTAGGATAAATTTTTTTTCTAGAATTTTTTTCCATTTTTTTCTATAATTCTAGTTGATAAACAGGTCATTTGAAGATGGGAAAGTATCATAAAGAGTCATTAGTAATATTCCAATAAGTTTACATTTGTTCAGGAGGACATTATTTAGACACCGGAAAGACTTGACACATTTCATTTCATTATTCCATAATATATGTCTGTCAAGAAGACATAACTCATGAGGGAGGTTAAAAATAACAACTGGTGAATAGAAGGGACTAATTGATTATCAAAACCTCATCCAGCATAGGAATCCAATGGATTTTGCTCTCTAAAATCTATCAACTTCTCAAAGCAGAAATGTTAGTGTGTTAAATATATAATTATGCACACAAATAATATTTAACATATTGAAGCTCATTAGGATGTAACAAGAGAAAATATAATGGAAGGTTCACAAATTATACCATCCTTTATTAAATAAATGAGTTTTTAAATGGTTATAAAGACAGCTGAATTTTGGCAAAACAGAGTAATATACCAAAAGCAAGACTATATGAATGCGCATTAGACCTCTGTATGTCATCTTTGAGCTTTCCCTTATCATGTACTACATATGAAAAGAGTATAGTCATTGATTTCTGTTATGACAAAAACTGTTGAGCTTCATCTCCTTAGGAAGAAAGATAGAGTAGAAGTTTCAAAAAAGATCTCTAATCATAAGTTATTCACTGTTGGTATTTCTTCCCTTTATTCCACAGAACTGAGATTGCTTTGCTTAACACTTGTGCAAATTTGCATATCTGCAATAAAAGAAATTTAAACTACTCTATGTGTTAAATTTTCAAGAAGTTTCAGATTTTTATCTCTCGATGAATTTCAAAATAGGATAAATTCACATAAAAATGTATATCTGAAGAGTTTTACATTTCCAAATATTGTTGCTATTTACACAATCCTGTTTTTAAGAGAAAGACTATACTTTAATTTTCTGATAGGATATTTCATTTCAAAGATGTGTACACAGAAATTGGAATGAATACTAAAAATGTCTGTGAAGGCAAAACAAAGCAAAGGATTATTTTCTGATAGAATAAGAACAGCAAGTATGTTTTTCAATGGCTGAAATTTCTATTTACAGGCAATTAACAAACTAGATGTTACTTTATCCATTATTTCTCCTCAGGAGTCAGGCAGCCTAGGCAGAATGCATTACTGGGAAGCCATCTATACTCATCACTGAAATTGTCAAAAAGCTGTCAAAATAATATGCTGAAGCAACACAGAAAAATTCAACAAAACAAAATAAAATTATCTCTGAATTGGGGCAATAAAAATTAGAACCTGGATCATTTCATTAGAGAAAATACTTCTATTTTTTAGATGGTGATTTCAGCAAGCTTTGTGTGGGAGAGGGCAGTGAGAATGGTTGCAAAAATCACATACTAAATAACCAAGATGTCCTTCAGTAAGTAGGATCAACTGTGACACATTCAAATAATGGAATATTATTCAACACTAAAAAAAAAGTGATATCAAGCCAGGAAAGACATGGGTAAAACTTAAATGCGTGTTACTAAGTGAAAGAAGCCGAATGAAAGGCTTTGTCTGATTTTAACTATGTAAAGTCCTAGAAAAACAAATCTATGGAGACAGTAAGAGGATCACTTGTTGCCAGGGATTATACAAGAAGGAAGGATACATAGGCAGAGCAGAGATGAATTTTTTGGACTTTGACACTGTTCTGTATAAAATTATACATTTCATTATAGGTTTATCAATACCCATAGACTGTACTGATGTGAAGAGCCAACTCATTGGAAAAGATCCTGATGCTGGGAGAAATTGAAGGTGAAGGGGGTGGCAGAGGGTGAGATAATTAAATAGTATCACTGACTCAATGGACATGAATTTGAACAAACTCAGGGAGACAGTGGAGGACAGGGGCACCTGGCATGTTGCAGTCCACAGAGTCACAAAGAGTTGGATGTGACCTAGTGACTGAACAACAAAAACAACAAATAGACTGTATAACACCAAAAGTGATCCTAACACAGCTAACTAAAGACTGGTTGATTTTGATGGGTCAGCATAGGTTTGCTGATTATGACGATGCACAAGTCGGGTATAGGATGCTGATACTGAGTAAGGCTGTGGGTATGGAAAGCAATGGGTATATGAGAACTCTTTGCAATTTCTGCTCCATTTTGCTGTGAACCTGAAATTGCTCCAAAAAGGCCTTTGTTAGAAATAAACTTACACACATACATTTATGTATGTCTGTGTACATATGTATATATGTACATACATGCATTTCACAGCCATCATGTTAAGATATTTTGGGGGCAGTAAACTGTGTGGCATGTGATTGATACACTAGGTGATTTATTTATTTTTGTTTGTGTGCTGGTTTGTTTGGTTTCTGAATTTAGTTAACTAGGAACACTTACACAAATACTCCAATGCTTCTTACTGAAAGTAGTATCTTCTTTGCACTGAGATGTAAAACCAGCCTTTAATTGAGGGCTTCAAAATTAGAGTTAAGTGATAATCACCTTTTGAGGGAGCAACCAAAACACTTCATCTTAGTATTTTTAAAATACATTTTCCTAAGATCAGACAGTCTATATTTGCAGTATAATAAATATTGACATATGCAATGTGAATAATTTATTACATGCTTTTCAAACCTCAAGAATAGATTAATATTAGAATATTCAAATGTGATACCAATGAACAAATCAGTATATTTTAGCTCTATATTTAGCAAAATAGTCCTCAGCTAGAAATCTGTCAAACTCCCATCAACAAGAAAACGGATAGGTAAGATGTAGAATACTATACATCAATGAGAATGATCAGCCTAAAACTACACAATACAATAGGGATAATATTTGAAAGCAGACCAAAAGAGTATATATTGTATGATTCTGTTTTTAAAGAAGTAAGCAACCAAATCTGATGTTAGATTACTGGTTTTCTTTGAGGATAAGGTCTCGACTTGGAAAGGGTTTATGAAAATCTTCTGAAGGTGATGGAAGTGTTCTGTTTCTTGATTCGGAAATATGTTACTAGGGCTAAGTTCAACTTGTAAAAGTTGATCAAGGGGTATGATAATTAATATGTGCCAATTTTTCCAGGGGATCTTCCCAATCCAGGGATCAAACTCAGGTCTCCTGCACTGAAGGCAGATTCTTTATTGTCTGAACCACCAGGGAAGTACCCTATGTTTGCTATTGTCCACTTTTACTATATGCTTAGTAATGCACTGAACTGAAAGACAGGGCAAAAGAAGCATGTGCTGAGGCGCTTCAGTCGTGTCCGGCTTTTTAATGATGGTATGGACTATAGTCTGCCAGGCTCCTCTGTCCATGGGATTCGCCAGGCAAGAAGAATACTGGAGGAGGTTGCCATTTCCTGCTCCAGAGCATCTGCCCAATCCAGGGGTCGAATCAGAGTCTCTTGTATTGCAGGCAGATTCTTTACTGCTGAGCAACTGGGGAAGCCCCAAAAGAAGCATAATATAGTGTCTAATCTGGATGCTTACAGCCCAGATAAGGAGAGAAGCCTAACATGTATGGAAAGATTAAAATGTTTATTTCAGCTGGGAAGAGTATGATTAAAGCTCAAGTGTTATAAATGTATTGTTTGTACAGATCAAAGGAAGACACTAATGGAATCTAACATAGGCAGATAAGGAATATTGAAAGGTGGATTTGAAATATGCATCAAAGTATAACTAGACAAATTCTACTCTCAGCCTAAAACTTAAGCAATTCAAAGATTTCACTTTTATAATACTTTTGGGTGTATTAAAGGCAATAGTATCAACAATTATCTGTAAGATAATTCTCACTTGTAAGATATTTGTTGTTGTTCAGTCGCTCAGTCGTGTACAAATCTTTGCAACCCCATGAACTGCCACATGCCTGGTTTCCCTGTTCCTCACTATCTCCTGAAGTTTTCTCAAATTCACATCCATTGAGTCAGTAATGCCATCCAACCATCACATCCTCTGTCATCCCCTTCTCCTCCTGCCTTCAATCTTTCCCAGCATCAGGGTCTTTTCCAATGAGACATACTACTTGTGTTATTAATTATGTTACTTAATACTATGTATTAGCTATGTCATAAGACATACAGTAAGGGAGACCTAGGTTTGAACCTGGGTTGGGAATATCCCCTGGAGAAAGGAATGGCTACCCACTCCAGTATTCTGGCCTGGAGAATTCCAGGGACTATACAGTCCATGGGGTCACAAAATGTTGGGCACAAATGAGTGACTTTCACTTCAAAACATAATACTTATTAAATCTACTGTCATTATCCAGTATCTTTCACATTCTGTAGTTCAGTTGGTTTGTACTGCACTAGCGAAGCCAAAGTTTAATAATGATAGAGTTTTTGACTATTTTTATTTCAAACATATATGTTTTCTTATGTGTTAGCTAAGTTGATTCACCATTTCAATGGACAACAACAACAAAAAATGACTTGAGGAGTAGTTATGAGGCGGTATATGTAAGAGGAAGCAGTGTCATGTTCATGCATAAACAAAAGTATTTGGACACGCTTTTGCATATGTGTGACTATTTCCATTTTACATTCTCATCTCTTTATGGACACATATTCTAGTAGTTTTACAATATTATCTGTAAAATCAAGTCATTACTAACACATAATAAATAATTAGCAAAAGTGACATTATCTACATTCATTTAATGTGTAAACCCTAAACTACAGTTTAGGTCTGCTTTCATACTTCTCTGTCTTACCCAAACCTGAAATTATCTGGAGAACTTTAATTACTCATCTTCAGTGACCTTTGCTGAGTCATCATACCCACCAGTCTTTTTAGTCCTACAGAACTTTCATTAGACACTTTGATCACTACTCATTCTCTCTTCTTCCCCCCTCCTCCACAACCTTAAAGAATATTCAGAAACACCTAACCCAAAAAAATCCCCTGATTTACACAGGTGCATATAGAGATATTCAAAATCAAAACTAGCAAAGCTGCTTTATACCTACATGCAAATGAACATATTCTATGTAAATAAGCTAGAGAAAATCAGATTTGTATGTAGTGAAATTGCTTAGCTAAATAAACAAATTAAAGTAACTAAGCATCTAAGTATGTCGTTAAGAGTCAGCAATAACAATTATAATAAAGTACTATTGAAGCGTTGATTTTGTATCTTAGAGCTATATGCCAAAAAAATGTGAATTAGAAAAATGGATAATAGCATCTGGAGTTCTTCCAGTAACTCAGATATTCATGAAATTATTATATGAACCATGTGCTTGAGAAGTCATCACCAAACTTGTAGTATATGCGTTGAAACTTGGGAAATTGATACTACTGGGAAACTATGCCAGATGACTTCAGAGTTGGTTATTTTTCTAGAGACATGCTAATGCTAAAGATGGGGGAGACCAAAATTCCATCTTGGAAAAGGAAAACATTTTGTAAAACTTAACTCTAATTCAAGACAATGTTTTTATGAGGTGTTATTCAAGATCTGAAAGTCTGTATTCACTTTTATTATGAAATTTGTCTTTGGAAAGGGTCCTAAAGCATGCTTGGTTTACCGAGTCTTGTGTTCCTGTTCAAGACATGATCCTTGGAGCTGCTCAAAGAGCTTTCATGTCACTGCACGCTGTGCCCTGACATCTTCGAGTCCTCGAATTAGACCTCTAGGGCTGATGTAACAGGGTTCCACAAATCGGGTGTTTAAAACAACATGTTCATTTTCTCACAGTTCTGCAGGCTAGAATTCCAAGGTCGTAGTGTAGCAGGGCCTGTTCCTTCAGAGAGCCGTGACAGAGAGTCTGCTGCATGTCTTTCTCTTAACTTCTGATGGTGGCTGGTTATCATCACTTGGCTTCTACCTGTCTCCCCAGTTTCTGCCTTCATCTTCACACTGTGTTCTAGATGTTTGCAACTGTATCTAAAAATTGCCCCTTTTGTCAGGACAATAGCATATTGAATTTGGGGTTTACCTATTCCAATACGGTTTACCTGGTTTCTCAGTGGTAAAGAATCTCCCTGCCAATGCAGGAGGCTGGAGGTGGGGTGGGGGGTGGCAGGCAGGGTTCATTCTCTGGGTTGGGAAGATGGCCTTGAGGAGTAAATGGCAACCCACTCCAGTATTTTTGCCTGGGAAATCCCATGGACAGAGGAGCCTGGTGGGCTCTAGTCCATAGGGTCACAAAAAATGTTGGATATGACTTAGCAACTAAACAACAAATTCTATTATGGCATCATCTTAACTAATTACATCTGTGATTCCTCTGCTTCCAAATTAGATGACATTCTGAGTTACTGGGGAGCTAGGATTTTAATATTTAAATTTTTGGGGTACACAACCAACAGTCCTCACCGATGTAAATCATATCATCTTTGTCATGTCATAGCAGTGGACCTATATTGCAGCAAGATAGTAATCAGAATGAGAATCATAAAAAAGGCATAGCACTCTGAATTCACTTTCACCATAGCTGGAAGAGCTCATCTCAGTTTATTTCTTTACGTGTGATAGTAGTACTAACTTTCAGAAACATGTATCATATTGTACTCATATTCAGGGTGTCTGGACTTGATGGCTAGTCTCCCTTTTACAAAGTAAATGACTTTGGATAAGATACATTTGTATTAAATCAGATTTGCTAGAATATTGTATGATGCTGCTGCTGCTGCTGCTAAGTCACTTCAGTCGTGTCGGACTCCGTGAGACACCATAGACGGCAGCCCACCAGGCTCCTCCGTCCCTGGGATTCTCCAGGCAAGAGTACTGGAGTGGGTTGCCATTGCCTTCTCCAGAATATTGTATACATACAATAAAATCCAGCTAAATTTTAAGGGTAAAGGTTGAAGAACTATGATGATTTGAATATAAAAATTAAAATAATTACATAAAACACCCTCAGTATTCTTAAAATTAACCCCATGTCTGCCTGCAGTCAGTTCCTTCACTCAATCCCCAGGATCTTGACAACTGCTGATCTGCCTTCTATGACTATAGATTTGTGTATCCTAGAAATTCATGTAAATGTATGCATAAAATATGTAATCTTTTCTCTATGGCTTCTTTGATTTAGTGTATTGCTGTTGTTATTAATCCATATGGCAACACATATCAGTAGGTAATTCTTTTTAATGATGGGCAGTATTCCATTGTATATCACAATCTAGATATTCTACAATGGACATTTGTAGTCTTTTCAGTTGGAGATTATTATACATAAAGCAAATATGAATAGCTAAGTACATACCTTTGTATTTATTTATTTATTTTTAGTAATTACCTAGGAGTGATATTGTTAGTCATTGGATGAATATATCCTTAGCTTTATGGAACATTTCCCAACTCTTTTAAAAAGTGTTTATACCATTTTTTTTATATTGTACCATTAAAAATATATGAAAATTCCAGTTGCTCTATTTTCTCATAACACATTGTCAATTTTTCTAATTTTCATCATTCAAAAGTATATAATTATATAGCTTCAATTTGTATTTCCTTAATGATCAGTGGTATTATGAATATTTTTATAAGCTTATTAGTCATTTGCAGATCATCTTTGGTAAGGTGTTAACTTTTTTCAAATAATTTGCCCAGTTTTTTTTTTAATTTGAAAGCTAATATTGTTTTTAAACAGATTTGATAGAACATTTGGAAAAACTTAAGGATAGATTCAGAGGAAACTAAGCCAATGGGAAAAAAGTAAGCCAAGTACTAATTCAAGAAAAATAAAGGGAAGACAGTTATTGTTGATGATTTGATTCATCCATGAACACATGTACATGATCATGGACTCTTTATTTCATTAAAACAAATTTTTTTTTACAGTGTTGTGTTGGTTTCTGTCATACAACAATGCAGATTAGCCACAATTATACATACATGCCATATGTCTCCCTCCCGTCCCCCATCCCTCCAGGTATCACAGAGAACCAGACAGTGCTGCATAGGCTACACAGCCCCTTTTCATAAGCTACCCATCTCACACCTAATAATGCATATGTGTTCATGCTACTTTCTCCATTTGTCTCATTCTCTGCCTCCCCCACTATATTCACAAGTCCATTTTCTACATCTGCATCTCCATTCCTTCCCTGCAATTAGGTTCATCAATACCATTTTTTTAGATTCCAGGTATTTACCCAGTTTTTGACTGGGTTATTTGGCTTCTTGTAGACTTATAAATTGCTTTTATCTTCTGGATTTGGCAAATCGAATTTATTAGTCTCAAAATATTAATAGAAACATGCATTTCTGGAATAAATTCCACTTCTTCATGATATATTATTCCTTTTATGTATTGATGGTTTGATTTGCTAATACTGTATTAAGGTATTTTGTATCTATATTCAGTGAGGGATATCAATTTGTATTTTTTTCCTATAAAGTTTCTATCTCGTTATTGTATCAAAGCAATGCTGGCTTCACAAAATGAATTGGGGAGTTTCCCTTTCTTGTATTTACTGGAACAGATTGTATAGGACTGGTATTTCCTTCTTAGATATTTCATGATAAGAGAAAGGGAAAATGTTTTCTTTTTTGTTACCGTTAAAATGATAGTTCATTTAAACTTTAGATCTCTGTTTCTTTTAATAAAACACTTTCTGCAACATATTTCCCTTTTTTGTGAAAAGCATAAGAAGACATAATTGATTTTTTTATTTTTTTATTTTTATTTTTTTTTCTTTTTCCATTTATTTTTATTAGTTGGAGGCTAATTACTTTACATCATTACAGTAGTTTTTGTCATACATTGAAATGAATTAGCCATGGATTTACATGTATTCCCCATCCCGGTCCCCCCTCCCACCTCCCTCTCCACCTGATATATATGGAATTTAGAAAGATGGTAACGATAACCCTATATGCAAAACAGAAAAAGAGACTCAGATGTATAGAACTGACTTGTGGACTCTGGGAGAAGGCGAGGGTGGGATGTTTCAAGAAGACATAATTGATTTTTTTAAATGATTATATAAAACACCAGCCCAGGTTGGATGCATGAGACAAGTGCTCGGGCCTGGTGCACTGGGAAGACCCAGAGGGATCGGGTGGAGAGGGAGGTGGGAGGGGGGAACGGGATGGGGAATACACGTAAATCCATGGCTGATTCATGTCAATGTATGACAAAAACCACTACAATATTGTAAAGTAATTAGCCTCCAGCTAATAAAAATAAATGGAAAAAGAAAACATAGTATTGCTGGCCTTAGGAACTATTGAAATATCACATTTTATATGATGAAGGAAATGTTTGTGAGTATTAAATGAAACAAATGTTGTTAGTACTTTGGTCTTGGTAACAAACTTGTAATTATTTAGCATCCTTTCTGTCTCTTAAGGTACAGAGTCTATGTGTATAAAGATGGCTATTTCCCTTAATATATTTACGGTGCTTTACTTCCCACAAGTATCAAGAATACTTGGTTTTCCTAAAAATTAACTGACTTATATTATCCAAATAATTTAGAAAGATCTTTAAGGAATATTCTTTCAAATGGCTTTCATTATCTAATCTTAAAAAAAATGCATTAAGAACATTCATGATTCTGGAAAGATTGGCATTATAATACAGAACAAGGAACTTGATATAATTTTCTACTTAGATGTATATCTCCTCTAAGTTATAAAAGTTATTATAATGTGCTTCTAAATATGGATATAGATATTATATTCCATAATAGTGCTTTCATTTCGTAAGGTAGACTAATGGAATTAACTTAACACTTTAATCTTCTCCCTTTCCAAAACATGAATTAAAACACTGTTCTTTAGTAGGATAGAAATATAAGCATGACAATGGTTATTTTAAAACTGTTCTGGGAGATATTTGGTAAGATGCATGCAGATAAAATGTGCTTTTAACAAGGAATGCCATTGGTTGTATCCAAAAATAGAAGAGTATTTTATTTAATGACTTTTTTATTCTAAAAACATTTTGCATGTCTTTGTCAGATAAGATAAAAAAGAAAGAAAAATACACAATGCTTTTATTAATATTATTTGCAGTGAGAAAAACCATACTGCCATAAAAATCCTTTAGCATCCCAAATTTTATCCACTGTTTCTTTAACACCTTCTTATTTTTCTCAGAAAGGAGGCTTTTGATTGCTTCAAAAAAGCTATTTCCTTGTCAATACATTTCATAGGCATTAGAACGACAAATATGGTACTTTTGATTAGGGTTTCCAAAATCAGCATATTCATGCATGTGTTCAGATGCTTTGCAAAATTTTGTTGTTGAATAAAATATCATTCAAGGCCAGAGACAGCTGCTTAAGGTAAGTCTAATACAGTGGAATCTACACCTACTGTTTTTCCACAGCTCATTAAAATCTTATGTAATTAGAAAGCAAATGCAATAAAATATTTGTGTGGGTGTTGCTATGGTCAGTAATCTCCTTCCTCTGAGAGTCTTGTCTTTTTAATCTTCTGATGTTAAAAACAGTTCCTTCTTTATTTGACAGCTTCTCGTTTGATTGACTGTTACTGTTACCACGTGTCAATCTTTGCACATGTTGTGCTTACTGAGTGTAACTGAGCCACTGGTATCAAGAACAGCCGTTCAGTGATTGCAGTGTTGAAACTAACTCAGACACAAGCTCAATGGGCTCAATATATTTTTGTTTAAAGTACTATCATGACAGCCCTTAACCAATTATACCATTGTATTTTTTCTCTAGTATCTCTAAAGTTGACTGCTATCTTATATACCCTTTCTTTCTTTCAGCTACCCTTTTACTTTTTTGAATTTACTAAAACCTATTTTGGATTCTTACCATAAATTAGTTTTCAGTTGTATGGTAATTTTGAAGAGATATCTGTCTCCATATTCTATTTATTTGCTTTGTGATAATGATGCATTGCTACTATTAATCCAGACTTCCTCAACTAGATATCAGACAGAAGGAAAAGAGGACAGCAGAGGATGAGATGGTTAAACAGCATCACTGACTCAGTGGACATGAATCTGAGCAAACTCCAGGAAACAGTGAAGGACAGGGAAGCCTCGTGTGCTGTCCACAGTGTTGCAAAGAATCAGACACAACTGAGCAACTGAACAACAGCAGACATTAATAGCAATCATATTAATGAAGTAAAATATATATTAAAGCACACTTGACATGTTAAGTAGTACAAGGTGTAACAGTTAGCTTGTGTATTATTTGGTTTAGACCATTACTAACAAAAAAAATATTTTAAAACTTTAAAACAATAGTTTCTGAAGCATCAGTAAAATTTTACAAAAAGATAATTTTGCATAGATATATATATAATGCATATATTTATAGATGAATAGAACTCAAATATACTCAAATATAAAGGGGGCAATAAGGTATAAAAATTAAGCTGCTTGTTTTAAAACTTAAAAAGCCTTTCTTCTTTATTAATAAAGAAAATAATTCATTGAATTGGAACCTTATCCTTTGATGCTTGATCCAGAGGTCTGGCCTTTTGAAATTAAAGCTGATTTCATTTCATCTTTTTCCATACGCATTACCATTCATCCCGAACCATCATCAATGTTTATAATGGAATACAAAAAAAAATCTACTGCCCCCTTATTTCCTTGTTTATGCAATAGCATCTCACTAGAAAGACTGTAGATGTTCTGAATAGTTGTGTGTGTGTGCATTTCCATTGAAATGCTTTCTTCCAATGTCACTGCCACTGCACTTGTCCTACATAAACAGTGGGGCTTGCTGTTCTCTTTTTATTATAATAAATCATATGCTATGTTTTATCACCCCACTTAGCTTTAAATACAATGGTTACATCAATTACGTAAGCATTCAGAGCACGAAAATAGGTCAACCAAAATTTTCAAAATAGAAATACCGATTTTAAAATGGCTATGTATTTCTCCTTTCCTTGACATTAAATCTTTTTATCAGTGTCAATTAGAGGGTGGTTAGAAAATTTACAAACAGTTCATCACAAATACATAAGTTGCATCTAATGAGTAAAGAGGAAAGCTTCATTTTAAAGGTTTTCATCACCTCTTCGACATATATCATATGATTTGACAAACTTGCTTATTTTATTAAAATTTATCATTTAATCTCTTTGGCCATGATATTCCATTCCTCTCTCTAACCAAATTGTCTGCACCTGTAGTGGCAGTTATCAAACATCCCTGAATAACTAGTGGCCTTTTCTGAGTAAGTAGAAATTTTACTCACATAGCTGACTCTGATACATTCCTAAAGAAAAGGTATTTACTTGTACTTAGAACTTGAGCAGTTCCTACCACCATAATCAAGATTCTGCAAAAGCTAGAATTAATTTAAGCAAAAGCTATTGCTAACAATATAGCACCTTGGACCTTGACAAAAGATCATTATATTTATGACCCTGGGGCTTCCCAGGTAGCACTAGTGGTAAACAGCCTGTCTGCCAATGCAGGAAAGTTAAGAGACAGGGGTTCGATCCCTGGGTTGGGAAGATCCCCTGGAGGAGGGCATGGCAACCCACTCCAGTGTTCTTGCCTGGAGAATCCCCATGGACAGAGGACCCTGATGAGTTACAGTCCAAGGCTCACAACTAGTCAAACTACTGAAGCGATTTAGCATGCACATACATTCAAACTCTGTAGACAGTTGGCAAATTGTAAAGCTATTTATCTAACAAGTATAATGTGAGCATTGCAAGCCTTTACCATCCTTTAAAGATAATTTAGTATTTAGACTGAGAGCACTGGACACTCTTAGTAACCAGGCCAGATGTAGACAAAGATAGCTATGGATGTTTATCTTAGATATACCTATACATGTAAATGATTAGTCTGATAACTTGGGGGTACAAAGTAATAGTTAAGTCTGAAAAAGTGAGGCAGTCAGCATAAGGACACAGAGTATTAAGTCAATGGAGAAGGTTCCAGTGTACACCAAGAATATAATGGAATTATTCTTCACTCATTCATGTCTGGAGCAAATTGGGATGCAAATTATTATATCTATATATTTATAACTGAAGATGCAATTCTGGCATAATCTGGAATAAAAGTATCACATATGAACACTCTTAAGAGATCTTACAAATAGGAAAGCAAAGATAGATTTTATGTTATGGATTTTTTACATTATTCTGACTTAGTGGTGTCATTGATGTTGGCAAGATTTAGAGTTTCTGGAAGGAGACAGTCATTCATTCTCTCCTCAGAAACTCTAGGTTTGAATAATAATTTTTAAAAAGCACCAGCTCCTTCAGTGTACAACCAAAGAGCACAAAACTTCTATTTCTGAATATATTACCCAAAATACTCTAGCACCAAGAATAGACTGTTTTTAAATAGCACACATGATCCATATTTTATACCAATATTCAACTCAGAATTTTCATTGTTTAGCCCTGAATTAGAAACTGGATATATTAAGCTTTTGAAGGAGAGTGGGGTTGGTGGTGATGATTTCGCTTATTGGCTAAAGTCCATGCACCAGCTTATACTTTCTTTAAATGGACAATGATTTTATGTTAGATAGATAAGGAAATTTAAATCTTATCAAGAGAAAAGCACATTAGTTGGAGGATATTAGAGCTCATCCCAGTAATTTAATGTTAGCAATGTCATAAATTAAATTTGTTCTACATAGCATGATATAAACCAAATTTAAAAGAGGAAGAAGCAGCTGCTGTTTCCCAAGAGGAGGAACACAATCATTTATCTTGCAAACTAGAGCTATTATTTCTCTGTCACATTCATTTACTCTCGCATTCTCTCACTAAGTCAATTCTCTCAAGATACCTTACTGCCTCTTTCATATCCTTCTGAGGCCACATATATATCCACGCATCCCTTAACTTAGAATGTATCTCTATCCAAAGACAAAATGTGCTACC
This sequence comes from Odocoileus virginianus, assembly GCF_023699985.2. Taxonomy (NCBI): domain Eukaryota; kingdom Metazoa; phylum Chordata; class Mammalia; order Artiodactyla; family Cervidae; genus Odocoileus; species Odocoileus virginianus. The sequence continues at coordinate 23,836,213 of NC_069707.1, forward strand.
TCCTTCTCTCATCAGCTGTATATTTAGCCTCCCCACCATTCCTCACCTTAAGTGCCTTCAGAATATGTTAACTTTTCCCTGACTTCATTTCTCCTTGATTACATGCATCACTATATCATGTTTTCCTGCCTAACTTCCAAAATACTAAATGTATTTACTTCTAGTTTTGCCATGCTATTCCTTTGCTTATTTTTTTTTACTTTTTAATTGTTTTTTTTTTTTTACATTAATTGACAAAAACACTAAGGTAAAGATTTGGAAAAATGAGAACATAAGGAGGAAACTTAGAAGTCTAGACATAAAAGGCTAAAAATGTAGCTCTGATATTTTGAATAGATTTTTCGCTTTCTCAAAATGGAAACGAGTGAAACTTAGAGCAGAAATCTTCTCTGATCCTATCAGGCAACTTATGCTATTTCCTATCAAGCATGTAAATCTTGTCCATCTCCACTCTTAGTTCTCTGTTCTCATTGCTAAGCATTATTCATTTGGAATGTTTCAAATTCCTTTAATACCACCATGCTAATATCCTAAATGTGTATAGCTGTAAAGCCTTCTGACTGTCCAGGTGATTGTTTGATACTGTAGCAATAGTGGGAAAATAGCAAGCGCACTGAACCAATGTCAGTCACTATGATGTGGAAAAACAATGAAAGTTTGAATAAAAGGCCTTAACTTGAGTGAAGTTCTTGTCTCATTTGGGCATATTCCAAGCAACTTCAGAGTTAGACAGGGTCAATTTTCATAAACAGAAAGATCTATTTTTTACCAGAAAATAAAATTCAGAAACAAGAAAACTGAATACTTCCATATCCTGAGGGAAATATTAAGAAAATAAAGTTCAGGTTGGAGCCCTTTAGTCACTAATTATTAGATATTAGTGATTTCTATTTAGCTGAAGGTGCATAATATTCAATGCATGGCTTAATTACCTGAAATTAGATAGTAATTTATGGGGACCTGTGATGCTGAAGGCAAACAGTCTAAGTTGAAAGCATATTTTTGTGAAATATTTTTATGCAAGCATAGATAGATGACCCTAAGAGAGGCAATTCAGTAGAATCGTATTCTAATTTTCTAAAATATTCCTTATTGATAAATATCTGGATAGGTCGAGTATTCAGAGTAAGTATTCAGAGACATGGGCTGAGATAGTCTAAGACAAACCAAACCGTTCAAATGGTTATGTAGAAAACTGTCTGAGGTAGTTCTAAGGCACTGTTTATCTGGTTCTTTATTGAGTAGAGAAGGAGAGGGAAGCACAGGAATGGAAAGGAATCAGTGTTTGGCAAGCTGGTGATCCTACTGCCTTTAATGAAAATAAATATTTAAGATAGAAAAGGGAGCTCTTTCTATTTTTGTAATAAAAGAATAAAGTTGGCAAAAAAGATATTATGAAGTTTAAAGGCCTTGTTAAAATTGTATTAAAAACAATGAGCTATAAAGATTTTAGAAGACTAATTTAAAACAAATGTTTGCAGTGAAATATCTCAACAAATGTTTCTTAAGACAAGGGGAAGGTAGGAAAAAATAGACATCATGTCCTGTAGGGAAGGGCCTGACCCTAGACTGAAACAAAGCTATCAGCAGATAGAAAAGTCACCTATGTGTTCTTGAGCCCCCTTCTCTTAATTTTATCCTCCATTTTTGAGGAAAATTTACTTCATAGTTGAAAAGCAATGTGTAAACAGATTTTATTTTTTTAAATAGGGCAATCTATCGATTTAGGCAGCTGTTTCTAGAAGAAAGAAGATTGATTTTAGATCAGGCTATTTACATTCTATTTACTCCAGGCTGAACTGTAAAGTTTTAGCCAAAGAACATTCCCACCCCCTCCCCCCGGCTTTGACATCCTCTTTATAGAATGGAGATAATAATACCAACTCAAAGCATAGTTGTAAGAATTAAATATAAATGTGTCAGACACAGTTAATTGAAAGATTAATTTATCTATTTGTTCTTTTACTAAGTGAAAGGAATTATATTGCCAAGGACTAGAAAAGCAAAGACTGATAAAACACAGACCCTCCCTTCAGATGGGTAATAGAAAGAAAGAGGCATGTAGAAATATAAGTGCACTGAATATTCACAGAATTAATGGAATGTGTGGGAATGCTCAGGAAGGGGTCAGGTCTCAAATATAGGGATGAAGTCAGGATGAGTTTCACCAGAAAAGAGGCACATGCTTGGTCAGGCAGTGCATGGAGGTGTGGGTATTGTTTGATCAGATGCAGTGGATGGCTTTGTATGCATGATGAAAATGTGAGGCTCACCTGCAAAGTTCACGTATTTGATGGAGACAAGTGCCTTGTGAAATTATCAACTGAATATTAAATAGATATTGGACACATATTTGTTGAAATAACTATCACTCTAAAGATAAGAAACAAAAAAATGTTACAGACTAAATAAAATTGCTATGAATAATCCTATTTAGGATTTTGTGTGGACATAGGTTTTCATTTATCTAGGATGAATGCCCATGAGTGTGCTTACTGAATCAAATGGTAAATGCATGTCTAGTTTTTTTAAGAAACTGCCAAACTTCTTTCAAGAGTGACTCACTGCCACTTTGCATTCTTACTTATAATAATATATGAGATATCTAGTTTCCTGCATCCTCACCAATAATTCAAACCAAACAAAAAGTCCCATGATAACTGAATGGTTAAACAAACTGTTCATCTATGCTGTGGAATGCAGCCAATTTCAAAAGGTCACATGCTGTGTGACTCAAGTATGAATCATTTTCGGGATAATAAAATTATAGAGACAAAACAAATGAGTGACTTTTAGGAGTTTGTAAGAGTGATGGGGAGGAGGTGTGTGTAACTAGAAAGTAGCATGTGGGAGATCTTGGTGATGGTGGAATAGTTCTGTATCTTGATTGTGATGGAGGTTATAGAAATCTACACATGTGATAAGTGACACAATTTTGCACATGTGCTGTACCATTGTCAAATTTCTGGTTTTGATATGGTACTGTTGATATATGTAAAGTATAGTGATTTAGGGAAACTTAGAGGAAACTGAGTAAAGAACACATGGGGCCTCTTTGTACTATATTTGAAAATTCTTATGAGTCAGTGGGGCTTCCCTGATAGCTCAATTGGTAAAGAATCCGCCTACAATGCAGGAGACCCTGGTTTGATTCCTAGGTCGCGAAGATCCGCTGGAGAAGGGCAAGGCGCTCCAGGATTCTGGCCTAGAGAGTTCCATGGATTCTCTAGTCCTTGCGTGTACTTGACTTTGACTTGGCTTTCCATGTAACTCAGTCGGTAAATCATCTTAAAGCATCTGCTCACAATGTGGGAGATCTGGGTTCAATTCCTGGGTTGGAAGCTTCGCTGGAGAAGAAAATGGCAACCCACTACATTATCTTCCCTGGAGAATCCCATGGACAGAGGAGCCTGGCAGGCTACAGTTCATGGGATCACAAGAATCTGACACAACTTACTGCTATGATTATTTGTAATAAAAAGTCAAAAATAATATGGTCTCCAGAAAACAGCAATAAGGAAAAAAAATACTTCTGGTGACAAGAGAAACTGATTTTTTATATCTCAAAGAAGAGGAAAAAAAGTCTGGTTTAATAGATTAAGGGAACAAAAACAGTTAGCTGAATACCTGTAACTGAAATGTAAACAGGGAATCAAAATTTTCTCCTAATTTTTAAAAGAAGAAAGATAACACAATACATATTTTGTCATATTTTCTCAGCATTCAAGTTAACTTTGATTACGCTTTCCAACTATCCTCTAGTAGTGGGAAACTTACATATTTAAAATAAATCTAAGATAAAAATGTACATTTATTAATGCAGTTTCTAATTATCATTTAGATAGTTTCTGTAATTTCTTGTAGAAATGACTCTATTAAATTTTTTATAGAATTTAAAGGAAATACTCAGATTTATTTATACTAATTCCAAGAAACTGTTATTCATATGTGTATATATTCTTTATTATTTTTATGATATGCTCTCTCATCTCTTTTTCCTAGTACCAGAGGACACCAATATCTATATTTAGATTGTCCAAAGAACTGGCCTATCTCCAGTTATTGTATAAATTAATAGAGTACTAATAAAATAATATTATCATTCACGATAACAATTATTCCCTAGAGAGTATTCTTCTTTACAGGCATTTATGCTATCAATAAATACCCACTCTCAGTTTCAGATATCTTAATTTTAATGAGTTTACTAGCCATTTCACCACTGTGAGCCTCTAACAGGAAATGCCAAAGTAGCTCTCCAAACAAATACTCAGTTGTATACTTGGAGTCATAGGAAGATATTTTTTGCAGTTTTCTAAAAAGCTCTTTGTTTGTTTGTTTAACTTTTTCCAGTTTCCAAAATTTCAGAAATAAATGTTGGCTTAAAAGACTTGGAAACTCAAGGAATGAAATAGATTCCAGCTAGGGCTGAGTTAAGGAGTCAAACAATGTCATCAGGTAAGAGTGTTTTCAATACATCTATTAACCAATTTCCTCTTTTTTGGCCAAATTCTCAGGAATGCTCTCTGACATGGTGACAAAAATGACTACCAAGAGTTATAGACTTATAACACCCTTATATCCTGTAATCTTGATAAAAATAGAATGCCTCAGTTTTAATATTCATGGTAGAATTCCAACAATAACATGCATTGGCGGGGTCTCAGTCATATAACTTCCTGGAGGCAATTACTGAGCACAGTGAAGTAGAAATCACTGACTTTTCAGGGTTTTGTTATACATCTACCCTAGGAGCAAGTGAAATCAGTCCCATAGGAAATGAGCAGTTTGATGCTCCAGCAAGTGAGTTTATCCAAAAGGTAATGCAAAGGAAAACAGAAGTAAAGTGAACGTGGCTAACAAGGTTGAAAAAACAGGTTAGTATCTTTGGCTAAAAAAAGAAACTTTAAAATATATTATGAACTGTGATTTACATGTCATGTTTTTATTTCAACAGGCAGACAATTCAATACGTTGTGGAAGACTTAGTCTCATTACTTCTGATACATTTGTAGTGGAATATAACATGTTATGCTGCTGCTGCTGCTGCTAAGTCACTTCAGTCGTGTCCAACTCTGTGCGATCCCATAGACGGCAGCCCACCAGGCTCCTCCATCGCTGGGATTCTCCAGGCAAGAACGCTGGAGTGGGTTGCCATTTCCTTCTCCAATGCGTGAAAGTAAAAAGTGAAAGGGAAGTCGCTCAGTCGTGTCTGACTCTTAGCGACCCCATGGACTGCAGCCTACCAGGCTCCTCCGTCCATGGGATTTTCCAGGCAAGAGTACTGGAGTGGGGTGCCATTGCCTTCTCCAATAACATACTATACTACACCATATATTATATATTAAGCACAATTAATATAGGTTATATTTACATATTGTATATATTCTATAAATTTGGTTGACTATTTTATTTTTGTATTTCTAAGTTTATTCCTAATATGCTCTATGTCTTATTCAACTTTGCATCATGAATACTTTATATAGTGTGTCCATTCATTGATCACAATGCATCTTAATTTGCTTACCAGTTCTAACAGTTTTTTGATGGAAGTTTTAAGATTTTCACTATATAATGTCATGTTATCTGCAAATAGTAGCAGTTTTACTTTTCCTTTCCAATTTGGATGCTGTTATTTCTTTTTCTTACATAATTGCTATGTCTAAGACCTCCTGCTTATTTAACTTATATGCAGAGTACATCATGAGAAACGCTGGCCTGGATGAAGTACAAGCTGGAATCAAGATTGCCAGGAGAAATATCAATAACCTCAGAGATGCAGATGACATCTTATGGCAGAAAGCAAAATGATCTAATGATCCACTTGATGAAAGTAAAAGAGGAGAGTGGAAATGTTGGCTTAAACTCAACATTCAGAAAATTAAGATCATGGCATCTGGTCCCATCAGTTCAGTTCAGTCGCTGAGTGATGTCTAACTCTTTGGGACCCTATGAACCACAGCACGCCAGGCCTCCCTGTCCATCACCAACTCCCAGAGTTCACCCAAACTCATGTCCATTGAGTCAGAGATGCTATCCAACCATCTCATCTTCTGTCGTCCCCTTCTCCTCCTGCCCTCATCTTTAGTTCTTCACTTTCTGCCACAAGGGTGGTGTCATCTGCATATCTGACGCTATTGATATTTCTCCCAGCAATCTTGATTCCAGCTTGTGCTTCCTCCAGCCCAGCATTTCTCATGATGTACTCTGCATATAAGTTAAATAAGCAGGGTGACAATATACAGCCTTGATGTACTCCTTTTCCTATTTGGAACCAGTCTGTTGTTCCACGTCCAGTTCTAACTGTTGCTTCCTGATCTGCATACAGATTTCTCAAGAGGCAGGTCAGGTGGTCTGATATTCCCATATCTTGAAGAATTTTCCATACAGTCAAAGGCTTTGGCATAGTCAATAAAGCAGAAATAGATGTTTTTCTGGAACTCTCTTGCCTTTTCGATGATCCAGCAGATGTTAACAATTTGGTCCCATCACTTCATGGAAAATAGATGGGGAAGCAATGGAAACAATGACTGACTTTATGTTTTTGGGCTCCAAAATCACCGTAGATGGTGACTGCAGGAATGAAATTAGAAGATGCTTGCTCCTTGGAAGAAACGTTATGACCAACCCAGGAAATATATTAAAAAGCAGAGACAATGCTTTGCCAACAAAGGTCCACCTAGTCAAAGCTACTGTTTTTCCAGTAGTCATGTATGGATGCAGAGAAGGCAATGGCAACCCACTCCAGTAGTCTTGCCTGGAAAATGCCATGGATGGAGGAGCCTGGTGGGCTGCAGTCCATTGGGTCATGAAGAGTAGGACACGACTGAGCAACTTCAATTTCACTTTTCACTTTCATACTTTGGAGAAGGCAATGGCAACCCACTCCAGTGTTCTTGCCTGGAGAATCCCAGGGACAGCAGAGCCTGGTGGGCTGCCGTCTATGGGCTCACACAGAGTCAGACACGACTGAAGTGACTTAGCAGCAGCAGCAGCAGCAGCAGCAGCACCATGTATGGATGTGAGAGTTGGACTATAAAGAAAACTGAGTGCCAAAGAATTGATGCTTTAAACTGTGGTGTGGAGAAGACTCTTGAGAGTACCTTGAGCTGCAAAGAAATTCAGCCAGTCCATCCTAAAGGAAATCAGTCCTGTATATTCATTGGAAGGACTGATGCTGAAGCTGCAACTCCAATACTTTGGCCACCTGATGAGAAGAACTGACTCTTTTGAAAAGACCCTGATGCTGGGAAAGGTTGAAGGTTGGAGGAGAAAGGGATGGCAGAGGACGATATGATTGGATGGCATCACCGACTCAATTGACATGAGTTTGGGTAAACTCTGGGAGTTGGTGATGGACAAGGAGGCCTGTGGTGCTGCAGTCTATGGGGTGACAAAGAGTTGGACATGACTGAGTGACTAAACTGATCTGAACTGACTGAGGACTTCTGATACCATGTTGAATAAAAGTGATGAGAATGGGCATCCTTGTCTTATTCCTGATCTTAGAGGAAAAGTTTTGAGTTTGCTATATAATCTGTGAGCTTTAATATATGCCTTTTATTGCATTAAGATATGTTCCTCTTAAATGCACTCTATTGAGAGCTTTTATGATAAACGGATGTCAAATTTTGTCAAAAACTTTTTTCTGCATCTATTCAGAAGCTCATATGATTTTTGTCCATTATTTTATTAATGTAGCATACTGCATTGACTGAGTCATGGATGTTGAATAATCCTTGCCTCCCTGGAATAAAGGACCACTTGATCATTGTGTATAATGCTTGTAGGGTATTGTTCAATTTGCTAATATTTTGTTGAGGATTCTTGCATTTCTGTTCATCAGGGTCATTGGTCTGCAATTTTCTTGTAGCATTCTTGTCTGATTTTGGTAGAGTAATGCTGGCCTCATAAAATGAGATTTAAATATTATCTCTTCTATTTTGGGGAAGATGTTAGAATTGTTATTAATTCTTATTTGAATGCTTAGTAGAATTCACCAGCGAAAGTGTCTTGTCCTGGACTTCTGTTTGTTGGGTTTTTTTTTTTTTTTATTACTGATTCAGTCTCCTCACTAATAGCTAGTCTATTCAGATATCTATTTCTTTATAATTCAATTTTGAAAGACTGTGTTTCCAAGAAATTATGAATTTTTTCTGTTATTCAATTTGTTGGCATACTTTTTTTCACAGTAGTCTCTTAGGATCCGTTGTATTTATGTAGTATCAATTGCAATGTCTCCTTTATAACTTCTAATTTATTTAAACCAACTCTCTTGCTCTCTCTTTTTTTTTCTTGGTGAATCTAGCTAGTCTTTATCAGTTTCGTTTATCTTTTCAAAGGACCATCAAAATGTTTTTGAGAGCCATGTCTGTTATTGTATAAGTCAGCAGGTTCTTTTTTTTCTCTTTTTTTCTAGATATTTTCAATGCTATAGACATAGATCCATGGTTTAAAAATTAGTTCTCACTTTAATGAAAAACTGAATTGTTACCAATTGGGGTCTATTATTTAGAAGATCTCTATAAGCATGATTTTCTAAATCTTTACTGTGGATGCATGCTTGATTTCTTTTTGGTAAATATTGTGAGTAAAATTGCTAAGTCTTACAGTAGGTGGATGCTTAGCTTTTTTTGTTTTTTTGTTTTTGATGCTTAGCTTTTTAAGAAACTTCCAAACTGTTTCCAGAGTGGCTGTAAAATTTCACTTCACTATGTCAATGGGTAAGAGTTCCATAGCGGTGGTGGTTTAGTCACTAAGTGCTAAATCAGTTTCCATAACCAAGTCAAAATATAATGTCAAATTTTTATGTTAATTACTCTACTGGATGTGAAATGGTATTTAATATTTAATGCACATTTCCCTAATAATGATTTTGAGCATTTTTGATGTGCTCACTGGTGACAAAAAACGCACACCTATACTCTTTTGTGAAGTGACTATTTTAAAATTTTGACCATTCACTACTTGTTGTCTTTTTATTTTTGATTTGTGGGAGTTATCTGTATATGTTTGATAGCACTCCATGATAAATATTGCATATGAATATGTCTTCCCTGTCTGTGCTTTGTCTCTACATTTTCTTAATGGTAGCATATGAGAATCAGAAGTTGTTATATTTGATAAAATTCAATTTGTCTTTATATTTATTAGATACATCAATCTAAGATCACAAAGGTGTTCTAGTGATTTAGATGCTTAAGTTTATCATCTGTCTCAAATTAAAAGTTTTTGATAATGTAAAGTAACATTCTGATTTTGTTTTCCCCATGCCATTTGCTTTGTTTCACATCTCTATCCTTATAACACTGTTACACTCTGGATCAATACAGCTCTACAGGGAACCTCGGAATCAGTAGAGTAAGTATTCCAGGTTTCATGAAGACTTTTTTGCTTAAAGACCTTTTAGATTCCACATAGTTTTAGATTCCACATAGTTTTAGATTCAGCTTGTTGATTTCAATACACAGATCTATTAGGATGTTGACTGAGATTACAAAAAATCTTTAATTAATTTCATGAAAATCAACAACTTTAATAATATGGAGTTTCCAGGCAATACACTTACTATATCTCACCATTTAATTGTGTAATTCCTCTCAGAAATGTAGTTTTCAATGAAGAAGTCTTAAAATTGGATTAAACTGATAATGCCACCGCAAATGGAGTTATTTTTGTAATCTATTTTCCAACTGTTTAATGCTTTCCTCTAGAAATAAAACTGATGTTTAAATAATTTCCCTTTATCCTATAACTTTGATTAGCTATTTATGCTAGTAATTTTTATGTAGATCCCTTATGGTTTTCCTGTGAATAATATCATACTAACCATGAAGATTGAAGGTGGGAGGAGAAGGGGACGACAGAGGATGAGATGGTTGGATGGCATCACCGAATCAATGGACATGAGTTTGGGTGAACTCTGGGGGCCGGTGATGGACAGGGTGGCCTGGCGTGCTGCAGTCCCTGTGGTCGCAAAGAGTTGGCAACTGAACTGGACTAACTGAACCATGAATAAGGAAAATCTTATTTTGTCTTTTAAGTCTCTACATATTTAATTTTTTCCCCTTGCTTTGTGGTATAGGGTAGAACTTCTAGTACCCTGTGAATAAAAAGAGTAAATATCCTTGCTTTGCTTTCGGTCTTTGAAAGAAATCACTCAATACTTTACCATTAAGTATGACATTAACATTAGATTTTAATAGATGTCCTTTGTCACATTCAAGGAGTATTCTTCTATTCCTAGTTTGCTTACCAGCTTTAATTTTGAATTGTCAGTGAATTTTTTTATGTCTATCCACAAGGACATATGTGATTTCTCCTTCCTTCTACAGATAGGGTAAACCACTGATTGACTCTTGAAAGTAGAAACAATTCCGCATTGTTGAGATAAATACTACTTGATCATATTATTTTATCTTCTTTTTATATATTGATGAATTCAATTAGCTTCTACTCTATTAAAAGTTTTTGGCATCTGTGTTCATAAGTAATGTTGCAGTGTACTTTCCACATAATGCCTGTATCTGGTTTTGTATAAGAATAATCTTAAGTCATAAAATAAATTGCAGTCTTTCTATCTTTTACTTTCTGAAAATGTTTGTGTGTAAATGTTGTTAGTTTTTCTGTAAACATTTGATAGAATTAAGCAATAAAAAATATGAATTCAGAGTTTTCTTTGCCATAAGTCTTATACTGACAAATCCAATTACTTTAACTGATAGAAGGATTATACAAATTAATTTTTTTCTTATATTAGTTTTTTAGGGGATTGGCCTAAGAGCATCACAATTGTGAATTTACTGACATAAAGTTATTTAAAATTGTAACTTAAAATCATTAATACATGTATAATGATTAGTAAGAAATATCTTACTTAAGATATTGGTTATTTGTAGCTCCCCCCCACACACAGATTAGTGTATCTAGTCATTTTCCTATTTTATTAACATGTTTAGTGAAACAGCTCTTAGGTTTATTAATTTGCATTATTATTTATTTCTACTATGTCATTTATCTCTCTAATATTGGTTATTTGTGATTTTATGCTTATGTGAGTTTAATTTGCTAGGTTTCCTTAATATGAAAATCTGATTATTAATGGTAAATAATATTTTTTCCAAATTAAGACTTCTAAATTATAAATTTTCCTCTGAATACTTCTTTAGCTGTAATTCTTTAGATTTTATATGTTGTATTTTCATTGCTATTAAATTTGAAATATACTTTAGTTACACTTGTGACTTATTCCTACATATATAGGTTATTTAAATTTTAGTTTCTATAGATTTTTTTAAAAGATTGATTTTATGATACGTGAATTTCAAGATCTGTTATAAAAATTTGTTACCAAATTTCCAGATAATTAAGGCTTTTCTGGTTATCTTTATCAACCAAATTTAATTTTATTGTCAAAACCATTCTATAACATGCAGTAGGAGTCCTAAAGATCTGTGTATATCTCTGTCTCAACCTTGCCATGAACAGTCACTGGCCTATTTGAGGAAAGTTTCCTCCTGCTAGGAGCACATAGATCTTTATGGGCCTTTAGTTATTCACCATAGGTGGTATTTATGTCTCAAAAAGACATGTCTAATAAATGTTAAATTGTTAACTCTCCTTTGAAGCTACAAATCATTTAAACTTTAAAGTACTTTTTATTTTGAAATTCAGAGAAGACAGGAATACAAAGTTAATAAAGAAGGATGTGAAATATTTTGGATGTCAATAAAACTTTCAAGAATATACTTGACATCACCTTCACTTTGTGGTATGTTCTTAGGTGTGTGGGCATGAAACACTGGGGTAGGAATTGACTGCAAAAAGATGTTAACTATCAGAATGAAATAATTTTCAAATTTTATTTAATGACAGCTTTTAGATAGCTACAGGAAGTCAGAAACATTACAGCGTGCTCTCAGTTGGCAGTGGAAACCTATCAAATTTCCAGTCCTCAAGGAGATACGCGGCTGCAGATATTGCCTTCATAGAATAAGGGTCTACCAGGTGTGAGAAATATTGGAGATTTTTCATACTCTCCTGTCTCTTTTATATTATGCAAGTCTTTCTGAAACATTGGCTACATGCTTGCCTGCTCACCTAGTGAAATAACTGGTTCAAAACAACTCCAGTATTTTCTTGAGAGTTCGTTGCTCAAGTGAGAATTCAAGGTCAACTTCCCACAAGTTCCCTAGTATCCCGTTCCTTGGCAGAACCAGGCCTCATGCCTTGCTGTGTCTAGTCATCTATAACACATGACCCATGGAAGTCTGTCTGAAGCTAGTCAAACAAAAGACAGAGCTAGGCAGGGCAGTTTGCCAGCACCCATTTTAGTGATCAGTTCTGAATGCTACTCTATCAGATTGCTGGGACAATCAGTCAAGTTCCATTGAGCTTGATGAAAGTCAGAGATCCTTCTCTGTATGACAAGCTTTGTGCTTACCTGTGTTAACTCTAGAGAAGACATGAGCCTATGTTCAGTCACAATTTGCTAAGTGACCTTGGAAGGTGTGGTTTTTTGGCATCAAAGAATCTCTCATTTAAAAACACTAGAAAAAAAAATCATTTTCCCTGATTAGATTTTATAGGACTCATTTTAAAATTACTTTTCATTTCTAATTTTCCACAGTCTTGTAACTCTCAATCTACATAGTCACAAGTATAGATACTGTGTAATTTTGGATCAGAACCTTTCCTCTGTGTCAAGCTATGAATTTATTTTTGGATCTAATCCAGTACTGTGACATAATTTGTTCTTGGCTCTAAAGGAAAAAAAAAAAAGAACAATCACCCTTGTCATTAGTCTAATAGAGTTGTTTCAACTTCCTTCAACTAAGGAACTATTTAACCACTGAACTTGTTATACACTAAATGGAACTAAAGTGGCTCAAAAGAATTAAAGCTGTTTCCTAACTTATTTCAAGGCTCATTAAGAGAAGAGTTTCCAGAAATGTTTTCCCAAGATATCTTATTTTAAATTTGACTTGTACTATTTGTTTAAATTAGCATAAATTCATAAATATCTTTTAAAGCACTGATAAAATACTTAAGAATGATAGTATTTCATATAAATAATTGAGGTGGTGGCTTGCATATTTGTAAAAATATAGGTTATAGGGATAAAAAGAGAGAATGTAGAGCCCATAAAGGAGGAAGGAAATGTGGATAATTAGCTTAATTATGAATTTGCAAAAATTAGATTTATTGAATTCCTATTACATGTTGGATTTCATCCCAGGTATTTGAAGATATATCATTGAATAAAACAGGTGAAAACCTTGACCTTCATATAATTAATTTTAATTCAGGATATAGAATATAAATAAATATAGAATACAAGATTTAGGATATAGAATATAAATTAAGTAGAATATATATTCTATTCTAGAAAAAAAATGAGAAGGGGATAGGAGTGGGATATTAGGTGCATGGAAAGTGTGATTACATATGGTATGATCAGGAAAATGTTACTAAGATGGTATTATTTGAGCCAAAAGTTTATATAGGTCAGAGAGTGAACCATACCAATGTGGAGTAAACAAGAAATACCTCACTTTATAGATAGGCAAAGTCAGTGTACACTTACATAATTATATAAATATTGCATTTTCAATAAATAACCACTTAATTGACTACTAAGTCCCTAATATCCATTCATGTACTGCAAATTGTTCAATTCAGTTCAATTCAGTCACTCAGTCATGTCTGACACTTTGTGACTACAAGGATCGCAGCACGCCAGGTTTCCCTATCCATCATCAACTACCAGAACTTGCTCAAACTCATGTCCAACGAGTTGGGGATGCCATCCAACCATCTCATTCTCTGTCGTCCCCTCTCCTCCTGCCTTCAATCTTTCCCAGCATTATAGTCTTTTCCAATGAGTCAATTCTTTGTATCAGGTGGCCAAAGTATTGGAGTTTCAGCCTCAGCATCAGTCCATCCAGTGAATATTCAGGACTGATCTCCTTTAGGATGGACTGGTTGGATCTCCTTGCAGTCCAAGGGGCTCTCAAGAGTCTTCTCCAGCACCAGAGTTCAAAAGCATCAATTCTTCTGCACCCAGCTTTCTTTATAGCCCAACTCTCACATCCATACATGGATACTAGAAAAGCCATAGCTATGACTAGACCGCACTTTGTTGGCAAAGTGATGTCTCTGATTTTTAATATGCTGTCTAGGTTGGTCATAACTTTTCTTCCAAGGAGAAAGCATCTTTTAATTTCATGGCTGCAGTCACCATCTGCAGTGATTTTGGAGTCCCTCCCAAAATAAAGTCAGTCACTGTTTCCATTGTTTCCCCATCTGTTTGCCGTGATATCAGGCCCAATACCAGGTACATAGCAAGTGATCATTTTACTATTTGTATTCTCAAAATCATAGTAGATTATTCTTACTTTTTTTGGTGCATGGTTTTCTTGCTCAAATTTAAAACACTCATCACATTCTTTCACTAATTTATATTTTCCTTTCTGTTGGAGAGCAACCTAGGGCATATTTTTCATTTTTGTCTCATAAATACTGTCACTATCTGGAATATAGATATAAGGGGGTAATGTTCAAGAATATTTGTAACATAAATAGAATTTGGTCAAAAGTAACAGATAAAATGTTCATATAAAAGTTATGAATGGCTGCCTATTTTTGGAACTTTCCAACAAATTCAAAAGCAAATATGATAGACATGAATATAATAGAAATCATCATATTAAGTTAGACCTAGTGAGAAGATATCATCAAAGGATTATCATGGGAACAATTATGCACATCAGACTAGCTGAACAATTTAAAGGATAGTAGGAGAAGCAGAACAAGTCTGATAATCAAACCTAAAGTAAAATAGATAAAAAATATTGACTTTATCTGTAGGAATACAAGGATTAGAAATGATAAAAATGAAGAATTATAATTGTTTTTGAGGCTCACGACCTTAATGAAAGTAGCTATTTTGAATTAGATATGGGGTATCATACACTGTCTTTAAAGAGCTAGAAGAGAAAATTTTTAAAAAGCATTTGATTTAAAATGAAGCACATTACTTCAGCATCATTAACACCGTGCCTACATCTGAAACACAGGAATGCAGAAACATAGGAGATAAGAGATGAAAAAAGTAAACATAATTTGATTTTGGAAAGTTTAGTGATTCCAATTAAAAACAGGTGGGAAGAAAACTTAGGAAGCATAAGATGTAAGAGAGGTCTCATCGACCATGAATGAGAACAGAGATTTTACTTCGGTTTTCACCTTTTCCACTGGTTGAAGCTATAGACAGCCTAGTGACTGGGGCAGATTTCAAATCCAGCAATTTAGTATAGGACTTTCAGATCAATATTACTAAGTCCTTGAACTAAGTTGAGGAAAGCACTTTCTATGCATACTTTAGGGTTTGTGTTAAATTGTTAGAGACAAGTCTCCTCAAGCCAAGAGAGGTTTGTATGGAGGAAGCACACATGTTCCAAAGGCCTCAGGGCTCTTGAAATGGTGATTTCAGAGAAAGGGAGGAGAAACAGCATTCATGAAGGAAAAAAAACAAAAAACACACTGATTGAATGCAGATGTGCTGCCATTTACATGCCTGCCTGCTGCCCTCCTCCACTGACTTTCTGAGATCGGATTCCAGTACACACTTTTTGGGCACTTTCCCCAGAATCCTTCTAACCACTCCATACCTTTTCTATTTCTTCGTTTCCTTTCAAGTGATGGAGTTTCAAAAGCATTCCTTTCATCTTTGCTTAAACTTTCCCCTACTGTAGCTAATGTTTCCTTTTCCTTTTTGTAATGTCTGGTCTCTATTTGTCTATTTTGTTGATTCCATACAAAACCAAAACAGAAGGAGTACCTATACATAAATATAATATACATGCGTGCGCACACATACACATACATATATGCATTACTTCTTAATATATACAGCTAGACAAAGTTTCTAAACATCCATAAACAAATTACATCCAGACTAAACCATGCATTCCAACTCCAAAACATACATGGCAAACAACACAATACAAAGATTTCATGCTTATCTTCCAGAACCTCTTTTTTCAGCTTTTCTATGACATTTTCAATAAGAATGATGGTTTTATGTTCTTCTGTTACCCCTGACAAAATTTCATCTGTCTGCTTTAATCTGTCTTAGAGCTCCATTTTTTACCTTTTAGTGTCAATCTGTGGTCCAAATTTAGATCGGTGTGTAGATTTTTTAAATCAGAAAACTAAGAGATGCTGATTTTTAATTTGAATTGCATTAATGTTGGGTCTGGCTTGGACCAGATGGTCTGGCTCTCAGTTGCTATTATTTAATTTGTCTTAGTTTTTATTAGTTTTGTTCCTGATTTTAAATTAACGCTTTATGCCCTATCTTCAATATGAATTCTCTTCTCAACATCATATACCTTGTTTCCTATATTTTACAGATTGATCATAGACATCATATCTAAGCAAGAATCTGTGCTTAGGTTTACTGCAAAAGGTAAAATAAATTTCATTTTATTTAACAGGATTTATAAGGCATTCATTATGTACCAACCTCTGCCTGAATC
Organism: Odocoileus virginianus; assembly: GCF_023699985.2. Taxonomy (NCBI): domain Eukaryota; kingdom Metazoa; phylum Chordata; class Mammalia; order Artiodactyla; family Cervidae; genus Odocoileus; species Odocoileus virginianus. The sequence goes on from NC_069707.1 coordinate 23,852,754, forward strand.
CTTCATGTATATAGCAATTCAATTAATCTTCTTAATAGCCTCATATGAAATACTTCTATTTTTAATACATGAAAAGTGACCCAGAGCTCTGTGAAGTAACATGCAGGAGATATTACAACCAATACAACTGAAATTATAACTCTAGAGCAATTTGGCCTGTAAATTTTAAGTGATGATGACTATCCTTAAAGTTGGCTGTTAAGAGTTAACCATTTCTATTTAGAAATAAAATGTTTCTGTGTATTATACATTGTTGAAATAATTTCAGATAGAGAAAAGTTGCAAAAATAATACATAAATCTCCCATTGGCTTCGAACTCAGATTCCTCAATTGTTAACATGTACTGTGTTTTGCTTTATAATTTTTTCTCCATATAAGTACATTTTATATTTTTCTGAACCATTTGAGTAAATTACAGCATGATGTCTCTATATATTCCCTACAAGGGAAAACGTCCATATTTATGTAATTGCTTAATTGTACAATATTGTATAATTGATGCAATTTTAAATTTAATTTACATGACTAAATGTCAGTTGCCTCAATAATGTCCTTTATAAAGAAAACTAAAGTCCATGATTCAATTAAAAAATCACATATTTATACTTAGCTTTAATATATACATTAGTCTTTTAAAAAATCTAAATTGTTCCTTAGTAATTCCTTATCTACTGTGACTTTGATAAATTTGAGGAGTACAGGCCATTATTTGTGTAATATCTCACAATTTGTACTGATGTTTCTTTTGTATTAAATAGAGGTTATGTAAGTGATCTTGCTTTGTTCCATTACTGGTAATAACTCTGGTCATTTGATGAAGGTCAGGTCTGCCAGATTTCTCACTAATGATGTTGATATTTTATATTTTGTTGAAAGATACATTGAGAGTAAGAAAATATCCCATCCCTTATTAAATTGTCATTTAGTAGAAAGTACCCATTGACTATCCCTATTAATTCCTATTAGTTATTACTGTGATGTTTTCAAATGGTGATTTTTTAATACTCTCATTCCTTTAGAATTTGCTAATATTCATTCTGCGATATATCTTTTCCTCCTGTTCCTTACACTTTTATGCTTACTTAGAAATTTACATTAAGAACCCATAACTTCCACTTTTATTCAACAAGTTATAATCCATCAATATCCTTACCTGTTTTAATGGTCAAATTCAAGACATGGCCAGTGGAACTGCTTCAGGAAAGCTTCTGTGTCTTACGGTCATGCCCCATCATTCCTTGGTTTTCCTGTTGGCTCAGTGGTAAAGAATCCATCTGCAATGCAGGAGCCACAGGAGACTCTGGTTTGATTCCTGCATTGGGAAGATCCCCTGGAATATATCTTCTGGAGGAGGAAATGGCAATCCATTCCAGTATTCTTGCCCAGAGAATCCCATGGATGGAGGAGCCTGGAAGGCTACACAGTCCATGGGATGCAAACAGTTGAACACGACTGAAGCAACTGAGTATGGCGCATCTTTGCTTGAAAATTTCTTCATTTCCAGAAGCACAGACATTTAATTATTTACCATATTTATTAATGAGAAAGTATTGTAGACCTTTTGGGCCCCAAATTTATTATTCTTTTTGAAACCTTCAAATATTAACATAATTCCAAAAGTAAAACTGTCTAAAAAGTATACTCAAAATTATCATTGTTTCCCTCACTCCTTCTATCCTATTCCCATTCTTAGTCTCATTAGTTTACCCTTGCTATGTTTTTTCTTACAAAAAAACTGTAGATTGATTCTCTATATTTTTATTTCTCTTTTTCCTTATATAAAATTAATATATTATCAGTATTCTTTATGGGTAGCTTTGTTTTTCCCACTGAAAAAATATTCTAAAAATCATTTCCTATAAAGAGAGATCTTTTTTTTGTTCTCTTACAGATATACGGTACTCCACTGTTTATTTACCATAATTAATTGAACTAATGTCCTGTGCATATGCATTTATGCTGTTTGCACCATTTTGAAGTTATGAAACTGTTAAGAAGTATTTTCATAATACTCAGGATGTATTTTCAGAGTAAATTCTTAACAGCACAATTGCTGAGTCAAAGATAAACATGAATCTTTATAAGATCTTGCCAATTTCCATTCCACCTACTTGTGTTTCCATTAGCTAGTAAGAGAATGCCTGTTTCCCCACAGCATGTCCAACAGGATAATGTGTCAAACTTTTAAATTTTTGCCAATTTGATGGTTTCCAGAGTAGTTTTAATTTTCATTTCTCTTATATAAGTAAAGTTGAATGTTCCTTCTTGTACTTTAGAGTAATTTATATATCATTTTGCTAATGAATTGTCTGCTTTTTTTTTCTATTGAGAATTTGGACTTTTCAACCTAAATTTCACAAGTTTTAAATGTTTACCTGTAATATGTTTTCCCTGATTGTCATTTGTCTTCTAAATTTGCCCGTGGGCTCTTCTTTTTGGTTCTGTAAACAATTTTTTTTTTTTGGTAGTATCTTCAAATTTATGAACTTTGTTTTCTTTGCATCTAGAGTCTGAGTCAAATTTAGGAAAATTTGCCCTATATATTATATTATCAGTCTATATTTGTATGGCTTCATTATTATCAATTTCACACTTAAAATCTTTGATCCATTTGAAGTTTATGGTTGTGACTTGAGATATGAATCTAAATTTCTATTTTTTCAAGATAAAAAAGATGCTCAGTTTCTCCAGCAATGTTAAAACTTTATTTTACCCAAGTGATATGGGATGTTTTCTTTTTCATCTATTGTATGTTTCTGTAGTATTTATATATAGAATGTCATGTATACTTGGGTCTATTTTTATATTTCTATTCTTCTCCACTCGTCTTTCTCTTCACATGTCATTACCACACAAATATAATGATAGAATCTTTATAGTATTTTTTAGTATGTGGTAGAGCTAGTGTTTCTCTTAGGTTTTCTTTTTCCAGTTATTATTATATGCTTGTCTTTCAATAGAATCTTTATGATCAATTTGCTTATTTCCAAAAATAGTGGTTTTGTGGTTTTCCAAACTACTTAGTTTAGAGAAAACTGGTATTTTATGATGTTGAAACATCATACTTTAATCTGTTTTATTTTTCATACTATTTTTGTCAGTTTTAGGTACAATAATACATGTACTTCATACAAATAATTTGAAATGCTGTGTTCTTAAACAATTCATGCAGTTTTTGGCTTATATGAATATTTTTAAAATGAAACTAGAAATTTTTCAGTTGTAGTACTTTTGTGGTACTAAATTATTTCCTTAAGAACTTTATTCTAGAGAAGTCAGTCTTTGAAGTAGTATTCTTAGTGTTCACTGGAAAAAATTGTAGTAAACTTTCTTTGCTAAACCAGTTATCTTTTTCATGTAGGTTTTAAAATTTATATAAGTGGAAGTCTGAACATTTTTTCTTTAAAATTGTTTTTCTCTAAGATTATTTCTCCCTTCTCATTTATTATACTTTCTTTACATTTTCTCAATTAGGTTAGCTAGTGGCTAGTTTATTTTCAAGACTTTTCTTTTTTCACATTATTGTATTTTGAATTGTTAACCTACTATTTTTCTTTGCTCTACTTCATTCTGTCATACTTTTGTTATTTGCTTTATTGTGCTTTTGGGAGCTTATTTTGGATTTTTCTAGTTGTTTAAATTGTGAATTTATTTCCACTCATTTTTTAACTGATTGAAAAATTTAAGATGTAGAGTTTTCCTGGTATAACTATACTGTAGCTAATGCACTTTGATGAATAATAATTTTATGTAGAAATTTGTAGTTTTGGTTTTATTTCAACTTTTGCAAGCATATTGAATGGACATTTATTAAACATACTGAATGGATATTGATTAAATTTCCATATGGAAGGGTTTTGCATTAATTTGTTTTATTTTGTTGTGATAAGGAGAATTTTGTTTGTAATATTTCTACTTTATTAGCCTTAATGATGCTTTCTTTGTAATCTAATCAATATTGTTGCTGTTTTATGAATAAGAGCTAGATATAAATGTATTTTCTCTGTTATTGGAATGTAAGATTGGTTCATTACATTACTGGTTGCTTATTTAAATCTTTTTTTTATGTTTTTCTACTTGATCAGTCTTATATTGAGTGTTATGGTAACATCTAGTTTTAATGTTTCTCTGTTCCCTTCTACTTTCTAAAATTTCAACTTTATGAAATTAATTTCTTAGTTGTTTTATGTGTAGACATTTATGACTTTTATCATCACAGTGAAATGTGATTTGTGTATTTACAGCAGTCTTTAATGCCTTTGGGGTTGAACTTGGTTTTGTCTGATATTAAAATTTAAACCCCTGTTTCTACCTTGCTTATTTAGATGGGCTTATTATGTACAGGATGGAATGGCTAATTCTCTTTAGTGTCTCTCTGAGACAAAATAATATTTATTGGCTAATGTCTATTGAAATGAGTCCTGAAAATTCTGCTTCATTGTTGCTTTGATCTTTCTTATGCTTCTCAGAAATCTGATGCTAGTGTAACATTTTTTATAAGTTACTCACTTTTTTTGCATGCAGCCTCTGAGGCTTTTTTCTTTATTTAAAAATTCTAGTAATTCACTAGGTTATGGCCTAGAATTGACCATCGTGGGACAAATTTCTCAAGTGCCTGGTGGGTGTTTTTAATATGTAAATTAAGGTCTTTTGCTTTTGGAAATTTTTCTTGGTTATAATATTAAATATTTGTTTTATTGTTTAGATTTTCTTCATCATGAGATTCAGTTATACACATACTGGTTCTTTTTTTCCTGTTTCCCTTGTAAATTATTTTTGTCTCAGGCACTTTACCTTCTCTTTCTATTTCATTTGTATTTATATGATTATTTTCCTACTTTTTTTTAAAAAATGCACCCTTAAAGTATTTACTTGAATATGTTCTTTCTTGATCATCTAGTCCTTTGAATTTTGATTTTTAATATTTTCTCTTTTTTTTGTTGGGTCATACTATCTTGTCTTTTTAAATTTTCCCTTGATTATTTAATTTCCAGATAGTGTCTCTCTTTTTTAAAAATATGCTTTTCCTAAAAGCATTGCCTTTTCAAGGCTGTCTCAGGTAATCCTAGATTCTTTTTGAAGTCCTTTTACTGTACTATGTCCTCAGATGTAATATGACTCTTGCTATTTTTATAGAAAGATTTTCAGAGTGATTGTACTTCAGTATTGCATCCTCAAATCCTCTTTTGCTTATTAAGACTATCTCTTGTTTCCTTATGAAAGTTTGTGATAGAACTTAATTGAATAGCTTTATTAAAATGGGTCTTTATTTACTATGAACAGGTAATTGAAATTTGAGAATTTCCTGTTTTTGGTTAGGCTAAAGGTGTGAAATTCATATGGACTTATTTGTTCTTCCCGTTGCATTGTATATTTTAGGAGAGAAAATGTTGGGGCTTACTTACATGTCAATGTAAGTAAGCCCTGTTATTAGAATTACCCAGAAATAAATCTACCTTATTGATTAAAACATTGTCAGAATTTTAAATTATTTAACATTCAAATAGCTGGCTAGATAGCTGTATAGTTAATTATATAGCTGTATATAATTGAGGCTCATTTACACTGAAAAAAATACATGGCACATCTATGGCAACTGGTTTTGGAATCTTTTCGAGGAAAGATTGACTACTTTAAAATTGATTTAGTATAAAAATATTTGACCATACTAACTCCAAATACATTATTTGGAAAATATAGTGATATTTAATGGAGAAGGAAATGGCAACCCACTCCAGTGTTCTTGCTTGGAGAATCCCAGGGATGGGGTCACACAGAGTCGGACACTACTGAAGTGACTTAGCAGTAGCAGTGATATTTAAATATCTATTATTATGATTATTTTTTGTCACTTAGAAGAAGAAGAATAAACCTTAGCAGCATAGCACATGGTTCTTGAACAAAGAGGGCTTTCCTGTTGGCTCAGATGGTAAGGAATCTGCCTGCAATGCAGGAGACTTGGGTTTGATCCCTGGGTTGGGAAGATCCCTGGAGACGGGAATGGCTACCCACTCCATCATTCTTGCTAGGAGAATCCTATGGGCAGAGGAGCCTTGTAGGCTACAGTCCATGTGGTTGCAAAGAGTTGGACATGACTAAGCATAGCACAAGGGAGTTAAATGATCTCTTGAATTTATTGTATAGTGTGCAGGATAAATTTCTCCCTATCCAAATCCATCAATGACTTCCTATCTTACTCTACATAAAATGTTATAGTATTTTTCAAAGGTATATAAAATCTTACAGATGTTGTTCTCTGGCAATCTTTCTAAAATTTTGTATTTTCCATTTTACTCACTGTGCTCCAGGCCCATTATCTTCTTGGCAGTCTATTAACTCAGCTGTGGACTCCTATCCCAAAGCTTTATGCATAATATTTTTTCTTCTTGGAAATCCTTCATGTATATACATGCTTGTACATACAGTCACAACAAGTTACTGTAGTTACCAAAGTCTCTGTTCATATGTAAAATTATCAATGATAAGAAGATTATTATTCCTAGACCAAGTTATATAAATATATCTGTCTCAGCTTTCTGCCCTCATTTTATGTAGTTACATATACATTTATTTATTTATTTTCTGTTTCTTCTCCCTAGAATAGAGCTTCCTTGGTGGCTCAGATGGTAAAGTATCTGTCTGCAATGAAGGAAATCTGGGTTCAATCTCTGGGTTGAAAGATCCCCCAGAGAAGGGAATGGCAACCCACTCCATATTCTTGCCTGAAAAATCCCATGAACAGAAAAGCCTAGTGGCTACAGACCATGGGATCACAAAGAGTCAGACATGACTGAGCAATTAACACTCCCTGGAACATAATTTCTCTGAGGGCACACATTTTGTTCTATATTCCCAAAAACTAGAATAGAAACATCTCTCAGCATATAAAAGTTATTCAGTAAATATTTATTGTAGGAATGAAAGAGTGACTGATTTTTTTTAATTTAATCATGTATCTCCTGGAGGGAAAGGATTCTGTCTTCTTTTGAATGTACACATAAATGGTGCATAATAAAAACTTACTGATGATTACTGAGGAGTTTTTTTATGTTATATCCATTTTCTTTTCATTTCAGCAAATCTTTATAGCATTCATATTCTATAACTCTGTATTGAAATAAGTACATGTAATACTAAATTTAAGAAAACATGATGTCTGCCCATAAAACACAGTTAATCATTTCAAACTCTAGTATTTAAAAAGAACAGGTTTGTATAAATCTATATTTGTATTAGAATATTTTCTTTGAGATATTTAGAAAGTAAGGCTTCCCTGGTAGCTCAGCTGGTAGAGAATCCTCCTGTAATGCAGGATACACTGGTTCAGTTCCTGGGTCGGGTAGATCCATGGAGAAGGCTGCCACTCCATTATTCTTGGTGACTCAGACTGTAGTGATAGTGGCTTTATATCAATATGTCTATTTTTATATAAATTCTTTCTCAGATATTTTTATCTTTCTCCAAGATGTATTTATCTGCTGTGTGTGTGTGTTTAGTCACTTAGTCATGTCTGACTCTTTGTGACCCCATGGACTGAAGCACCCTAGGCTCCCCTGTCCATGGGGATTCTCTAAGCAAAATACTGGAGTTGGTTGCCACGCTATTATTGTATAAATACCAGCTTGCTAGATGTGAATATGGATAGCAATATCCCCAAATCTCAGTAGCTTATGTCCTAAGATAGACAAACATAGGACAATTCACAACCTTATAAAATATAAAAAATAATAATTATAATAATATCTAACAAAGTTTTAATTCTATTATCTGCTGAGCACTGTTCTAAGTCCTTTTCAGGAATTAAGTTTATATGCATATGCAGTGTTGCATATTTATACTATATATAGATAGATACAAATATACATGTATATGATTTAGATTTTTATCAGGCATAGTACTGCTCTTTCTATTTCAAATAGCACAGTAAAAGAGATATCTTTTATTGTATACTTAGAAGTAAAGGGAAACTATTCAATTATTATTTTGTTGATTAAATCATATAAAGCAAGAAGAAACTAAGAATCAGGATTGATTGGAGGGGACTATTAAAGTGCTTTTTCTTCTTCAACTCATTAGAGCTAATGGCTTCCATCCACTCATTAGCAGCTAATATATGTACCAACAAGACTTCAGCAGTTCCAGTATGACTGTAGCAAATCCACATACTTCAGGAAGATAACCTTCCACTGTGGTTCCATTGTTTAGTCAGCAGGAAGTTTTTGTCTGTTAAAAAGACACTTGTTGTTCAGTCGCCCGGTCGTGTCTGACTCTTTGCGACCATATGGAATGAAGCATACCAGCCCTCTCTGTCCCTCACTGTCTTTAAAAATTTGCTCAAGTTCATGTCCATTGCATTGGTGATGCCATCCAGGGAAACTCATCCTCTGATGCGCTCTTCTCCTTCTGCCTGCAAAAGGACCTTCCCAGCTACAGGGACATTTCCAATGAGTTAGTTGTTCACATCAGATGACCAAAATCCTGGAGTTTCAGCTTCAGCATCAAACCCTCCTTGAGTACTCAGGGTTGATTTCACTTAAGACTGACTGATTTGATCTCCATGCTGTCCAAGGGACTCTCAGAAGTCTTCTCCAGCACCACAGTTTGAAAACATCAATTGCTCAGCGCTCTGCCTTCTTTATGGTCCAGCTCTCACAATTGTACATGACTCCTGGGAAGACCATAGCCTTGACTATAGGGACCTTTGTCGGCAGAATAATGTCTCTGCTTTTCAACACACTTAGGTTTGTCATAGTCTTCCTGCCAAGAAGCAAATGTCTTCTGACTTCTGGTTGCAGTCACTATCTAAAGTGATTTTAGAGCCCAAGAAAAGGAAATCTGTCACTATTTCCACTTTTCCCCTTCTGTTTTGCCATGAAGTAATGGGGCTGGATGCCATGATCTTAGTTTTTTGTTTTATTTTTTTTTAGTTTTAAGCCAGCCTTTTCACTCTCCTCCTTTACCCTCATCAAGAGGCTCTTTAGTTCCTCTTTGCTTTCTGCCATTAGAGTGGTATCATCCACATATCTGAGGTTGTTGATATTTCTCCCATCTATCTTGATTCCAGCTTGCAATTCATCTAGCCTGGCATTTCTCATGATGTTCTCAGTGTATAGATTAAACAAACAGGGTGATAGCAGATAGCCCTCTCATACTCCTTTCTCAATCTTGAACCAATCATTTGTTTCATATAGAGTTCTCTCTTTTTTTTTTAAGGGTTTTAGTTAATATTTATTTAATTTATTTTTTTCTATTTATTTTTATTAGTTGGAGGCTAATTACTTTACAACATTGCAGTGGTTTTTGTCATACATTGACATGAATCAGCCATGGATTTACAGGTATTCCCCATCCCGATCCCCCCTCCCACCTCCGTCTCCACCCGATCCCTCTGGGTCTTCCCAGTGCACCAGCCCCGAGCACTTGTCTCGTGCATCCAACCTGGGCTGGTGATCTGTTTCACCCTAGATAATATATATGTTTTGATGCTGTTTCTCTCAAAACATCCCACCCTCACCTTCTCCCACAGAGTCCAGAAGTCTGTTCTGTACATCTGAGTCTCTTTTTCTGTTTTGCATATAGGGTTACCATTACCATATTTCTAAATTCCATATATATGTGTTAGTATACCATATTGGTCTTTATCTTTCTGGCTTACTTCACTCTGTATAATGGGCTCCAGTTTCATCCATCTCATTAGAACTGATTCAAATGAATTCTTTTTTATTTTTCCATTTATTTTTATTAGTTGGAGGCTAATTACTTTACAACATTGCAGTGGTTTTTGGCATACATTGAAATGAATTAGCCATGGATTTACATGTATTCCCCATCCCAGTCCCCCCCTCCAGGGAGAAATGAATTCTTTTTAATGGCTGAGTAATATTCCATGGTGCATATGGACCACAGCTTCCTCATCCATTACATCTTGACCTACTCAAGGACACTATCTCCTGGTAATATTGTATGATGATTGTATGTATAATTCAAGAAGTGCAAATGGACTAAGTTTTATTTTTTTAATTTTTTTTAATAGAAAGTGATGGGTAAAAATAATTTTTATCAATAATTAAAGCACCAATTCCCATATAAAAATAATTCTGTGAGGATAAAAAACTTCTGAGTAGAATGTCCCAAGGAGAGAATAAAGTTTTTAAAATGTAGGAAAAATTATTTATGATGAATTGAGACCTAGGATTCCTGTTAAAGTACAGTATATTTATTATAGATAATTTGAATAAAGTTATGCCTTTAATAGCTCCTAAGTTTACTTTATAATTTCAGGTAAATGTGTTTTTATCCCATATGTATATAAAGTTATGCTCACACAGAGCAAATATGTTATGGGATGTTACAATTTTTCTGAATCTAAAGAAAATAGACCTAGATTTAGATGAGGAACACATAAATATACTGCTTTTTTGAAAATGAATGCTTCCTTCTGACTTTTCAAAGTTTTATTCTGAAAAAGTCGAGTAGATTGTTAAAACAGTGTTGGATTTAGAGGATGCTTGGGTCAACAGTGATAAAATTTTGACTGAAGCTTCATGGCTAGCCTTAGTACTTTCAACTAAAATGAATATTTTTGAAATAGCAAAACCATCATATTTTTCATGTTCTTCCAAGTAGAGGATAAACTGTTGGTTTTGAGTAATTAATAATTAATATCCTGAAATAACAGAAGCAGAGAAGAAATAGTTCAGTTAAATCTGTGTACATTGAGCCACTTGACAAATGAAACAGAAAGCTGAAATTTGAAGGAGGAGGCAAAAGTATCAGAAAAGGAAGAAGTAAGTAACTGCTTCATTTACAGGCTGATCCAGATTTCTATGATTACATATTGTGTGTTTGAGTGTATGTGTGTGTGCACACACACATGCCTGAATATAATATCTTCCAGTTCTATATCATCTCTAACTATGTTATATGCTTGTATATAGGACTTATTTTTGACAAGGTCAATAATATCCTCTATAGTTTCACAATAAAACTACATATTTATTAGTTATTATCATAATAATCTTGACCACTGTCTAGTCCTTAAAACTTTCTCCTGTTGTAGTTTTCATGACATGTGTTCTATTTGTTTTCCCTCTACGCCTCTGGCCAGTCTTATTCAGTCCGCTTTAAGGGATTTCCCTCTGTCTTTCCTTCTATGTAAGTAATTTTCATCATATTTCTTTACTTAGTTTTTCTTGACTTCTTATTCTAAATATGTTTCCTGGGTATCTATTGCATGGCTTTTATTACCAGCATTTATATAATTTTTAAATCTGTATCTCTAATCCTGACTTCTACAATGAACCTTAGACATTATACACTTAATAGTGTGACTTCTAATTCTGTACTGAGCCTAGTCCCTCCATCATGTTCACCTCTTTGGGACCCCGTGGACTGCCAGGCTCCTCTGTCCATTGGGATTCTTCAGGAAAGAATACTGGAGTGGGTTGCCATGCCATCTTCCAGGGGATCTTTCCAACCCAGGGATCAAACCCAGGTCTCCTGATTTGCAGGCAGACTCTTTACCATCTGAGCCACCAGGGAAACCTGACTTCTCATTCTACTACCACCTTAATTCTGTCAAAAACTAAATCCATCATGCTTGTACAGTCCATTCTTTCTATATTTTCTATTTCAGTGAATGGAAACATGTTTTACTTAGGCAAACACTATGGAAACTCTTAGATCAATAGAACATTTAAATCATGAGTATTCTTGTAGATCAGGCTGACACATGCCCATACAACATTCATAATTGCACCAAAAATCACTTCCTTTGATGCATATTTGATCATGTAATTTTTCACTTTAAAATATCTTAATCCTGACTATTCTCCTTAGAATGTTATACAGTCTCTGAGATCTAAGCTTCAGTTCATCTTTAGCTTCAGTGGAACCTCCACGCCCACTCCCACTGCCACCTCTAGTATATCTAAGCACTTACTTTCATCCTTAAGAAACCTTGTCTCCTTGCCTTTGTATATTTTTCTCTCTCTTTGGGAATCACTTGCCATATTTTTCTCACCAAGCTCACTCTTAGGTATCCTTCATAACATCTCAGATACTCCTTTGATAATATTTCTGATAGTATTTCTCACAATACTTCATTTTTTGGATTGAATTAGGTGCTCTTAAATGTTATTACAAGACAACTAGCCCTTATTGCCTAAATTTAATGGTCATCTTCTTTGTCGTTCTCTTCCACTGAGATTCTTGAGGATGCCGGTTCTGTGTTTGATCTATGTCTCTTAAGGAAAAAATCCATGGTCTGGGAAAATAACCAAAAATACGAACTTGGTTTTAGTAATTAAAAATTAAGTACATAATTGATGGATTGACTGAATTTGTGAATAATGCCTATGATAGGTAGAATAATGGCCTGTCCTGTCAAGATTTCTGAAACTTGTTAATATATTACCTTATATGGCAAAAGGGACTTTGTAGATGTTATATAGTTAAATGCTTTCAAATGGGAAGATTTATTCTGGATTATCCAAATAGGCCCAATGTAAACACAAGGGTTCATATGAGAAGGAGGCAGGAGTGTCAGAATCAGAGATGTTTGAGGATACCACACAGCTGAATTTAAAGTTAAAGCAACAAGTCAAGGAATGCAGGTGGCCTCTGTAAGCCAGAAAAGGCAAGGAAATAGATTTTTCTCCTAGAGTCTGCAGAAGGAACATAGCCCTCAGCTACTATGGCTTTATCCAGCAAAACTCATTGAGAACTTCTGACTTTTACAAGTTTAAGATAATAATACATATTATCTTAAGCCACTAAATTTGTGCTCAGTTCAGTTCAGTCGCTCAGTCGTGCCCGACTCTTTGCGACCCCATGAATCGCAGCACGCCAGGCCTCCCTGTCCATCACCAACTCCCGGAGTTTACTCAAACTCACGTGTTACTTTGTTACAAAAACAATGGCAAACTTCTACAATGACATTGTCCAAAGCACATAGTGGGAAAATAATCTATACATGAATATTTGACTGATTAAAGCAGTTTAAAGTAAGATAACCCTCTTAGGTTAATTTTTTTTTTTCTGTGACCTTTGTGGCTAAATGAGATGAAATATCTTCCTGGCAGATGTACTATAATTAAAAAAAATATTTACTACCTTAGGCTAAATAAAACATTAACAGTTACAGAACTGAGGTATTTTATTTTACTACCAAGACATTTTCATACTAAAAATTATTTGTTGCTTACTGAAATTCAAATTTAACTGTGTGCTATATTTATATTTATAAATGGGAACTCTTAATTCTGGGGAACCTTAGGTTTGGCGAGTCACTAACATTCAGAGTCATAGAATTTCATTCCAGTGCTTCAGATACTAACAGTTTTAGATCTGAGGTAGATTTTACTTTGTGTAGGCAATCCAGGCCAATTCTCAAATGGCTTTCATGTCTAGATTGTCAAAAATGAATGCAAAGTGTGGTTTGCTCAGAGATATGAAAAATGTTCATAAATAGATCTCGGTTTTTAGACCTGTCCCCTGACCCACTGAATTTTTAAGATAAGGATGTGACCCAGGTTTAATAACATCTATCTCAGACTCCTATGGAAATAATCAGATTCTCTACGTCTACTGACAGGTTAATAATGGTATCCCTTGATAAAGGGAATGTTCAGTACATTAAGGGTTATTTCTAATGATAATGGTCCTGGATTATACTTATGGTTAAAGGTTGATTAGCTACTAACATATGGTTTCAAGCATGCATAAAATTTCCCTACTTTAAACAGATTATTTTTTGTTATATATTTCCTCATTCCTTCTGTCAAAAGGAAAAAAAAAAAGAGAGAGAGAGAGAAAGAAAACAAAAGGGTCTTTCTGGCATTCATTCCATAACAAACAACATGTTTACTAAGATCTCTTCTCCTTTGTAGATGTTTAATTTAGAATCCAGTGTGACAGTTCTATCTCTGGTAGATGTCTTATTCTACAGCATTCATAAGCATGTGCAGCTTCCCAGCCAGAACAGAGGCAGTTAATGATGTCCATAATGCTCCATCAACATGACTTAAATTCAAAGATGTTTGCATGTGTAATAATCACACTGGAAAAAAAAGTGATAATTAAGATTCTGAAGTACAAAAGGGTAATGCACTGTCCTCTACCTCAGTAGGGAGGTTCATTAGCAGTGGAATCATGTCATTTGCCCATCTGTTCATAATTGCATTCACCCCAGGAACTAAGCGAAGGAAGTGACATCACATGGTCCTTACATACACGGGTCCGTAAATCACATGTATGTTCTTATCTGCATGGATGCTTTGGGGGAGGGAAAAGCAAAACAACTACTACTAAAGCCCACCAGCAAGAATAAACTACTAATTGAGCCTTTTCCAGGTTTAGCCTAGGAAGATGATCTCATTAATTTTGTAATCCTGACAAGATATTCTATCTCTAGGAAATCTCATAGAAAAATAAAATGCTGCAGCTTCTGTGTGTTATCAAGGCCATATTGTGGGGATAATTATCTTTCAACTGGTTGGAGACACACCTCTTGTTTGTATGTCCTAACCATCAGGTGCTTAGCAGCTGCCGTAATATCAATGGGCAAATGAAACAGGCCCTCATTAGATTAGCATTGAGCTGATTTCTGGTGCCAGTCTCATTATTATTGGAGACTAAACTGGCAGATTGTCAGGATGTCTCATGGCGAGATGAGCTTTTACAGCTCTTTGTTTGTAGTTATTATAAACAATGAAGTGAAAGCAATCCCTTGGGCATAGTCATGTCTCAGAGGATTTTTTTTTTTCTTTCTTTCTCGTGAGTGGCAATCAGCTTGCAGAGGCAGCATCGGTAAACAACTTCTTATTTTAAGGAATGATATTAATTAAAGCAAGGAGTGTGGTTTGGAAAGAGAACTTGTTAATTATTTAATGTCACCTGCTCTGATCAGGCCCACCACTTGAAAGTGACTTTTTTTTCCCTAGTCTTAAATATACTCTGCCTGTCATGAACACCAATGAAAATATAGGCTTCCAAGTGGTGAAAACCTGTTTTTCATTTTAAGAAATCTGCAAATGTGAGACATTACATCATAGTCTTAAATGCAAAGCAGATTTTCTTACTTTACTTGGAAAATAATATTGTATCCAAAGACCTTACTCTACTGCATTGCAGACTACATAGAATGGGTTGGATCACCAGGATAAAATCATCAATCGATCTAGAAACTGATTCAAAAGCATTTGAAAAATAAACACTGCCACTGACATTGTAATATCCACCTAAGTGAAGGGAGTCTGACAAAATGAACTGAAGCTTAAAAATGATACCTTTAATATTGAAAAAATGATGTAAGCAATGCCTCACTTTATCAGGGTTAATATATGCACAAAGTTACATGACAAATAGCTTTAATTCAAACTCTCAAGAAAGAAAATAGATTTTACATACTTGAGATTGTTTCAACTTTTTGGATTTAAGGAATAACCTTGTTCACAAAGTTGATTTGTTGTTATTTTCTACATGCAAGGTAAACTCCAGAAGATTAAGTTATTTTTCCAGCAAAATATCTATAACTTCAGAACTAAATCTGATCCTCTTTTGCTGATTTGTGAGTATTTAATGTGAATTGTTGCCTTCCAGTAAGACATACCTTTCCCAGAGAACATCTTTCTGACAGAGGAGCCATCCAAAAAATGAGGCAAGTTTCAACCATTTCCACAGAGATCAGTATTGAATGTGTTATAGAGTTTAATACGCACAGTTTGGCTGGGGCTTTAAATACAATAGTTGGCAGTTCAAACCATGCATCCACAGAACTTTGATGTTGCTGGAACCGTCCTGCCTTTTCTCTGTATTCTCACTGCTTCAGCAAATACCATGTCTAAACTCATTACCATTTATCATAGAATTAGCTTCACAAAAACCCAAAAGCTCTTTCAGAACAAGATAATTCTTCAAGACTAGCTAATTTCTGTTAAGTGACTAAATTCTTTCAGGAACCATTGTACTGCAGGGGAATGTGCGTGAGATATAAAGTGAGTTATTCCTATTTTTGGTGTTATATGACATTATTCTACCCAGGATATCAACATAGGAACTCAATCTCTATTTTTATTTTTCACCAAAATTATTTTAAAAATATCAAAACACCTTCAACAATTCTCACTCCAAGTACATTTTAGTGTTTCCTTTCACTAAGAATAGTCATTTTAAGGGATATCATTTAGACTTTGATATCAGATTCAGAAAGAGGCAGAGGCTAGATTTTGCTTTAAACTGGATTGAGGTAAGACCAAGAATTAAAAAAAAAAAATTCTAGCAATACCAAATATTTGCCACTTTCATTTCAGTTCAGTTGCTCAGTCATGTCTGACTCTTTGCGACCCCATGGACTGCAGCACATCAGGCCTCCCAGTCTTATCGCCAACTCCCGGCGTATACTCAAACTCATGTCCATTGAGTCGGTGATGCCATCCAGCCATCTCATCCTCTGGCCTCCCCTTCTCCTCCTGCCTTCAATCTTTCCCAGCATCAGGGTCTTTTCAAATGAGTCAGTTTTTCACATCAGGTGGCCAAAATATTCGAGTTTCGCTTCAACATCAGTCCTTCCAATGAATATTCAGGGCTGATTTCCTTTAGGATGGACTGGTTGGGTCTCCTTGCAGCCCAAGGGGCTCTCAAGAGTCTTCTCCAACACCACAGTTCAAAAGCATCACTTCTTCGATGCTCAGCTTTCTTTATAGTCCAGCTCTCATATCCATACATGACTACTAGAAAAACCATAGCTTTGACTAGATGGACCTTTGCCACTTTAGTATGTTATAAATAATTGAAGAACTATGAAAAGAATACTAGGTTTTTGTTTTTGTATACAGAAAATACCTGGAGTCCTCCAAACACAGTAATTTTAGTTGCTCTGTAATTTTGGTATAGTTTTAGATGCCAAACATATATTCACACATTTACAATATTTATGATTTTCATGAGCAAGCTATCATTAGTTCGTGAAAATCGCCACCTGTAATATGTAGACAGAATTGACTTAAATGTTACTAAGGAAAATATCTAGATGTTCAGACATAAGTATGAACATATTTCTTTCCCCAAAGTTGAGAAATTTTCATTCTCAAACATAAGGAAGGAAGAAGCAAATATTCTTACAAAGTATTTAAAGCCTTTGTCTAAAAGATAAGTCTAAATGTGTATAAGAAATACTTTGCTCAGTTTCAAGGCATTCTCAGTAAACATATGAAGAGGATGTTAATTTAATGATTACATTAATTCACTAAAAATTCCTATTCACAGGTTTCCAGTGTTCAGTTTTACTCAAAGTTAGTGTGTTTTAGTTGGTCACTCTTTAATATGTATGTATATATGTGTGTGTTTATGTAAGAGGGAGAATTTCACTAAAACTTTAATTTGCACATTTTGCCTTAACATGTAAGCCATAGTTAATGTGTTTCCCTTCTACCCTTATTCCTTTAGAATTAGAAAAAAAAGTTTTAGCTTCTAGACCTACCCATTTCCTAAACCTATGTAGACTAAGCCTAGAAATATGTTGTGGCCCCAATCTCTGAACAGTGGATATTAAGAAAAGGAGTAAAAATTTTCTGGAAAAATCCAGATACTAAATACTTTCAGTTTTCTAGACCAATGTTGCAATTGTAGCCAGAAAGCAATTATAGACAATGGGTGAAGAAAGAAGTGTTCAGTTCCGTTCAGTTCAGTTCAGTTCAGTTGCTGAGTCATGTCTGACTCTTTGCGACCCCATGAACCGCAGCACACCAGGCCTCCCTGTCTATCGCCAACTCTCAGAGTTTACCCAGACTCATGTCCATTGAGTCAGTGATGCCATCTAACCATCTCATCCTCTATAGTCCCCTTCTCCTCCTGCCTTAAATCTTTCTCGACATCAGAGTCTTTTCAAAGGAGTCAGCTCTTCGCATCAGGTGGCCAAAGGGTTGGAGCTTCAGCTTCAACATCAGTCCTTCCAATGAACATCCAGGACTGATCTTTAGGATGGACTGGTTGGATCTCCTCGCAGTCCAAGGGACTCTCAAGAGTCTTCTCCAACACCACAGTTCAAAAGCATCAGATGGTTCCAATAAAACTGAATTTTGAGTTTTATAAAATGTTCACATGACACAGAACAATCATCTTCTTGATGTTAAAAGTGGTTTGTATACATGTATCTGACACGATTGAGCGACCCTCACTTTCATTTTTCATATAAATATATATATATATATATATATATATATATATATATATATAACACTCTTAGCTCATGAGTTGTACAAAAACATGTCAGATTTAGCCCAGGGATCATGATGTGTTAACAACTATTCTAAAACACCTACCCTTGGTATGGGGAAGGGAATTCTTGAACCTCATGGGTTCTACAGGTCTATAGAGTATACATGCTTAATCTCAGGCAGGAATTTCCAAAATGGGTACTTAGCCTCTATGAATTCCACTCTAGCACTTTATACATGGGTCACTTGGTAGGATGTTAGATGTCGATAGATTCTACCTCTATGACCTCAATCCATCCTCTGAGTTTCTGCTTTATCCAGACATGTACACCATCTTGGTACTATACTAGCTTTGAAAACAACTACTTTTTAGTATGTCTTACCTGTTGTATGGTGGAGACTTTGTACACGCATGAGCCTTAGATTACTTCTATGGAGCCTAAACTGCCTCACAGATTACATCATGTGTGTTTCTCATCTACCCAGAAGGTTGATGGCAGACAGATGTTAATTTCTTACTATTAACACATATATTGTCCTAACTTAAATCTACTAACCATCTCATCCTCCACTACCACTTTCTCTTTTGCCTTCAGTCTTTCTCAGCATCAGGGTCTTTCCAATGAGCTGGCTGTTTGCATTAGGTGTCCAAAGTATTGGAGCTTCAGCTTCAGCATCAGTCCTTCCAAAGAAAATTCAGGGTTGATTTCCTTGCTGTCCAAGAGACTCTCAAGAGTCTTCCCAACACCACAATTCGATGGTTAAATAGCATCACCAACTCAATGGACATAAATCTGAGCAAACTCCAGGAGACAGTGAAGGACAAGGAAGCTTGGCATGCTACAGTTCACAAAGTCACAAACTCTGTGACTTAGCGGCTGAACACACACACACAAAGACACAAATCTACTATATCCACAATCTTTTGATTTTTAGATATAGATGCATAGAAATTGTTCTAAAGAGTCCTAAAGTGATGATTATGGGAGTCTTCACTCATCAGTGTCTCAGATGATACTGGTCTTTTAGTCAGTTTGTCCTCTAAGAGTTTATATAAGAAAAAGGGTTCCAGACTCAGGCATTTCTGAATCAAATACCACTTCTCCTACTTATTGGTTATGTGACCACAAATATATTTGGTTTTCTAATTCTTACTTTCTCTGCAGTACAGTGGAGATAGTCATATTCCAACTCATAGGGATGTAGTGTTAAATAGGATACCCTATAAGGCTAGCTATAGGTTTCTCTTAGTAATTATATAATTGTATAACAACTTACCACAAATTTAGTGGCCTAAAACAATATTTATTATTTTTCAGTTTCTGTAGGTCAGAAGTTGAGTATGGCTTGCCTAGAGTTTTTGCTTCAGGATCTCAGCAGAGGCAAATCCAAGTGTCAGAGGGATATGTAGCCTCTTCAGAGACTTGAGTTGGGAAAAATCCACTTCCAAACTCCATCAGGTTGTTGGAAGAAGTCATTTACTTATGACTGCAGAACTGAAGATTTCATTTTGTTAAATGGGGTCTGTCCTCAGCAACTGGCACAATCTACTCCCAGCTATTCTAATTTAATGTCTGGAGTAGGACATAGGAATATATACTTTTTAACATGCCCTTTAGGTTTTCTGATGCAAATTGTCCAAAAAGCATATTTGAAAAAACAGTGAATCTTTTGGGTAAAATGAAACTGTTTGACATATTCAGGAGCTTGGTCATTTTTGTTATCAAAATGAGAATGTGTGACATTAAACTTGTGTCTATAAATATATATAGAATAATGAAATAAAAGTTGTTGGAAGATATAGAAACACAGAGCTAATGTTAATTATATTTATTATTCATAAAACAGTCACTGTCAATCCAAGAAAAAGGCCAATTATTCAGTCTATCAAAAAGGATTAATTAAGGGAAATACCACTCCATAACACAAATCAGAAAAGAGGTGAAACTATAGTGAAAAATGGAAATTGGATGTGTTCAGTAAAATATAATTGAAAATGTATTTCCTTTGCTGTGTAAACTATTAATAAAATGCCTACATTCTTACTATAAAAGAGCTTAATATTTAATCAAAGGAAATTAGAGCATATTTAAAACCTCTAATAAAAAACCAAGCAAAGAATTGAGTAGTAAAGAAACTATTAGCACTAAATGAAAGATGCATAAACATATTAGCTAAATATAGAACCACACGCTCCATCTGATTATTCAGAGACATATTCAAAGTCATTATTCTATGTCCTATTATTTAACTGATATTATGGCCAAATAATCCTATCAGATGCAATTTTATAATTAGGCAAGAAGTCTTATATATTTTAAAGATGGCAAACTTTGGAAAGGTATAGATGCAGTTTAAAATTGAGCTATATTTTTTTGTTGCCTAGGTGATGAGATATTTAATATTGTTTTCCACCTATTCCTATGTAAAATGGTGGTAAATTCACTGTGATTTTTGTGAGAAACAAATGAGGTAATTGCATATTGAACTATATTGTTGTTTTGCTCAGTTGCCAAGTCATGTCTTCAGGGACCCATGGACTGCAGCACGCCAGGCTTCTCTGAACTATATGGCTCATAAAATGCATACAATAGATGTTGGCCTCTGAATCCATTTTTCTCTTTCTTGAGTATTCCATATGAGAAAAAAATTTATGAAAGACTTTCAGATATGATTTTATTACCTAAAATGGAAATGTCCTAGCCAAGGTTCTCATCTATTTCTTTTCATTATTTAGTTATCTTATAAAATGCAGGCATCTCTCATGGAGATTTCTGTTTGTGTGAGCAATGTGATCCTTAGAGATGTGACATGCCAATATAATTTCAAATATTGAGCCTCTGAGTGTCTAGATTGATCAAGATGATTTTATTCAAGACCAGAGTCAATGTGAACACCTCAGTATAGTTGCATTATTTTCAACATGAATCTGTGAACAACTGAGACTGGGGACAGCAGAGAGATCTAAAACTTCTTTTATCTTAGATAGGACTATGCATGTAAAGGACAGATTGGGCTCTTGTTTGTGTAGTCTTTGTATTTTGAAGTCATCCTAATTATTTTTTCCTAGAAATTCAGTGCTGCCTTGAACCCTAGGGATTGTCTCTCTTTGCAGCCCAACAAAATACAAGCCAGGGTCCCTTATTCTTTCATTAGATGTTAGAGCAGTTTACTGTTCATCCTGCTCTGATCTCAAGCCTCCAGGTCTTGCATAGTTGCCTTATTCCCAATTATATACTTGGAACTGAGTTTCTGCCTTGTACCTTGGATATGGGCTTTCCCGGTGTCTCAGCAGTAAATAATCCACCTGCAATACACGACATACAGGTTTGATCCGTGAATCAGGGAGATCCCCTGGCAGAGGAAATGAAAACCTATTCCACTATTCTTGCCAGGACAATCCCATGGACAGAGTAGCCTGGTGGGCTAAAGTCTGTGGAGTTGCAAAGAGTCAGAAATGACTATGCATGCATGTGCCTTGGATACACTGAAATGGAATTAGTCGATCACATGACACTTTTTCCAGGTACTTGACTTTTTTTCCTACATTTTTTTTTTTCTTTTCTCAGTATCGAAGTTTGACTTTGGCCATATCCTCCAAACAACTTTTTATGATCTGAA
The DNA here is from genome assembly GCF_023699985.2 of Odocoileus virginianus. Classification (NCBI taxonomy): domain Eukaryota; kingdom Metazoa; phylum Chordata; class Mammalia; order Artiodactyla; family Cervidae; genus Odocoileus; species Odocoileus virginianus. The sequence continues at coordinate 23,874,591 of NC_069707.1, forward strand.
GTCTAACTTCCAATCCCTGCTGTCAGAGTCATCCAATGTTATTCATTCTACCATGTCAAATTTCAGTTTGCTAATCACCTCCCATTCTTAGAGAGGAAGTCTGAACCTTGGTTGGAAACACTTGTTTGCTGCACTTACTTGGTTCTACTGTGACTTAGTCCCAGGGAAAGAATTCTGTTTTGTACCTTTATATATATATATATATATATATATATATACACACACACACACACACATATATATATATATTTAAATTTATATGTATGTATGTATTTGTATGTATGTGTTATTTGTATGTACGTATATACATACATACATATATATATATAATTTTTAAAATTTATATGAGCATTCTTGTGTGTTTGCATACTAAGTCGCTTCAGTCATGTGTGACTCTTTGTGATCCTATGGACTGTAGCCCACCAGGCTCCCCTGTCCGTAGGAGTCTCCAGGCAAGAATACTGGAGTGGGTTGCCATTCCCTCCTCCAGGGGATCTTCCCCACTCAGGGATTAAACCTGCTTCTCTTATGTCTCCTGCATTGGCAAGTGGGTTCTTTACCAGTGCTGCTTGGGAAACACTTGAGAATAAATTGTAAAACAAAAAGAGGTAAAAACTTTATGTGCATATTCACTCTTTTCTTATTCTTCCAATAATTACATAATATTTCACATTCCTAAATAAGAAGGATATCTGAAATGTAACATATTGCTCAGAGAAATGTATATGCAAAATATATCTATCATGGCCACATTAAAATCTCCAGCCTGAAATCATAGGGAACTTTTTATACACAACATATAAAGTGTACAGTTCCTTCTAATGTATCTTTTGCCTTTATTCATCTATCCCTACATGTTGATAATATAAACTTCTCTTTGTCATTTTTATTTAATTCACCCTGAATATACACCATTGTTTGTGAGGCTAAATGACCGAACTTGGTGACATATTCATTTGGTGCAGCTCCTTGCACTTTAAAATTTGGTTTAAAATATAATGCTGACATATTTTTCATGCTATTTTAATAACTGAAAGCCTGGAAGCTGTGACAAATTAAGCTCCCTCAGAAGTCAAGAATAACCATGGTTCAAATGATGTCCTTCCATTCCTAACAGAATCATGACCTGACTAAACTTTTCAAATTATAAGATATATTGAATAATTCCTTTGTACTGGCTTAATGAATATGAATATTAAAGGATGTTTCTTAAAGTTAGAGTGAGTTTGAATCACTTATCACTAACTTATTATTAATTGAATGGCTTTGGGTTACATATTTGAGAATTTAATTCCTCATTTATAAAATATAGATACCAAAAAGTATTCATAGTAGGGTAGTTTTATAAAATACATAATCTTTAGTAAATGTTTATTAAATATTTTAAATAGTTAATTTTCCTAAAGGGTTGCTTTTTAAAGTAGGAGTGTATTGAGTTTCTAATTTTCCTCACATAAACTCTAATATATATATGTGGATAAAGTATGCCTAGAAGTGTGCTGCTATTCTATTCAGTCTGATACGGCTTTGCCTCAGCTCTCAAAAGTGCTCTTAGCAATGACTTTCATGTTGCCAAATCTGATGGAGACATACCTGCCCTTTCTTCACCAGATGTCTAAGACATTTGGAACTAGGTGGCTATTCTGTTCTTAAATAATGAGCTTTTTAAGGATTCATTTTTAAGCTCTTAGTGTCTTTCTATACATTCTCTTGCCTAAAAATCCCACCAAAACTGATCATTCATGTCAGCTGAATATAATCAAGCTACTCAAGGACTAGCTTTAACTCTTAAAAATAAGTATTTCCTAAGATAAGAGTTCCTTTAAATTTCATAAAAAATACTGGCTCACATAACTATCCTTTTCTTCTTTTCTCATATTATGAAAGAGGAAGTTTCACCCTTCTTATCAATGACCACACTTTCTAACTACCCTGGTTATCATGTGCACTCATGTATTAAGAACACAAACACTATCTATTATATTACCCTTTTGCAATCAGCTATGCTGTCATTAACGGATAGTTTATCTGTATTTAAAGATGTTGTAGACACCCATCCTCTATTAAACAATAACAGTAATAACAATAACATTTTACTTCTCTTGAGCTATCAATTTGTCTTTCTCCTACCTGCATGTCAAAGAAAAAATTTCAAAAAATGTTTATTCAACATCTTTTATCATCATTCTTTCACTTCTATTAGGTATTCAATTCCAAACCTATCTTGCCCCCACACCACCACTAAAACACTTCTTGATAAGGATTTATGTGCCCTTCATGTACCTAAATTCACTTTAAACATTTCTCAATAGACTATCCTCTCTGTCCTTGATCTCTATGATATCAAGTACTCCTGATTTCTCTCTTATTACCCTTCTGACTGTTCTTTATCAATGTGCTTTGTGAATTCCTTTTCTTCCTTTTATGTAAGCTCCTCTCTCTGAGTTTGGTTCTTGACAGTTTTAGTAATCCCTCACTATATATATATATATATATAGGCTTTCCAATATGCATGCACACACACATATGCTTTCATACACATGTAAAAGAAAAAAAAAAAAGTGAAAGTGTTAGTCAATTCCCTATAGGGTATCTCCTAGATAGCATCTAGATATCCAGATACTCCCTGGGTATCCCCTAACCCAGGGATCAAACCCAGGTCTCCTGCATTGTCGCTGAATTCTTTACCATCTGAGCCACGAGGGAAGCCCACATAGACATACATGCAGAGTGAGTGGCCACCCACTCCAGTATTCTTGCTGGGGAGATCCCATGGACAGAGGAGCCTGGTGGACTACAGTCCATGGAGTTGCAAAGGGTTGGACATGACTGAAGGAACTGAGCACATATGCATATGTTGGTGCATGTGTGTGTGTGTGTGTGTGTATTTATATATATATATTTACACTTATACTCTATGTTCTTATTTGAAATTCAAATGCATAAGTCCAGCTATCTTTGTAAGGACCATAGGGAGATATATAAAATCATACACACAGTAAGGGTTTCATATCTTAAGTGTAAGCCACAATCTCAAGCCACAATCCAAATCAGGATTTGGACATTTTCTGCATTCCAGAGGACTCCTTCATTCCCGTTTCTGATCAATAATTTCCCTAGTCTAATTGATTTTGCCAGCTGTTAAACTAAACAAGTAGATTCATACTTTTGTATCTAATTTCTTTCATTCAACATCATCACTGTGAGATCCATTCATATTATTATATGCAGCAGTAATCTATTTTTTGCTGTTGTATATTATTCTATTATATGAATATATCACAATATATTTTCATTCTCATTTTGACTGAAATTGGGTAATTTGGCTTCCACAAATGAATTCTGTAGACATTTTTGTATACGGAATTAGGTGACATAAGCAATTATTCCTAGGTGGCGCCAGTGGTAAAGAACCCAGCAAGTAATGCAGGAGGCCTAAGAGATGCGGGTTTGATCCATGGCTTGGAATGCTCTCTTGTAGAAGGAAATGGAAACCTTCTCCAATATTCTTGCCTAGAGAATCCCGTGGACAAAGGAGCCTGGCTGCCTACAGTCATTGAGGTCGCACAGATTTGGACATGATTGAAGCGACCTCGCATAGCACATGTTTCTCCATATAATGTTTGGCCTTTCAGAAGGCTTTAAATAATTGTGTTTTATGATAATTTTCAATAGTTAGGTGGTTATTTTGGGGAGAAAGGGTTTAAAGAATTCCTCAGACCATCATTCTGCTTAATTCTCTTAATCAATACCATTATTTTTTGTTGTTATTTTTCTCTTGTTTAGTTCTTTAGTTTTAATTTGTGTGTTATTCTTTGTAAGAATATCTTTGATATTGCAATATGACTATTAATAATTTCAGTGTATGTCAAATAATGTAGGAATTCCAAATAATACAAGAGTCTTGCTGCTGCTGCTACTGCTGCTAAGTCGCTTCAGTCATGTCTGACTCTGTGACCCCATAGACAGCAGCCCACCAGGCTCTGCCGTCCCTGGGATTCTCCAGTCAAGAACACCAGAGTGGGTTGCCATTTCCTCCTCCAATACATGAAAGTGAAAAGTGAAAGTGAAGTCACTCAATCCTGTCAGACTCTTCACAACCCCATGGACTGCAGCCTACCAGGCTCCTCTGGCCATGGAATTTTCCAGGCAAGAATACTGGAGTGGGGTGCCATTGCCTTCTCCAACAAGAGTCTTAACATAGTTTAAATCCATTTTCCTTCTCTTTTCTTTTAGAGTATTATTGTTGTTTTGTTTAAATACAATATCTCTCAAAACATTGTTACCCACTCTTTTATGTGGTAAATATTCCATTTTAAGGGAATAGAGTTACTCTCCAGACTAGTAAAACTGAAAAATGGACAAACCATGTAAAAATTACTTTCACACCATTGGATATCAGGCAACAAAATAGAAAGGCCCCTAAATGAAAAATGAGGAGATCTCCATGATAGACTCAGCTTCCTTCCTTGAGAAGGTCCCCATTCTGTGGTACAGGAAGAGGTAAACGGTATAGTCTCTGACAGCAGCCATGAAATTAAAAGATGCTTACTCCTCAGAAGGAAAGTTATGACCACCCTAGATAGTGTATTTAAAAGCAGAGACATTACTTTGCCAACAAATGTCCATCTAGTCAAGGCTATGGCTTTTCCAGTAGTCATGTATGGATATGAGAGTTGGACTGTGAAGAAAGTTGAGTGCCAAAGAATTGATGCTTTTGAACTGTGGTATTGGAGAAGACTCTTGAGAGACCCTTGGACTGCAAGGAGATTCAACCAGTCCCTCCTTAACGAGATCAGTCCTGGGTGTTCATTGGAAGGACTGATGCTGAAGCTGAAACTCCAGTACTTTGGCCACCTCATGTGAAGAGTTGACTCATTGGAAAAGACCCTGATGCTGGGAGGGATTGGGGGCAGGAGAAGAAGGGGACGACAGAGGATGAGATGGTTGGATGGCATCACCGACTCAATGGACATGAGTTTGAGTAAGCTCTGGGAGCTGGTGATGGACAAGGAGGCCTGGCGTGCTGCGATTCATGGGGTCACAAAGAGTCGGACAGGACTGAGCGACTGAACTGAACTGAACTGAACTACTTGAGTTGCGAGGGAATTGAGCTCCAAAAGACCAAAGCACCTAGAGTTCACGGGATAATAGAATACCTGAAAACTGAGAGCTGCGTGGAATATTCCAGATAGTTGCAAAAGTTCTTCGTGAGTATTGAGTACAGACAAGTTCATGCACATAAGGAAAATACTCATACTTGGCGGCAGGGGCTAGGGGTGTGGGGGGAAACTCCTGGAAATGTCAGAGGTAACAGTACCTGGGGCTTATACTCAAGGTTGCTAATAATACCTATTCCCACCACTCAGACTGGAAAACTTATTTACACCTGATCGAGGTATTAGTCTTTTTGAGCTAATACTATGTTGGTTAAGCCACTTAACCAATATATATTTATTGTTCTAGAGGTTAGATGTCCAAGATCAGGGTGGCAGCACCATTGGTATCTGTATCTCTGCCTGGCTTACAGGTGACCACCTTCTTGTCCTGTGCTTACATAACTTTTCTCTGTGTATAAGATCCTCCTATAACTTCCTCTTTTTATAAAGAAACTAGCCCTATTGGGTTAAGAGTAGACTGTTATGGCCTCATGTAACTTTTATTACTTCTTTAAAGATCCTATTTTTAGCCATTTGTATGTCTTCTTTGGAGAAATGTCTGTTTAGTTCTTTGGCCCATTTTTTGATTGGGTCACTTATTTTTCTGGAATTGAGCTGCAGGAGTTGCTTGTATATTTTTGAGATTAATCCTTTGTCTGTTGCTTCATTTGCTATTATTTTCTCCCAATCTGAGGGCTGTCTTTTCACCTTACTTATAGTTTCCTTTGTTGTGCAAAAGCTTTTAAGTTTAATTAGGTCCCATTTGTTTATTTTTGCTTTTATTTCCAATATTCTGGGAGGTGGGTCATAGAGGATCCTGCTGTGATTTATGTTGGAGAGTGTTTTGCCTATGTTCTCCTCTAGGAGTTTTATAGTTTCTGGTCTTTCATTCAGATCTTTAATCCATTTTGAGTTTATTTTTGTGTATGGTGTTAGAAAGTGTTCTAGTTTCATTCTTTTACAAGTGGTTGACCAGTTTTCCCAGCATCACTTGTTAAAGAGGTTGTCTTTTTTCCATTGTATATCCTTGCCTCCTTTGTCAAAGATAAGTTGTCCATAGGTTCGTAGATTTATCTCTGGGCTTTCTACTCTGTTCCATTGATCTATATTTCTGTCTTTGTGCCAGTACTATACTGTCTTGATGACTGTGGCTTTGCAGTAGAGTCTGAAGTCAGGCAGGTTGATTCCTCCAGTTCCATTCTTCTTTCTCAAGATTACTTTGGCTATTAGAGATTTTTTGTATTTCCATACAAATTGTGAAATTATTTGTTCTAGTTCTGTGAAAAATACCTTTGGTAGCTTAATAGGGATTGCATTGAATCTATAGATTGCTTTGGGTAGTATAGCCATTTTGGCAATATTGATTCTTCCAATCCATGAACACAGTATATTTCTCCATCTGTTTGTGTCCTCTTTGATTTCTTTCATCAGTGTTTTATAGTTTTCTATGTATAGGTCTTTCATTTCTTTAGGTAGATATACTCCTAAGTATTTTATTCTTTTTGTTGCAATGGTGAATGTTATTGTTTCCTTAATTTCTCTTTCTGTTTTCTCATTGTTAGTGTATAGGAATGCAAGGGATTTCTGTGTGTTAATTTTATATCCTGCAACTTTACTATATTCATTGATTAGTTCTAGAAATTTTCTGGTAGAGTCTTTAGGGTTTTCAATGTAGAGGATCATGTCATCTGCAAACAGCGAGAGTTTCACTTCTTCTTTTCTTATCTGGATTCCTTTTGCCTCTTTTTCTGCCCTGATTGCTGTGGCCAAAACTTCCAAAACTATGTTGAATAGTAGTGGTGAGAGTGGGCACCCTTGTCTTGTTCCTGATTTTAGGGCAAATGCTTTCAATTTTTCACCTTTGAGGGTAATGCTTGCTGTGGGTTTGTCATATATAGCTTTTATTATGTTGAGGTATGTTCCTTCTATTCCTGCTTTCTGGAGAGTTTTAATCATAAATGGGTGTTGAATTTTGTCAAAGGCTTTCTCTGCATCTATTGAGATAATCATATGGTTTTTATCTTTCAATTTGTTAATGCAGTGTATTACATTGATTGATTTGCAGATATTAAAAAATCCTATGTTCAACATCACTCATTATCAGAGAAATGCAAATCAAAACCACAATGAGGTACCATTGCACGCCAGTCAGGATGGCTGCTATCCAAAAGTCTACAAGCAATAAATGCTGGAGAGGGTGTGGAGAAAAGGGAACCCTCTTACACTGTTGGTGGGAATGCAAACCAGTACAGCCGCTATGGAGAACAGTGTGGAGATTTCTTAAAAAACTGGAAATAGAACTGCCATATGACCCAGCAATACCACTTCTAGGCATACACACCAAGGAAACCAGATCTGAAAGAGACATGTGCACCCCAATGTTCATCGCAGCACTGTTTATCATAGCCAGGACATGGAGGCAACCTAGATGCCCATCAGCAGATGAATGGATAAGGAAGCTGTGGTACATATACACCATGGAATATTACTCAGCCATTAAAAAGAATGCATTTGAATCAGTTCTAATGAGATGGATGAAACTGGAGCCCATTATACAGAGTGAAGTAAGCCAGAAAGATAAAGAACATTACAGCATACTAACACATATATATGGGATTTAGAAAGATGGTAATGATAACCCTATATGCAAAACAGAAAAAGAGACACAGATGTATAGAACAGACTTGTGGACTCTGTGGGAGAAGGTGAGGGTGGGATGTTTCAAGAGAACAGCATCAAAACATGTATATTATCTAGGGTGAAAGAGATCACCAGCCCAGGTTGGATGCATGAGACAAGTGCTCAGGCCTGGTGCACTGGGAAGACCCAGAATGATTGGGTAGAGAGGGAGGTGGGAGGGGGGATCGGGATGGGGAATACATGTAAATCCATGGCTGATTCATGTCAATGTATGACAAAACCCACTACAATATTATAAAGTAATTAGCCTCCAACTAATAAAAATAAATGGAAAAAAAATCCTATTTTTAATATAGTCCCATTGGGGTTTAGGAATTAAATATTTGAATTTGGGGGAAACACATTCAGTCCATAACAACAAATATTTTTAGTGGGTGAATATTTAGCCCTAAGAATAGACTGTTTCAGGCCCCTTAAAAATCTTAAAAGCAAAATTAGAAGGTATTTGTTTTCAAGTGAGTAGCTTATACCCCAGAATAAAGCTCAGGAATATTGTACAATTATGCAGAGTTCCAGCAATCAGTAAGTTAAAATTAAAAGTACCTGGTGTTTAGTACAAAATTATTAGCCATGCAATGAAGCAGAAAAATATAACTGATAATAACAAAAGTAAACATATCAATATGGGATTGGATAAAAAATAGCCAACTATATATTGTCTTATAAGAAACACTTTATGAAAACATAAAATTAAGATAAAATAATGTAAAAAATATACTGGATTGACTATATTGATAACAAAGTAATTTTTACAGCAAAAATTACTAATAAAGAAGTTTGTTTCATAATGATGAAGGAGTCAGTTCATGAATAGGACATAACTATCTTGAATATAGTTTCCTTGTAGAAGGAAATGGCCACCCACCCCAGTATTCTTGCCTGGAGAACCCCATGGACAGAGGAGCCTGGTAGGCTACAGTCCATGGGGTCGCAAAGAATCGGACACGACTGAGCAATTTCACTTCACTCACATCTTGAATATTTATGTGCCCGAAGATGTAAATTCAAATCCCAGGAAGTAAAACTGATAGAACTTTCAGAATAAATAGACCAACCTACAATTATACTAGGATATTTCAAAACACCCTCTTATAATTAATAATATAAGTAGCAAAAAAACAGAAGTGGTACAAATTTGAACACTATCGACCAATATGTCACCTAATTGGCATTTATGAAATACTCCACACATTAGAATGCACTTTTTTTCATATAAACACAGAATGTTTATTAAGGTAGAGCAAATCTTAGGCCATGAAACAAGTCTTAGAAAACCTGGAAGGATAAAATCATACAAAATGTGTGCTCTAAATATAATGGGAAATATTTTAGAAATAAATAACTTAAAAGCAAAAATAAGCAATTGGAACCTAATTAAACCTAAAAGTTTTGCACATCAATGAAAAGATCAGCAAAACAAAAGAAAACACCACCAACAACAACAAAAAAACAGACTAGGAGAAAATGTTTGCAAATGATATGATTGACAGGGTTTAATATCTCTAATATATAAGTAGCTCATAGATCTTACATCAAAAGCAAGTCGCCCAAGAGACAACTATTGCCAGTGTCTATGAATCTAAAGCAATTATCCAGAGTTTCAAAAGTTAGATTTGACTCCATTTACTTAAAACTCTATACAACAAAACCTGATCCATATTGTCAGCAAGCAGATCAGTGGTTGCCTAGAGGACAGACAGATAGTGGCTGCAATGAAGAATTACAAAATAGCAGAATATGCTTTAGGACTGATAGATTTGTTTATAACTTTGACTATGGAGACTCCCTCAGGGTTATAAACAAAGTTGAAATGTACTATACCACAGTCTTTAAATATGTGTAGTTAATTTTATATATTGATACTCTAATAAAGCTGTTGAAAAATAATATGAAGGTATTTCTTTTTTCCTATCCTTTGAAGCACCTTGTATAAAATTCAGATGGTCTACTTCTTTGTTGTTTAGTCACTAAGTTGTGTCTGACTCTTTTGTGACCTCATGAACTGTAGCCCACCAGGCTCCTCTGTCCATGAGATTTCCCTGGCAAGAATACTGGAGAGGGCTGCCATTTCCCTCAACAGGGAATCTTCTCAAGCCAAGAATCAAACCCTTATCTCCCTGCATAGGCAAGCGGATTCTTTACCACTGAATAACCAGGGAACTTCTTAAACACAAGTAAAACTAACCTGAAAAATCTATCTTGTCTAGTAACATTTGAAGAAGCAAGAATTAAGTAGTCCTTCAGATTACTGATTTATTTTCAGATATTATTTTATTATTCCATTCCAGCACTGGTTTGATTTTGCATGTAAAATTTTTATAGAACATTAATCTTATTTGAAAATTATTATCTTAAAAATTTCCATCAGATAGTAAAGTGTTTTATATAGTACTTTTGAAAAAAAAAAAAAAAAACAACTTAGAAGACAATTTTGATTCGGAATCATTCTCTTGTGAAAGCGTAGGGGACATATTTTTTTCCTTTCATTTGAAGTTCTGCACCGGGGCTGGGGGTGGGGGGGGTATAGAATTTAATAGAGTGCTCTATAAATTTAAAGAAAAAAAAGTTTTCCTTAGCTTGAAGGATAACTAAGCCTATAGTATTTCAGATCTCTGTCTTTATGAGGACTGTAGTGGATGAAAGTGATATTATAAGATAGCAGCAGAAAAGCTAAAGTTAATATATATGCTTCAAAAAAGAAATCTCAAGTGTCATGATTTTTATAGTATACCAGTTTTGTAGAAAATTTGAGAGCTGGATTTAATTGTAGTTTGTTTTACCCTGTTTACTGTTACTTTCCTTCCTTTGGGAGAAAAGTCTTAATTAATGAGTAAAATCTATGATATAGGCAAAAAAAGCAAAAGAAAAAAGAAACTTGTGCTCAAAATGCAATCTCAATGTCAGGAGACAAAATATTTTATTTAAAAAATAAATATTTCTGAACTTATAAATGAAATAAATCTATAAAATAACATATTAGGACACATTATGCAATAAAATAAGGAATATGTATATATATACATATAATATGTACTGGCCTGCATATATCAGTATAAGGAATAACATTTCTTTTCCATGTACATTTTAAGCAAATATGAATTTTGATTAAAGGGCTCCAAATATATTTACTTTGCCCATTGGTACTTGGGAGAACATTACACAATGAATCACCTTGACATGCAAGTACCTCACAGATCCCAACTTACAATTCTAATTTTATATCCTACTTCTTTCCAACAAATGCTTCAGCCAGATTGTAAATATTCCACAAACATATCATGCTTCCCCACTCTGGAACTTTTACTTACTGTTTTCTCTACTGTGTTCTCTTTTCTCATCTCAACACTCCGAAATCTTATATTTCTTTCAACACTCAATAGATAACATTTCCTTCTGTTTATAACCTTGTATTCAAAAAATTCACTTTTCATCGAAACATTTTTCATATTCTTTCCAACATTACAATTACTATTTACTAAATTTATCCTCCAACTAAAAAAAAAAAAATCCCTCTCCTAATGTTTTAGCTGGTTAAAACAGCGAAGTTAATGTATTTTAGAGATTGGAACTGAAAAATTATCTATTCATCTATAAATCTCATCCTTTGTTTAAATTATGTGGGAAATCATGTTAAAATATGATTAGAAGTAGTGTTAACCTTGTGGGTAAGTCTTGAGTCCTATCGTAATATCATCTAAATTTAAATCTATTATAAATACATATCACAGAGGATCCTAAATTTTTGCTATGACCTATTGGCCCTCAAATCAAGTTCCTTTCCCCCGCTACATTTACTTTTCTTTTGCTCTAGCTAAGTATAACCCTCTTCCTCAATATTCACACTTTAAATCCTTGGCAATTTCAATATTCTGATGAATGATAGTCCCAGTAACTCAGCACATCATATTCTGTAACTACTCTAAGTGAGTTTTTCCTTCACCCTATCTCAAAATTTTATTATATAATCATACCCCAGACAGTCATCCCAAATTGCAATCTACCAATAACCTCTTAACATGCTTCTGGAATTCCCAGATTTCCAGCTCACTCTCTCTGGTATCCTGACAGAAAAACAATAATTTAATTCTTCTTGTAGGCCAGCCTCAAACCTATACAGGCATAGTACAGGGATAAAAACTGAGATCCACATTCTATGTGTCTAAATATTCAGACTTTCATATCAATTAACAAACTAAAATTAAATAAGTTGCTAGTTCCTTCCTTAAAAATATATCTTCATGATGACTAAGAAGTTCTATATACTTGAAAGTTGAAAAAATATAAAATTTGGTGTGAACAGTGCTGGGAGGACATTCTGCCTACCGTATGCCTTTTGTTTAGAATCCTTCAAAGTTTAGTGACATTTCCATATAGTCCTGATTTTTAAATAATATTCCATTATATATGTGTGTGTGTGTGTGTGTGTGTGTGTGTGTGTGTGTGTGCACACGCGCATCTGCGCACATTTAAGGAAATAACCGTATAGATGAGGCTAGACAAATTACCTGGTGAATGAGCCTAGACCCTGCTCCAGTATCAGCCACTCTATAAAGCTTTGGTGTTCATAGTCTTTAAAAATGAAATCCAAAATATTGAACATTTGGTAAAGTTCCTATAATGAGATATATAAGAAAGAAATGTAAGTTCAAATCCCTTTTCATAATGTAAATAGATACAACATATGTGACTCTGAAAAATACATAATTTAAAAAAATATACATGTTCTTTGATTGTCATTTTGGAATTTCATATGTTATTTTCCTTGGAAATGTCAACTTTACCTAAAATTTTTTGTATGACATAAATTAGGGTTATAGAGATTATTTTCTTTTAGTATAAGATGTGGTGTTAATGCGTGAAATTCTTTTAAATTTAAATCACCCTTGTTATTATGCATTTGTAATTCTATATCAGTGTTTTCCTGTTAATCTTTTCTATCCTCTATGGCATTTTGTCATTTATCTTTCTTTACTGAAATCTTAAGTTAGAGTCCACATTTATAACAAAAAGTCTGCCAATTCTACCTTCTAACTGCTTCTTCTACCATAATTATAGTCTTGATTCTGGATAAACAAAAAATTAAATGTGTGAGTTTAATGTTTTAAATGTGACTCAGTAGAATTCATAAAAGGAACCAGGAGCTCTCCTAAAAGTCAGTCTTTGAACCAGCCATTCTAGTTCTGACTTAACCAGAATGTTAAGAACTGAGGTTTTGGGAGTATTTTTAATATGAGGAATTCTGTTATTTTCACTAAAATTCCAGCAAAGAAAGCTTATAACTCATTTTCATTTTACATTTCTCTGTTATTTCAACAACTGAATATCAACATTGCTACATGATGAAAAATATTGTCTATTTCCCATCACTTTTAGCATTATTCAGAAATACTGATAGGTTCTCTGTGCCAGATATTCTGTTTTTCGTTAATATTTTGGCAGTAGAACCAAGTTTGACACTAGAACATTTTAACTTGGAATCATAATTGTGTTTATGTATTCATGGGCTTAAAATTATGCAGAATACTTTAGATAAAACACATCCCAACACAGTTTCATTAAATTTGTTTCTGAAAGCATAATTCACATGATTTTTTCTCTAAATTACTAGCAGGGAGCCACTTTCCCTGACTACTCTTTTTTCATATAAACTTTTTCATAAACCTGTACTTAATTAGTTTTTTAATCTTTGCTGAATGAAAATTATATAAAACATATGAGAACATGTATCTTCTTTCCAAAAAGCTGCAAGCAGTGTCTAAAACAGACTAAAATCAATGAATTTAGTAAAACAGGGGAAGAACACTGAAGCTAGTCCAGTAATTATGTCCACAATGACAAATTACTCTTTCTAACAGTTTTAATGTTATATGAGTACCAAGTGGAATTTCAGTTAAGTGAACTCAGAAGAAGGAAAATAAATACATAATTTATTTGAAAAAATATTAAAATATTTATAATATGCAAAGAGAGGACTGTGCTTTAGTAAAATAAACATCATTCTAAATACACAAATATAATTCCAGGTACCCATGCTCAAACTCCATTGTATAAGAAATAATTCATTATTTTTCATAAATAAATTTGTATTTGAAATCCTATCTCCCCATTAGTTTGGAAAGAAAGTCAGTTTTACCATTACTGTGATTTCTTTCACACACACTAGAAGTTAAGCAAGGTCTCAAGTTTGGGGTGCAGAGTGGAAAAGCTCCAACTCAAAGAAGGGCATTCAGGGAGGCTTGATCTTCCACCCAGGTGGGTAACCACAAGTACCCATGTTATCCTAACCCTGTGGCCCCATAAAAGCAGGAAAAGCCAAGGCATCCGTTCAATGGTCAGGTTTTGCGTCCTCTTTGCAGACTGAAAGCCTTGGTACCTAAGAGTCTCTTGTTATTTGACAATATAATCATTCTCCTTTGAAATCTTAACTCAAATTCCAGGATTCAAGAGGTGGGGTGTAGATCACAGTCACTCTTTAACTCCAAAGTAAACTGCTTGCTGGCCTTGTGCAAATCTCTCCCATTATCTCAACCTCAGCAATCCCAATAATCTACCTTTTTCTCTTTGCCCCAGCAAACTCTGCTCCATAAATCCGAGGTTTCTAATAAGAAAACCAGAAAGGAAATTGTCCTTTGGCAACTTCTTGTCAGTCAAGTTAATAGAGTTGGAAAAAATATTAAGAAAACAGATCACAAACACAAAATTAATAGCATGGGACATTATCTGATACAGCCTTTTGACTTGGTTCTTCCAATCAAGGTAACTTTCTACAACTTTATTATTTGTGTATGTATATATATTTCTATTTATATACTTGTTTGGTTCCTAAGTTGTGTTGGACTCTTTTGCGACCCTATGGACTGTAGCCTGTCAGGCTCCTCTGTCCATGGCATTTCCCAGACAAGAATACTGGAGTGGGTTGGGATCTTCCCAACCCAGGGATTGAACCTGCATCTCCTACATTGACAGGCAGATTATTTACTGCTCATCCACCAGAGAAGCCTACATTTATATACTACCTTCTTCTAAATGGAATTGAAAAATCATTTCACCTTTTCTAAAAGAAGTTCCTAAACTATTATAAACAGTGCTGCGATGAACATTGGGGTGCACATAGTCTAGAAAGCTTTCACATTTTTAAACATGAGAACTAATGAATAAGAATCACAGAGAATTTAAACACATAGGAATGAAATCATATTCATAATTTAAACCCCAATCATAAGATTTATTATATTAGATTATTCCTATAATAAAATGGAAATAATAATTGGAAAGAAAGCCTTACAAAAGACATGGAAATATAGTACAGAAAATACCGAAATAAATGTTACGCTAAAAGAACAAAAGCACTGTGGCCTGGCCTGGTTCTGCCATAAAACAAAGCAAAATAGAAGATGTTGAACAAGTGTTTTCCATAATCTGACTCTAATTATGTTATTCATTTTTTAAAGATCTCTCATGGGAAGATGAGATTTCTCAATGTCAGACTTAGTTTTGCTCAGTATCAAATTATAAATTTATCTTCAAGAGCTAGTATTCCCATCTCATAGAACTAGCTGGGGCTAATTGTCACTTTTTTTGTGGCAGTAATAGATGAACATACTAGGGACATTTATTTCATTAGCAGTGAATATCAGACTGGTGTAAAGCTTTATTTCCAATTATGGTTTCTATTAGAGTATATGAAAAATGTAAAGCAAAAAAATTAATAATCAGGGTACAAATTATAACCTAATTTTGACTCTTTTAAATTTAAATCTCTGGTTACTTCTTTTTAAGCCCTTTATGCATTAGAACAAAACAACTTGATTGATTTTTAAAACTAAAATTTTTTTCTAAAATATTTCTGACATATAGGAGTGTATAATACTCATGCAGAACTTTAATGATAGTAACAAAAATTATAAGGTAACTATCAGTGAACCCACCACTGAACTTGACAAATATATTGGAATGTCTTATATAACTTCTTGAATTTCTGTCTAGATTTACTAAAAATATTCCTTCAAAAATATTCATGCTTTGTGTCGACTGGCTTCTTTCACACAATACTATCATTTAAGAATTTACCAGATAGTTTGTCTCTAACTGTAGATCTTTCAATTTGATTGCTGTTAAGATAGTCTAATATTTGAATATGCCATAAATTTTTCATCTTTTCTATTGTCTAGTTTTGACTCTTTCAAACAAGGATACTGTTTAAAAATATTGTAAATATCTCCTGTACACAGATGTATGAGTTATTGTTTTATATGTTTTTGTCTACTGGATTATAGAGTAGATTAAGTGTGTATGTACTAAGTTGCTTCAGCCTTCTCCAACTCTGCGATCCTATGGACCGTAGCCTGCCAAGCTCCTCTGTCCATGGCATTTTCCAGGCAAGAATACTGGAGTGGGTTGCCATGCCCTGCTTCAGGGGATCTTCCTGACCCAGGAGATGAACCCGGGTCTCCAACATCTTTCTATTGCATTGGCAGGCAGGTTCTTTACCACACGAGTAGAATACACAAACACACAAATATAAACACATACTCTGAATATGAACCCTTTTTGTATTGCTCATATTAATATTTTTTCTCATATCTAATGTTTTCAATATCTTTTTGCCTTTTCTTACTGTTCATGGGGTTCTCAAGGCAAGAATACTGAAGTGATTTGCCAGTCCCTTCTCCAGTGGACCATGTTTTGTCAGAACTCTCCACCATGACCTGTCCATTTTGGGAGACCCTACCCTGCATATCTCATAGTTTCATTGAGTTAGACAAGGCTGTGGTCCATGTGATTAGTTTGATTAGTTTTCTGTAATTGTGGTTTTCATTCTGTCCATCCTCTGATGGATAAGGACAAGAGGCTTATGGAATTTTCCTGATGGATGAGACTGACTGTAGGGGAAACTGGGTCTTGTTCTGATGGGTGGGGCCATGCTCAGTAAATCTTTAACCCAATTTTCTGTTGATGGGTGGAGCTGTGTACCCTCCCTGTTGTTTGGCCAGACTATGGTGGAGATAATGAAGATAATGGTGAAAAGTCCCATGCATGCACTGTTGTGTGTAACCCTGCAAGCTTGGCCTGCTACAGTTCATGGGGTCGAAAAGTCGGTCATGACTGAGCAACTGAACTGAACTGAATGTTTTCAGTTTCTTAATAGAGTCTTTTTAATGAACAGATGGTTTTTAATTTAATGTGTTGCATATGTTAATGTTTTCATTTATGGTTTTTCATTTTGTGTATTAGTTAAGAAAACTATGCCTACCATGTGTCCATTAATAGTTCCATCAATTTTAAGGTCTGCATCATTGATTGCTTTCCCTTTTGCTTTTAAATCTATTGTCTAGCTGTCTGTAAGGAATTTTTGTGTGTGGTT
Source organism: Odocoileus virginianus (assembly GCF_023699985.2). Classification (NCBI taxonomy): domain Eukaryota; kingdom Metazoa; phylum Chordata; class Mammalia; order Artiodactyla; family Cervidae; genus Odocoileus; species Odocoileus virginianus. The sequence goes on from NC_069707.1 coordinate 23,891,814, forward strand.
TGAGGTAGTGGACTAGATTAATTTTTTCCCCCTTATATGGACAACCATTTTGTCTTAACAGCATTTATTGAAAATACATCCTTACTCCCATCGTCTGCATTGACAGCTTTTTATCTTTTTTTTTTTTTCTGACCCATTGATGTGTTGGTTTATTTCTGCATCTATTCAAACTGTCTTAATTACTGCAGATATTTAATAATATTCACTTTCAGTATATGTAAATTTTCCAATACTATTCTTCTGCTTTGAGTCTGTGGGAAACTCTTGGAGGGTTATAAAGGGCTTTCCTTGTGGCTCAGATAGTACAGAATTTGCGTGTAATGCAGGAGACTCAGGTTTGATCCCTGGGTGGGGAAGATCCCCTGGAGAAGGAAATGGCAACCCACCCCAGCACTTTTGCATGGATGAACCCCTGGACAGAGCAACTTGTGAGCTACAGTCCGTGGGGTCACAAAGAGTCAGACAAGACTGAGTGACTTAAGTAAATATCTTTAAACTTCCAAATCAGCTTAAAAATGATAACATACATGTTGGAAAATTTGTGTTTGTATTGAATCGACAAACAATTTAGAGAGAAATTGGCATGAATACATCTGCTCAAACTTGCAAATTTGGATCTTTCAATACATACATGAACATAACATATCCTGTACTTATTTGGATCTTTCTTATTCCCTATATGTTTTTGACTGATTTATTTTACTGACTAGTATTCTTAGTACAATATTGGGCTGTCCTAACAGGCATTTTTGTTTTGTTTTCTATTTCAAGAATTGTCCATTGGGACAAGTTAGTAGTGTGTTTCTTGTTTGTTTAACATTATATAACCTTACTGATTTTTGTCTATTTTTTCTATAATTCATGTGATATTTTAACTTTTCCCATTATGGTTACAGATTTGTTCTCTTTTGGTTCTTTTATCATTTCCTTTATATAGCCTGAAACTGTTACTAAGAGTACATAGATCTATATTTTTTTGCAGTAAAGGGAATTTTGATTTCAGTATACTTTTTGGTACTAACATGGCTGAAATATATTTATTTAGGTTGGTATTTCTCCATCATCTATTTTCATGTTACCTCTAATCTTTTACTGTATAGTGTCTTTTACTAAAAAGATAATGCTGATTTTGGTGTGTGTTTTTTTTCTTTCTTGTAATTGGAGTAATGAATACTTTTAGATTAATTGTACTTATTGATATCTTTGGGTTTAAGTTTAATCTAATCTTTTCCGACTTGATTCAATAAACTTTTTTTTCCTTTTATTACAATTTGCTGCCTTATTTTGGAATAAGTGAGTATTGTTTAACCATTCTTTTTTTTTTTTTTCTATCAGTTTTGCCCTCTTTTTTACTTTATTTGTTAAACTTGAAATTATAACCCCAACACTGAATGGTCACAAGCTACTGTTCAGACACCATACTAAAAGAGGTACATAGGATAAACACATGTGAAAATGTGGTCAAAATCATGTGTTATTAGGAAATTGCAAATTAAACAACAAAAACATATCACTACCTATTTATTAGAATGGCCAGAATCCAAAATACTGAAAAAACAAAATGCCAATAAGAATATCAAATAATACTTAACTTTTTCAAGATAGGAGTGCAAAATAGTACAACCATTTTGGGAGACAGTTTGGCACTTTCTTACAAAACTAAACACACTCCTACCATATGATTCAGCAGTAGTACTCCTTGGGATTTACCTAATTGAAGTGAGAAAACTTGCTTCCACACAAAAACCTGCTCTTGACATTTTATAGCAGTTTCATCTATAATTGCCAAACTTTGAAATAAATAAAATGTCCTTTAATAAGTGAATGGATAAGCAAAAGTGATATATTTGGACTATGGAGTATTATTTAGCACTAAAAAGAAATGAAGTAATGATCCATACAGCTATGAAAACATGTTGAAGAAACTAAAATCCATATTGCCAAGTGAAGAAAGGCAGTCTGAAATGTCTACATATCATGTGATTCCAGCTATATATCTTCCTGGAAAAGGTTAAACTACAGAGACAGGAGTGCTTCCCAGGTGGTGCTAGTAGTAAAGAACCCACCTGCCAAGGCAGGAGACATAAAGACTCAGATTTGATCCCTAGGTTGGGAAGATCCCCTGGAGAAGGAAATGGCAACCCACTCCATTATTCTTGCCTGGAGAATCCCAGGGAAGACAGAGAAGCCTGGCAGGCTACAGTCCATAGGATCACAAAGAATCGGACAGGATGGAAGTGACTTAGTACTGTTAGAGACAAGATGACCAGTGGTTGCCATAGGATTGGGGGATAGGAGAGAGACATGAATATGTAAAGCACAGCGGTCTTATAGGGCAGTGAAGCTGTCTAGGTTACTGTAAAGGTGGATACATGACATTATACATTTGTCAAAGCCACTAAAACTGTTCAATGTAAAAAATAACCCTAAAGTGAGCTACAGGCTTTAGTTACTAATAATTGATCAAGATTGGTTCACCATTGTAATATATGTACAATACTAATGCAAGATATTAATAATAAGGAGGAAACTATGGGGAGGAGGATGAAAGATACTCTCTGTATTTAGGGCTCATTTTTTTTGAAATGCTAAAACTGCTCTGAAAAGTAAAGTCAATGATAAAAAACAAACAAACAAACAAACAAAAAAAACAACTACTGTTCATCAGTACCCTCCTTCCTGAATAGTAAGGATCTTAGCCTACACTTCTCCTCTATGACAACCCTCAAAAAATTTTTAAGTCAACTGTATTGAGGCAAAATTTACATATATTTTAGATGCAAATTTCAATGGATTTTACTCAGTGTGTATATCCATTTAACCACCATCACAATCAAGATATAAAATATTTCCTTTACCTCCTAAGGTTTTCAGTACACCTTGCCAGTGAATCCTCACCTTTCACTCCTGTCTCTGGGTAATTGTCTATTTATTTATCTATTAGATTTTTTAAAAACATCTTCTAAAAGGAAGTATACAAAATGCACTCTATTCTGTAAGGTTTTTTATGCTCAGTTTAATGTCTGCAATGTCTGTCCACTTTACAGTGCATATCACCGGTTCACTCCTTTCTTCACTAAGTGAAGTGAAGTCGCTCAGTCGTGTCCGACTCTTTGTGACCCCATCGACTGTAGTTTACCAGGCTTCTCCATCCATGGGATTTTCCAGGCAAGAGTGCCAGAGTGGGTTGCCATTTCCTTCTCCGTCTATACTAAGTGTATCTTCATAAAGATATAATTTGTTTATCTAACCACCTGCTGATGGACATTTGATTCATCAAAAGTTTTTGCCAATTATGAATGAACCTGCTATAAATCATTATTCAGATGCCCTTGTAGATATACATTTTCACTTATTTTAAGAAAATATGTGGAGTCAATTTTTTAAAAATTGGATCATAGTTGCTTTACAATGTTGTGTTGGTTTCTGCTGTAAAACAAAATGAATCAGCTATATGTTTATGTATGTCTCCTCCCTCTTCTTGAGTTGTATGGGTTTTGGATTTTTAATATTCACTTTTATTAATTTTATTAATTTATCATTGTGTGTAGGATGTATTCTGAATCAAAGATTTCTTTTTGATTTCACATAGTGATTCAAAACTGTGTTGCCCCTACTTTTATTATTCTAGCCTTATCCTTGAGGTAACATGAGAACCCATGGAAATATTTACTACACAAATAACCAGACAGCTCTTAGGTACAGATGAGAAAAAAGTGATTTGTCTCTGCTAGAAGAGAAAGAGGCAGTTAGCCTTCTGACTGCTGAAAGGGTCTTCTCATTACTTCAATTTCTTGGTATGTAAATAATATCTATTCTAGAACCAGATAACCCCATGTGTCTCACACTGTAGGAACTAGAGATATCTTCTAGGTCAGGGGCCAAATTCCTCCTATGAATGTAAATAAGGTGAAAGATAAGAGTCCAGTCATCATGACTTGTCAAGAATTAACCTAGAGGTCTATCCCTGAATGTAACCAGGAAGAGATAAGAGAAGGTTTTATCATGTTTTTGAATCAGATAAATTAGTTCTGTCCTTAGGAAAACAAATGGCAATAGATCTAATCCTTACAGTATGCAACAATTATTCTAGGAGAAGTGAAAGTAAATAATCTCTAACTTTATATCAGTAATGCTGAAAAAGCTGAAGTTGAACGGTTCTATGAAGACCTACAAGACCTTCTAGAACTAGCACCCAAAAGGGATGTCCTTTTCGTTATAGGGGACTGGAATGCAAAAGCAGGAAATCAAGAGATGCCTGGAGTAACAGACAAATTTGACCTTGGAGTACAAAATGAAGATGGTCAAAGGCTAAAAGAGTTTTGCCAAGAGAATGCACTGGTCATAGCAAATACCCTATTCCAACAACACAAGAGAAGACTCTACACATGGACATCACCAAATGGTCAACACTGAAATCAGATTGGTTATATTCTATACAGTCAAAGATGGAAAAGCTCTATAAAGTCAGCAAAAACAAGACTGGGAGCTGACTGTGACTCAGATCATAAACTCCTTATTGTCAAATTCAGACTGAAATTGAAGAAAGTAGGGGAAACCACTAGACCATTCAGGTATTACCTAAATCAAATCCCTTTCCATTATACAGTGGAAGTGACAAATAGATTCAAGGGATCAGATCTGATAGACAGAGTGCCTGAAGAAATATGGACGAAGGTCCATGACATTGTACAAGAGGTAGTGATCAAGACCATTCGCAAGAAAAAGAAATTCAAAAAAGCAAAATGGTTGTCTGAGGAGGCCTTACAAGTAGCTCAGAAAAGAATAAAAGTGAAAGGCAAAGAGAAAAGGAAAGCTATACCCATCTGAATGCAGAGTTTCAAAGATTAGCAAGGAGAGATAAGAAAGCCTTCCTCAGTGAGCAATGCAAAGAGATAGAGGAAAATAATAGAATGGAAAACACTAGAGATCTCTTCATGAAAATAAGAGGTACGAAGGGAAATTTTTACACAAAGATGGGCTTAATAAAGGACAGAAATTGTATGGACCTATCAGAAGCATATGATATTAAGAAGAGGTGGCAAGAATACACAGAATAACTATAAAAAATAGATCTTCATGACCCAAATAACCACAATGCTGTGATCACTCACCTAGAGCCAGACATCCTGGAATGTGAATTCAAGTGGGACTTCAGAAGCATCACTACACAAAAAGCTAGTGAATGTGATGGAATTTCAGTTGAGCTTTCCCAAGTCCTAAAAGATGCCACTACTGAAGTGCCACACTCAATACACCAGCAAACTTGAAAAACTCAGCAGTGGCCACAGGACTGGAAAAGTTCAGTTTTCCTTCCAATCCAAAAGAAAGGCAATCCCAAAGAATGTTCAAACTACCACACAATTGCATTCATCTCAAACACTAGCAAAGTAATGCTCAAAATTCTTCAAGCCAGTATTTAATAGTATGCGAATCATGAGCTTCCACGTGTTCAAGCTGGATTTAGAAAAGGCAGAGGAACCAGAGATCAAATTGCCAACATCGGCTGGATCATCAAAAAAGCAAGAGAGTTCCAGAAAAACATCTACTTCTGCTTTATTGACAATGACAAAGCCTTTGACTGTGTGGATCACAACAAATTACGGAAAATTCTTCAAGAGATGGGAATACCAGACCACCTGACCTGTCTCCTGAGAAATCTGTATGCAGGTCAATAAGCAACACATAGAACTGGACATGGAAAAACAGACTCATTCCAAATCGGGAAAGGTATATGTCAAGGCTGTATATTGTTACCCTGCTTACCTAACTTATATGCAGAGTACGTCATGTGAAATGCTGGGCTGGATGAGGCACAAATGAAAGCAAGATTGCAACCTCAGATATGCAGCTGACACTACCTTATGGCAGAAAGTGAAGAAGAATTCAAGAGCCTCTCAACGAAAGTGAAAGAAGAGAGTGAAAAAGTTGGCTTTAAACTCAACATTCAGAAAACAAAGATCATGGCATGCGATCTCATCACTTTATAGCAATATATGGGCAAACAATGGAGATAGTGACACTTTATTTTCTTGGGCTCCAAAATCACTGCAGATGTTGACTGCATCCATGAAATTAAAAGACGCTTACTCCTTCGAGGAAAAGATATGGTCAACCTAGACAACATATTAAAAAGCAGAGACATTACTTTGCCAACAAAGGTCCGTCTAGTCAAGGCTATGGTTTTTCCAGTAGTCATGTATGGTTGTGAGAGTTGGACTATAAAGAAAGTCGAGCACTGAAGAATTGATGATTTTGAACTGTGGTGTTGGAGAAGACTCTTGAGAGTCCCTTGGACTGCAAGGAGATCCAACCAGCCCATCCTAAAAGAAATCAGTCCTGAATATTCATTGGAAGGACTGATGCTGAAGCTGAAACTCCAATACTTTGGGCACCTCATGCAAAGAAATGACTCATTTAAAAAGACCCTGATGATGGGAACTATTGAAGGCGGGAGGAGAAGGGGACAACGAAGGATGAAATGGTTGGATGGCATCACTGCATCGATGGGCATGAGTTTGAATAAACTCTGGGAGTTGGTGATGGACAGGGAAACGTGGTGAGCTGCAGTCCATACGGTCGCAGAGTCGGACCCGATTTAGTAACTGAACTGAACTTTATATCAGGCTCATGTCTATGAAAGAAGCTAGAGTTGTTTTCAGGAACAGGGAGGAATCCATATTTAATTTTGAGAAATTATATATATATATATATATATATATCAAACAGTCAGTCAGTTCAGTCGCTCAGTCGTGTCTGACTCTTTGTGACTCCATGAACTACAGCACACCAGGTCTCCCTGTCCATCACCAACTCCTGGAGTCTACTCAAACTCATGTCCACCGAGTCGGTGACGCCATCCAGCCATCTCATCCTCCGTCGTCCCCTTCTCCTCCTGCCCCCAATCCCTTTTCCAATGAGTCAACTCTTGACTCAACTCAATGAGTCAACCATGAGGTGGCCAAAGTACTGGAGTTTCAGCTTCAGCATCAGTCCTGCCAATGAACACTCATGACTGATTTCCTTTAGGATGGACTGATTGGATCTCCTTGCAGTCCAAGGGACTCTCAAGAGTCTTCTTCAACACCACAGTTCAAAAGCATCAATTCTTACGTGCTCAGCTTTCTTCATAGTCCAACTCTCACATCCATACATGACCACTGGAAAAACCATAGCCTTGACTAGATGGACCTTTGTTGGCAAAGTAATATCTCTGTTTTTAATATGCTATCTAGGTTTGTTGTAACTTTCTTTCTAAGGAGTAAGTGTCTTTTAATTTCATGGCTGCAATCACCATCTGCAGTGATTTTGGAGCCCAGAAAAATAGTCTGACACTGTTTCCCCATCTATTTCCCATGCAGTGATGGGACCGGATGCCACAATCTTAGTTTTCTGAATGTTGTGCTTCAAGACAACTTTTTCACGCTCCTCTTTCACATTCATCAAGAGACTTTTTAGTTCCTCTTCACTCTGCCATAAGGGCCATGTCATCTGCATATCTGAGGTTATTGATATTTCTCCCGGCAAGCTTGATTCCTGTTTGTGCTTCTTCCAGGCCAGCGTTTCTTATGATGTACTCTGCATATAAGTTAAACAAGCAGGGTGACAATATATAGCCTTGACGTACTCCTTTTCCTATTTGGAACCAGTCTGTTTTTCCATGTCCAGTTCTAACTGTTGCTTCCTGACCTACATATAGGCTTCTCAAGAAGCAGGTCAGGTGGTCTGATATTCCCATCTCTTTCAGAATTTTCTATAGATTTTGTGAACCATACAGTCAAAGGCTTTGGCATAGTCAATAAAGCATAAATAGATGTTTTTCTGGAAGTCTCTTGCTTTTTCTATGATCCAGCAGATGTTGACTATTTGGTCTCTGGTTCCTCTGCCTTTTCTAAAACCAGCTTTAACATCTGGAAGTTCCCGGTTCACGTATTGCTGAAGCCTGGCTTGGAGAATTTTGACCATTACTTCACTAGCGTGTGAGATGAGTACAATCGTGTGGTAGTTTGAGCATTCTTTGGCATTGCCTTTCTTAGGGATTGGAATGAAAACAGACATTTTCCAGTCCTGTGGCCACTGATGAGTTTTCCAAATTTGCTGGCATATTGAGTGCAGCGCTTTCACAGCATCGTCTTTCAGGATTTGAAATAACTCAGCTGGAATTCCATCACCTCCAGTAGCTTTGTTCATAGTGATGCTTTCTAAGGCCCACTTGACTTCACATTCCAGGATGTCTGGCTCTAGGTGAGTGATCACACCGTCATGATTATCTGGGTTGTGAAGATCTTCTTTGTACAGTTTTGTGTATTCTTGCCACCTCTTCTTAATATTGTGAGGTGAGTGTATGCTCCTCGGTTCTTTGTCTCATCACAACAAAAATTGGGAGTGACGGACATTAAAGCCCCTTGGCGGGCACAGCTCTCAGAGGACAGAGAGTGCTATAGCTCTTAAATAAATCAGTGTTACAGCTCAGTGTTACAGCTCTATTTATTTAGATAATAGCAGGAAAATCTGTCTTCGAGGTGTGAAGGCACGTAGATCCAAAGACGTGAAGAGAAGAGCGCCCCATCGTCCGGGGGGGAGAGAAATAGAGAGAGAGTGTACGCACGTGTGGGAGAGAGAGAGAGCTTTGGCTCTTCTTTTTATATGTTTTTTTCTTCCCCCTGGGCCTGTCCTATGCAAATTGGGCTTAGACAGGAGCTCTGTTCTACCTGAAGTCCTCACTCCAGTCCTCGAACCTTCCTTTGACTGTCCTGTTCTATTTTCGCAGGATTTTCCCTTGCTTGTCTTTTAGCCACTGCCATTTTGCACTCCTTTTCCCTATTCTAACTACCTAACAATATCTTCTGCTTCTGTTAGGTCCATACCATTTCTGTCCTTTATGCAACCTATCTTTCCATGAAATGTTCCCTTGGTATCTCTAATTTTCTTGAAGAGATCTCTAGTCTTTCTCATTCTGTTGTTTTCCTCTATTTTTTGCATTGATACACACACACACACACACACACACACACACACACACACACACATATATTTATATATACACACGCAGATACGTTTAATTTTATAAGAAACTGCTAAACTCTTTTCCAAAATTGTTTTGTTGTTCAGTCATTAACTCATGTCCCACTCTTTTTAACACCATGCTTCCCTGTCCTTCATTATGTGCTGGATTTTGCTGAAACTCATGCCCATTGGTGATTCTGTCTAACCATCTCATCCTCTGCCACACCCTTCTCTTTTCTGCCTTCAATCTTTCCTAGGATTAAGGTCTTTCTCAATCAGTCAGTTTTCACATCAGGTGACCAAAATATTGGAGCTTCAGCTTCAACATCAGTTCAATTCCAGTTCTGTTCAGTTGCTCAGCTGTGTCCATTCTTTGTGTCCCCATGGATTGCAGTATGCCAGGCTTCCCTGTCCATCATCAACTCCTGGAGCTTACTCAAATTCAAGTCCATTGAGTCGATGATACCAGCATCAGTCTTTCCAGTGAATATTCAGGGCTGATATCCTTTATGATTGACTGGTTCGATCTTCTTGCTGTTCAGGGGACTCTCATGAGTCTTCCCCAGCACCACAGTTTGAAAGCATCAATTCTTTGGCTCTCAGCTTTCTTTAAGGTCCAACTCTCACATCCATTCATGACTACTGGAAAAAACCACAGCTTTGACTCAGCTTTGACTAGTCAGGACTTTATCAGCAAAGTGATGTCTCTGCTTTTTAATACATTGTCTAGGTTTGCCATAGCTTCTCTTTCAAAGAGCAAATGTCTTAATTTCATGGCTGCAGTCACTATCTGCAGTAATTTTGGAGCCCAGGAATTAAAACCTATCTCAGCTTCCATGTTTCTTCTGCTATTTGCCATGAAGTGATGGTACTGGATGCCATGATCTTAATTTTCTTAACGTTGAGTTTCAAGCCAGCTTTCTCACTCTCCTCTTTCACCTTCATCAAGAAGCTCTTTTATTCCTCTTCACTTTCTGCCATTAGAGTGGCATTATCTGCTCTGTGGTTGATATTCCTCCAGGCAACCTTGATTCCAGCTTGTGATTCATCCAGCACAGCATTGCTAATGAGTTTTCCAAAGTGGTTATAGCTTTTTATATCTCCATGAACAATGTGTGAGAGTTCCAGGTTCTCTATACCTCACTTTCTAAAACTTGGTTATTTAGTAAAGTTGTAGTGGCATTATGCTGAATGCTCAGCTTCTCCATCACTGATGCTGAATCAAAAATCAGAGACAGTTTTGGGTGAAGTAGAAAAGGATAGCTTTTTTGCTTTGCCTACAAAGGAAGATGGATACATTGGACTCCTGCCCCCAAAACCTATGTGTCCCAATATAGGAGGATTTGATGAGGAGTTTTATAGCAATGTTTCAAGAGTGGGGTTGCTGACATGATTAGAATTATATGCAGGGTCTCAGGTGGTCAGTCCTATGAGCTTCTCTGGTCCCTTTTACCTTGCTTCAGGAGGTTTTTTTTTTTTTTTGGCTTCTTCTTCCTTGATTAGCAACAGTTCAGATCTGTCCTTTGGAACCCAGGGAAGGTCATGGACTGCAAAGTCTTGCTGACAAGAAATGGGGTACAAAAAGACCTCTTTGCCCAGGAGTCTAGAGTCCTCCCCAGTTTCAGTATCTCAGTATAATTTGTGATTTTTTTGCACCACACGTGAAAACATTATTTCCTGTTTTCCCTTGTAACTGGGTTACATTATTCTGAAACAGTCAGGAAGGGGGAGGGCACAACATTTAAAAGAATGACATAACACAGGACATTACAAATCTGGTTAAACCAACTAAGTCCAAGATGGTGGAAGATTTGACTTCAGTGGACCTTAAGTCTTATTATATACTCATTGTAATACACCAGCATAAGCTAAATGACACACCCCTCTGGCACCATAACAGTTATAAAGCTAACCATCAAAGATCAAAAAGTGGGTGGTGGCCCAGTTCCTGGAAATCCCCACTTCTTTCCCCAGATAGCTTCAACACTCCTCCCACTCATTAGTCTATGTAATTATCCACCCCCATAAGAAACTGAGAACCCTGAACCCTGGTGCCTAAATAAATCCATTTTTTACCTATCTCTTTTACTCTCATTGAATTCTATAAGGGGACATAAAGAACCTGAGCTTCACTGAGTCCTGAAACCAGGCATGTGATCTCGATTAGAAGTCTCAGTCTGGGTTTTGACCAGGTCTGAGTCCCAGCACTTGGTTTTAAGTCCCAATCTGAGTTGCAAAACTTCAGTTCCATTGTTAATAAGTCAACTATTGGCCTAGTTAGATCTTTAAAGCACATTTAAACTCCACTATAGCTACTCTAAGATTTTCTGTACAGTATGACAAGCTAATATTTTTGGTCCTCCATTTTATTTGGTGGCTTTCTTGAATCTGATGTCCTTCATTACTTTTAGAACAATCTCACCTACTGCTCCTTCAAATATCACCTTTGTTATCTTCTCTCTCTTCAGTCCTGTGATGTGTATTAAATTGTATGCCAATCCTTCTCAGTTCAGTTTAGTTCAGTTGCTCAGTTGTGTCTGACTTTGCGACCCCATGGACTGTAGCACACCCGGCTTCTCTGTCCATCACCAACTCCCAGACTTTACTCAAACTCATGTCCATTGAGTCGGTGATGCCATCCAACCATCTCATCCTCTGTCGCCCCTTCTCCTCCTGCCTTCAATCTTTCATGGAAATTATCTTTAATATAATATATATGTTTTATAATTATGAGAAAGATTTGTACCAGTTATTAAGCAAGCACATGACAAATGTGGAATTTATCTCAAGAATTTTTTTTACCTTAAATAAAAAGCATGCATGTTGTGCATTTTATATAAGAATATATTAGTCAACTGTTTTTTTCTTAAAATTACCCAGATGAAGTCATACTATGTGTATTCTTCTGGACATGATTTTTTAATGTTTTATTTTGTTGGAAGGCATCTATTTTGATATGTGTAACTGCATTTCATTTATTGTCATATATAAACTTTATTGTATGACTATATCAATGTAGATCTGTTCATTATTAATAGATATTCATACTGCTCCCAGTTTTAAACTATTATAAAATGGGTACTCTGTGAAGGTAGATTCAGTACTATATATGAAGGGTTTTATCTATACTATATTCCAAAGAATAAAATTATTTTGCCTTAAAATATGCCTATTTTCACTTTTATTAGATATTGCAAAATGATTTTCCAGAATATTTATAATAATTTACAAACCAACCAGCAACTTATTAGAGATTCTGCTTGTTTTCCTGATAAAATTTTGTAACATCAGCTTATTTTAGTTTTCGCATTTGGTTCTTTTATCTGTTATCTCATTATGAGCTTAAAAGAGAAGAACTAAGAAAAAACAAATCTGCATGTTTCCTCTTGCCATTTACATATTTGTCCTTTTTAAACCCTAGCTATTTCTACAGCCATTTTTTTTTCCCCTAATGGTTTATAGGAAATATTTATCTTTTTCTTGTACTATATGTTACAGATATCTTCTGCTAGTGTGTATGTAGCTTGTCTTTTACTCAATTACTATTTATATAAATATCTTATTTTAGTTGACAAATTTATAAAACTTCTTTAAAACAAGCTTTTTGTATCTCATTTAAGAAACTCATATCTGAGAGAAGGCAGATATATATTCCTCTATATTTTATCCTAAGATTACTCTGGACTTGATTCTAGGCATCATGCATACAAAATTCCCTTCAAAGAAATGTGGATGATTAGAATTCACAGGACATTTGTTGAGGTATTCAATATATTCTGACTAATAAACAACAGCATACTGATTATTTATCAAATACCTCTATGGTTAGGTTTAACCTCTGTCTATTCTCTTTATTGCTCTATATACTTATTCCTGAGCCAATCCTCTTAATTATTATGATTCTGTAAGAAGTCTCCACAAAGAAGATATTCCCCACCACAATCTCGTTTTTCTTCTTAACTGTTCTTGGCTCTTCTCTTCTTTATGTTAAAATCTGCTTGTCCATTTGTACTTTTTAGGTACTTTAGTTGGAATTCTATTGAATCTATATATTAATTGAAAATAATATGATTTTGAATAATTTATGAAGTGAACTTTTATCCCTGATAAAATACCATATTTCTTCTACACAGAATTTTCTTAGTATACTAATACTAATTTTCTTAGTATCATTCAACATGAGTGAATGAATAAATGAATGAATTTAGTCGCTCAGTTGTGTCTGACTCTTTGTGACTCCAAAGACTGTAGCCTGCCAAGCCCCTCTTTTCATGAGATTTTCCAGACAAAAATACTGGAGTGGATTGCCATTCCCTTCTCCAAATCTTTCCGACCCAGGGTTTGAACACAGATCTCCTGCATTGCAGCCAGATTCTTTACCATCTGAGCCACTAGGGAAGTCCTATATTTCAACATAGCTAAATAATTTTTTACATAAAATATGCATGCATCTTTTTAAAACATATATTCATAATAAAATTATAATCTTTTTCTATCATAAATGAGATCCTTCAAATTATGTTTTTGCCATTTCATAGAAATCTAAATGAATTTTGTTGAAGCTTCTTGAAGATAAGCACATTATTCATGAGTATTGTAGTTTTTTTCTTTCTAATCACTATAGCTCTTCTTTACTTTGTGTAAATATAAATGCTATGATCTCTCATAATATGTACAAAGTGTCATAAAACTGAATATTACTATATTGTTTCTGATTTAACATCAGAAAATTTACTGAGAGTTTTCTGCAGATAAAAAAAGCTTCTTTTTCTTCCAGGTTTGATGTGAGCTTCTGGCCTAAATATTTCTTGAATTTTTTTAATGATATTTTTGTTCTTTCTAATTCCTAATGTAGTATTTCATATTTCAGTTTTTTTTTTTTTAATTCATGTCACAGTGGTAAGACTTTGCACTTCATTAGCATTTCACCTAAAATACATTTAAATAACAACATATCATGATCATAATTTAGAAATATTTATATCCAAGTAATAATGAGGAGAGTGAAAAAGTTGGCTTAAAGCTCAACATTCAAAAAACTAAGATCATGGCATCCGGTCCCCATCAGATAAATGGGGAAACAGTGGAAACAGTGGCTCACTTTATTTTTCTGGGCTCCAGGATCACTGCAGATGGTGAATGCAGCAAGGAAATTAAAGGACGCTTACTCCTTGGCAGGAAAGTTATGACCAACCTAGACAGCATATTAAAAACAGAGATGTTATTTTGCCAACAAAGGTCCATCTAGTCAAGGCTATGGTTTTTCCAGTGGTCATGTATGGATGTGAGAGTTAGACTATAAAGAAAGCTGAGTGCAGAAGAATTGATGCTTTTGAACTGTGGTGTTGGAGAACACTCTTGAGAATCCCTTGGACTGCAAGGAGATCCAACCAGTCCATCCTAAAGGAGATCAGTCCTGGGTGTTCATTGGAAGGACTGATATTGAAGCTGAAGCTCCAATACTTTGGCCACCTGATGTGAAGAGCTGACTCATTAGAAAAGACCCTGATGCTGGGAAAGATTGAGGGCAGGAGGAGAAGGGGACGTCAGAGGATGAGATGGTTGGATGGCATCATCGACTCGATGGACATGGGTTTGGGTGGACTCCTGGAGTTGGTGATGGACAGGGAGGCCTGGTGTGCTGTGGTTCGTGGGGTCATAAAGAGTCAGACATGACTGAGGGACTGAACTGAATAATGATTTCACAGAAATTTGAGTGTAGGTATAAATCTTCTTGATGAACAGAGACAAAAGATGATAATAGAAAATGAATTAAAATGAAACCAGCCAAAGGGATGTGTGATTTATCCTATTCAATAATTGACTAAATTAAAATTCTATCTTCTTGAAATATTTTATGAGTTATATTTCCCCTAGAAATTCAAATTTGAATCAAATTATGACCAAGATTTAGACTTTAATAATAATATTATATTACTTTTTACAATAATATTCTCAATTTTAAAAAACCAGCCATGCATGTTCAATGCTCAATCATGTCCAACTTTGTCACCCCATGAACTGTAGCCTGCCAGGCTCCTTGGTCCTTGGAATTTTCCAGGCAAGAATACTAGAGTTGGTTGCCATATCCTTCTCCAGGGGATTTTCCTGACCCAGGTATTGAACTCACATCTCTTGCATCTCCTCCACTGGCAGTCAGATTCTGTACCACTGTGCCACCCAGGAAACCTAAAAAGAAGCGAGGGAGTTTCTTTTATATTAATTGCACCTTTAATTTTTTTTTTGTGCAATTCATATCACAAAAGAAGACTATTATTAACATGTTTCTTTTTGTTTATTATAGAGAGATTTTTAAAAAGATAACTAACAAAATTCTAAACTGTGCTCTTAATGAATGCTGCAGAAAAACAAAGCCACCTTTTTAACTCTAATCAGTCCTTGAGTGTTCTGGACTTTATGAGGTACTTAATAAAAAGATACATGCAATGCTCTAAAAAACACACCATGGAAGATTTTTGCTCCTTTCAGTTTTCAAATTATTGTGAGTACCTAATGTTACCTTGGCTTTCCAGGTGGCTTAGTGGTAAAGAATCTACCTGCAAGCAGAGAAGACTAGGGAGAAGCAGGTTCAGTTCCTGGGTTGGAAAGATCCCTGGAGTAGGAAATGGCTACGCACTCCAGCATTCTTGCCTGGAGAATCAGAGGGACAGTAAAACCTGGTGGGCTACAGTCCATGGGTTGCAAAGAGTTGGACACAACTGAGTGAGTCTTACCTTTCATTAATTTTTTATGCCAGCCAATAGAAATTCTTGGGAAGATGGAAAAGTTCTCTAGTCTGCATGGCACAATATGGTAGACACTGGCTCCTTTAGGCTCTTGAGCACTTGAAATGTCACTTGTGTGACTGGTGAACTGAATTTTTTTTTAATTTTAATAAATTTAAAATTTAAATAGCCATACATTATCAGAGGCTACTATAAAACGCAGCACAATCTGACATATCATGCATTTATTTGTTTATATGTATGTTTTCTATTTCTTACCCCCAGGATTTATGTTTGATAAGAGTAGGATCTTTGTTTCTTTTTTGTTCACTATTATAACCTGAGTGATTGGGAAATGACCTATTCCTTTGTTTTTTGAGGTGTTATTTAGATATCCTCTAATATTTTGAAAATAATAGAAATTAAAAACTTTTTATTTTTAAAAATAACCTAGCAATATACTCTATAAAGCAAAGCTTAAAGAGATGTTAAAAGTCCTAAATTAAGAAAATAAAAATATCTCCTTAGGCAGCTCTTACTTTGCTTAATTTAGTACAAGGAAATCCATCAGCATTTCTCCAAGGAATCTCTCACTAGAACTTTGGGAATATATGTCACTTACTTTATTAGGATATCACAAGTTTAATAAAGCAGAAAACTGATAAAGTAATATGAGAACTAGACACTAGAACTCAAAAAAATTTAGGTCAAGAAGTTTATCATTTATCCACAAAAACTCACCTGCTTTGTGCTTTTGCTTCGGTCCATATTCCAATTAAGATAAGAGCCTAGTCTTTTAAGAAACAAAACATAATTATAAATTCATGTTGCATTTTCTCTTATCCTATATTATCATCAAATACTATCATAATTTCATAACTCTTGTTCCTATATCTTAACAGCAAATGAATCATAGAAGTTCATGCAGAGGTGAGTTGACAGGTTTACATTGAAATGCATTCACAGACCTAAGCCTTGCACCTAACACCTTCACTTTTCCAGCTTAAACTGAATTTTTAATTTTTTTAACTTTCTCTTTATTACTAGGATGTATCATAGGCAGAATAATGACCTCCCAAAGCTGTTCATACCCTGATTTCTGAAACCTGTGAATATATTACCTTGCATGGTAAAGAGACTGAAGATGTGATTAAGTATCTTGAAACTGGGAGATTATTCTGAATTATCCACATGGGCCCAATGTATTCACAAGGGTTCCTATAAACGGAAGGTGAGAGCGTTACGTTAGACAAGAAAAGTGACGATGGAGCAGAGGTCAGCATGATGTCATTGCTGGAAGAGTGAGTAAAGCCAACAGATTTTAACCCAATGAACCTAATTTTGAACTTCCAACCTCCCAAATTGTAGAATAATAAATTTGTGTTGTTTTAAGCTACTTAGTTTTTGATAATTTGTTACAATAACAATGGGAAATGGATCTATGTCTAAATGATTTATCATACAATTTGCAACTTTTTCGAGAGTAAGGGGAGGGGTTGTTAAATATGACAATGTGCAACAGCTAGAAATAAGGGATGTCCGTGTCAAATTGAGATGAATGTTAACCTATCTACGACGCCATTTTATAACTTTGATAGGAAGTGAGTTAGCTTTCATGATAGTTGTCCTTTCATATATACAGTATTGGATAGTCTAATATGAACTAATGCAATATTTAGATGAGTATAACAATTTCCTGAAAGTAAAGGTCAAAGTCCTATTGAGCACTTATAAACATGAAACTTCTTGGTCACGTTTTGCTATGGGTTTTTCTCCCTGAAGACCATCTCTTAGGAAACTTGGCTGTAAGCAACAAGTTCTAGTGTGATTATAAAGGCCAAACCAAACACAACCCAAAATACAATACCCTATTCTAATTATGAGAGAAACTTAAAAAAAAAATCCCAAAAAGGGACATTCTACAAAATATCTAAGCAGTAACCCTAAAAACTGCCAAGATCATCAAAAGCAATGAAAGTCTGAGGTACTGTCAAAAACAAGCATCAACTAAACAGATGGGATAATTTAATGTCCTGAATAAGACAGAGAAAGGCTATTAAAAAAAAATTGAGGAAATTTTAATGAAGTATAGACTTTGTAAATAATAATGTATAATACAGCTCATTAACTATAAAAAATGTACTATATTAATGTGATATGTCAATAACAGGAAAAACTGTGTGTAGGATATACTGGAGTGCTCTGTGCTATCTTTGTAACAATTCTGTAAGTCTAAAAACATTTATTAAAAATATTTATTTTAAAACACTTAAAAATTCTAATTAAAGCATTTTAGTTCAAAAACATATGAACACTAAAGTGAAAAGACAGAGCATCATATTTGTGACATCCATATCTGCATTTTAAATTCTGACAGCTGATACATTTCAAGTCCATGTCTCCTATAATCAGTATTATTTTATTTTTAGAACATTATTGATCATGATGACTTTTATTTACCATTAGGGCTCTAATCTACTCTGACTTTATGACAGATCTCAAAGTTTGAGAAGCTGACTTTTGAAGACAGTTATACAAATGTTGTTGTTCAGTCGCTAAGTCGTCTCCAACTCTTTGCGATCCCAGGGACTGGACTTCCCTGTCCTTTAGTATCTCCCAAACTTGGCTCAAATTTGTGTCCATTAAGTAGGTGACACTATCCAACCATCTCATCCTCTGCTGCCCTCTTCTTCTTTTACCTTCAATCTTTCCCAGCATCGGTGTCTTTTCCCATGAACTGGCTCTTCACTTCAGGTGGCCAAAGTATTACAGCTTCAACATCAGTCTTTCCAGTGAATATTCAGGGTTCATTTCCTTTAGGATTGACTGGTTTGATTGTACATAAACCTGATTTTGTGCTTGGTATTTTAGCAATTTTGACTTAGTAATCTAGGAGATGCAGTCTATAACCTGTAAAGGCGCTCATTGCCAGCAAGGCTGCCCTCAGTCACAGAGCTATTATGAGTCAAAGATGAGGAAACAAACCATCTTTTTTTTATAATGAGCAGTAGCCCCCAGTGAGAGCGGGGATGGACCTGTACTGGGGTTCTTGCTTCTATGGGCTTTAGACATATCTTTTCCATGAAAAGTGTCAACTTTTGTATGTGAAACAAAAGTTGAGGGAGCCACAACTAGCTATTTTATTCTAACTTCATGTCTAAGGATATTCCATAAAGGTTTGGGACTAAGGTTTTATTGCAAAGTGTAGTGTGGGTTTTCTTGTGATGAATCAACTTTATATTTCTCTCAGGAAGTTTTGGTGACAGTAAGTAACTTATCAAATATTTGGTTTTTAGTCATTTCTATTTCTTTCCATAACAGCCAAGGTTAGCATTTTCTATCTGGAAACTTTTGTAAATAGAGAATCTACCTTTAAATTATCAAATTCAAAAACTTAATATAGGCTTATGAATATAGAAGATAACTTTATTCATACATGTGACTTTTATAAAATTTTCAATAGTTAATTTCAATATATATATTACTATTAGTCTTATTATACATTAATATCTTAATATTTTTTCAACATTATGGTAACTTTTAGAAAGTATGTTTATATGTAATTAATTAATTATTTTAAATATAAGTAAATATTTTTTCAAATTTCTCAGTTTTACTATCTAATGTAAAAAAAGTTCAGAGTTACAGCCTGAAAGAAAGTGAAAGTATTTGTTGCTCAGTGGTGTCCGACTCTTTGTGACCCCATGGACTGTAGCCTGCCAAGTTCCTCTATCCATGCAGTTCTCCAGGCAAGAATACCAGAGTGGGTCGACATTTCCTTCTCTAGGGGATCTTCCCAGCCCAGGGATCAAAACTGGGTCTCCCCTGTTGCAGGCAAGATTCTTTACCATCTGATCCACCAGGGAAGCCCCTGGAACAAAAGCAATTTGGGTACCGAATAACTTAAGAATATTAGCAGATTCCAAACAAAATGATTTCAAATCACTGCCTTAGAAATACAGGATCTAAGATCTAAGTAGTCTGGAAGCCTGAGGAGCAACAGGAGAGTTGAGGAGTAAGAGTGTGAATATTGCAAGTCCTAGAGATGACTTACTCTTCAGAGACCTATGGGTTATTGGACATGATGGAGAAAGATTTACATCGATACCTTTAATACCCTGTCTTTGTATGCATTCCAGAACCTGAAAAGGAGCTGTATACTTGAATTGAAATTTTCAGTCATTGTTTTAGGCCTTACTGTTGATTTTTTAAAAAGATTATATGCAGGGAAAGAATATTTGAAGATCTCAATTACTTTGTTTTACATACACATGCCAGTATACATGTGTATGTATGTGTGTGTGAAGAAATGTACAGAAGATTACCAAAAAAAAGACCAGAAAATTATACTCTAGATTTATAACATAGACTTCCTGGGGGAAAAGGAGAGAAAATGGTGTGCTCATGAATAAAATCACTTTATATAAAATGGTGTTTGTCTATATGTATGTATTGCTTTTATAACAGATTTTTTAGAAGAGATGTTAAGCATTTTTCTTCTAGCTTATGGGAAATCCATTTTTAGTGAATCAGAAAGCTGCTGAGTAGTATATATCTCATATAATCTTACCTTAATAACAAAGAAAATTACTGCTTATCTTGTATGTGAATGTATGTTTGTATAACTGCTATTTGTTGACAACAGAAAAGGAATGAAAACATATATGAGGACATTAGCACTGGCTATCTCAGTGAGATGTTAAAGAGAAGCAAAGAATGATAATTAGCTTTGCCTTTATATATTTTGTAATGCGTTGTTTCAATTATTTAAAGAAGCATGTATTATTCCAGTAATGTAAAAAGATACATTTTTTGATAAACTTTAATATGAAATGATGTTTATCATGCATGTTAAAAACAGATCACAGAGCAATCTGTATAGCAATCCCATTTTAAAAATAATTAGGGATGTTTGTGTATGTGTGTGTGTGTATGCCAAAGTAAAACTGTATCTGTTGTTCCAAAACTTTTTCTAAGACACAAAACTGAGTTTGGAAACTTGCTGAGTACCAGATCGCACTCTAAATTCACATAGCTAACAATGAACTGATGATTGTTGTAATCTGACTCCTTTATCACTTAGAGATGATAAAGCCTCAGGAGCAATAGAAGAAAAAAAATAAAAGAGCGTAACAGAACAAGACCATGGCCTTTCCCTTCCACATGACGGAAGTAGAGTCATTAATCTGACTATATTGAAAGACAAGGACCAAAACTTTGGATCAATTTTTGGATAATAATTTCCCAACACACTATCCAAGTGGCTAATGGTACTTGGAAGTTATGGAATCAGAGCAGGATGCTAGTAATGAATGTGTTATATGAAAGTAGGGGAGAGGGTGAGGGTTGGTTTAAATGATTACTGCAACCTTTAGGAAAAATAACACCACTTAATGTTATGAGTTCAGTAATTGTGTATTATAATTACATACATCTAAATGACTGGACAAATACACACTGCTGTGATAATGATGCTTCTATCTGGTTGGTGGACTCATGGAAAGGTCTCATTTTCCTATCTTTTTGTAAATGTTTTAAATTTGCTGCTAGAATGAATATACATGTTAGTTTTCAATTCTATTGCATTATTTTTTCTACATATGATATAAACATCACTCCTAATAACATGTATTATCAATTTGATATCTAATATATTTTGTCTCCGACTTTAAACTTTACACAGAATTTCTGGAAATGTTAAAGCATTGACAACACTGGCTATATTTGCTAATAATTTGCTTAGCAGAGAGAGGCATTGCTTTCAACTTTTTCTAAAAATGTAGTGCATAGCTTCTTCATTCTTGCAACTATTCAGCAAAGATTCACCAGGACAACTTTGTGCTAAGACTAATTAGAGAGAGATTTTCCCTATAGTAGATAACTGCCATTTATTATCTCTCATCTTCTTGGGCCCATCTTGTTAGAACAGAAAACTATTAGACATTAGAAACATTTTCCTTATGATGTGTTATATCATCTTTTAGACAGAATATAATAAATCAACAGCTTTCCAATAAACTCTTTTCTTTCTATTCTGGTAATCAGCAGAACTTTAACAGAAATATATTTCATAGCTTTGGTGGCCTTGACAATCATTTCCAGTGCTGATAATTACCAGGGAAATTTGGTTTATCCTAAAGCTAGTATGAATTTGAAACTGATCTCTTTCACCCCTGAAAAAATTATTTTCTTCCTATCACAGATATAATTTTATTTTACATGACATAATGCATACATGCCATCTTTACCCTATGAAAGTCCAGCTCCTAAAACCCACTTAAGTGTTGTGAGACTAGAACTATTGATCTCTTATTTTTTTTATGACATTTAAAGATTATGAAGAGAGACGAACATATTTACAAAAGAAAATACTGATAAGTATATATCCACATAAATGTACTTGTAGATATTTTTGTATAAATATGTATAAAATGCATAAGTATGCTGATTCACCTATGTCAGATAATTTAAAATATGCTGGGAAAGATTGAAGGCAGGAGGAGAAGGGGATCAGAGAGGATGAGATGGTTGAATGGCATCACTGACTCAACTGACATGAGTTTTAGCAAGGTCTGGGAGACGGTGAAGAACAGAGGAGTCTGGCGTGCTGGGTCCATGTGGTCTCCAAGAGTCAGACACAACAGAGTGACTAAACAACAACAGCAACAATCAGGTGAATTATTAATTCATGATAAGAATTATGATATTGCATGCTTATTTATAAATTCATATCTCTACAGCAAGTTACTGGATAGTCCAATTAGTTCTGATTTTCTGACATCATTCCCTACTCTATCTTGATATTAAAAAAAAAAGAAGAAGGTTCTTAATCATTTCAAAATTGAATTCAACCTGAAACCATTCTTATTTACTCTTGAAAAGGTTTCTGTTTGAGAGGGGAAAAATCTTTTGAGCCAGTCTAACTATATTGGAAGTTTTTATTAAGGTTTTGCTTCATAAAACATATCACCAAATAATTATCTAAATGTGTGCTCATGCTGTAAGGAATTATCTTATGTATCAGTGTAATACAAATGGGTTTTTTTTCCCCTTTCAGGAAGAAATAGGCTAAGAGTAGGACAATACAAACAAGCACCACATTTATGCTGGTATTCATTCTTAAGAAAGCAAAATCTGACCACTATTTTAATTATTGAAATATTTGATTATTTCTGTTACTGATTATTTTGCAAACATTATTAATAACTTGATTCTGTTGCTTTAGTTGTTAATTCTCTAAAATATATGATGTACAGTATGGCAAATTCCTCTAAATTTTGTTTTCCATAGTGGTTCTGCCCTTTCCTCAACTCAGAGGGCATGTTATCTGCAAGATAGGGAATGATGTCATTTTATGCAGAGAATAATTTACCACCTGCTAGAAGGAGGAGGCTTACTGTGGCAGCTGCATCACTGATTTGAAAAAGCAGCAAAATATAAATGTATAGACGAGCATGTCAGTGTAATGGGTTGGGAAGTGTAACGTGCTTTCCCCAACAACAGCTGGAAAATTATACCAAGCTGAAAATAGTATCTATTGGCTTCAAACCAAATGTTTCCATCACTAGTACTACACATAGCAAAAACACTACTCATAAATGAATTCCATATTTTGTTTGCAGAAGCATTTTCACTGCAAGAGGGAAGGTGGCGGTGAGAACTCAGGAAAAGATATGCTTTATGACCCTATTCATTTTCATATATGACTAGGAGTCTTCAGACAAATAAGCAAGAAATAATAACACTTGAATCCCTTAGGTTTCTCTTTAAAGACTGATCTCACATGAAGTACCAAGTTTTTAAAAGAAATGTGAAATATCCTTTGGAGCTTTATAAAATGCCAGTAATGACTTCAGAAATAATTTGTTTGCTTCCAAATAACGAATTTAGTAATTGTGAATGAAAAGAAAGTTCTGTGTGTTTGTAAAGCATTTCGTAAAAAGATGGGTCTCTGCAGCACATACAATCAAATTGTATGAATCTGCAAATAATGTTTCTAATAGAGTTTGCAAACAATGACTGTGTGGATCAAAATAAACAGTGGAAAATTCTGAAAGAGATGGGTATAACAGACCACCTGACCTGCTTCTTGAGAAACCTGTATGCAGATCAGGGAGCAACATTTAGAACTGGACATGGAACAACAGACTGGCTCTAAATAGGAAAAGAAGTATGTCAAGGCTGTATATTGTCACCCTGCTTATTTAACTTACATGCAGAGTACCTCATGAGAAATGCTGGGCTGGAGGAAGCACAAGTTGGAATCAAGATTGCCGGGAGAAATATCAATAACCTCAGATATGCAGATGACACCATCCTTTTGGCAGAAAGTGAAGAAGAACTAAAGAGCCTCTTGATGAAAGTGAAAGAGGAGAGTGAAAAGTTGGCTTAAAGCTCAACATACAGAAAACTAAGATCATGGCATCCGGTCCCATCAATTCATGGCAAACAGATGGGGAAACAGTGGAAACAGTGGCTGACTTTATTTTGGGGGGGCTCCAAAATCACTGCAGATGGTGATTGCAGCCCTGAAATTAAAAGACGCTTACTCCTTGGAAGGAAAGTTATGACCAACCTAGATAGCATATTAAAAAGCAGAGACATTACTTTGTCAACAAAGGTCCATCTAGTCAAGGCTATGGTTTTTCCAGTAGTCATATATGGATGTGAGAGTTGGACTGTGAAGAAAGCTGAGTCTGAAGAATTGATGCTTTTGAACTGTGGTGCTGGAGAAGACTCTTCAGAGTCCCTTGGACTGCAAGGAGATCCAACTAGTCCATCCTAAAGGAGATCAGTCCTGGGTGTTCATTGAAAGGACTGATGTTGAAGCTGAAACTCCAATACTTTGGCCACCTGATGTGAAGAGCTGACTTATTTGAAAACACCGTGATGCTGGGAAAGATTGAGGGCAGGAGGGGAAGGATACGACAGAGGATGAAATGGTTGGATGGCATCATCGACTTGATGGACATGGGTTTGGGTGGACTCCGGGAGTTGGTGATGGACAGGGAGGCCTGGCTTGCTGCTGTTCATAGGGTCACAAAGAGTCAGACATGACTGAGCGACTTAACTGAACTGAAATGAAACAGTGACTAATGTAGACTTCTGTTTTTTAAATTGAAGAACAATTACAAGGTGTTTTTTCTTATTGGTTTTTAAGAACAGAGGAAAGAATGAAGACTAAGGCCATGTTACTTTCACTTGCAACACCTGGAGTAGGAGATGCCCAGTGATGTCTGCAATAGCGGCAAATATCTTGTATTCACACTCAATTATTTAATCAGTGACATTCTAAATGTCTCATTTTAAAAGTAACTCAAATATAATGTTTTCATCCATTGTTCTTCACTGACTTCAGTGAAAAACTTTTTGTAATTCCTACTACTATTTTAGACATGTTTTCTTTCTTTAATTTGTGTTGGAGTTCCTTGATGGAGCCAAAGCAAAAACAACACCCAGTTGTGGATGTGACTGGTGATGAAAACAAGGTCCAATGCTGTAAAGAGCAATGTTGCCTAGGAACCTGGAATGTTAGGTCCATGAATCAAGGCAAATTGGAAGTGGTCAAACAGGAGATGGCAAGAGTGAACGTCGACAGTCTTGGAATCAGCGAACTAAGATGGACTGGAATGGGTGAATTTAACTCATATGACCATTATATCTACTATTGTGAGCAAGAATCCCTTTTAAGAAATGGAGTAGCCATCACAGTCCACAAAAGAGTCCAAAATGCAGTACTTGAATTCAGTCTCAAAGATGAAAGAATGATCTCTCATCATTTCAAGGCAAACGGTAATCCAAGTCTATGCCCCGACCAGTAATGCTGAAGAACCTGAAGATGAACGGTTCTGTGAAGACCTACAAGACCTTTTAGAACTAACACCCAAAAAAGATGTCTTTTTCATTATAGGGTACTGGAATACAAAAGCAGGAAGTCAAGAAACACCTGGAATAACAGGTAAATTTGGCCTTGGAGTACAGAATGAAGCAGGGCAAAGGCTAATAGAGTTTTGCCAAGAGAATGCACTGGTCATAGCAAACACATTTCTAACAACACAAGAAAAGACTCTACACATGGACATCACCAGATGGTCAATACCGAAATCAGATTGGTTATATTCTTTGCAGCCCAAGATGGAGAAGCTCTATACAGTCAGCAAAAACAAGACTGGGAGCTGACTGTGAACTCCTTATTGCCAAATTCAGACTGAAATTGAAGAAAGTGGGGTAAACCACTAGACTATTCAGGTATGACCTTAGTCAAATCCCTTATGATTATACAGTGGAAGTGACAAATAGATTTAAGGGACTAGATCTGATAGATAGAGTGCCTGAGGAACTATCGATGGAGGTTCGTGTCATTGTACAGGAGACAGGGGACAAGACCATACCCAAGAAAAAGAAATGCAGAAAAGCAAAATGGCTGTCTGAGGAGGCCTTACAAATAGCTGTGAAAAGAAGAGAAGTGAAGAGCAAAGGATAAAGGGAAAGATATACCCATTTGAATGCAGAGTTCCAAAGAATAACAAGGAGAGATTAGAAAGCCTTCCTCAGTGAGCAATGCAATGAAATAGAGGAAAACAATAGAATGGGAAAGACTAGAGATCTCTAAGAAAATCAGAGATACCAAGGGAATATTTCATGCAAAGATGGGCTCAATAAAGGACCAAAATTGTATGGACCTAACAGAAACAGAAGATATTAAGAAGAGGTAGCAAGAATACACAGAAGAACTGTACAAAAAAGATCTTCATGACTGAGATAATCACCATGATGTGATCACTGACCTAGAGCCAGACATCCTGGAATGTGAAGTTAAGTGGATCGTAGGAAGCATCACTGAGAACAAAGCTAGCAGAGGTGATGGAATTCCAGTTGAGCTATTTCAAATCCTGAAAGATGATGCTGTGAAAGTGCTGCACTCAATATATCAGCAAATTTGAAAAACCCAGCAGTGGCCACAGGACTGCAAAAGGTCAGTTTTCCTTCCAATCCCAAAGAAAGGCAATGCCAAAGATTTCCCAAACTACCACACAATTGTACTCATCTCACAGGCTAGTAAAGTAATGCTCAAAATTCTCCAGCCAGGCTTCAGCAATACATGAACTGAGAACTTCCAGATGTTCAAGCTGGTTTCAGAAAAGGCAGAGGAACCAGAGATCAAATTGCCAATATCAGCTGGATCATCGAAAAAGCAAGAGAGTTCCAGAAAAACATCTATTTCTGCTTTATTGACAATGCCAAAATGTTTGACTATGTGGATCACAATAAACTGTGGAAAATTCTGAAAGAGATGGGTATAACAGACTACCTGATCTGCCTCTTGAGAAACCTATATGTAGGTCAGGAATCAACAGTTAGAACTGGACATGGAACAGTGGACTGGTTCCAAATAGGAAAAGGAGTATGTCAAGGCTGTATATTGTCACCCTGCCTATTTAACTTATATGCAGAGTACATCATGAGAAACGCTGGGCTGGAGGAAGCACACGGTGGAGTCAAGATTGCCGGGAGAAATATCAATAACCTCAGATAAGCAGATGACAGCACCCTTATGGCAGAAAGTGAAGAGGAGACTCTCGACGAAAGTGACAGAGGAGAGTGAAAAAGTTGGTTTAAAGCTCAACATTCAGAAAATTAAGATCATGGAATCCAGTCCCATCATTTTATGGCAAATAGATGGGGAAACACTGGCTGACCTTATTTTTTTGGTCTCCAAAATCACTGCAGATGGTGATTGCATCCATGAAATTAAAAGACGCTTACTCCTTGGAAGGTAAGTTATGACCAACCTAGACAGCATATTAAAAAGCAGAGACATTACTTTGTCAACAAAGGTCTGTCTAGTCAAGGCTATGCTTTTTCCAGTGGTCATGTATGGATGTGAGAGTTGGACTATAAAGAAAACTAAGTCCGAAAAATTGATTCTTTTGAATTGTGGTGTTGGAGAAGGCTCTTGAGAGTCCCTTGGACTGCAAGGAGATCCAACCAGTCCATCCTAAAGGAGATCAGTCCTGGGCGTTCATTGGAAGGACTGATGTTGATGCTGAAACTCCAATACTTTGGACACCTGATGCGAAAAGCAGATTCATTTGAAAAGACCCTGATGCTGGGAAAGATACAGGGCATGAGGAGAAGGGGACGACAGAGGATGAGATGATGGATGGCATCACTGACTCAATGGACATGAGTTTGGGTAGACTCCGCGAGTTGATGATGGACAGGGAGGCCTGGCGTGCTGCGGTTCATGGGGTCGCGAAGAGTCGGACACGCCTGAGCGACTGGACTGAACTGGTGAACCATTGCTGTACAGTGTTTTATTATTTTCTACTGTACAGCAAACTGAATCAGCTCTAAGTATATATGTATCCTCTCTTTTTTAGATTCTGTTCACATGTAGGACATTACAGATTATCAAGAAGAGTTCCCCGTTATACAGTTATTCTTTCTTGTTATCTGATTTACACGCAGTAGTGTGTATATGTCAAACCCAATCTTCCAGTTTATCCCTTCCCCCTTTCCCTTTGGCAACCATTACTTTTATTTTTCTACATCTGTGATTCTATTTATGTTAGTTTCCACATATAAGTGACATATATTTGTCTTTCTACATCTGAATTACTTCACTCAGTATGACAATCCCTCCGTCCAGCCATGTTGTTGCAAATAGCATTATTTTATTTCCTTCTTGTGGTTAAGTAATATTCCATTGCATATATCTATATCATATATATATATATATATCATAGATATATATGTGTGTGTGTGTGTGTGTGTGTCCATATATATCTTCTGTATCTGTTTCTTTATCCTTTTCTCTGTTGGTGAACATTTAGGTTGCTTCCATGTCCTGGCTACTGTAAACAGTGCTTCAGTGAACACTGGAATACTTGTATCTTTTGGAACTATGGTTTTCTCCATACATATCCCATGAGGATTTATAGGACAGGCTCCGCTGTCCATGGGGCTTCTGAAGGCAGGAATACCCTA
The DNA here is from genome assembly GCF_023699985.2 of Odocoileus virginianus. Lineage (NCBI taxonomy): Eukaryota > Metazoa > Chordata > Mammalia > Artiodactyla > Cervidae > Odocoileus > Odocoileus virginianus. Next base: position 23,920,535 of record NC_069707.1, read on the forward strand.
GTGGGTTGCCAATACTCCTCCAGGGGATCTTCTCAACTCAGGGATTGAACCCAGGTCTCCCTCATTGCAGGCAGATTCTTTATGAACTGAGCTACCAGGGAAGCCCTCATATATATGTACAGGAGTGGCACTGTTGGATCCTCTGATAGCTCTATTTTTAGTCTTTTTTAAGGAGCCACCATACTGTTTTCTGTAGCGAGTGTACCAAGTTACATTCCCACTAACAGTATGAGAGGTAATTCTTTTCTCCAACCCCCTGTCTAGCATTTATTGTTTGTAGATTTTTTGATGATTGCCATTTTGACTGGTGTGAGGTGATACTTCATTGTAGTTTTGATTTTCATTTCTCTGATAATTAGTGATGTTGAGCGTCTTTTCATGTGCCTCTTGGCCATCTGTATATGTACTTTGGGGAATCTTAGATCTTCAGCCCATTTTTTGATTGAGTTTTTTTTTTTTTTTATACTGAGCTGCATGAGCTCTTCGTATGTTTTGGAGATTAATCCCTTGTCACGTCATTTGCAAATATTTTCTCCCATTCTGCATATTGTCTTTCAGTTTTGTTCATACTTTCCTTTGCTGTACAAAAGTTTTTAAGTTCAATTGAGTCCCATTTGTTTATTTTTGTCTCTATTTTAATTATGCTAGGAGGTGAATGAAATAAAATATCTAGACATTTTTATAGAGTCATTTTTAAGCATTAACTAGGTAATTTATTCCTTAATGGCAGTATATTGATCATTTAAGTAAAGGTCAAGATTTATTTAAAACTGGATTCACGTGGCAGGTAATTGCATGATTAATTCTCTAATAGTGTTTAAATTTGATACTTAAATAGGAAAACATCAAATTTTAGCATGTGTTTTTTTAATGAAATATTTTCATCAGAACTTTCTCTTGGTTTTATTTTTGTTTAAAAATGTATCAAAAATTGCACATTAAAAGCAAATGCCATCTTTGGCTATTGGACATTTTCACAGTAGTAGATAATTTAGTGGTTTGAAATCTACATTTTCTCTGTACATTATTCTCTGTCTGGCATGAAGCAATCTTATGTAGATACCCCAACTAAGACTTTCCTTAGTATCTTCTACTTATATTTTTGAGCCCTTGATTGAAGTAAAAAGAGTCCTTTTGCTTGAAAAGTGCAGAATGTAAGAATAAGAGAATCTGCATATAGGTTACAGGAGAGCTAACCTTTGGTTTGATAATATTACTGAATCAATGAGTCATTTCATTGATCACGTGAAGACTGAAAGCACACTGAGATTGTGAAACAAATCAATAATAGAAAAGACTTCTGTTGAAGTTGGTATTTCCTTTTTATTTTCTTTATTAATGCTTGGAATGAAGAGTTGATATGCCTTAGTAATCACTGATTCATTTTTATTTGTGTGGATCTAGTTTTTGTGACTGTTGGTTAGATACTGCATCAATGTTGCATCCTGGGACTTTGCTATACCCAACTCATCTCAAGTGAAACCAGTGAGTGATTTTCACAGTGTATTATGATTCTCAAATCAGTTCAGAGAGGGACAGATTTTGACTCTTCAAAATTCAAGACCTGTTGACTGACCTGTTCTCTGCCATGTCTCCATAAGTAATTTTGCAGCTAATGAAACCCAGAGTGTAGAATCTCTCGAGAAGGCTCTAGACTACTGAGGCTGCTGTATGACTGACTCCAGCACTCATCTCCCCATGTACTGACCCAGCATGCAGAGTTGACCCAATGCCAAGGCCACCAACCCTGACCAGTTCCCTTACTTTCCTTCACCAAGGACAGCATTTTCACCCTGCATCCCAGCCCAGTTATTTGGGATTGATGCTCTGCTTATAATTTGCCAGTCCTATTCTCCAAAGGTAGATTCTACCCCATAGCTCTCACCCATAGGCAAAGCCTTTCCATCTACCCACTTCTCATGTATTCACTGGTGCATTTTGTAGTTTGGGGACAGATGAGGATCTTAGCATCATTTTGGTTATTTCTGAGTTCTGTTATTTGGTCAAAGAACATAGTCTTCAAGCAATGAACTTTTTGAAATGTACTGATGATTCTCTTGGGAGATAGAATATGATGTGATTTTTAAATAAGTATCAGATGTATGCTTAAAAAGAGTGTCTTCAGGGATATGTAAAGTAAAATATATCAAATTTATGAATACTTTTATACTTTTATTGTCTATAAATTTTCTCTATTAGTTTTCAAGAATGATTTATTAAAATTTATTATTCCCACTATTGATTTATCTATTTCTTTTTATCATTTCTTATTTCTTTGCCGGTTATAAGTCTCTATTATGACCATATTTTATTACTATTATAATGAGTCAAGCTATTGTTCAACTGTTGGTATGAAAATAAGTTTTTATTGATTTTTTTTTTTTTACTTTAAAATAGATTTCTCTGATGTGTTTATTGGTCTAGCATATGTTAGTGTGCACATCCATTATATAACTTTTTCTATTCTTTCATTTTCAATATTTATGCATCATTATTTCTAAGTGTACCTTGTAGAAAATATAGCTACTTTCAGGGAGAAGTTGCTGATGTGCACAATTTCAGCCTTCTGGTTAGTGTAGTGTGTATAGACCATTTAAAATGATCAAATGATCACAATCACTTTTCTATCAAGACATCTCTCTCCTAACTTACAAATATTTGTATGTCTTTTTTTGATCTTGAACTTCTCCTATGCTAACTTTCAGTGAAAGATCAAATTTTTCCTATTTTTTAAGAAGTTATAATTCTGTTCTTTTTTGTACTTCTTTTTTTTTAAACTTTTAATCCATTTTATGCATATTTTTCTCATTGATATTTGAAATTAAACAATGTTTATATTCTACTCTCAAACACATACTTTTGTAAAATGCCAAATCTTGGTTCATTCCTTCTCATCACTTCAATTCAATGTATATTGATGTAAGTGGGAAGTTCAGTTCCAAATTAAGAGCTTGGGAATTGGGAAAAATAATAGTACTTATTTCACAGGGGTTTTGTAAAGTTTGAATATTACTTATTATATTAATTATTTCTACCTGTGACTTAAACATAAACTCTCAATATTAGCAATGAATAATATCATTATTATGGATAACTGTTTTTCTGTCTTATTTATTCTTAGTTATATGATAAACTGGGCTTCCCCGGAGCTCAGCTGGTGAAGAACCCTCTTGAAATGGAGGAGACCACAGTTCGATTCCTGGGTCAGGAAGTTTACCTGGAGAAGGGATAGGCTACCCACTCTGGTATTACTGGGCTTCCCTGGAGGCTCAGTCAGTAAAGAATCTATCTGCAATGCAGGAGACCCCAGCTGAATCCCTGGGTTTGAAAGATCCCCTGGAGGAGAGCATGGCAACCCACTCTGGTATTCTTGCCTGGAGAATCCCATGGACAGAGGAGCCTGGTGGGCTACAGTCCAAGTCAGACACTACTGAGAGTCTAAGCCTGCACACACACACACACACACACGATAAATCTCACTCCTTTTAATGCTATTTTTGCTGGAGTTAATCAGATGGTTTTTAGAGAAGGGTCAGTGGGTGATGATATAGCTAAAAATATTTTCATTTTGAATTTAAATATTATTCTTGATATAAAATTAAGAATTTACTCCTTGCAATGCAAAATATATAAATTTGTTAATGTCTTCTTGAATATATTGTTGCAACTGGGTATCCAAATTTTATTCAATCAGATATTTTTGAAGATGTTCTGCTTTTATCTCTCTGGAGACTTAGAAACTTCTCTTTGCCTTTGATGTTCTTAAATTTCACTGTGCTGTCTAAATCTGTTAAGCCCTCACCAGCCTTTTCTGTTTAGAATCTTACAGGGTCTTACTTACAACCTAATGCTGAATATATTTTTCCATCTTTTATAAATCCTCAATAATTATTTCTTCAACTATTTCCTATCTTCCCATTCTTGAAATTCATGTACACATATGTGTGTGTGAATATATATATATATACATATACATGTATGTGTATATATATATAAACTTACAGTAATCACAACAAATATATTAACTTAGAGCAAAGAGCGTGTTTTTTTTTTTTTTTTTAGAGAGTAGTACTTCTATCACTTATAATAATTAGTGTTGGCAGCTCAGTGTATTAATATAGGGCAGACTGATTTTTAATAAGTTCTCTTACCATTTAAAATTTTTCTTTCTAAAATATATCTCTTATTGCCTACAGATAAGATGAAACTGTTCCCTTGGACCTATTCATATACCCTTGATTTGACACTGATCAGGACAATGTGTTTCTGAAAAAGCTGTGACATAACATCCATGTAGTTTATCAACCCTCTTCATTACACCTTTATTGCTGGAGCAAATACAGTCAGCAAAATTCACAGTAACATTTGACTTTAAAGTAAAGAGAAGATTGTTTAAGAATAGCAAATGTAATTTGTGAGTAAATGTTAAGATTTCTGGAATTTTTAAAGTTAAAAGTGTTCCCATGTTAAAAAGCCACAAGCTCATATTATAAATGCTTATCATTTTTAATAAGCAAAGGCTCATTGAAATGAATGAGATTTTTGCATCATTTTACCCAAAGCAATTTTGTGTAATAAGAGAAATTCCTTTGAGGTAGTCTGTTATGGAATTTAACTTAAGCTCAGTAAATTGTTTTTCTACTTCTTTGGAAATGAGAATTTATAAAAAGTGAATGCATATGAAGGTATAATAAATAAATAAATAAAAGTGAAACTATTGCTAGTGATGTCATTTTTAAAATGCAAGAAAAATTTAGTTATATTTTTACATCAAGTCATTTGCAAAAATATCAAGCCCTCTAAGACTAACATTTGAAAGCTTAACTGAGGCAGTGAGCAACGCTAATTCTAATAATTGAAAGAGAAAACTCATCTTTGAAAGAGGTTTGTCCCTATCTTTCCAACTTCATTTCTCCCTACTGCTGTTACTGCTCCTCGGCTCTGCACTGAAATCCCAGCCACTCCAGACTCATTGCTTATCTGCACAGATGCTGTCTCATACCTCTGTGCCTTAATTCATTTTCTTCACTGTCATATGCACTTCTCTCTTATTTTAAAGACATTTAAATACTACTCTTCTTTCAAGGTCTATTTGTAACATCTGAAAAATCTGTCTTGCTCAGAATACATCATCCTCTCCTCTGTGACGGAAAGAAAAAGGTTCTTTGCTTTTACATCACTGAATATATAATTAGTGTATATGAATTTATACACTCATGTCTATCTATCTATCCATCTATTCATCTATCTGTATGATTAGGATATATGAATTATCTGGCATAAAAAATAAAGATGCTTTACTTTTAAATCTTCTCTTGCCTCTAAGTTAGAAAGTAATCATCCAGGTATGTAGGACTTTCTATGGGTTCATAATAGGGACAAGAACAGAATGTGAAAGCACTGAAATGTCATTTATGACTCAGCTATAAAGAACAAAATAACATTGCAGTGACATGAGTGGACCTAGAAAGTGTCATACTGAGTGAAGTAAGTCAGACAGAGAAAGACACATACATGACATCGATCACATGTGGAATCTAAACAAATAGTATGTGTGCTTAGTTTCTCAGTCATGTCTGATTCTTTGTGATCCCTTGGACTATAGCCTACCAGGCACCTCTGTCCGTGGGGATTCTCCAGGCAAGAATACAGGAGTGGGTTGCCATGCCCTCCTCCTGGGGATCTTCCCAACTCAGGGATCAAACCCAGGTCTCCTGCATTGCAGGTGGATTCTTTACCATCTGAGCCACCAGGAAAGCCCATGAAATAGTTACAGATGTAGAAAAGAAGCCCAAGTTAACCAAGGGGGAGAGAAAGGATAAACTGAGAGACTGGGATTGACATATACACATTACTATATATAAAATTTGTTGTTGTTGTTTAATAACTAGTGAAAGTGAATGTGCTCAGTTGTGTCCAACTCTTTGTGACCCCATGGATTATACAGTCTATGGAATTCTCCAGGCCAGGATACTGGGGTGGGTAGCCATTCCCTTCTCCAGGGGATCTTCCCAACCCAGTGATCTAACACAGGTCTCCCGATGCAGGTGGATTCCTTACCAGCTGAGCCACAATGGTATGTCCAACTCTTTTGTGATCCCATGGACTGTAGCCCACCAGGCTCCTCTGTTCATGGGGATTTCCCAGGCAAGCCTATGTGCCATTTCCTTCTCCAAGGCATCTTCCTGACCCAAGGATTGAGCCCACATCTCCAGTATTGGCAGACAGACTCTTTACCACTGAGTCACCAGGGGAGCATATAATATATATATATATACACACACACACACACACATATAGATAAACAATAAGAACCTACAGTATAGCACAGGGAACACTACTAAATACTCCATGATGATCTACATGGGAAAGAACCTAAAAACAGTTGTGGATCTATGTATATGTGTAATTAATTCACTTTGCTATAGAGCAGAAACTAACACAACATAGTAAATCAACTATACTCCTGCAAAAACTAATCTAAAAAATAAAAGTAAAAGATCACCATGACTGGCTGCTGCTGTGCATGGTGATGTCACACCCTCCCCTGCCAGGACAGTGGTGCTGATTTTGATACAGTTAAATCACAATTTCTCATCTACAAAGTAGGTTTAGACTCTGTTGTCTAACTTGCCGTTGTCCTTAGAGTGTGTGTTGTGTGTGTGTAGTTGTTGTTGTGTTTGATGAAAGTGTTGCTTATTAGCCAACCAACAGTAATTAATATATTTATCTTCTCAAACTTCCAGGGAACACTGGAAGGAGACAGGACCTGGAATAGCAGAGCACACGTTGGATTATGCTTTGCTATTACTTTAAACTGAATAACACAGGGATAAGGCACAGGTGCGGAAGTGATGTCATTTATTTCTCTCTTTGACAAATTAAGACCCAAAGTAAAGAGAAATTGTGATGCTGATAAAACTTTCCCTTCCAAAATATGTTAGAGAAAGTTGACTCTTGGATTTGAAAGTGTGTAAGAAACTCATGTTTATAATAAAGAATAATAAGCATGGTAAACTTTCTATAATTTTCAACCCTCAACACAATATTTGAATTGTTGTTATTTAGTCATTAAGTCATGTCAGACTGCATTGAGACCCCATGGACTCTAGCCCCCCAAGCTCCTCTGTCCGTGGGATTTCCCAGGCAAGAATACTGGAGTGGGTTGCTATTTCCTTCTCCAGGGAATCTTCCCAACCCAGGGATCAAACCTGTGTCTCCTGCATTGGCAGGCATATTCCCAGAGTCACCTGGGAAGTTACATTTGAATTAGTTGGTGTTAAATATTAGATAAATGATAGAGAGAAAGAAGGGAGAGAGGAATGAAGGAAAACAGTGTAAATACCATTAAATTGTGTGCTCATTATTTTGAAGCCCATTATAATGGAATTTAGCCTGTGTTACATGTAGAAAATATAATCTGACTTTCTGTCCTTTTTTTAAAAAGCACCACAGACAGTATTAACAAGGAACAGGTCAAAGAAACAAAAAGAAACATAATTCTATATTTTGACTGAAGGCTGTAGAAACCCCCTGTTTCCTCTGGGGTTTATTTCCCACCTCTGTTGAGGCTGCTAGGGATATATCCTACTTTCTATTCTGCTTGCATTTTGAATGAAATTATTTAAATTGTCTGCTAACATTTCTTTCTTCTGTATTTTAGCCTACCAGTTAAGTAATAGATTCACAAAAGTTGTTTCTTTTTCTTTCTTCATGTCACTGTGTATTATCTACCTAGATTTAGCCATGACAGTATTTAAGATAAATTTCAGTCATATGTCAAAAATTAGAAGGGCTTTAAAAATGTTGATACTGTTTACTCCCTGCACTCAAAAAGATAAGCAGAATTTTGTATTGTTGATTCTTTTTCCATTTAAATGATGGTTTGCTACTTTAGATTTCCCAAATATGCATATTCACAATAATTAAAGGTTATTGTTAATATTTATCTTTAAAACATGGTTAATTAATTACCGACTGCATAGAGGGAACTTCAGTACTATTAAAAATGGGTAATATTATTTTCTATATATAGGTCTTTTGTTTCTTTAGGTAGATTTATTCCTAAATATTTTATTCTTTTCATTGCAATGGTGAATGGAATTTTTTCCTTAATTTCTCTTTCAGTTTTCTTGTTGTTAGTGTACAGGAATGCAAGGGATTTGTGTGTATTAATTTTATACCCTGTAACTACTATATACATTGATTAGCTCTAGTAATTTTCTGGTGGTATCTTTAGGGTTTTTATGCAGAGGATCATGTCATCCACAAACAGTGAGAGTTTTACTTCTTCTTTTCCAATCTGAATTCCTTTTATTTCTTTTTATTCTCTGACTGCTGCAGCTAAAACTTCCAAAACTATGTTGAATAGTAGTGGTGAGAGTTGGCACCCTTGTCTTGTTCCTGACTTTAGGGGAAGTGTTTTCAATGTTTCACCATTGAGGATAATGTTTGCTGTGGGTTTACCATATGTGGTTTTTATTATCTTGAGGTATGTTCCTTTAATACCTGCCTTCTGGAAGGTTTTTATCATAAATGGGTGTTGAATTTTGTCAAAGGCTTTCTCTGCATCTATTGAGATAATCATATGGTTTTTATCTTTCAATTTGTTAATGTAGTGTATCACATTCATTGATTTGTGAATATTGAAGAATCCTTGCATCCTTGGGATAAAGCCCACTTGGTCATAATGCATGGTCTTCTTAATATGTTGTTGGATTCTGTTGGTTAGAATTATTTTGAGGATTTTTGCTTCTATGTTCATCAGTGATATTGGCCTATAGTTTTCTTTTTTGTGGCATCTTTGTCTGGTTTTGGTATTAGGGTGATGGTGGCCTCATTGAATATGTTTGGCCATTTACCTTCCTCTGCAATTTTCTGGAAGAATTTGAGTAGGATAGATGTTAGCTCTTCTCTAATTTTTGGTAAAATTCACCTGTGAACACATCTGGTCCTGGGCTTTTGTTTGTTGGAAGATTTTTTATTACAGTTTCAATTTCTGTTCTTGTGATGGGTCTGTTAAGATTTCCTATTTCTTCCTGGTTCAGTTTTGGAAGGTTATACTTTTCTAAGAATGTGTCCATTTCTTCCTAGTTGTCCATTTTATTGTCATATAGGTGGGGATAGTATGGCAAAAACCACTACAACATTGTAAAGTAATTAGCCTCCAATTAAAATAAATTAATTTTTAAAAATGGATGATATTTTCCCTTAATATTTAAAAGTAGATTTCTCTTGTTTTAAATTAAAGCCGTTGCATTTACTGTTTCATTTTACAGTCAAAACAGTAATAAATCTATTCGTGGCTATGCTGAAAATTTTCAAATCAGTCTTTACTGGTCAGGGTGACTAGTTATCTAGCCATGGACAGACCCATCCTGTACCATAATCACTTATTCTGATAAACAGGACAGTAAGCAGGAATCAGTCTTCCCAGGCCAATAAGTTCAGGGGAAGGTCAATGATCCAAAGTCAGAGGGTAGGGCTGCTATGCACCTCTCAGAGGCTTCCTCTGTGGCATCACAATTTTAAGATAACAGGATATTTAGGAAGAACCACTGCAGCTACTGGGCTTCCCAGGTGGCAATCGTGGTAAAGAACCCACCTGCAATGCAAGAGACATAAGAGACTCCAGCTTAATCCTAGGGTTAGAAAAATCTCCTGGAGGAAGGCATGGCAGCCCACTCCAGTATTCTTGCCTGGAGAATCCCATGGACAAAGGAGCTTGGTGGACTACTGGTCCAAAGCATCGACAAGAGTCGGACAAGACTGAAGCGACTTAGCATGCATAGCAGTTACTATGGCCACCTGATGTGAAGAGCCAACTCATTGGAAAAGACCCTAATGCTGGGAAAGATTGAGGGCAGGAGGACAAGCGGGCAACAGAGGATGAGATGGTAAGATAACACCACTGACTCAGTTCAGTTCAGTTCAGTTCAATTGCTCAGTTGTGTCCAACTCTTTGTGACCCTATGAATTGCAGCACACCAGGCCTCCCTGTCCATCACCAACTCCCGGAGTTTATCCAAACTCATGTCCATTGAGTCGGTGATGCCATCCAGCCATCTCACGCTCTGTCATCCCCTTCTCCTCTTGCCCTCAATATTTCCCAGCATCAGGGTCTCTTCAAATGAGTCAGCTCATCATCAGGTGGCCAAAGTATTGGAGTTTCAGCTTCAACATCAATCCTTCCAATGAACATCCAGGACTGATCTCCATTAAGACAGACTGGTTGGATCTCCTTGCAGTCCAAGGGACTTTCAAGAGTCTTCTCCAACACCACGGTCCAAAAGCATCAATTCTTCTGCACTCAGCTTTCTTTATAGTCCAACTCCCACATCCATACATGACTCCTGGAAAAACCATAGCCTTGACTAGACGGATCTTTGTTGACAAAGTAATGTCTCTGCTTTGTAATAAGCTATCTAGGTTGGTCATAACTTTCCTTCCAAGGAGTAAGCATCTTTTAACTTCATTGTTTCAATCACCATCTGCAGTCATTTTGGAGCCCAAAAAGATAAAATCAGCCACTTTTCCCCCATCTATTTGCCATGAAGTGATGGGACCAGATGCCATGATCTTAGTTTTCTGAATGTTGAGCTTCAAGCCAACTTTTTCACTCTCCTCTTTCACTTTCGTCAAGAGGCTCTTTAGTTCTTAACTTTCTGCCGTAAGTGTGATGTCATCTGCATATCTGAGGTTTTTTATATTTCTCCTGGTAATCTTGATTCTAGTTTGTGCTTCATCCAGCCCAGCGTTTCTCATAATGTACTCTGCATGTAAGTTAAATAAGCAGGGTGACAATATATAGCCTTGACCTACTCCTTTTCCTATTTGGAACCAGTCTACCCCATGTCCAAAGTCAGGAGCAGCGGCAGTGAGGAGATACCCCACGTCCAAGGTAAGGAGCAGCAGCTGTGCTTTGCTGGAGCAGCTGTGAAGAGATACCCCACATCCAAGGCAAGAGAAACCCAAGTAAGATGGTAAGCACTGCGAGGGAGCATCAGAGGGCAGACAGACTGAAACCACAATCACAGAAAACCAGCCAACCTGATCATATGGGCCACAGCCTTGTCTAACTCAATGAAACTAAGCCATGCTGTGTGGGGCCACCCAAGACAGGCAGATCATGGTGGAGGGGTCTGACAGAATGTGGTCCACTGGAGAAGGGAATGTCAAACCACTTCAGTATTCTTGCCTTGAGAACCCCATGAGCAGTATGAAAAGGCAAAAAATAGGACACTGAAAGATGAACTCCCCAGGTCGGTAGGTGCCCAATATGCTACTGGAGATCAGTAGAGAAATAACCACTGACTCAATGGACATGAATCTGAGCAAGCCCCTGGAGATAGTGAAGGACAGGAAGCCTGGCATGCTGTAGTCCATGGGGTCACAAAGAATCCAACATGACTTAGCAACTGAACAATAACGCTAGAAGCGGCTTGTCACTGACACACTAAAGAAACATCATACATTTGTTTAGTATTGGAAATCTGTCTAAATGAAAGATTTGTGTTCACTATTGGATTGAGAATTTTTTAAAGAACTGAGGTGTCCTAACATTACTTCACATAGTTAATGAGAAAACTCTTTCTCTTTCAGACTTAACTCTCTGAACATTTTTCATCCAGAAAATCATTTAAGCATTCTCTTTATTTTTTCAATTTCCTAAACTCTAACCATAATATCTTCACCTACACAGTTTCTTATTTTGAATATTCTGCTATCATTTAAATGGAAAATGTCATTTAAATACCATCTATTCACTGATGTAGGCTGAAAATAATAGTTTATACTTTCCCAGTCAGTTAGTGAATCATATCCTGAAGATGTCTGTTTATTCTGTCTAAAGAAGCCTGACTGAATTCAGGGGAAGACTAACTTTTTTCCCCCCTGCCCCTCATTTATTTTAAACAGTAGTTTGCTTCTATTTCAAGTTAGTAATTTTAAGAAATAAGCCATTACTGACTTGGCAAAGAAAAAAAATTAATAGTTATATTTATTAACTGATAAATACATGTAGAGTCTGAAAAAAACAAGATTTTGCCACTAACAGATTCAGAAATGTTGAGAACCAGCAACAGTAGGGTGAATTCAGGGAGATGGTAACACACATGGATAATTTGTAAATATGCTTGAAAATTATCTCCTTGCTTCAGAGAGAAATGTTGTATGCAAACATTTTAAATTTCTTTTTTCAAAGTTAGTGGGGTTTTTTTGTTTTGTTTTTTATTAAGCAAGAGTAGAGTTTTTAAGAAAAGTTTAATTTCTTGGGAGACAAAATACACAGGAATATAATTCTCCCACTGTAATAGAAACAATACTACTATATTTGACTTTCTCTTTTTAATTGAAACATACCAATAATTAACTTAAAATGCTTCGTGTTTTCTACAAGTGAGGGAAAGAAGAATAAACTTAATGTTTCATTTGCTTGTATGTTATAGAAAAATGCTGTGTGCTTTCCTCTATTCCTTCTACTATACCATTTCCACTTTTCACTTTCAGCAGCCCTTAAATCCTCATCAATATCCAGAGCACACATGAAATTAATTGATTTGCTGTTTCCTCAGTCTCAGATGAGAAAAAAGGTCAGAAATAGTGTACTTACTATATTGTTACTTAGTTAGAATAGGGAAAAGGAGTCCAAAATGGCGGTGGGTGAAAGACAAAGAAGGGAAAAGCCTGCAAAAATAGAACAAAAGAAGGTCCCAGGACTGGAGTGAGGACCTCAGGGGAAATAAACAGCATTCCTGGCTATCCCAATTTACATAGGGCAGGCCCAGGGAGAGGAGAAAAAACATAAAAAGTGGAGCCAAAATTGAACCGGCCTTTCTTCTCTTCATGTCTTTTGGGTCGGCATTCTCTCACGCCTTGAGGATGTATTTTCCTTTACTTTCTAAATAAAACTGAGCTGTAACACGGAGCTGTAACAGTGGTCTGTCTGAGGGTGGTAGCACTGGTCTGTCCATTGTCTCAAATTTTTGTTGCGATGAGGCAGAACTGAGGAAATTATACATTCACCCGATATCTTTGGTGCCATTTCTTGGATTTAACGTGGCTGAAATAACCTTGGCATGGCCCCTGCAAGGAGGAGGCCAAGCACAGCAGGAACCCAACTCAGTGAAAGCTCCTGCGGTGGAAGCTGAACACGAAGAAAACCCAGTGCAGGGGAAGTGACAAGAAGCCCAGCGTTCTAGAACCAGGACAGTGAAAGCTAACTTAATAGAAAGCTCATGCGGCTCAGTGTCAGATTTCAGAAGACCTCCAATTAAGGTATGAAGTCCTCACTCCTATGGCTGGAAAGACATATGCCTAACAAAATCTTAATTCCTTTATAATCTCTCATTTCTTGTTTCCTCGAACCCTCCACAAACAGGCGAGCGGCAGTGGGTACAACTGAGGGACGCTGGCAGGGGCTACGCCTCAGGGTGTCCCAGTGGCTCCACAATCTGCTGGGACCCTGTAGCTGTTGCCCAAGCTGGTGGGGGTTCTTCTGTCCTTAACCTTCTTTGTGCTAAGGATCAGGCCAATGAAAACTGAGCGCAGGTCAGGTATTTAGCAGATTTTCTGGCAGGTTATGAAGGGGATTCCTCAGAACATTTTTCCCACTGCTTTTTCCCCCAGTCCTTCACCTTCTCTCCCTTGGGACTTGAGCCTGGCCAAAATCCATCGTGCTTGGCTTTAGGACCGAATGAAGCTAAGGGTCTGATAGAAAGAGAAAGAGAGTGAAATCATCCAGTCGTGTCCTACTCTTTGCGACCCCATGGACTGTAGCCCGCCAGGCTCCTCCATCCATGGAGTTTTCTAGGCAAGAGTACTGGAGTGGGTTTCCATTTCCTTCTCCAGGGGTCTGATGTCTCATTGCAAAAATTCAGTTAGACACACAGAGATAGGTAAAAGGTGGATTTGTTTGGATTCAAAGAGAAGCACATTCTACAGGGTGTGGGCCATCACAGAGGACAAGTTCCCTGGCCATGGAATGTGGTGTGGCTAGTTTTTCCGAGCTGGGTGGATTCATATGCTAATGAGTGGGAGGATCATCCCTCTTTTGACAGTGCCTTGGAACTGTCCTGCCACCTCTGGGTGTGTCATTTAGCTTGCAGATTGGGGTTCAAGGTTTAGTTGAATTTGACTTGCCATCTTGGACCCATTTGATTTTAATCAGTTTATGTTATCCCTTGGGCTATGTAATTCTTTCAAAAGTTGTGTCCGGCCCTCTTCCCTCCTGTTTCATGCTCTTTTCCTAAGCCCCATCCAGACTCACAATGTTGCCTCTACAATCTCCTGGAGGGACAATCAGAAAATGGCTGGCCCCTTGGGAGGTAAATACTGTATAATATCCAACCCCTCTAGATATTCAGGCCTTCATCTTCCATGTTTCCTACAACATGCGCAACATCAGCCTCTCTCAGTGAACCTGCTGGGGTGGGAGACAGACACACACTGCCTGCTAGAAGTCCGTCTGTTGGCATCCCATCAAAGGCAGCTGGGCTTCCAGGGATAATGTTTGCCACTCTGGGAGTTAGCCTTGCAGGATGTTTGGACCCAAACCCTTACCACTCTTCTCCTAAAGTTACAAACATACCCCCGGATCAAATCTGCACTCCATTTTTATGGAACATCTAGTCTGTTGCCTCTTATCAATTTGTTCTTAAGCTCCCCCTTACTAACTCCTACAACCAGGACCCTATACCCCTGTAGGAAACATCACTCCACCTAGCCTATTAAAATACTTTAATGCCCCTAACAGGAATAGGTAACCCACTCCTTTGTCATTACTTCTGTTATTATCTAAAGTGGGTTTATCACAATGAAATGTTTACCATTGGAAACACCCTAAACCGCTCTTATGAAGGACTAGGGGAGGAAATCAGTGACTTACATTCTCTCAGAGCAATAAGAGGATAAGGCTTATGGCTGTTGAACCAGATTACCAGCCTCAGGGCACAGGCTGGGATTGCTTTACATCATGCTATCTATTCCCATCTGCAGTGAACAAACTGGTAGTAAATTAAAATTACAACCCCTCCCTTAATCCTACCCAGCACTGGTCAGACTGGAGACCTTGGGGATGCCCAACTCCAGCCCCGGGGGTCCCAGGAGGCCACCCTGCCTTGGCCTGCCTAGGGATCTGGTCCCTGGGAGGTTGTCACACCTCAACTTGCTCAGGGGTCCGCCAGTCTGGGGGGTCCCAGGAGGTCGACATGCCTTGACCTGCCAGGTACCCAATTCTCGGGAGGCTGACCTGCCTCAACCTGCCCAAGGATTCAATCTCCAGGAGGCTGTCATTCCTCAGCTTGCCTGGGGATCTACACCCTGACCCAGGGACACCTGGCTATCAGGTTGCAACTGTACTAAGTAGGATAAGCTTCAAAAAGACTCACCCCTAAAGAAGTCCACCCATGGAAGTAGAAGGAAGCCTATTACTTTTGGAACTGTGCCCAGTCTCAGCAATAACTCAAGAGCCCAATGAGAACCCCATTGCTTTTCTGGAAGGGCTGAAAGAAGCCCTCTAAAAGTTTACCAATCTGGACTTAGACTCTTACGAGGAATAGGTGAATTTAAAGGACAAATTCCTCTCCTAATGTGTATCAGACATCAGGATAAAGTTACAACAGCTACAGCAACAGGACCCTGCTGCCTCTTTAGATGAGATGGTCCAGACAACCACCGATACCTTTTATAACAGGGAGTAGGAGAAGGAGGCCAAGGCCCAGGAAAGGGAGAAAGGAAAGAGACAAGGCATGCCCAGATTCTGGCCGCCTTCCAGGGAAGCCCTATGGCAAACCTTGAGTCCTTGAATGACAAAGTGAAAGTGAAGTCACTCAGTCATGGCTGACTCTTTGCGACCCCATGGACTGCAGCCCACCAGGCTTCTCCGTCCATGGGATTTTCCTGGCAAGGGTACTGGAGTGGGTTGCCATTGCCTTCTCCAGGGAATCTTCGCAACCGAGGAATTGAACCCAGGTCTCCCACATTGCAGGCAGATGCTTTACACTCTGAGCCACAAGGGAAGTCCCTTGAAGGACAAGGCATGAGGCAAATGCCTAATCTGTAGACAGGTGTAGCATTGGGCCAGAGTGTCCAAGCCATGACAAGTCTCCTAAAAGGGCTTGCTACAAATGCTATCAATTGGGACACTGGGAGGCACTTTGCTCTCGAGACCAAAGAGCCTCAAGGTCAAGAGCCAAGCCTTCCTCTCATGGTTCAAAAGGGTTAAAGCAGGACCATTCCAGCCAGCCCTCCTGTCACAACCATCATGGGGCTGGAGCCAAGGGTGCAACTGTATGTGGCAGGTAAGTTCAAGAATTTCTTGGTTGACACAGGGGCTGCCTCCACTGTCCTGACATCTACTCCAGAACCTTCTCCTCCCAAACCTGCACCATTTTGGATGTGACAGGAACAACAATTACAAAAAGATTCACCCAAGCACTTCTTTGTTTCTGGGATGGACAGATATTTTCCCACCAGTTTCTGGCGGTCCCTGAGTGTCTGTTATTTAAAGAGATCTTTCCTGCCTTTGAAATCTTGCAGCTATTGCAATCCTGATAGAAGATGCTTTAAAACTCTCTTTTGGGGGTCAAAATAGCTATTTTTACTAGCCACCAAGTGAAACAACTCCTGAATGGGAGAGGTCATTTATGGATGGCTGACCAAAGGATCCTCAGATATCAAGTAGTGCTGATGGAAAATCCAGGCCTGCCTATATCCCCTTGTGAGGTTCTTAACCCTCCTGCCTACCGCTGAGGGCTCTCTCCCCTTTCATTCTTGCCTAGAAACCATGGACTACTGGACAAAACCCAGAAAGGGATTGTTGGAAGATCCTGTGATGAATCCTGAGGAAATCTGGTACACTGATGGAAGCAGTTTTGTCTTGGATGGAAGAAGAGCTGCAGTAGTCTCCAATTTTGAGACCATAGAGGCTAAACCTTTGCCACCAGGTACTTCCATCCAATTGGCTGAACTCATAGCCTTGACTCAAGCTTTAGAGCTGGGAAAAGTCATTTACACTGGCTCCAAGTATGCCTTTCTGGTGCTACAATAGCACATGCTGCTATTTGGAAAGAAAGAGGCCAGTTGACCACCCGAGGGTCCCCAATAAAATATGGTGATCAAATCCTTGGGCTCTTGGAGGCACTTCTTCTGCCCACTGAGGTTTCAGTCTTCCACTGTAAGGGACACCAAAAAGGGAGCATGGAATTGTCACGAGGGAACAAAGCAGCTGCTCAGGCAGCTAAGAGAGCAGCGTTACAGAACAATGACCTAACAGGGGTTGTCACCTTAATTCACAGTCTAATTTGCCAGAAACTCCTTCATATCCTGAGGGTGAGACTTAAAGATTTCAAGATCATGTGGGGTGGTTCCAAAAAGAGGGACTCCTCTTTCTGCCTGGGAACCTCCAATGGAAGTTGACTAACTTCTTACATGCCACCACTTATTTAGGGGAAAAGACCCTTCAAAGATTACTACAAAGGTCCTTCAGAGGAATAGGCCTCCAAACGACTATAAAACAAGTGGTCTCCTCTTGTCCCACTTGCCAATTAAACAACCCCAAGGAACTTGAAGACTCCAGCTGGCCCAGACTGTCCAACAACGTGGGACCTACCCAGGAGAGGACTGACAGATGGACTTCACCCAGATGCCAGTTTATCAAGGGTATAAATACCTCATAGTCATGATAGATACATTCATAGGATGGATTGAAGGTTTTCCCATCCTGACTGAGAAGGCTGAGGAGGTAGTAAAAAAAAACTGGTCTATGAAATCATTCTGAGATTTGGTCTGCCCAGGTCATTACAAAGTGACAATTGGACATCATTTTCTTCTAAGGTCACCCAAGGGGTCTCTAAGACATTGGGCATTACTTATTATCTCTATTGTGCCTGGAGGCCTCAGCCTTTAGGAAAAGTAGAAAGAGCCAACCAATTCTTAAAATCAGCAATAAAAAAGATAACCCAGGAGACCTCCCTGGGATGAAAGGAGGCTTTACAAACAGCTCTCCTCTGCACCCATATTGCTCCTAAGGAACAGGTTGGTCTTAGGCCTTATGAGATGCTATATGGGAGACCTTTTGTTTATGTCAATGACCTCTTCTTAGATTCAGAGGCTCAGACCCTCCAGTCTTATACCATGGCCATTGGGCAATTCCAACAGGATATACGCTTGTAGGGTATCAACCAGGACCCAAAAGATTATAAAAAGTCACCACTATATGTTCCAGGGACACAAGTCCTAATTAAAGTCTGAAAAGATGGGCCCCCAAAGGCTCAACTCCAGCCCACATGGAAGGGCCCCTACCCTGTAATACTTTCTACCCCTACAGTGGACAAGGTGCCAGGACATGACTCCTGGATTCACTAGTCATGAGACAAGCTGTGGAAGAAAACAGAAGAGGACACTCAGTACACCCATGAGCCCCTGGGAGATCTCAGAAACCTATTCAGAACTACAAATGAGTGCCATTCTAAAATGAACATCCCCAAAATTAAGTTTCTGGGGATAAGATTTCTCACGACAGTTCTAAAGAGCCAACATATTTTGGTAGAGGTTGTACTACAAAACAGACAGAATATAGATCTCCTGATCCCTGAACAAGGAGGGACTTGAGCCATTTTGAATGAGAAGTGTTGTTTCTGGGTAAATACCTCCAGTTAAATTAAAGAAAGTCTCACAGTCCTCAAGAAAAACATTCAGACCCTACAGGATCTCAAAGAACAAACTGGAGCGTTCTTAGGGTGGCTACAATCTCTCTTTGGGGGATCCTCTTGGTGATGGGAAATTTGGAGTTGGTTAATACCCCTACTAGTCCCTGTCATCATCATATTGATGCTGCTTATGATCAATCCATGTATTATCAATTGTCTAACCTGTTTTGTCTCTGTCCAGGTCAATAAGCTACCACATGCAGTGTCAGTTCAGCAAAGATATATAAAACTATAGCCAACCAGAGAAAACTTCACTCACCCTTAGATGGGCATCACTGTAAGGACTCTGAGGCTTGAGACTAACAAGAGGGGGAGGCCCAATGCTCCTCGCCATCCCAGTTCAACAGGAAGCAGCCAGAGAGACTTTGAACCCTATTCCCAAAGAATTGGGCCAACCATCTCTTGAGGGGGGAATATTAGGTAGTTAGAATAGCAAAAAAGGGGTCCAAAATGGCAGTGACTAAAAGACAAAGGAGGGAAAAGCCCTCAAAAATAGAACAAAGGGAGGCCTGAGGACTGGAGTGAGGACCTCAGGTAAAACAAACAGCACCCCTGGCTAGCACAATTTACATGAGGCACGCCAGGGGTGGGGAGAAAAAGCATATAAAAAGAGGAGCCAAAATTGGGCCAGGGACCCTCTTCTCCTCACGTCTTTTGGACCGGCATTCCCTCACATCCCAAGGGTGTATTTTCCTTCACTTTGTAAATAAAACTGAGCTGTAACATGAAGCTGTAACACTGGCCCACCCAAGAGCTGTAACACTGGTCCATCCATTCTTCACATTTTTGTTGTGATGAGACAGAACCAAGGAAATTGCATACTCCCCAACAAAATTGAAAGTGATCATTGTGGTCATTTTTTATATACTATACATAATAAACTTGCATAATATAATGTGGTAATTTAATGCAATTCCTTCATAATTAGAAATTACATATTATTAAAGATTTTTCTAATTGCCTGTGCATCAGTCTTCTAAATTCACATTGTTTTAGAGACTATAAAACAAAATCTTCCCTCTAGGAAATAATTGAAACACTGTCATTCTCTCCCAAATTATTTGCTAATAAGGAAAAAGAAAAGAAGCGTAAACTCTTAAAAGCAACATCTTTTTGCTGATTTTAATGCTGTGAATTTTATATAGAACATTTCACCTCGAAAAAGACAATTCACATCTCATTGTTAGGTATATACCATGTAATTAAGATGTTAATTAAAGTAAGTTAATGTCACATAAAAACAATCACCAGCTAGAAAGTTAAATTTTAAATGGTCTACCATTAGAAACAATTGAGTATAATTAACATTTTTGTTGACATAAGCAACATGTCTGGACACTTCCATTCTTATAGGATTATATTAGTAAAAATGTCATTATTTTCTACCTTGTGACATGCTTACAAGTTGCATGAAGATTCCAAATAATTACAAGTTGCATAAAGATTCCAAAAATAGAAATACATATCAGTACCAAATGTTTAAGGAAAAATATTATACTAATTTTCTGCAAATATCTTTCAGATAGAAATAGGAAATGCTTCCTAGCTTGCTCTATAAGGCTAGCATTATGCTACCATCAAAACCAGACAAAGACAATAAAATAAAAAATAGACCAATATCTTTCATAAGCCTAGATGCAAAAATTCTCAACAAAATATTAATATAATTCAGCAATATAGTAAGAGAATTTAAAAATGCAAACAAGTGAGATTTATCCCAGATATGCAAGCTTGGTTAAGCTTCCAAAAAAATCTATCAATATAGTCCATCATACCACCAAGCTAAAAAAATTTTAAAAAGTTCATATAAGTTGATTACAGATAGATCAATAGATGTGGGGAAAGTATCTGAAAAAAACCCAACACACATTCACGTTAAAAACATTTGATTAACTAGAGGAGGATTTTCCTCAACTTAATAAAGACTATCTACAAAATACCTGCAATTGATTTGAGAGACACTGGTGAGAAATTCAAAGCTATTTTAATTTTATTAAAATTAAGTTAAAAATAGGAAAAGGAGTACATCAAGGCTGTATATTGTCACCCTGCTTATTTAACTTATATGCATAGTACATCATGAGAAATGCTGGGCTGGATGAAGCACAAGCTGGAATCAAGGTTGCCGGGAGAAATGTCAATGACCTCAGATATGCAGATGACACCACCCTTATGGCAGAAAGTGAAGAAGAAATAAAGAGCCTCTTGATGAAAGTGAAAGAAGAGGGTGAAAAAGTTGGCTTGAGGCTCAACATTCAGAAAACTAAGATCATGGCATCCGGTCTCATCATTTCATGGCAAATAGATGGGGAAACAGTGAAAACAGTGACAGACTATCTTTTTGGGCTCCAAAGCCACTGCAGATGGTGATTACAGCAATGAAATTAAAAGATGCTTACTCCTTGGAAGGAAAGTTATGATTGAACTAGACAGCACATTAAAAAGCAGAGACATTACTTTGCCAACAAAGGTCCGTCTAGTCAAGGCTATGGTTTTTCCAGTAGTCATGTATGGATGTGAGAGTTAGACTATAAAGAAAGCTGAGCACCAAAGAATTAATGCTTTTGAACTGTGGTCTTGGAGAAGACTCTTCAGAGTCACTTGGACAGCAAGGAGATGCATCCAGTCCATTCTAAAGGAGAGTAGTCCTCGGTGTTCATTGGAAGGACTGATGTTGAAGCTGAAACTCCAATACTTTGGCCACCTGATGTGAACAGCTGACTCATCTGTAAAGACTCTGATGCTGGGAAAGATTGACGGCGGGAGGGGAAGGTGAAGACAGAGGATGAGATGGTTGGATGGCATCATCGACTCAATGAGCATGAGTTTGAGTAAACTCTGGGAGTTGGTGATAGACAGGGAGGCCTGGCATGTTGTAATTCATGGGGTTGCAAAGAGTCAGACACGACTGAGTGACTGAACTGAACCTAAGGATGTACTCCTTCTCAATACTTCTTATCAACATTAAACTGGAAGTCCTAGATAATGCAGTAAGACAAGAAAAGGAAATAAAAGCATACAGATTGGTAAGGGAGAAATAAAACTGTTCTCAGATGACATGATCATATGCATAGATAATACAAAACAATAATAATAATAAAAGCCAACCAAAAGAAAATAAACTGTCCTTGAACTGGTGGCATAAATGGTTATTGTAATATTACAGGATACCAGGTTAATATACAGAAGTCATTTCTGTTTCATATTCCAGCAGTGAAATTTAAAATTAGAGAGATAATACTACTTATCGTTGTACACACGAAAGCTATTACTTTTGATAAATAGACTTTTCTTGTGTGTGCATTTTAACTACAATTCCAATATTTAGTTTAGAATGAATTAAAAGTATCATGGATCTTCCCTGGAGGCTCGGTGGTAAAGGTTTCACCTTTCAATGCAGGAAATGAAGTTCAACCCCTGGTTTGGGAAGAAACCCTGGAGAAGGAAATGACAACCCACTCCATATTCTTACCTGGAGAATCCCATGGACAGAGGTTCAGACAGGCTACAGTCCATTAGTTTGCAAAAGAGTGGGACACAACTTAGCAATTAAACAATAATAGCAAAAGTATTGTGGTAAAAAATAGTGTTGAAAATTTAGAAGATTGTTTGAAACATTCATCAGTGACTTAAAAATTCTTGTTAAATTTATACTTATTCAGAGAAGTATTGATGATGTATGCTACTGCATCCAAGATCAATGGTGTCACTGAAATTCAATTTGTTTTATGTTCTAAGAGGTATTCCGCAGATGACATTTAACTGTGCCATAACTTTTATCCCAATTTTATTTGTTATATTGTTGTTTATCTTGTCTTTTGTTCCTAAACAATTTGTTTGAAAAATAATAATAAACAAAAGAGAATATTTACTGTCTATGTATTTTTATTTCTGTCAAACTTTTAACTTAGTGAAGAACTACTTAAGAGAAAACAATTTTCTCAGAGAGAACAAAATTATAAAGACATAAAATGAGTATATAGCAAGCATAAATATCCTTCCTATTACTTTCAACCTCAGACAATAAGTTCCCTTCTTTAAAGGCAATAGCCACAGTTACCAGTTTCAAATTGCTTACCTGGGTTGGGCAGAGGCTACGTCAAATATTTTAAAATGTTTGTTTTTTCAAGATGATGGAGGGAAAGATAAATCAAGAGCATGGGATTAACACAGAGAATTGTAATGAAGACCCATTTACCCCATTCTTCACTTGAATAAAAGAACCTTAAAATTCACTTTGTCTAATTTTATCCCTCTCCCTGTCACCAGAGATGACTACATTCTAGATTTTATCTCAATATTTTACTTTACTTTCCTGATAGCTTTATCTCACAGGCAGATATTTGGGATAAATTTATAAATCTCCTTATTATAGAGTCCTAAATAATGTTATTACTTAATGTCTTGTTGTTTAGTCACCAAGCTGTATTTGACTCTTTTGTGACCCCATGGACTGTAGGCCTCCAGGCTCCTCTGTCCATGGGGTTTCCCAGGCAAGAATGCTGCAGTCGGTTGCCATTTCCTTCTCCAGGGGATATTCCTGACCCATGGATCAAACCTGTGTCTCCTGTATTAGCAAGTGGATTCTTCACCACTGACCCATTACTTAATGTAACCATTTTTAAACTTCATCTAAATGGTCTCAAACTATATGTAGTTTTAAGAAAAATTATGCTTCAAAATTGTTTCTTTATTCATAATGTTGATATCTACGTTGGCTTTATTTACATTGCTTTTCAGATTTATATGTCTGACTCAGTTACAATTTATCCATTTTGCGGTTAATGTATATTTGAATTGTTTTCCATTCTTTCTTTTATAATTAAAATTTTTTGCCATGAACATTCTTGTTGCTTATCTGAAAAAAATATACAAAGTGAGGTTGCTAAAAAGAGAAGCAAAAAGCAAGGGAGAAAGGAAAAGATATACCCTACTGAATGCAGAGTTCCAGAGAATAGCATGGAGAGATTAGAAGACCTTCTTAAAGGAACAATGCAAAGAGATAGAGGAAAACGATAGAATGGAAAGACTGGAGGTCTATTCAAGAAGATTGGAGATATCAAGGGAACATTTCATGCAAGGATGGGCATGAAAAGGACAGAGACAATAAGGACCTAACACAAGCAGAATAGATTAAGAAGATGTGGCAAGAATACACAGAACTATACAAAAACGTCTTACTGACCCAGATAACCAGAATGGTGTGGTCACTCACCTAGAGCCAGACATCCTGGAATGCGGAGTCAAGTGGAACTCAGGAAGCATTACTATGAACAAAGCAAGAGGAAGTGACGAAATTCCAATTGAGCTATTTCAAATCCTAAAAGTTGATGCTGTTAAGTATTGCACTCAAAATGCCAACAAAATTGTAAAACTCAGCAGTGACCGCAGGACTGGAAAGGTTAGTTTTCATTCCAATCCCAGTGAAAGGCAGTGCCAAAGGATGTTCCAAATACTGCACAATTGTGCTCATTTTGCATACTAGTGAGGATATACTCTAAATCTTTCAAGTTAGGATTCAGCAGTATGTGAACCAAGAACTAGATGTTCAAGTTGGATTTAGAAAAGGCAAAGGAACCAGAGAAAAGTGCCAACATTTGTGGAATCATAGAGAAAGCAAGGGAATTCCAGAGAACCATCTACCTCTGTTTCACTGACTACACTAAAGCTTTTGATCACAACAAACTGGGCAAGTCTTAAAGAGATGGAAATACCAGACCACCTTCCCTGTCTCCTGAGAAACCTGTATGCAGGTCAAGAAGCAACAGTAAAATCTTAACATGGAACAACTGGCAGGCTCAAAATTGGGAAAAGATTATTTCAAGGCTGCCTAGCTGGATGAACTACAAGCTGGAATCAAGATTTCCAGGAGAAATATCAATAATGTCACATATGAAGATGACACCACCCTTATGGCAGAAAGCAAAGAGGAACTAAAGAGCTTCTTGATGAAGGTGAAAGATGAGAGTGAAAAAGCTGGCTTAAAATTTAACATTCAAAAAACAAAGATCATGGCATCCAGTCCCATCACTTAATGGCAAATAGAAGGGGGAAAAGTGGAAGCAGTGACAGATTTTATTCTCTTGGTTCCAAAATCACTGCAGATGACTGCAGCCATGAAATTAAAATATGCTTGCTCCTTGGAAGGAAAGCTATGACAAACCTACACAGCATATTAAAAAGCTGTTTTGTTAAAGCTGTATTTTTCCAGTAGTCATGCATGGATGTGAGAGTTGAACCATAAAGAAGGCAGAGCACTGAAGAATTGATCCTTTTGAATTGTGGTGCTGGAGCAGACTCTTAAGAGTCCCTTGGACTGTAAGAAAATCAAACCAGTCAATCCTAGAGGAAATAAACCTGAATATTCTTTGGAAGGGTTGATGTTGTAGCTGAGATTCCAATACTCTGGACACATAATGTGAAGAGCAGACTCACTGGAAAAGACCCTGATGCTGGAAAAGATTAAGGGCAGGGAGGGAAGTGGGGGACAGAGGATCAGATGGTTGGATAGCATCACTGACTTGATGGACATGAAGTTGAGCAAACTCAAGGAGATACTGAAGGACAGTAAAGCCTGGTGTTCTGCAATCCATGGGCTTGCAAATGTTGGACACAACTTAGCGACTGATTAATAACAGCAACAGGATGTGTACATACTTTGAACTTTACTAAATCATGACAATTATTTTCCCCAAGTGACTCTTTGCAAACATCATTAACATGTATTTATCAAGAACTTTTTTATATTTTAACTTTATCTTTTTTAAACTCATAATAGTCTCTCCACTGATCTTATGGGTGTTTTCTCATCATTAGGTTAACTCAAGTATTAACTCCTAAAAGAAGCTTTTCCCTTCCCAACTGAAGCTGCTTCCCTTTCCTAAATCAGTTCCCTATTATCACATACTATAAGCCCCTTTATGGGGCTTCCTAGTTGGTGCTATGGTAAATAACCTGCTTGCCAATTCAGGAACGCAGGAGACATGGGTTCGAACTCTGGGTTGGGAAGATCCCCTGGAGAAGGACATGGCAACCCACTCCAGTTTTCTTGCATGGACAATCCCATGGACAGGGGAGGCTGGTGGGTTACTGTCCATGGAGCCGCAGAGTCAGACACGGCTGAGGCAACTTGGCACATGCACACAAACATATCCCCTTTATATCTTGTCAACTTTAACGTCCTACAAGTAGCATGCAAGTGCATTGAGGGCAAGCTTGCTTTTGGTCTTCTTTATCCCTGAGTCCACAGTGCCCAGAACAGTGACTCATAGACTGCTGGCACTTTGGTTGACTGTGGCCCTGTTCTGACCTCTGCATTCAGAAGTATAGGTGTCCTTTAGATTTAGAACATGTCTTTAGTATTATCAGCAAAATTCTTTTCTGTGTATTACTTGTCTATGAAGGCTTGTTTCTTGTTTGCTTGTCTGAAGGTATTTTTATGCAGAGATCAGCTCAATTTTACCTGCAATTTTGATCAATATATTGTTTTTCAGTTGCTAAGTCATGTCTGACTTTTGGACCTCATGGACTCCTCACAGACCTCCAGGCTCCTCTGACTCACGTTAAGTATAATTATTAATCATTTGTGTGGAAAACAAACAAACAAGCACTGTTTTCTTAAAAACATTTTCATTCTGATACTTTTTCTTTAAAATCCTGAAATGTAACCAACAGACTTAGCACTGGTTTGCTATGTGGAGGTTTAAATACTTCTGTGTTATGCTTTTTACCTTTTATTACTTGAACTGTATACTTATAGCAACTACTGATCAGATAAACCAGTGCAGAATTAGTTGCATTTTGTGTTCTTGTTTCATCATTACTTCAATGGAGCTACGGCCATCATTGCGTCATTCAGTAAAATTAAATGTGCCTAGTTTTCTCAGTCTTTTAAAATTCATTATTGAAAAAAAAATAAAATTCATTATTGATAGCAAACATTTTGAGCTGTAGTTTATATCAGACTTTAGCCTAAGTTAAAAGTTTGGCTGAAATATTTATTCTGGCTTATTTTTCAATAGTAAGGCTGTCAATATGTATCTTTGTGTTTAAAGAAATGGTTTTGTGTTTCTGCAGATATCTACATAGTATTAAAACAGAGATTGTTTTGATTGTCTCAACTTATGTTTTAAGCTAATTTGAAGTGACTTCACAGGCATTCAACAATTTATAGTGTTACTGTAATTCCAGTGACACTGACTAGATGTAGATCCATCATTGTGGTATTAGGCTCTGTATAGATATTCTTGCCTTGCAAGATGTATGCAGTTCTATCAGTGAAGGTTAATTGTTTGGGGAATTGTTTTAATCTGAGGGTTATTAAAATTGAGCATTAATATTATAGGTATTTTATTTTTTAAATGCATTCAGGAAAGTAAAGGAATTAAAAATAAACTTTAACATGGAAATATTTACCCTAGAGCTACAGCTCCAAGAAGTGACTGGAGTGTTTTGCAGAGAAACATTCTGTGGATCCTGCTGAATATTTTCATTTGCATTACCATACCTGCCAATCAGCCTAAACTGGATAGTTAGTATGAAAACATGATGTAGTAATATTAAGCCAGTTTTTAAAAAAGCAGTTCAAAATATCAGACATAATGAGTTAGTATTGGAAATTCTTGGTCATAAAAGAGAATGTCAGCCAGGTTTTATTTTATTTTTATTTATTTAATTGCTCTATTTTAATTGACACATTTATTATGTGCAGAATGTCTGGAACATCTAAATAAGTATTAGTTCAGCTATTTTTCCCTTCATCTTTTATTTCCCAAATCTTTTAGATTGTGACCTAGATTCAGATTCAGTGGCACTAGTCACCAATATTTAACAGGAAAAATTAAAATATAAAGTATGCTAATATTATTTTTCTGAATATTCTAATGCTAAGGATTATTTGTTTTTAATTCTCCTTACTGTGTAACAACTAGGAAATATTCAATGATAATTATTAAGTAAAGATGTTTATTGAAAGAATAATAACAAACTTAGGAAGATAATATTTTATCCAAAGATACAATGAGACATTGTGTTTTCCAAAGGGGAAAGTATATTTTTTTAAGGAAACAACACTTTTTCTTAAAAAAGCTTAAAGCAGATATAAGCTCTTATTCTATGACAATGAAATAAAATACAATACTGCATATTTTTTTGTGAAATAAAGAATATTTTGCTATGTTTATATGGATTTTTATAGTTTAATTATTTTAAAATATTTTTATACTTAATTTTTTTAGGACATGGGTTGTAAGCATCTACATGATCTACTAGAATAATGTATAACAGAACATTAAATTTTTGTTCTGTTTTACAAAAGTATGTAAGTTTAATCTCATTGTTTCAGATACTTTAAGGATGAGTACAAGATTCCATAACTGCTTAATCAACAAAATTAAAAAGAACAAATCACTCAGAACCACATTTTATAAACTGACATTTATTTTGCTTATATCTTTTATAAAAGAAAAGACTTGCATATACATCTGATATATTTTGGAATAAGCCACATATTATATATAATTATAATTGAAGCTAAATGATTTCCTAAATTATTTCTATTTTCTGTTTATAAAAAATATAAATAGGAATTTAATCTTAATAATTCCACTAGTGAGTGTGTGTGTGTTAAGTCACTTCAGTTGTGTCCAACTCTTTGCGATCCCATGGGCTGTAGCCCACCTGACTCCTCTGTCCATGGCATGCTCTAAGCAAGAGTACTGGAGTGGATTGCCATGCCCTCTTCCAGGGGTTTGTCCCAATCCAGGGATTGAACCCGTGCCTTGGCAGGCCCCACTAGTGAATAATATTGCTAAAAATATATGTGGACGTGAGAGTTGGACTATAAAGAAAGCTGAGTGCCAAAGAATTGGTGCTTTTGAACTGTGGTGTCAGAGAAGACTCTTGAGAGTCCCTTGGACTGCAAGGAGATTCAACCAGTCCATCCTAAAGGAAATTAGGTTTGAATATTCATTTGAAGGACTGATGCAGAAGCTGAAACTCCAATACTTTGGGCACCTGATGAGAAGAACTGACTCACAGAAAAAAGACCCTAACACTGGGCAAGATTGAAAGCGGGAAGGGGATGACAGACAATGAGATGATTGGATGGCATCACCAGCATGATGGACATGAGTTTGAGTAGGCTCCAGGAGTTGGTGATGGACAGGCAAGCTTGGCATGCTGCAGTCTATGGGGTTGCAAAGAGTCAGACACGAATGAGTGATTGAACTGAACTGAACTTCTTGTCTTATATTTGATTCTTAAAAAGCTAGATGAAGCATCTCCATCCTTATATCAAAAAAAGAGCAGAAGAAACTCCAAAATAATTGCTTTCTTGGACTCATCAGAGAACTGGTCATTAAGGGCAATCAAATAACACAACACTGGTAAAAACAAATTACTGCAAATAAAATAAGGATTCTAGGATTTACTTATTTTGAATAGAAATTTTTGAACACCATATAAGCTGGTACAAAGATACTCTTTTTTTTATATTGAAGAGTATTTTATTTATAATGTTGTATTAGTGGTGGATGTGGTTACTATAAGAATCAGCAAAGTGACTCTGAAAAGAGCTATATATTTTCTTTCCCATTTATTGTTTATTAAAAGATATTGCATATGACTCCTTGTGCTATACAGTAGGGCCTACTGTTTATCTGTTATATATATAGTAGTGTGAATCTGTTAATCCCAAATTCCATTTGCAGCAACATGCAGAGACCTAAAGATTATCATACTAAGTGGAGTAAATCAGAGAGAGAAATACAAATGTTATATGATATCACTTATTTGTGGAATATCTATAAAAATGATGCAAATGAAATTATCTACAAAACAGACCCATAGAAATAAAAACAAACATGGTTACCAAAGGGTAAAGAATGCCAAGACAAGCCAAAACATGCAATAAAGTTTTTGCAATCCTCATGTGTTATAAAGGAATTCTATCTAGAATATGTAAGTAGGTATTAAAACACACTCTCATAAAACAAACAGTTTCTGTCAAAAATATACATGCAAAATCTGAATAGACACTTCACAGAACAACACATTTGTGTAGTAAATAAGTATGAAAGGACGCTCAGTGTCATTAGTCTTTATGAAAATGTAAATTAAAACCAAAATGAGATTCCACTGTACATATATTATAATAGATAAAAACAAACAAAACAAACTTTGGAAATAACAAGAGCTCTTGACGATGCTGAGGAACTGGAACTCTTATGTGTTGCTGGGAGAAAAGTGAATGTGTACAGCCACCTTGAAATATAGTTTGGCAGTTTTTTTTTTAATTAAATTATACTTATCATTAGATTTAGTGATTCTACCACTAGGTATTTATTCAAGTGAATTTAAAACTTATATTCACCCAAAAGTCTGTATGCAAGTGTTTATAGCAGTTTTATTCATAACTGAAGAGATCTGGAAACCACCCAAATGCCCTTCAACAGATGAATGGTTAAAAACACTTAGATGTATCCAGAAAATGAACTATTGCTTGGTTAAAAAAATAAGTAACTGTGACTTACAAACAGATGGAAAATTTTCAAAGCACTTTATTAAATGTAAGAAACAAGACCCAATTTCAATTCATTGTATGATTTCAGTTATATGACATTCTGGAAGAAGCAAACTATAGGGACAGAAAACACATCAATAATTTCCAAGAATGGGTATGAACGGGAGAACTGACTACAAAATAGTGGCAGAAGGACATTTGGAGAATGATGGAATTATTTTGTATATTATGGTGGGAATGGATACACTGCTCAAAGCATTCGTCAAACCCACAAAGAATCTACACCACAAAAAGTGAATTTTACTGTATGCAGATTTTTGAAAAAAATCTACTAGATTGACAAAAACAGGAGAATTTCACCCAATATGAACTCTATACTACGGCAAATATGTCTACCATATTACTATTATGTGACATTTGTTGTTCAGTCACCAAGCTGTGTCTGGCTCTTTGCAACCCCCGTGGACTGCAGCATGCCAGGCCTCTATGCCCCTCACCATCTCTTGGAGTTTGCCCAAGTTCATGTCCATTGAACCAGTGATGCCATCCGTCCATCTCATCTGTCACCCTCTTCTTCTCTTTCTCGTATGTGACTTAACAACAGTGAAATAAGTGAGAAATAAGATTTTCCTTAAACTCAAAGTGTTTTGACCAAATGCTATAAGATAAAGACAAAAATAATACTCAAATACTGTGCTTTAGAGACAAAACTTAAAAAGGACTGAGCAATTCTGAAATTACATATACATGATTTTTGAACAAATAATTAAATGTAATTAGATAATGTAAGCCAAATTTCCCAGTTTAAGAGGAAAACACTTGTTAAAAAACCAATGGGCAAATGATAGATGTGGCATTGGATTGAACTTGGAGATGTGAGTAGGACCATGTATTATAATATGTATACATATACGAGGATGGATACAGAGATGAGTATAGACATGTATATACATGGCTTAGTACTGGTGTATATATTCCTTAACCTTGTTAATGCCAAGAGAGTCTAGAAGCAGTCTCTGAATTACTAAAGAAAATACTTAGCACCCATATTTTGATTTCCAAGTATGATTCCAATTAAAGAAACCAGGGCTTCTTAGGGAAATTGCTATGACAGGGAAAAGATTAATACAAGATTATCTTGTAATAAATTTCAGTTCCAGAAGGTAAGGTAGTATCAAAAATAAAAAAAAAACAGTAGCAGCAATAATAGCAAAAATAACAAGAAGAAGAAGGAAAAGAGGAAGGAGGAGATGAAGAAGAAAGAGAAAGAGACAAAAGAGAAAGAGAAGGAGAGAAAAGAGAAAGAAAAGGAGGAGGAGATGATGACAAGGAGCAAATTGGACAAAGCTTTCACTGGCTAAAACTGAAACAATTTGATCCATAAAATGAACAATGATGGCCTGTATTATAACTCAAAGAATAAAATTAGCCCTGATTTAATAGTGCATAAGTAAATAACTCAATGTATTATTAGATGGAGGAAAAAAGACAGCTCTTTTTTTTACAGATGAATCCCAATTTATATATGTAGAAGGAAGTAAGGAACTAGAAAATCACCTTAGAACATTGCATCAATAGTTGCTGCAGGAATGCTAAATTTCGTAGAAGAAACTTAAGGAAAAAGAGGAAATTTGCATAGCTTTTAAAAGCTCTCTCCCAAATTATTTCTTTAT
Organism: Odocoileus virginianus; assembly: GCF_023699985.2. Lineage (NCBI taxonomy): Eukaryota > Metazoa > Chordata > Mammalia > Artiodactyla > Cervidae > Odocoileus > Odocoileus virginianus. The sequence goes on from NC_069707.1 coordinate 23,952,436, forward strand.
TGTGGTGGTTTTAACATATTCACAAACTCTTTGATATTTCTTTCTTCAAGAGATGATCTTAATTCCGTCCCCTTCAGTTTTCACTGGACTTAGTTACTCGCTTCTGATAAAGTACAGCCAGTGAAGAAAAAAAAAAAGCAACTTGATAGTGAAGAAGAGAAACCTAACAGACACTGCCCTAACAAGGGATCAAGGTAAACATCACTAGCAGTAAAAATAATGATAGAATGAATGAATTCTCTGATGCAAAGCAATGAGCAGGACTCATCATCTCCATGCTGTTTTCCCCAAACCATATCCTCAATCTAACTGGAAGAAAATGTCAGATAAAACCAAGTCAAAGAACATTTTATTTTAAAACTTGAGTACTTATCAAGAAGTGAGGCCATGAAAAACAAAAAATGGAGAAAATGTCATGGATTGAGGAGACTAGAATGCTTAACAATACAAAAATGTGATATTCCATATTTGATCCTGAAGCATTAAAATAGAAAACACATAAATGGAAAAACTGGGAAAATTTAAATAAATATATTTAATTAGCAGCATTATATCACTGATAGCTTCTTAGTTTGGAGTTTTCTATTATGGGTATGCAAGTTATTAGTAGAGAAGTAGCAAATGGGAGACTGGGTGAGGGATATGCAGGACTATCTTTACTCTCTTTGCTATTTTTCTCTAAGTGTAAATTTGTATCAAAGCAAAAAATTTAAACATAAATTTTACACCTAAAATTCCTGAATAATGCCATATAAAAGGTAAAGCAATGCTGTAGACACACCTATTTTATAGATAAAGTCAAGTGTTTATAAGAAGTAGATGAGAATCAGAGTATATATTTCTCATCTATTTTGTTGTAATCTTTTTTCAATTGTATTGATTACAATAAGCAATTTATACACAGAGGGAAAATGTGGTAAGAAAAGAAAATGAAATTTAAAACAGTAATTTTTACCATTTAATTTTTGAAATTAATCTTGCTATAGTATTTAGAAATGTAGAAACAAGCTAAGTTATTCACTGTGTTTTGAATAAGGAAAAATTTCCTCCCCGCCTCCTTAATACACAGCAATTATCTTTGCGGATCTTGAAGTATTAAGCAGAATTAATGCACTCTTTCACACAAATGTTCAGTTTCCCTGCTGCGTGGATGGAAAGAGAGAGCCTTCTGTCCAAAAATAGATAGATGCAAAGCTGTTAGTGCAAATATGTGCAATTTTTGTTTGCTTGGTATGTGGAGTGTGAAAAGTAAGGCAAATTGTGAATATATTTCACTTGCTTCTTGCTTGCATGTCAATTTGTGTGGGAGTAGTGATGCATTGGTTTGGAAAAAGTCTGTCCTTTATTCAACAATGTTGAAAAATACATGTAAATATGTACATGCATATTTTATACATATATATAGTTGTAAGGTTTAGAGACATACTTAACTTTTTCAGCTTTACCATACATTATATTTCAGGGTCCACTGCTAAATAAAGATTTTTATGGACACAGACTATATTGTTACTTATTTTGATATCTTGCATAATTCATAAATGTTAAATCAAAGCTATTTTCTTAAAATATATTTTAAAATATTTGTTCCATCATTAATTCATTCAATACAAAGTTCATCAGTTGCTAACTTTTTGCATTTGTCAGAGAGATTCTGCTTCACATATATTGTGATCAAGTTGAAGACACAGAGGGACACATTTGTTGGGTGATACACCTGCCTTTGGAACACAAAGGAAGGCTACCTAGAAGAAAAGATATATCAGGTGAATATGGTTTCTGTTGAATATATATAAAGCAGCACTTCTTAAACTTCAATTTGAATGCAAGTGACCTTGAGATCTATTCAGTAGATATCTTAAAGGCCATGAGCTTGGCATCTCTACCCAAATTATGGGAGTTCTGTGGGTGTTCAGGCCACAGTTTGAGCATTCCTGCAGCATATGCATTTATAAATACCCCAAATCAGCCACCAGAACACTGACATAAAGATATCCCAGCTTTTCATACTAAGACAATAGAATAGAAACGTGTAAAGTGAATAAACACCCTCACCAGGGTCCCATGAGAGTGGAGAGTTTTGTCTGTTTTGTTTCTGAGTCTGGAGCTTATAACAGTGCTTAGCACATGGTCAGTATTCTACAATAATGTTGATTGAAACAGATTGTGACATGGAAGATGGGAATGTACATCTTTTCTTCAAAGTTATGGAAAACCAATATGAAAATCAAATATAGTAGAGTTAGTAGGAGGCTGGAAGAATAGGACAGATTGTTTTAACAATATATAAAAGTCAACTAATAAACAAACAGGACTTCTGAGATTATAACACTTTTTTAAATATGAAAAAAACCTAACTAAATTCAGCCAGAAAATAAAAGGTGAAGGATTTAAGGGTGAGAAAGTACTCCCCTCCCCACCACACACAAACAAACATAAAATATTTATTTATACTTTAGGGAGAATGGGTGTATGTTTCTATATGTATGTAGACAATTGCTGTTTATAAGTTCTCATGTACTATTTTTTTAAGAAATGATGTCATCATATATATATCATCAGTATATTGTAACAATTGTACAATTTAATTACAGCAATAAGTAAAGTTCCTAGTGTATAATGAGTTCAATAAATTATCATTATTGTTGACAGTTATAATTGAATAAAAATAATATATAATAATTGAGTGCATAGATAGCTAGGTAACTATGAGGAATGATGAAAAGGACATGATATTTGGCAAAATAGCATTTTCTTCTGAGTCCTGCTTTCTTTGCTAATGGATTGCGTGACCTTGAGCAACCCCACAGGTTTCTCTGGATATTAAATTTAAAAAAGAAGGAAAAAGCTTTTATAAGCTCTGCAGTGCTAACCAAATATTAGTTTATATAGGCCTAGGACAATAGAGACTATTTCTTAATCTTTTAAATTTCATGATATCCATGTCAATCTATGAAGATCTACTGAAAATCATACCAAATGAAAAATATATTCTGCTAAAATCCTCATTTTCAGGTCCAACAGGTTGAAAACCTCACTACCAAATAGTCTTAAAGTTAGTAAAAAGCTTAACGAAAATTCTTTTATGCATGTGAAGCTTCTTGGAGGGCACATGAAGGAGTGTAGTTTGTACTTAAGCATGTGGTTTTATTAAGGTATAAATCTTCCATTATTTTGCCAGCTAAAGGACAGATGGCTGCCCTAAAATGGAATCTGGATGCAGCATCCACATGCTGAATGTCATTATACACAGAAACAGCTGTGTTTAGCATATCCTTCATTTGAATTCTAGTTTAGAGGAAAGACAAAAAAATCATAGCCTGTCTATTATCACCAAGCACTATGTCCAAATGATAAAAACAGAAGGCTTTTCCAAAGAACTAAAACTTAAGGAGAGCATAGGCATAGGCACTAGGAAATGTGAGGTTGGAAAAATGAACAATTCCGGACCTGTGGAACAGCTTGTGTTAAACTGTACCCAGAAACCAATAACTCAAGGGCCAGGGAACATAAGAAAGGAGATGCAAGGTGAAAGAAATGTACTAGTATAAGACAGAAAACAGGAACCTCTCGGTCCCGTGAAATTTGCACATTCTTTTCATCCTATTTTACACAAATCCAGGTGATACTCCTGACAATGAGAGCAACGCTCAGTCAGTCAGCTCAAGCTGCCATTAAAAAAACACCACAGACGGGGTGGCTTAAACTACAGAAATTTATTTTCTCACAGCTCCTGAGGCTAGAGGTCCTGGACCCAGCTCTGGCGGATCAGATCCTGGTAAACCTTCTCTTCATGGCTTGCAGCGGACATCATTCTGTTGTGTCCGGCAGGTGGTTCCGGAGTGGGTGGAGCAAATGAGCTCTTGTGTCTCTTATAAAGACACTAGTCCTACCAGATCAAGGCCCATATTTATGACCTCGTTTAGTCTTAATTACATTCTAAAGGCCCTGTTTCCAAATAGAGTCACACTGGGGCTTAGGGCTTCAAAATATGAACATGAATAGCTGTATACTTTAATACTTACACATTTTCTTCTGGAATTATTCTGTAATTTGAACAGGGGTGGACAGGGTTCTGACCACCACCAAGCACCAAACCTGCCTCTGTCCAGCTCTCCAGTAGTTAAACTACTTAACTAAGACAGTAACTAAACTACTACCAAACATAGGCAGTCACTTCTCAAAGTCTGCTTTCTATTTGCAAAGTGAGCGTAATAATAATGATATCTACCCTAAAAAGTTTTGGAACGGTTTGTACAATAAGCATGAATTAATGACAAACTTTGTGAAATTAAATTTTCCTTGCAATTTTTCCCTTAAAAGGTATTTTCCTTGTAATTCCACCAAAATACTTTTCTTTTGATGGCAGCGTTTTGATAACTAATTTTTCAAGGGCTTTTTTGCCAAGATTTTGATCTTTCAAACTTTAAAAGTCTTTCTCAAAAATACTTAAAATATTCATTTTCTTTTTGGCAATAATGATTGACAAAGAGTTATACAAGGAAATAGTTTGTATGCAGGAAATATCTTAAAAGCTATGTGTGTGTGTGTTTGGGTGTGAGATTGTGCATGTGTTGACTTAAATGCATTGTGAAAAGTGATGAGTGACTAGTGCTACAGATGTAAAAGGAAAAATAACAGTATAACAATGGACAACTCATGAAGCAATTTTATCAATAAGTGCAATTTGTAAGTAGTAAATATAAGACAGATAGAGGCTATTGAAAAAAGCCACACAGATAGTAAGCCAATGAAGTAGAATGAGAACCCAGAGAATATGGCTCCAGTCTTTATACATTAAATCATTATGATTGGCTATTTGTAACATTAACCAGACCATTCTAGCAAGACCTCACAGTATTCCAGACCTTTGATATCAGGAATAAAACTGAATATAATGAAGATGCGTGTTAATAGAAACAAAGTAAGACATAGTATGCAACAAAGGTCCATCTAGTCAAGGCTATGGTTTTTCCAGTGGTCACGTACGGATGTGAAAGTTGGACTATAAAGAAAGCTGAGTGCTGAAGAATTGATGCTTTTGAACTGTGGTGTTGGAGAAGACTCTTGAGAGTCCCTTGGACTGCAAGGAGATCCAACCAGTCCATCCTAAAGGAGATCAGTCCTGAGTGTTCATTGGAAGGACTGAGGTTGAAGCTGAAACTCCAATACTTTGGTCACCTGATGCGAAGAGCTGACTCATTGGAAAAGACCCTGATGCAGGGAAGGATTGAAGGCAGGAGGAGAAGTGGACAACAGAGGATGAGATGGCTGGATGGCATCACCTACTCAGTGGACATGAATTTGGGTAAACTCCAGGAGTTGATGACGGACAGGGAGGCCTGGCATGCTGCAATCCATGGGATTGCAAGGGGTCAGACATGACTGAGTGACTGAACTGAACTGAAGACATAATAATCATAATTATAAGGTATAATTGTTTAACATTAGGATAATTATTTGTCAAAATATAGAATTGGGATCCTTTGCTCTTTTTACTAACCCCTGGAACACATACTGTGATTTTTTTTTTTAAATAGCTCTCATTAGAAACATTGAAATCTCTTTCTGTCTTTCTCAGAGTTTTGATGAGGTTATTAAAGCAGTTTTAGAAATTATTATTAGTGTACTACCCAGAAATTATTCATTCCTTAGGTCCTGACATACTTGTCAAATATACAATAAGGCATATATATTTAAGAAGACTATCAATTTATTAATCACAACAAAAAAGAAGTGTGAAGGGAACCTGGATTCTGCATCAGCTGAATTCTTATGTCGCAAATCTCTCTCATGTCTCTCTCTTATTTCATTGGCTCATCTTGAGCAATGTCATTGAATTATGAAACCTAGATTTTTATTTTGATGATATACCTGTTCAATAGGCACTTTTGCCCTTTAGGAAAGTAAAAGTATTAGACTTTCAGTTGTGTCTGACTTTTTGTGACCTCATTGACTGTAGCCAGATTCCTCTATCCATGGGATTCTCCATCAAGAATACTGGAGTGAAAAAAAAAAGAATACTGGAATGGGTAGCCATTCCCTACTCCAGGGGATTCTACCAACCCAGAGATCGAACGTGGGTCTCCTGCATTACAAACAGATCCTTTGCCATATGAGCCACAAGGGAAACAGGACTCTCTGCCATCTGCTTAGTTCTGTAGACACACTGACCCATACCCTTTTTCATGATTGAATGAATAGAGGTATCCCATACAGCTGGTTAATACTTTTCCCTCAAACATAATGCTCTCTATTTTGTTAGAGCTCATTTTTCTTAATTATAATTGTAATCTAGTTATATCTTTTTGGGATCATAACATATTCACGTTTACTGGTCATGAACACCCCTCGAATTTCTCAGTTACAAGTTTATAAACAAGCTATTGAATTTCTTATCATCATCCAATCTCATCAAATATTTAAATATTTTTATTAGCTAATTAATCAGAAGGAATAAGACAGTATCTGAGGATTCTTCAATTTTTCCAGAGAAGACTGAGTACTCACCAGTATATGTTGCCAAGGATGTTAACATAGTTTCTCTCATAACAAATTTGATGTTATTAAAGCAAAAGCAAATTGTGAGTTCATTTAATTCTGCAATTTGAATCTTTCATGACATGCAAAAGTATTAGAGTGACTGTTCAAATTAGGGGTCTCTAGTTTAATCATAATTTAAAAAGTGTGTTAAAAGTAATCAGAACATCCTTCTGAAAATAATTGTGCATATATATTAATCATTTAATTAAAACATTGATTGAATAGCTAAAAGTCCCAGATGCTGTAGTAAGGCTTGATGGTATCATAGAAAATGAGATGTCATTTTATCCTTGTCAATCTCTTATTCTAGTGAAATAACAGACAGACCTGACAATAAAGATTAAGTTCTGATTTTGGTTCCTAAACTTGATAAGTTCATATCACCAATCAACTAGTGACTTCTTTTGCACTACCCTTTAGCTTAGGAAAATAATGCAATGAAAGGAAATGTAAAGGATAGGGAAATGGCTTCCTTTGTGGCTCAGAAGGTAAAGACTCTGCCCACAATGCAAGAGACCCCAGTTTGATCCCTGGGTCAGGAAGATCTTCTGCTGAAGGGAATGGCTATCCACTCAAGTATTGTTGCCTGGAGAATTCCATGCACAGAGGGGCCTGGCGGGTTGCAAAGAGTCAGACATGGCTGAGCAACTAACACTTTCACTTTCTTTCACTTCGGCTTAGGAAAATAACACAATGAAATGTGAAGGAGAGGGAAATGGAGTGAGATAATTATGATATGTTCTATGAAATGGAAACAAACTTTTTTTCATATAAGCTTTTTTTAATTAAAAATTTCAAACATGCAAAAAAAATGACAAAATGAACCCTGGGAAACCATTATCCAGCTATAATAATTATCATCACTTTTTTCATGCATTTATGTTTTATCCATGTTTGCATTGCCATTGCCCATTCATAGTATCATTTAATTCATAACTAATTCAATAAGTTTCTCCAACACTTTGATAATTAATTATTAATTGATCATGTCTAACAACCCCACAATACCTACCTTTAAAGTCTCTAACTGACAATATTCAAATTTTCCTGATCATTAAATTTTTTCCAATGGATTAAGAGCAAAATATTGTGTTTGGTAAATAATGTCTTATATGTCTGTAATATGTAAGTTAGCCTTCTCTCTTATTTGCTTTCTTTCAAAATATTGTTTTGAAGAAACTGCAATGGGTTCTGTAGTAGTGTTATAATTTCTCATATACTATTTTTTGCTGATTAATTTTTTTCTCCCACTTACGGGAAAAGAAACACAAAACCAAAAACATTTATTGGCCCTATATCTCCTGAACATTGATAGGCAGCTCCTTAGGTTTGATCTGGCTCAAGAAAATATTTTTTTAAAAAGATTTGTTGTATGTGGTAGTGTGCATTTTCATCAAGAGTACATGAGATTTTGTCTTTCCTAGTTTTGTGAAATTATAGTGGCTACTAGGGTTTTCCCTGGTGGCTCAGATGGTAAAGAATCCACCTGCAATACAGGAGACCTGGGTTTGATCCCTGGGTCAGGATAATCCCCTGGAGAAGGGAAAGGTTACCCACTCCCGAATTCCTGCCTGGAAGATTCCATAGACAGAGAAGCTAGGAGGGCTACAGCCCATGGGATCTCAAAGTCTGTGGACATGACCAAGTCTCTAACACACACACAGTATTGAGAACACTTTCCAAGACCTTTTTTCTGTTTTCAATAGGTGTTTGCAAAATCGTGATAGTCTTGTTCTATCATTTCTCTTTTTACTACCTGGGTTCCTTTTGTAGAGAGGGAATTCCCCTCATTATCTATTTGGTTAACCTGATTTATAGTTCCTAAAGGGAAGGCAGGGAGATGTTTGATTCTTCCCCTTTGTTTAGCAGTTTTCAGGATAATAGAGACTCTGTAACATCTTCCAAATATGTCTAAAGATTTTTGCTTGTGTTCTTCAGTACCACTTTTGAAAGACAAGAAAACATATTTAATGTTCTTCCATCCATTACTATTATAATATTATTAGAGTTCAAACTGGCCTCTGTATTATCAATGCCCATCTCTTCAGGTTGACATTGAGTATTTTTTACCAAGACTAGAGTAGCTTTTGGTGACTTTCTTGTTTTATGGTATAACGTTGTGTCCATGCTCATATTTTCCACTTCCTGCTACGAAACTGAAATTAGCCAAATCTCCAAAAACACAAATTCCTGTGATATATATAGAATAGAAGCATAGCTTTTGTTTTGGGTTCTTGACGATTATTGAATTGCTCCCTATTTTTCTTTTTTTTTTTTTTTGGCCTTTTCAGCAGATAGAGTGAGATAATATTTCTTGAACAGAAATTGCCTCAGTGACTTATATTGATGATTCTAATATAGTATTGTAGCATTTTACCTAGCTTCCTTTATTTTATATTTAGTCTTCTTTTCTCTTTGGTTAAAAAATTGGCTCACAAAGACTTTAAATAATACCTTAATTTTTGTATTAATATTATATACATATAATAGTTTATAGATAACAGTAACAAAATTATAACCTCAAATATGTTTTTACTGAACATAGCTCGAGTTTTTGAGTTCTTTTTCATACCTAATTTACATTTCCTTATTAGGTATTACAGTCCATTTACTATGTTTTTAGGTCACTTGATGTAATTTCTTTCTGCTTATCTAAGCTATTAACTCAATGCAAACTTCAGTTCACTTGCTTTTACATCTTTCCATGTTGATTTAAATTTGTTTTGTAATCATGAAAAAAAGCTCAAATGATTCCAGCATAAAATCTAAAAGACAAGATCTAGCAGAAAAGTGTATATACTATTCCTGACTCATCCAACACTCTCTTCTGCCACATATATAACAGCATGTTGTTTGTTGTTTTTTTTTTTAACATAAGAGAATGCAAACATCTAAGTCTATCTATAACTTTCTTAGACAAGAATACCAAACTGATTACATTCTCTCCTTCTTGAGTTTTCACATAATTTGTTCCCTGAAGATTTGATAGTAGTCTGTATCAGTTCTGTTCAGTAATTCAGTCATATCCAACTCTCTGAAATACCATGGACTGCAGCATGCCAGTCTTTCCTGTCCATCACCAACTCCTGGGGAAACTCAAACTCATGTCCACAGAGTTGGTGATGCCATCCAACCATCTCATCCTCTGCCATCTCCTTCTCCTCCCACCTTCAATCTTTCCCAGCATCAGGGTCTTTTCCAATGAGTCCATTCTTCACATAAGGTGGCCAAAGTATTGGAGTTTTAGCTTCACCATCAGTCTTTCCAATGAATATTCAGGACTGGTTTCCTTTAGGATTGGCTGGTTGGATCTCCGTGCAGTCCAAGGGACTCTCAAGAGTCTTCTCCAACACCACAGTTCAAAAGTATCAATTCTTCAGTGCTTAGCTTTCTTGACAGTCCAACTCTCACATCCATACATGACTACTGGAAAAACTATAGCTTTCACTAGATGGACCTTTGTTGGCAAAGTAATGTCTCTTCTTTTTAATATGCTGTCTAGATTGGTCATAGCTTATTTTGCAAGGAGCAAACATCTTAATTTCATGGTTGCAGTCACCATCTGCAGTGATTTTGGAGACCAAAAAAATAAAGTCTGTCACAGTTCCCATTTTTCCCCATCTATTTGCTGTGAAGTGATGGGAGTGGATGTCATGGTCTTAGTTGTTTTTTTTTTTTTTCCATTTATTTTTATTAGTTGGAGGCTAATTACTTTACAATATTGTAGTGGTCTTTGTCATACATTGACATGAATCAGCCATGGATTTACATGTATTCCCCATCCCGATCCCCCCTCCCACCTCCCTCTCTACTAATGGTCTTAGCTTTTTGAATGTTGAGTTTTAAGCCAGCTCTTTCACTCTCCTCTCACTCTCATCAAGAGGCTCTTCAGTTCCTCTTTGCTCTCTGTCATAAGGTTGGTATCATCTGCATATCTGAGGTTACCTGGTGGACTACATTCCATCGGGCTGCAAAGAGTCAGACATGACTAAGAGACTAAAACACGCACATGCGCACACTTTAGGGAAGGTGGAAACAGTCCTCACAGTATGTCTTTGCCTGGAAGGAAACTTTATTTGGCTATGTTCATAGGACCTAAAAATGACAGCAACATAAGCTTGATGTGCACTCACTTGCACCTGTTTCTTGCTTTCAACTGCAAATTGAACCTTGACAATTCCATTTAACCTTTTTCTGAGAATGGCTTACTAAGTCACCCAATGAGTATCTTTGAATGATATACACTAGCACTCACAGAAGCTTCTTTTACTATCTTTCACTTTGTCCTGTAAAGAAATTGATACCACAAAGATCTTGATGATCTTCTTGGGTATTTTTTTTCCCCATTCTTATATACCTTGTCACTAGTTTTGTTATTGTCATTGTCTATGGATATTTTGGTTTTGTTATCTGAACCATCCAGCCATTTGTGGGAGAATTTGTAGAAAGTCAAAACTGTCACCATCTCTCCAGGTTGCTAAATTCTGTACCAGTGTAGTAGCTATTAATATAACATAATATAATTATCATTGATCTGAGGTTATAATGATATGTATATGAATTCCTTTGCAGAATATAAAACATTTTGACCTCATTATAAGAATTTTGGACATAATTCTTTTCAATATTATAAATAGTTTTCATGCTAATGTTTTCCCAGTCTCATAACTTATGACAAAGACTTGTAAATTTCAATGTCTCCTTTATTCTTTATAAAAGGAACTGTGAAAATGACAAAAAATATTATTTCAATGACAAAAATGTTTTAAAATCATTTGCTTTTCACTCAAAACTGCACATCCATATGTACTTATGATCTATAAATAAGGTTGCTCAGCAAACATAGGAAAAATTGAAGTGCTTCAAATATGTTTTGTATTCTATTTATAGTTATTTTTAAAATAGAAATAAGTTTTTTTTTCTTTTTAAAGACCAAATAATAATTAGGCTTAAAGTTATACTATAGCAACCCAGATGCCTATCAGCAGACGAATGGATGAGGAAGCTGTGGTACATATACACCATGGAATATTACTCAGCCATTAAAAAGAATTCCTTTGAATCAGTTCTAATGAGATGGATGAAACTGGAGCCCATTATACAGAGCGAAGTAAGCCAGAAAGATAAAAACCATTACAGTATACTAACACATATATATGGACTTTAGAAAGATGGTAACGATAACCCTATATGCAAAACAGAAAAAGAGACTCAGATGTATAGAACAGACTTGTGGACTCTGGGAGAAGGCGAGGGTGGGATGTTTCAAGAGAACAGCATTGAAACATGTATATTATCTAGGGTGAAACAGAACAAGAGAACAGCATTGAAACATGTATATTATCTAGGGTGAAACAGATCACCAGCCCAGGTTGGGTACATGAGACAAGTGCTCGGGCCTGGTGCACTGGGAAGACCCAGAGGGATCGGGTGGAGAGGGAGGTGGGAGGGGGGACTGGGATGGTTTTGAAATAAATGAAAACCAGTTTAGTCAGTTGGAACACATATTTTAGAAACTTAGTGTGAGAAAATATCTTCTTATTCCCCGATGATAACTCCCTCATCATATAAATCTTAGCATAAGTCCATCTCTTACGGTATGCAATTCAATTTATTTTAGTGATTGACAAATTGATTTAGTTTGTCATTATTATGTAGCAGGGCTTCCCTCATAGCTCACTCAGTTGGTAAAGAAACTGCCTGCAATGCAGGAGACCCAGCCTCAATTACTGGGTCCGGAAGATCCCATGGAGGAGGAAATGGCAACTCACTCCAGTATTCTTGCCTGGAAAATCCCATGGACAGAGGAGCCTAGCTAGCGACCCTCCATGGGGTCGCAAGAGTTGGACATGACTTAGCAACTAAACCACCACTGTATAGTATGTAGTATCTAAGAAGCTCCATTGTGTAGGTGACAGGTATGCTAAACCCTCAAAGAGTGCTTTTTGAGTTGTTGGTTTGTTTGTTTTTTGTTTTTTTTTTTTTACCATTTCACCTTCTTTAAAAGCACTCTTATATGTTTTTCTTCTTTCTTTTCTTCTTGTATTTATCTGCTGAGGTGACATTGGATAGAAGTGTTAGAGAAGGGAAATAACACCCTCATAAAAGCACTATAAGCACTAAATTCAGTACTCCCAAATGAGATGGGTAAGACACTTGCAAGCTTCCTTAATAAAAATCAAATGCAGAGGACACCAATCATGTACAGCATATGTAGAAAATATATATAGTGAAATTGATAACCTGAAAACACTTCAATAACACCTAGAAACCATGAGTCAAATGCAATGCATAATCTTTTAAGAATCAAAAAAATGAGAGGGAGCAGAACATAAAGTGAATAATCAGATACTATATCTGCCAGTCTTGATAACAGAAAAGTTTGAGTATTAAGAGATTCATAGAAACAGACCAGGCAGGCTGCAACACTGTAATTGCATCTCCCATGTAAAATAGCAATATGTGATTCCCTTAATTCAATAATGGAATAGAAGGGGGGAAAGCCAGAGTAAGACCACAAGGACTTATCAGTTCTGGCCTAAATTCTGAATGGGCTAAAAATAGTTATACTGCATATCTTAACAAAAGAAGCTTATCTTTCTGCAAACCTGGGGTTCAAATTTATATATATTCACAGAATATTTTAAGCCAACAAATAAATTTTGTAAAATCTACATTTAGATTAACTTTTTGTAAATCTATAGAACCCACAAAGACAAAAGCAGTATTTGAATATGATCACCCCCTTCACACACATTTTTTAGACTGACAGTATATTTTTAAAATGACAACAGTAAGTGATAGCCAGAGTAAAAAATTATATACTGAAAGTAATGATACAAGTATCTGTCACCATAGTATTTCATAATAATGTACAAAATAATTTAACAATGTAGCCTAAACAAAAACATTTTTAGGCAAACAAAAACAGATTTATTACTAAAAGACCCTTATGTAGGAATTTCCGAAGTCTGTACTTGGATGAAGGAAATGAAAGCCAGAGGAAAGAATAAAATATACCATAATCAGTTAGCAACAACAGCAAAATTGTAAACATATGAGCAAAACTAAACAAAGTTTGACTAAATAAAACAAAAATCAAAATGGTCACTTTTATAGGTAAAATAACATAGAACTAAATGTTGCAAGTCAAATGAGAGTTAACTGAAGTTAAGAGTTTCAAGTGTTTTACAACTACTTAAGAGAAAAGTATAGAAATATATTAGCTATAAACTTTGCTTAATAGTATAAACAATACTTTCTAATAATTAAAGTGATTGAAATATAAAATATGATATCCAAAGCACTAAAGGAGCAAGAATGATAAACACCAAATGAGGAAGAAATGTAATAAAATATAGGAAAGAATATGGAAAATACTGAGTTAATAGTAAGAACCAAAAAAGAGATTCAGTTCAGTTCAGTCACTCAGTCGTGTCCGACTCTTTGCAACCCCATGAATCACAGCACAACAGAGATTAGCAAAAATCCAAATATATCAATTTGGAAGTGCTATTGTCTTTAAATAAATATTTTATAAATAATTTTTAAAAATCTATTATTTAAATGAAACATACATAAAACATATAAACACAAAGTCTGAGAAAATCATACATATATGATATATATTTTATATCACAACGTAATATCAATATTGATAAACAGCAAATAATATTAACTAAAGAAAGATCAGATAGACTAGATGTCAAAACTATTACTAAATGTAAAGGTCACTGCAAACATTAAAAGATATGATTCATTCAGAAGAAACAGCAAATTTAAATTTGTCATTACAAAATAACATATCCTTGAGAATATACAAAACCAAAATGAATACAATTACTGAGATTTCTGAAATTCATCAATATTGTGGGAGACTTTAAGACCTCTTTTCAAGTAACAGGTTGACATGCCTCTTGAGCATATAGATGCCTTAAATAACATTAATAATAAACTTGACTTAAGGGCTATGTCTAGGATCCTGAATTTAGTAATTCAGAAATCCACATACTTCTCAAGAGCAAACGGAATTTTAAAATAATTTAACATATGCTAGCCCATAAGCCAGGTTTCAAACTTTAAAGAATAATTGTTGTGAGGAGTGTTTTATATGACAAGGTAATTAAGATATAAATAAAAATAACTGTTAATCAACAAAAAGATAGTAAACATATCCTCTTTAATAAATCATGGATCAAAGAGGAAATCAGAAAGGAAATTAGAAAATACTTAGTTGTAAGTATTAATGAAAATGGTGCAGAACTCAACTATCAGGATCCAAGGGAAATAAATAAAGTGACATTTATGGAACTAAATCTTGAAGAAGAAAATAATGAAGTGAATACTTCATTTAAAAAGTTGAACAAAGAGATAATAGAATAATCCACAGAATTGTTACAATAGGTAATAACATAGAGCAAAATTAATTAAATGAGATGAACAAAGATGCATCAAAGGAGCTTGAAAAAGTCAGTGTTTGAATTGATAAGGCTCATAAATTAAAACAAAGCCCTATGAGAATATGAGAGAGTACGTAGAAATAACAGAAATAGTATAAATTAAAAGGGAGATAAAACTATAGTTAGAAACTAAGAAACTAAAAGGTAAATGATATTAACTTACTTCAGGAAACTTGTGGAAACATGGCAAAATGGACTGTTTCCTAGTAAAGCTTAACTGTATAAATCTGGCTTAAGGAGAATTATTAAGCATCCATATAGCCACAGTATATTGAAGGAATTGAATCTGTACTTGCATCTACAAAAAGAGGGAGAGAAAGAGAGGGAAAAAAAAAATTGACTCAGATAGTTTTGTAGGTGTTTCAGCAAAAATAAAAAATAAAGGGGTGTGAATTTCAAAGTATTTCTACACAGACAATTGTCTGGTCGACTCACAGATAAATAAAGAGACAAGTGAAATTAAATAAGCCTACACACAGACTTATTATCTACGAAAAAAAAATGACTAGAGAGAGGTGCTGTGCTATGCTTAGTCGTGCCCAACTCTGCAATCCCGTGGACTGTAGCTGGTCCACCAGGCTCCTGTCTCCATGGGATTCTCCAGGCAAGAATACTGCAGTGGGTTGCCATGCCCTCCTCCAGGGGATCTTCCCAACGAACAGATCATCTCAACCAAAAGGTCAAATCCAGGTGTCCCACATTGCAGGTGGATTCTTTTTTTTTTCCCATTTATTTTTATTAGTTGGAGGCTAATTACTTTACAATATTGCAGTGGTTTTTGTCATACATTGACATGAATCAGCCATGGAGTTACATGTATTCCCCATCCCGGTCCCCCCTCCCACCTGCCTCCCCACCCGATCCCTCTGGGTCTTCCCAGTGCACCAGGCCCGAGCACTTGTCTCATGCATCCAGCCTGGGCTGCTGATCTGTTTCACCCGAGATAGTGCAGGTGGATTCTTTACTCTCTGAGCCACCAGGGAAGCCCCAGAAGACTGGAGTGTGTAGCCTACCCATTCTCCAGGGGAACTTCCTTCCTGATCCAGGATTCAAACCAGGGTCTCCTGCTTTGCAGGAGGATTCTTTCTCAGCTGAGCTATCAGGGAAGCCCAAGAGAGAGATGAGGAAATGATAAATAAATTTTTAAAAAGTCTAAACAAATGGTACTCTATGGAAAATAAATTTGAACTCCCCAATCACCCAATATGTAAAGATTAATGTGCAGGTATAAAGAAAACCTTGTTATGGGCATTGGTAGAGAAAGATTTTTGTGAGCGATATAAAATGATGATTGACTGTATTAAAATTTAAAGTGCTTGTGGAACAAAAGAAAAAACATCTGAGTACATGGAAATAGGATATTTTCAATGTATGTAACTCTTATGAGACTAATAGAGATTACATCAGAGATACTTTAAAATCATTAAGCAAAATATGCAGCCTATAAATAGCAAGGCAAGCAAGTAATATTGAGGGAAAATTCATAGTAAGTAAAATCTGAAAGAAGAAATTAAAATATGAAATGAAATTTCAATAATAATCAGGAAAACACAAATTATAATAATGAGATACCTTTTATTAATATAGTCATGAAATTAATAGTCCAGTTTAACTGAAAGCTTTTTATTAATGAGGATGTCAAATGCTGTAATCACTTGGAAAGACAAATTTAAGGAATAGCTGGCATGTTTGAAGATACTAATACCCTTTCTATCTCTCTCATATATACTCAAGATTTTATGCATATTGAGATGTGTAAAATGTTTAAAGCAACACTGTAAAGCAAGAAATTGGAAAATATCTATTAATAAATGCTTACTGAAGGAGAAATACATTTTGTATCCATAGAGTATTAATACTGAATGAATTAGAACTGCATGTATCAACATGGATAAATTGAAAAAACATAAATTTGAGTGAAAAAGATAAAAGAACATGAAGAGAATAATATTATCTGTATGCAATCTAGCAGAAAAAGATTATGTCTCATTAAAAAAATAGGTTTCGGTAGTAAGGCTAAAAATAATGCGTGTGAAATAATAAATATAAAATTCAGTGTAATGGTATCCTTATAATGGGGAAATAGGGTGATGGAGTGGCAGACAGTGAGGTTTGCTTAGCCATTTGTCTTGATTCATAAGCTGAGGAGTGGTTATGCAGGTGTTGATTATTTGATTCTATGTGCCTTTGGGCACAATTGAGGTAATTTGTAATTTATTTTGAAAATCAGCTTCAGATTTTCCATTTTTGTTTATGTAGGGAATTACTTGCCACTTTATGAATCTAAATGAGAATAACGACATAAAAGTGTTTTTCTGTGTAGCTCAGCTGAATCTGGTTTCTGGTATTTAAATGACAGAATTTAGATGACAGAACGAAACATAATAAGGCTAGACAGTACTTCTACTAGATAACAGAAATAGCATATAACAAGATAGTCTGACTAAAAATATTTATTTTGCCCTAGAACAGTTTGATGTCCCATACAAGGTCCCTTCCTGTGTAGCCACTCCCATCTCCCTTCTGCTAATTATAAGTATCCTCACTGTCAACACTCAGAAACAGAAAGTTCTGGGGGAGATAATCTTAGATGTAGGATTTTTTGTTTGTTTTTGGTCTCTCTGATCATTGACATTAGAAAGGCCTGTCTCTCCAGGGGCAGTGGACTCCCTATCTCTAGGGGGAAATTCAGAAGATAGTATCCAAATGCCATATGTTAAGTCAAACATCTTTACTGGAATATACACATATTTTGGTGAGTTTCTGGTTATTTAATATCATCACAGAAAAGAGGAATTTAGTAAATAGCCTTCATGCCTGCTCAGTTCAGTTCAGTTCAGTCGCTCAGTGGTGTCCGACTCTTTGTGACCCCATGAATCACAGCACTCCAGGCCTCCCTGTCCATCATCAACTCCCAGAGTCCACCCAAACCCATGTTCATCAAGTCAGTGATGCCATCCAACCATGTCATCCTCTGTTATCCCCTTCTCCTCCTGCCATCTATCTTTCCCAGCATTGGGGTCTTTTCAAATGAGTCACCTCTTAGGATCAGGTGGCCAAGGTATTGGAGTTTCAGCTTCAATGTCAGTCCTTCCAATGAACACCCAGGACTGCTCTCCTTTAGGATGGACTGGTTGGATCTCCTTGCAGTCCAAGGGACTCTCAAGAGTCTTCTCCATCACCACAGTTCAAAAGCAGCAATTCTTCAGCGCTCAGCTTTCTTTATAGTCCAACTCTCACATCCATACATGACTACTGGAAAAACCATAGCCTTGACTAGATGGATCTTTGTTGGCAAAGTAATGTCTCTGCTTTTTAACATGCTGTCTAGGTTGGTCATAACTTTTCTTCCAAGGAGTAAGAGTCTTTTAATTTCATGGCTGCAGTCACCATCTGCAGTGATTTTGGAGCCCAGAAAAATAAAGTCAGCCACCGTTTCCACTGTTTCCCCATCTATTCCCCATGAAGTGATGGGACCAGATACCATGATCTTAGTTTTCTGAATGTTGAGCTTTAAGCCAACTTTTTCACTCTCCTCTTTCACTTTCATCAAGAGGCTCTTTAGTTCTTCTTCTGATTCTGCCATAAGGCTGATATAATCTGCATATCTGAGGTTATTGATATTTCTCCTGGCAATCTTGATTCCAGCTTGTGCTTCTTCCAGCCCAGCATTTCTCATGATATAAGTTAAATAAGCAAGGTGCCAATATACAGCCTTGATGTACTCCTTTTCCTATTTGGAACCAGTCTGTTGTTCCATGTCCAGTTCTAACTGTTGTTTCCTGACCTGCATACAGGTTTCTCAAGAGGCAAGTCAGGTGGTCTGGTATGCCCATCTTTTTCAGAATTTTCCACAGTTTATTGTGATCCACACAGTCAGAGGCTTTGGCATAGTTAATAAAGCAGAAATAGATGTTTTTCTGGAACTCTCTTGCTTTTTCAATGACCCAGTGGATGTTGGCAATTTGATCTCTGGTTCCTCTGCCTTTTCTAAAACCAGCTTGAAGAAAGTGGAGAAAACCACTAGACCACTCAGGTATGACTTAAATCAAATCCCTTATGACTATACAGTGGAAGTGAGAAATAGATTTAAGGGACTAGATCTGATAGACAAGTGCCTGATGAACTGTGGATGGAGGTTCATGACATTGTACAAGAGACAGGAATCAAGACCATCCCCAAGAAAAAGAAATGCAAAAAAGCAAAATGGCTGTCTGAGGAGTCGTTACAAATAGCTGTGAAAAGGGATGCAAAAAGCAAAGGAGAAAAGGAAAGATATACCCATGCTGCTCAGGAGGGCCTAAAGAACCCCATACAGAAAATCAGGCTCTGCGTGTTGATTAAAACTGTTCTTTCTACCATGAAACAATATTGATGGTCAGTTGGTCACATCTGGGTTCTAATTCTGAATCCTTCACCTGCAATCTCTGAAAATCTGGAAAACATCCTTGAACTATTGAGAATCAGTGTTCTGTTCATTTGCTAAACTGGAACAGTAATACTTGATAAAACTGCTGTGAGAATTAATATGTGAAATTATGTATGTAATTAATATTTAAAATTTTAAACTATTGGTTATTTTTAATAATTCATAAAAATGTATGCATAATCTCCAAATTTGACCTTTCTTCTATAGATATTTCTGATGCTCAAATATAACTTATTCCCTGAAATCTAAGATTTCAGAAAAAAAATAATGAAGAATACATTTTCAGTGCCTAATCTAGCAATTCCCACTGCTTCAATAGGGAAGGAGAATTCAGATCTAATACAGAATTAGGCATTGTGTCTGTGTCTGCTGCAGATTCTTATTTTTTGTTGTTGTTTGTTTTTTAATTTGATGCAGCTCCTTATTAAAGGCATATTAATTTTTTATTGTACTTATGAGGAATAGAGGTGGAACAAATATTTCTGAGATCCTCAAATACAGAATAAAGTTTTGCAAAAATCACAATATAAGTTTACAGCAGAGTAAACTGTAGACCTACTGTGCAACAGTACGTTAAAGCTTGAGGGCTCAGAGCTCAGTCCTGTCCGACTATTTCAGACCCCGTGGACTCTAGCCCACCAGGCTCCTCTGTCCTTGGGATTATTCCCACAAGAATACTGAAGTTGGTTGCCATTTCTTCCTCCAGGGGATTTTTCCAACCTAGGGATGGAACCCTTAACTCCTGCATTGGCTGGCAAATTCTTTACCACTGAGCCACCGAGGAAGCCCCATATATTAAGGAGACCTAATTAAAAACATAGCAGGCATGTCTTAAGTAAGTATATGACATACAGTTTTTGTTTTTTTTTTTATGATATGGCAGATAGGGCACGCCTGAACTCTGAGCTTTGAAGTAGGTGTCATTACTAGCCATGTTTAACAAACAAGCAAACTCAGGCAGTTGTTATAATTTGTACATGTAGCCAAGTCAATGACTGAGCTGGGATTTTAAGCCAGCTCCTTGCCTATCGAGCCCATGTTCTTATATTATGACCAGTGGCCAGAAACCTCGGCTATTTTCCATTGGCCCTGAAAGGGATCTAACTTTCCATTCGAAGAATATTCTATAATGACAAACGATGGAAAGGCAGTGCCGCCCTGAGGTCTCCGAACTGCACCAGTAGCTATCAATCACACAGCAGATAAATAGATTTCAGAAGTTTTGTGTACAATATGTTCTTGAATTTGGGCTTAAGCTCAGGCTGACATATAGTATTTCACTGCTAATGTGATCTCTTTATAGCAGAGGGAACATTCCTTTATAAAATTGTGTTGCATAACTTGTTTGCTTCCTAGCAAAACAGTTTTTGAATTTCCGTATAATTTCTGTTAAATCTATTTTTAAAGTTGAAACTTAGGTCAAGTGCAAATATGAATATAGATTTATCCAGCATGCATAATTTGCAGGCTGTGTGGAATGACTCACATGTCTTCAGTATCCGGCAGTCACATGAACAGATCTCCTGCTAAGAGTGACCTATTCATCCTTCAAATAAACATCCACAAGAGGAAGAAAAACAGTATGTACAGTTCCAAAGAAGGGGCAACATATCATGCGTGAGCCAGTGTGCTTGAGCCAATTCTGTCAACAATCTTTGGGATTAAAAGTTTCTCATTCAGAAAGCTTGTGGAAATGCTGAGAAATTCTAAATGTAAGCAATCCAAAACTACTAGGATTATATTCCTTTTTTAAAAAAAATAGTGAATGACCAAATGAGTAAACAGTTTTCTTGAATATCTGCAGGATTATTTTGGAACTTGAACTATTCAGAAACATATAATGGTCTATATGGCATAGAGATTATTTTTTGTTATATTTCCCCTAGTTCAATTCAGAAAAATGTATTAATTTATTTCTCCCTTATAATTTATATTCTTCTCAATGTCATCTGTATCTGTAGAGATATATAGAAGGCAAAATGCTTCAGGTACTCTATATGTGTTTTTCTATGAGGGAAAAAATAAGCCATATTCACATTAATAGTTTTTTTTTTTAATGCATATGTTATTTTCAGTAAAAAATGAAGACTAATACCAACTATAGAATAAAACTGATTTTCTGGGAGGATTTTACATTTTTTCAATACAAAGTGACTAAAATAAGGAGGATGAACTAATGTTATGAAAAACCCATCCACCTTTAAAATGATAAATGATTATTTTCCTGTTGCATACTATATTTACAATAATTTTAGGATAAAATTTGACAGAATGTTTGAAGAACTTCTGGGTATATAAATGGTCTATTCTAGATGTGAACATCCCTTCCATATTATGGATTCCCATTTATGTGGGCTTTCATAAAAGAAATGGAGAATTACACTACTTTTATTTGGGGCTTCCCTGATGGCCCAGTGGGTAAAGAATCCACCTGCAATGCAGGAGACACAGGAGATGTGAGTTCGATCCCCTACAGTAGAAAATGGCAACCCACTTCAGTCTCCTTATTTGAAAAATCCCATGGACAGAGGAGCCTGGAGAGCTACAATCCAAAGTGTTGCTAAGGGTCAGACAAGACTGAGTGACTAAGGGCACACACACGCACTACTGTTTTGGTGTAAAGATATGAAGAAAATGCATTAAATAGAAGACTCTGTAGTAACATATAGTATTTAAAAGAATGGGAAACAGTCAAAGAGTTTAATAGTCTCTACACATTTGAAAGGTCATTTCTAAGGATTTATCATTGCAATTGGATGCATATTGAGATTAAGGTCAGCTCATCTTACTAATGTAGAAAATATTAAGAATTAAAAAATGGAATTCCAGGCTATCATAGCAAGATTGTCTCCAATTCAGATCTCCTTCTGATCTAGAATTTTAGGGGAAATATATCACATTTTTCCCTTTAGTATTAACTTTTTGAGGTGACCAAGACATTATTTTGGAAAAGTTCTCTGTGGAAGGGAGGGGCAGAGAAATACAGAAATCTTTTTTAGATCAAAAGAGACTAAACAGACAAAATAATAAAATTGTATACATGTAGTAAATTAAGTTTTCTTAGTGTAAGCATTTTTAAAGTTAAATGACATTTTTATATACTTCAAATTAAAGATTCTTTTCTAAATTTTATTATGAATCTAAAATGGAAAAATAAAATATGCTAGTAATGGAAATTTAGTATACTGCATTATATTTTTAAAAATATTAGAAATGCTTAAAATATAAAAAGTTGTATTAGTTAATAATTATGCAACTTGTTCCTAAATATAACTGAATGTAATTAATGCTATGGAATGGACACATACACACATATGTATGTGTATGTATTATTACCTATCTATCTTACTATATATCATCTATTGATATACACCTTTTTGGGATGTTAAGTCATTTGCATAATACTAAAATAAGTAAATCAAAAGGCTGTGCAAGAATGAGATGAAATTTCTGTCTACAGATTTCAAGCCAGATGCAGAATACTTGCAGAAACATTCCAGTCATGACCCTACTGAACACGATGAACTGCTTCTTAGATTTCAGCTTTGTCTGCTATGTTCATGGTGCACCAGAATCCCAAACCTTTCTCTGACTGTTAAAATTCAGTGTCCTGCATTCCATGGCATATTTCAAGTTTTAACTTTAACAAAGCAATATTTTAGCCAATTATTTTATAATTGCTTTTATCTTTTAATGTTTGATCTAGGTGGATGATATTTTCTATTCGAACATGGCTTGCAAATAGTTTTCTTCCTCCCTTGATTTTATTCAATTTATAACTGCTTATTTCATTTCTGAAGTCTTTTACGTCTGACCCCACATGACAATTTTATAATAATTTTACTGTCTCAAGACAAACTTTTTTAAAAAGTTGAAAACTGTAAAGGAAACAAAGGAAGTTGAAAATGAGCAAAGTAAGAATACTGTGTAGAAAGGCAAGATAAACAATTAAAGAATGATATTATGGAAGAGTTAAAAATGTAGGCAGACAGGAAAATGAAGTCATATTTATAAATTAGAAAGAAATTCCTTGAAAAAGAAATTATGTTCCTGTCTCACACCTCTACATATTGGATCTTTAACTTTTTTTTCTTCTTCAAAAATCATATGGCAGTGGTCTTTTCTTACTGTCAATGCAACTGACCTTTATCTGCTCTTCTCTGAACAGAAGCAAGGAACTTGTCTTCCTCCTTGTATATTTTTCCTAACTTTAATTTAGCAAAATGTGTTGCTTTTGTAGTGACTCTCTTGATTTGTGGTAAGCTTCTTTTTGTTGTAGACTCAGAAATTCGGTGTCATGACCCAGTTTAGAAGTGTGCATGTGTCAGTATTGTCTTTCTTTTTGAAACCCTGTTATAGTACACACATCCTGGAGGAGGGCATGGTGACCCACTCCAGAATCTTGCCTGGAGAATGCCGTGGACAGAGGAACCTGGCAGTCCAGGAAGTCACAAAGAGTTAGCTATGATTGAAGCCACTGAGCTTAAGTCCATAGTAGATACAGACCTCCAGAGCAATATAGATGCCTAAAAGAAAAGATTTATGAATTTTGGACAGATGAAAGCAATAATCTTTCAGATATAACCTAAATAACAAAGATGGGAAATAGATACTTAGAAATATATTTATATATTTATATTAGATATTAGATAATATATTTATATTATATTACGTCATTTATATTAGATTCTTTTGGGGAAAAATCAGGCAACTACACTTTTGTTTTTAACTATAATCATTATAAAAATGTCTTTATTTGTATTTTTTAAGATAACTGTTAAGTAAAATTGAATTCCTGTGAAAAGTAAAACAGGAAACAGCAAAAAGTAAAATGACAAACAATAGCAAATAGTCAAAACACCACCACAGAGAAGATAGACATGAATAAATGTTTTGAAATATATAAAATGACAACAAATGCACATTAGTTAGGACTCATGGTGATGTCCAAGGCTTTACAATTGAGCTTAAAAATCAAAGTCCAACAATGTATTTCTTACAAGAAATGTGTAAGAAAATGAGAAAGTTGAGAATGAAAACATGAACCAAGATAAATTAGGATAAGGATAAATGAAAAGCCAAGAGGCAATTTATATTTCTTAAATTTCGAGACAGCAATCTCTTTGTGAAAAGAGTAATTCGTGGAACAATTCATAGTCATGGATTTTTA
Source organism: Odocoileus virginianus (assembly GCF_023699985.2). Lineage (NCBI taxonomy): Eukaryota > Metazoa > Chordata > Mammalia > Artiodactyla > Cervidae > Odocoileus > Odocoileus virginianus. Next base: position 23,977,034 of record NC_069707.1, read on the forward strand.
GCTTTTGTCAACAGAGCATCAAACATGCAAAATAAAATCTGTTCAGTTGTAGAGACTGTGTCAGAGTACAATTTTCATATGTTCTAACATTCATAACTGACTAGGCTAATAAGTATTATTTAAAATATTATTAATGGAGCTGTATTAAAAATATGTGTTTATTCATTTAAATATTTACTGTTTACCATGTATCAGACACTCTCTATATGTGGGGGATAGAACAGAAAAATTTATGTCTTCATGTCACTTCTTGTGTATATTCTATTTCGGAAGATGGGTGTTGGTGGTAGAGGCCATATGCAAACCCAAGCTTCCTCCACTTATTGGCTCGGTCAATCTTATTCAAGTTCATCATCTCTTTTCTTTAGTTTTCTCATCTGAAGTGTAGGCTATTTTGAGGATTAAGTATGTTTTTAAATTGAATATGTCAATAAGTGTATAGCACGTAGATCAATGTCTAGTGCATTGCAAGTCCTGTGTAAGTGTTGGCTACTACCCTCTTATAAAATTTCCATAAATTGTTCATACTTAGGGATGGAAATTGAACCTTGAAAGTAAAATAACATAAAATCCATAATTCATGCTCTTGTCACAATATACTTAAACTAGAGATTAATAAAAAACAATTTCAAACATGTATTTATAATTGACTACTTATTAGAGATTTGAGATGCTTCTTTTTTCAAATATTTTTATTATTTCTCCTCAGACACACTTGTATGGCTTAGTATATGTTTCTATGCTTGTCCATAATTTTTTTCTATTTCCATTATTTTAATATGTGCCTATTTGCTTGCATTACTAATAAGATTTTTGTAAACGTCTGCCATGTTATTTATTACTTCCCACATTCCTTTTAAATGAAACTTTGCAGATTCCTTTCTATTTTTCCATGTTTCCACATTTTTCACTTATCTTTAGCTGGTTGACTTTTCACCTAAATTTGCTTATCTATGGATCTCTCTGTTACATAGTATGTGGATATTTACAATTTATTTTTTATGTCAGTTCATCATATTTTTAAAGATTCTTATAAAAATAACTTAGGCAGCTATTTAAACTCTTCTGAATTTCCCATAATAAGTTTTCTTACTTTGCAGTATGTTTGCTTATTTTGCATCCCTTAGCATTACTTTTCATGCCAAATATTGCTATACATATATTCTTGAGTGAGTTTGTTTCAAAAGCACCATTTAAAGATGGAGGTTGGAGGCAAGGTATTAACTTCTGTCAGAGTGGCAGCATTTTTCTATGATGAATTAAGATTGGACACAAAAACCTTCCATTGACAAAATTATCTTTGTCCAATTGGCTCTGGTAATAACAAAAGCTTTGTTATTCTTCACATAATTATAAAATTATCTATACTCTATTACAATTGATGGATTCAGACTACCGCAATAGTTACATAGGCCAAAGGTTTCGCAGGTTCTCCACTATAGCTGTGGTGACTTGCAATTCCAGATTCCTAGTGACACTAGAGGCTGACCTCCTTCCTGAATACCCTGTGGTGCAATAAATGATTTCTTTCATAGTGTTATCAAAAATCCAAAGGGAAAATCACAGGGAAAATACAAAGGTACAGTAGAAGCATAAATATGTCATGTGAGTGGTTTTTCCATCTTCTTTACTAGAAATTATCTACACCATTATTTTGGGAATTGAGATTGGTATTTACCTAAAGTTGAATATTTGAAAATCAGGAAAAAGGGAACTATTAGTCAATTTATGACAATATAAAATAAAGCTTTAATTGGCAATTGAATGCTATTCTGTACCCAGTACCCTCCTAATGGTTAAATAGTAAAATTCTTTATCCACAGTTTGCAGGTGAAGAAACTGAGATACAAGCATGCAATTTAAATTGCCAAGTACACCATATAGTACATGTCAGAGACAGTAGCTAAATGCATGCTGTCTGCTACAGGTTCTATGTTGTTACTCTAATAGAGGCTTGTATGAAATATTTCAGCCTGGTCTGATGGGAAAACAAATTTACCAGAATCAGCTAATCAAAACCATTGAACTGTTTTCCAAAATGGCTGAACCATTTTACAGTCCCACCGGTAGAACACAGGAATTTCGTTAACTTCAGACCTTTGTCAACACTTGTTATTTTCTGTTTTCCTGTTAATTTTTCTTTTTAATATCTGCTCTTCTAGTGGCTGTAAGGTGATATCTCACGGTGGATTTGATTTGATTTGCATTTCCTTAATGATTAGTGATGTTGAGCATCTCTTTTTGGGTTTATTGACCATTTATATAACTTGCTTGGAGAAATATCTCTTAAAATCAGTTGCCATTTTTAGCCAGCTTTTGTTGTTGTTGTTGTTAATCATCAGTAAAACATTTGCTTAAAAATAAATTTTAAATTTCAGTTTCTTTAAAACAAAATGTGGACCTTTGTCTTTAAATGTCTAAAGCTTAATTTTGAAATATTTTGTTAGTTGTGATGGTTATATAGCTCAAAGGACAAAATACCTGTAGAGCAATTTTCTTTGTTAGTGTTAGATTTGCAGTCATATTAACAAGTCCGTTTATTGATAAACTGAAATTTTTATTTGCCTTTATAGGTAAAATCTTCAGTTCAGTTCAGTCGCTCAGTCATGTCTGACTCTTTGCAATCCCATGGATTGCAGCATGCCAGGCCTTCCTGTCCATCACCAACTCCTAGAGTTTACCCAAACTCATGTCCATTGAGTCAGTGATGCCATCCAACCATCTCATCCTCTGTCATCCCCTTCTCCTCCCACCTGCAATCTTTCTCAGCACCAGGGTCTTTTCAAATGAGTCAGCTCCTCCCATCAGGTGGCTAAAGTATTGGAGTTTCAGCTTCAACATCAGTCCTTCCAATGAATATTCAGGACTGATTTCCTTTAGGATTGACTGGTTGGATCTCCCTGCAGTCCAAGGGACTCTCAAGAGCCTTCTCCAACACCACAGTTCAAAAGCAGCAATTCTTCGGTGCTCAGCTTTCTTTATAGTTCAACTCTCACATCCATACATGACTACTGGAAAAACCATAGCCTTGACTAGATGGATCTTTGTTGGCAAAGTAATGTCTCTGCTTTTTAACATGCTGTCTAGGTTGGTCATAACTTTTCTTCCAAGGAGTAAGAGTCTTTTAATTTCATGGCTGCAGTCACCATCTGCAGTGATTTTGGAGCCCAGAAAAATAAAGTCAGCCACCGTTTCCACTGTTTCCCCATCTATTCCCCATGAAGTGATGGGACCAGATACCATGATCTTAGTTTTCTGAATGTTGAGCTTTAAGCCAACTTTTTCACTCTTCTCTTTCACTTTCATCAAGAGGCTCTTTAGTTCTTCGCTTTCTGCCATAAGGGTGGTGTCATCTGCATATCTGAGGTTGTTGATATTTCTCCCAGCGGTCTTGATTCCAGATGTACTCTGCATATAAGTTAAATAAGCAGGGTGACAATATACAGCCGTGACATTCTCTTTTTCCTACTTAGAACCAGTCTGTTGTTCTATGTCCAGTTCTAACTGTTGCTTCCTGACCTGCATACAGATTTCTCAAGAGGCAGGTCAGGTGGACTGGTGTTCCAGAATCTTGCTAGAAAATGATCAACTTTACCTAATTATCTAGGTGGCAGTTAGTTTTACCACAAGAAGTGTCATATGTACCATTTTCTTGCTCTCTTAAAATTTCAGTATAAATATTATCTTTGCTTATGGGTTCTTGACAGGATATTTTTAAACAGCCTACTGATTTTTCCAAACTACAATTAGACAATATAACTAATAGTTTGCTTGATTTTGAGAACTATTCAGTCAATTTCATCCCACTCTCCCCCCTAAAAAATAAAGATGAAAGCATGGTGTTAGGTTTTAGGATTGGAAATGTCAATACGTTTGAGAATAGCATCTCTTGAGTCCATGGGCAGATTGGTTTATTCAACTTTGAATTCCCACTGTTTAGTCACTTTGTTATTTCCTTTCCTTTTAGGAATTTTTCTCACCATCACCATGAATCTTGTATAGTAAAACATGACCACCTTCCAAACTACACTCCCATGTACTGAGAAATCCTAGGAATAGTTGATTCTGCCCCCAAACTTAGATAAAATTGTTCTTTGTTTGGCAGACCTTTCCTTGATTTTTACTTAGCTTTTCTGTATTTGACATGAAAGTAATACAACTTCATGAGATGGGTGAAGCTAGGGAAGAGCAGCCAAGGAGGTTGATGCAGTCTCTTTTGAGCCTCACCTGCAGATATTTTCCCAGGTTAGAAAGAGTCTTCCTGACTCATACTCCATTTAGTCCATGGTACTTGGAATGTGAATTCAGGATGACACCATAAGTACAATGACCAATCCTTAGACTTCTCTCCAACTGGGAGTGAGGTGCAACAGTCTGTGCTTCCACAAGCCCCCTGAGTTGAATGGATACACATTAACATCTGAGAATCTATGGAAAGTCCAAGTCACTAGGGCTAAGCCTCTCATAGGGATTTGAGGTTATATAATTAGAATAATAGGCTTCTCTGGTGGATCAGATGGTAAAGAATCTCCCTGCAACAAGGGAATGGCAACCCTCTCCAGTATTCTTGCCTGGAGAATTCCATGGACAGAAGAGCCTGGTGGGCTACAGTCCATGGGGTCACAAAGGGTCAGGTACAACTGAGCAAATTTCACACACACAGTCAGAGTAATAGCCAGAGTGATTTGTTTTCCAGAGTTGTCGGATAAATAGTTTCTGTGTCAATTCTTGGCAGTAGCAGTTAGTTTGAAATCCAGATTGCTTTTAGAAGTTCAAATTATAACCATTTTTTGGCCTTTCTTTCAGGTTCAATATAGCCTCATTACTTGTTAATTCCATATTCATGAATTTGTCTCCTTGCTACTATTTATTTGTAGCTCCAAAATCATTTTTTTAAAATAATAACAGATACATGCATAGTGGCAAAAATTTGAGTTGCCCAACATTCCCAGCTAAGGCCAAACATGACGCTCTGCCTTCTCTTTTCGTTGCAGGTCTCATTCTATAAACAAGTGTCCTTTTATGGTCTATTTGATGATGTGTGTTTTTGTATTTGTGGACTTTTTGTTGATGATTTTGCTGCTTAAATGATCCTTAAGCATAAGGCTAAAGTGCTGTATTTTGTTCCTAGGGAAAAGAAGGCAAGAAAGAAAAAATTTATGGAGAAAAATCTGTGTGTTCAGTAAGCTCCATTCAGGCATGATTTTTAGTAAATTTGACTGTGAGTTCAATGTTACTGATTCAGCAATATACATTAAGATGGGACAATTAAAATATGTGATTGGAGTCTCCAGGAACCTAATCCTGAATTTTCATTAGAGCAATGGTTCAGTATTCACTAATTCATTGTTCACAACTTTATAGAATGAAACTGCTTTGAATAATGAGAATCAATGGTATATGATTTCTCATTATTAGTTACCTACCAATGTACAAAAATAACTCCATTTAGTGTTGGCTTAATAGTGTATTGTTTGCTATTGACTTAATCTTGTACTGCCCAAATCCTTTTAAGATTGAGTTAATGTCTGACTTTCAAATGCTTCCTGGACAATCCTTAATGGCCTATTCAAATCCTGTTTTCTTTTTCCTCTGGTGATTGTATAATTCAGGACAAGTTTCATGTTCAAAAAAACTTGATTCCAGAAGCATCCAAACATGGATCTATTATTTGATAAAGAGGAACATATTCTAATTCTGATCCTTGAGGCACATGGAACAGATGCAGTCTACTCTATTAAAACATGCTTTAGTTATCCTGGAAATTTTATAGCTAAAAATGTTAAGGAAACAGATTGGAAGAAAAGTAGATTCTGTAAAATAATCTAAACATAAGACACATTTTAACCTTCATGAGTTTTAGAGACAGGCCAGTGACCATCCCCTGGCTATTTTTACACCTGTGAATTGTTTAACTCTATTAGGTAATATAAAATACTAAGATGTAGACTGTATTACAAGACTCTTTATAAGCTATATGCTTTTGGATTTTTTCCTTATTTGCTGTCAAATGTAATTGCATTTTACAGTTTAATCCTTGGGGCACTTCTTGAGTTTTTGTTTGTTTGTTTGTTTACATTTGGATATATCTCTCATCAGCTTGAGATGGATTTAGATGTGAAGAAATAAAGAGCCAATATATTTATTCACTTGAAATTAGGAATTTTGAATTAGCAAAAGCAAATTGCCAGAATAATAAACATTGTTTCCACTATTTACTTGTATCTTTGTAATTTAGTAAAAACTCATGTTTGTTAGGAAAAGACAATGGCACTTCACTCCAGTACTCTTGCCTGGAAAATCCCACGGATGGAGGAGGCCTGGTGAGCTGCAGTCCATGGGGTCGCTAAGAGTTGGACATGACCCGGCGACTTCACTTTCACTTTTCACTGTCATGTGTTGGAGAAGGAAATGGCAACCCACTCCAGTGTTCTTGCCTGGAGAATCCCAGAGACAGAAGATCCTGGTGGGCTGACGTCTATGGTGTTGCACAGAGTCGGACACGACTGAAGCGACTTAGCAACAACATGTTTGTTAATCATTCAACTTATAATGATAACTAAATTTTCATACAAAACGTTCAACGGTGAATCAATAAATGGCAATTTTTTTGTTCTCAGAAATATCCTATGGGCAGCAAAGCAATTTAGATAGCCCATCAATGAAACCTGTGGTATTTTCATTTTACTTTATTTAGGTATAACTTTGTGATTCATAGGTGAATTATTTTTAATAATAAAGCAGAAATATTTTATAATTTTGGCTATTTGTAAATGGTTCATAGATTAAATATTCAATTAGAATTTAAGATGATTTTTATTTTAACTTCAGAATTTCCTTTGTCTTTTATGATTTTATGTATTTTATGAATTTAACTTTATGTGGATGCCTAAGTCTTTAATGATAGTTTGCTGGAATATTTACTGTGTCTGTTACAAGAAAGATCTTTAACAGTGACTAAATCCCATAATGCAATATCAAGGTTTTAAAACTTAGGGAAATGGCAATTTATTAATGTTACATCAGTATTAAAGGCAACTCTTATTTCATAACAGAAGTAAAATTTCATAGTGAACTCAATGAGAATAATGATGAGAAAGCTTTTTAAAATGCTATTCTAATATGTTTTTAATCAATTAATTGTCTTTTTTTTTTTTAACAAGAACTTAAAAGACAAGATTCATAGCCTGAAGCCCAAAGATCTAATATATTTGACCCATCAAAGCTCTTTAACTTCAGACTATAAGGGTTTGGGCAACATGGTAATAGTATCACCTTTGCTACTACATGATCAGAAATACGCATAGAAACAAATTCTGGTCAAAAGCACTTAAGAGATTTTTCTTAAAATTTATTTCTCATATCCATATGAGAACCATAGTAAAAATAAATAAATAAATAAAAAAGGTTCCTTAAGATCACTGCTGCATTTTATGGAATAACTTGAATGACTGTGTCCAAATTGTCACCACCTTGAGAAAAAGCCCATCTCAAGGCTGGAGCAAGCAAAGGGGGAAAACCTGCCTTTAAAGAAATAATAAGCCACTTAAGTCCACTGATGTTGGAAACTGCACAAACTATAAACAAATACAGAGAGCCTATTTTTTAGGCATGTGAAGTGAAAGTCGCTCAGTCATGTCTGACTCTTTACTACCCCATGGACACAGTCCATGGAATTCTTCAGGCCAGAATACTGGAGTGGGTAGCCATCTTCTCCAGGGGATCTTCCTGACCCTGGAATCACACCGGGGTCTCTTGCACTGCAGATTCCTTACCAACTGAGGTATCAGGAAAGCCCCTTTTTTAAAAGGCATGCCTAGGGGTTTCTGAAGGTTTCAATCAAAATCATCTTAGTAGTTTTTAAAATCAAAATATTCCTTTCCAATGACTAAGGTCTGTTACTTATTTCAATATAATCTTGCTTTATAAAGATTTAGTCCTCTGAGAGTCATTGCATATTATAGTTTTCTCTGTAAGTTTCATCTGAAGCAAATAAAAACAACAAACTTCTACCCTAAAATGTAGTAGTTTTTCCAAGAGAAAGCTTTTTCTTTTTATTTCTACCACCATATGGTGGTTAGATATTGACTTGTTTTGTATTGACTTCTTTGCCAAAAACGCCTAACACACTCATACAGTTCTCTTGTGCACTAACACTTTTCTCCAAATATGTGATTGAAATGGAAGTTACATTTCAAAAATATATTTCCCTCCTCACAGCTTATTGCTCCAGGGATTTATATTTAGTACAATACAAATGCAAATAGGCTATAAGTTTTGGCCTTCAGACCAAGCAGAGCATGTCTGAGTCTTTCTTTAATGGTAAATATTTTTATTTTGAGATACGGGGCTGAGGAGGGGAATGTCTTTTCTGACAGTGAAGCCAGTAGTCAGAGAAAACCAGAGACAAGTGACGGAGAGAGAAGTAGTAATTTTTAATGAAAACCCCTTCCTGTCAAAATTAGACAAAAGATACGAACAGATGTAAATACAATTTCCCACAAGGAAAATCTCTTTCCCATCTCTCTACACTGTTCTTATGTCCTACCCCACCACATTTCCTTGTGGACATAGAAATTGAGCATTCTTGATGTTCAAGTCACACTTACCAAGTTAGCTCTGACTTGTCTTTTCCCTCTTCGGTTGTTTCTCTTGTCTGTGAGGACTCTGGGCAGCACTGGTGGTTGCCGTGGCCCCTGGAAGCTGAGGAATAAGGAGTGCCGCAGGAGCAAGGCAATATTAGACACGATTAGGAAAAGGAGAGGAAGCTGAAGGCGGAGTATGCAACTAGGGAAAGGCAACTCGATGATCAGAATGAGAATTTTCCTGGGATGAAGATGTCTGTAAGACTTGTTTCAGAATACCTGAAACATGTTAGAAAGACTGTCTAGAATTTCTCCAGAGAAATGAGAAATGACAGTAGATTTCTAGGCAATAGTGAGTAAAACAACTTCATGACTGTATCCAAATGAGTTATGTTTGTTCAATGTGACAGTTATGGTTGGATAATGTGAACATGGATTGTAAACTCTAAAGATTAAGAGCAACAGGCATAAGACACAGAATAAGATACATACAAACATATCTATGCTGGCTAAATTAATGACAATAATAAGACTATTATAAAAGCTGATATAGAGCAAGTAGATTACAAGTAATGACAATTTTAAGTTTCTATCAGCAAACAGAGTAAAGTGTTTAAATGATGCCAGAAAAAAAAATTTAAAGAATTTCAATATTAATCATGACAACAGGGAAATGTATTTTACTTTATTTTACACAAGCAACAATTATGGCTTCAACATCACATGTACATACTTGCAAACACACAGATACATACATACACACACAGCTGGCTATTCTTTGGACCATAATGAGTAATAAACTATTAACATAGTTTAATTTATCTATGCCACACACTCTCAATTCCTTCTATATTTATGACCTTGTATGGGATCTAAGGGAAAATGCTGATTAAAAATGTAATGATTTCATCCTCAAGCAGTGTGTTTTCTTCTTGGGGAGAAAGTTAAATAACAAGGTGGATATGATGCAGTTTGTCTGTTTTTACTTTCTAACAAAATAAAAGGTGAGAAAGGATTAAGGGTAGCTGCTAGACAAGGATTCTAGATCAAAATTATGCCCAGCAAACAGTTGGAGTTTATGTAGGGGTGAGTCAATTAAGGACTAAAGAAAAGAAACAAGGAAGGGACAGCACCCTTTAAAGAAAAGTCTGGAACAGAATGAGTGGTGGTGAAAAGAGGCAGGGGAGAAAATAATGAGACAAAAGAGTTATGTGGGAAAATCAGATCACAGCAGCTTTTGCAATGCATGTAGCACAGAGTTTGTAATCTAAGAGCAATGTATTCAGAAGAACTGTTTCAAGCATGGAAGTGATACTAAAATGTTTGTTCAATAGAAAAATCATTTTGAATTAACATTCCTAGAAGCCAGATGGAGATGACTATGGACCAAAATAACAGGAATATTGAAAAAAATGTAAAAAACAAGCTATTAATGCATCACTGAGGTAATGAGAAAGCTAGAAATCCATAAATATTGAAAATATTTTAAAACTTCAAAAATGAAAATATTTCTGTATGAGACATCTCCATAAAGAAAAGTGATAGAAAAGAAAATAGAAATCTACTTTTCAGAAACAACAGCAAGTAAATTTATCTCATTGTTCACATCGTATAAGAGGAACAAATGACATAATCATAATAATCAACTAGTTACTACAATAAAATGCATTAGGAAGTTGTGGTCATTTTTAGCAAGTATAATATGCCATAAAGAGCAGAATTAACTAGAACACCACCTATGTGTCAACAAATCTTTAAGAGGAGAATTTAAATTCAAATGCTGTCAAGTTAATATGAAATTCAATTGGCTGAAACAAATGCAAATACTTTCCTGAAGATCATTACAAAACTTCAATTGTATGTTAGAAGTAAATAACGCTGTGCTTTATTGTTTTCCCCAAATTCTCATGTATTTAGTTGAGCACCATACCTTTTTATCTTACATTTTATTAGCTCTTTTGTTCTACAAATGTGTCTGATGATCAAATGTGATGATCTATGGTGATGAGATATGAAATAAAGAGGAGGATTTAAGGCTGGACCACTGGACAAATCTACAAAGGTTACTGATAAAGAATTACAAACTTTGGAATGATACGCCAGTGTGAAAAGTGATGCAGGTATCTGTCTTACTGTGAAAGCTCCGTCAGAAGGTTTTACATGGGCTGACAGTCCAACTTGGCATAGTTCTTTCTATTGTCTGTGGGAACTCAAAGTGCAAAAATTTGCCAGAAAAGTGAAAGAAACTTATCTTATGACTCACAGTCATTTGACAGATAATGCTACTGATAACTTTGCAGTTGATCCTTAAACAATGTGAGGGTTAGGGGCACCAACCCTGGCACAGTCAGAAACCTGTGAACTGCTATTTCTGCCTCAGAAGCTAAAGATTTCATAAAGGCTCACATAAGGGCAGGAAGCTGAAACAGTTTCCATAGAATCAGGACAAATGTTGTAGTTCTTTTAATGTCACATAGTATGATCTCTAATCAAACACATACTTTGCCCCACACGTAGTTAGAGATCTGTAAAATGAAAATATAGGTATTATATTTATTGAAAAAAAAGAGTATATAAGTGGAGGCACACAATTCAAACCCCTCTTCTTCAAGGGTCAACTTATATGGCTTTTAGAGTCTGAAAATTTTTATTAAATGAAAAGTTTTCATTAAAAAATTCATTATGTAAAAGGGAATCAAGCTATTTAGTAGCAGAGAATGCTGTCCAAAATATGATAAATCACACGGTTGTCAAAATCCTGATAATTCCAGCATGTAAAATTATTGGTGTTGTTCAGTTGCTAAGCCATGTCCGACTCTTTGCTCATGTATTGCAGCATACAAGGCTTCCCTATCCTCTGTCTCCTAGACTTTCCTCCTAGACCATTGAGTCAATGATGCCATTCAACCATCTCACTCTCTGTCACCCCATTCTTCTCTTTCCCTCATTTTTTCCTAGCACCAGGGTCTTTTCCAATGAGTCAGCTCTTCACATCAAGTGGCCAAAGCATTGGAGCTTCAGCATCAGTCCTTCCAATGAGTATTCAGGATTGAATTCCTTTAGGATTGACTTCCTTTAGGATTGACTGGTTGGATCTCCTTGCGGCCCATGGGACTCTCAAGAGTCTTCTCCAGCACCACAATTCAAAAGCATTAATTCTTTAGCTTTCAGCCTCATTTATGGTCCAACTCTCAAATCCATATGTGACTAGTGGGCCTGACAACTATGACTAGCTATGACAAACCTAAACAACATATTAAAAAGCAGAGACATTACTTTGCCAACCAACGTGCATAAAGTCAAAGCTATGGTTTTTCCAGTAATCATGCAAAATTATAGTGAGGAAATTGCTAAGACAAAATGCTGAATGAAAATCTGAAAGGCTCTTTTCTCAAGGACTGTGATCACCAATGTATTGATGATATGTCACAGAAAATTGGAGAAGGCAATGGCACCCCACTCCAGAACTCTTGCCTGGAAAATCCCATGGATGGAGGAGCCTGGTAGGCTGCAGTCCATGGGGTCGCTAAGAGTCGGACACAACTGAGCGACTTCACTTTCACTTTTCACTTTCATGCATTGGATGAGGAAATAGAAACCCACTCCAGTGTTCCTGCCTGGAGAATCCGAGGGACGGGGGAGCCTGGTGGACTGCCGTCCATGGGGCTGCACAGAGTCAGACACGACTGAAGCAACTTAGCAGCAGCAGCAGCAGCAACACAGAACATCGGAAAGGTTTTATATTATTGTTGTTCAATTGCTCAGTCATGTCCAACTCTTTGTGGCCCCATGGACTGCAGCATATCAGGCTTCCCTGTCCTTCACTATCACCCAGAATTTGCTCAAACTCATGTCCATTGAATAGGTGATGTCATTTAACCATCCCATCCCCTGCTGTCCCCTTCTCCTCCTGTCTTCAATCTTTCCCAGCATCAGGGTCTTTTCCAATGAGTCAGTTCTTTGCATCAGGTGGCCAAGGTATTGGAGCTTCAGTCCTTCCAATGAATATTCAGGGTTCATTTCTTTTAGGATTTACTGCTTTGAACCCCTTGTTGTCCAAAGGACTCTCAAAATTATTATCCATCACCACAATTCAAAGACATCAATTCTTTGGTGCTTAGTCTTTTTTTATTATCCAGCTCTCCATTCCATAAATAACTTGGAAAAATCAAAACTGACTACCTGGGTCTTTGTTGACAAAGTAATGTCTCTGTTTTTTTTTTTTTTTAAATACACTGTCTAGGTTTGTCATAGCTTTTCTTCCAAGGAATAAGTGTCTTTTAATTTCATGGCTGCAGTCACCATATGCAGTGATTTTGGAGCCTAAGAAAATGAAGCCTCTCACTGTTTCCATTGTTTCCCCATCTATTTGCCATGAAATGATGGGACCAGATGCCATAAACTTCATTTTTTTGAAAGTTGATATGTCACAGGACATTGAAAAGATTTTATATAATTATAAAACAAGAGCTTCACTATTCAGGTTGATGAGTCAGTAGATGCTATCAATAATATCATTCTGTAACATTTGCAATATGTGTAAATGGTGATGAATCTTATTATAGGTTCCCCTGTGCAAAGAGTGTTCTCTGAAGCAAGCAAAGGACTACATGTACTTGGTGTTTAATCTTTATAACTTGGGCAGAAATTCTGTCTTGGAGGAAGTGCATTGGTATATCTGCAGAGGTATTCCATCAGTGATTGGCTCACATCTCTAGTAAATCCAGAGTCCCAGCATGGTCATAAAACAATGCTATGTTCACAGATATGTTCTGAGGTTAAAAAATGTATGCAAATGAAATATTAATAAGTAGAATGGTCAAGTTTATTAAGCCAAGAACTCACTTAAAACTCTTTAAAAAATTGTATAAATCAAAAACAAAAAAACTCAGGCAAAGAATATATATACTCAACATATATACATCTCATGTTACACAAAGGAATCTTGTGGTTTAATAGAGAAACAGTTACTGATAGGATGTTAGAACTGAAAGGGAAATTATAGGAGCACTTTCAAGAAAATTGTAGGCCAGTCTTGGCTGAGGACTTTAGATGAAAAACGACTGCAGAAATGAGCCTAATTGGCAGACATTTTTCATCATGTGATCAGTTTAACAATTCCTTTAACAAGTCATTTTACTATAAATGATAAGGTTTTTGTATTTAAAATTGAAAAAGTCATATATTTGCAAAATTATGTTATAAAAGAATATCTTGAAATAATTCCACTGTTGCTTGGATTTGGAGTGAGAAAGAATGGGTGGTAGTGGTGGTTTAGCCGATAAGTCGTGTTGGACTCTTGAGACCCCATGGACTGTAGCCCACCAGGCCCCTTTGTCCATGGGATTTCCCAGGCAAGAATACTGGAGTGGATTGCCATTTGAGAAAGAATAGGAACAAGGCAAAAAGCTTATTGAAAAACATCTGGAGAACTACAGAGAAGCACTGAACAGAATTTTTTCTCCCTCTCAACTCCAGTATATGACAGAGTGATAGACCCTTTCACTGATACGTCTGTTCAGCCTGTGAACTTGACTTTGAAAGAAGAGGAAGTATTTTGTGAGCTGCAGTCTGGTCAGACACTCAAGATTAGAGTTATTAATCTGCCTCTAGACAAGTTCTATAGATCCGTGAAAGAAGATCCCTTATGTCAGAAGAAAGCATTGAGCATTTTCACGCGGTTTTCCCTTCCAGTTTTATTAATTTATAATTGACTTACAACACTGTATACATATAGGGTGTACAACATAATGATTTGACTTATATCGTGGAATGATGACTACAGTAAATTTAGAATCTCATATAGACACAAAATTAAGCGGGAAAAAAGGGAATTTTTTTCTTAGTGATGAGAACTCAAGATTACTCTCTTAAGAACATTCATATACAGTATACAGCAGTGTTAATTATATATTTATCATGTTATGCAATGTACTTCTAGAATTTATCTTATAGCTGGAAGTTTATATCTTTTGACAGCCTTCATTCATTGAGGAAGTGTTTAACTTCTTCCATGTATATTCAAGCTTCTTGTTTAACAGTCATTTGAGTATAAGGACAGAAATTGTCTCATTTCTGTTAAAAATTAAAATCATGTGTTAGTTGTAAATTTGAATCATCTTTAAATAACTGTGCAGCAAAAAAAAGCACACATTTTATACTTACTATGTAAGAACCATTCTTTATAGCTGATTTCAGAATAACTTTTATGTGTATATAGAATAATTAAAAAGATTATGTAACCAACAAATAAGTGTAACAGTTTATAACTGATATATTGAGTACAATGATATCACTTAGAAAATGTTTTATTCAAACACATTAAATTATATCTTATACTGTAATTTTAATTTCATGGCTTTTGTTTATAGTTTTAGTTTTACCATTCATATCAATCCCTTTCATATTGTAACAGCAAATAATATCTAATTAAAATACTTGCTTAAATATTTATTTTATGAGTTATAAAATATTTGAAAAGCAAATAAATTAATGTCAAAAAAGGTATACTAAGCTTAATACTTCCTTTTTCGTTTTTCGAGAAAGCTTGGTTGAAGCATCATTTTTCAACTTTAAGAAGAGGAAGGAAAAAAGGACGACTCTTTTATACATTTTAGAATAAGACTTCCCTGGTGGCTCAGATGGTAAAGGGCCTGCCTACAACGCAGGAGACTCAGATTAATTGCTGCTGCTAAGTCGCTTCAGTCGTGCCCGACTCTGTGCGACCCCATAGACGGCAGCCCACCAGGCTCCCCCGTCCCTGGGATTCTCCAGGCAAGAACATTGGTGTGGGTTGCCATTTCCTTCTCCAATGCATGAAAATGAAAAGTGACAGTGAAGTCGCTTAGTCGTGTCTGACTCTGCGACCCCATGGACTGCAGCCTACCTGGCTCCTCCGCCCATGTCCATGGGATTTTCCAGGCAAGAGTACTGGAGTAGGGTACCATTCCCTTCTCTGACACATAACCTTATTAGAATTCTAAATAGTAGAAATTTGTGGCAAACCTTTTAGGCCAACTAGGATTGGATTAATAATTAAGTTAATTAAAGAGGAAGAACAACCAGAGTATCTACTATCTACATTATTTTCTTTAGTAGTAGGAAGGAGAAAATCATACAAAATAGTATGATAATCAACAAAAGGAGCTACAGGAAAATACTACTCTATTCAAAAAGAATTTATGGCAATTATTGGATGATTATATCTATAATTTATTAATTATGTTACATAATATGTGCAGATATAGCGAAATTTTTGCAGGAATCCCTTGAGATATGTCAAGGTTCTCTCTTAGGTAAAAAAGATCAGGGATGGCTGCTAAAATAGATGTAACTGCAAGCATATCCATAATCATATAAGTGAAAATGAAATAAACCTTTCAAAATGAAGTTCAAAGTAATAGAAATATGTAATCTATGAATGTACTCTAAATGTAACTTTTATTTCAAAAGAAGACCCTAAATGTAAGGGTATAAAAAATAAAACTTCAAAGGTTAGAAAGATGTGTATAAAGCAGAAACTAAGTGAAAGATGCTGTTGTGGACAAATCAATATCAGATTAAAAAATCACATAAGCAAAACTGTGATGACTAAAGATAAAAGTCTTGGTTAAAGTCTTGGTTAAAAGTCTTATCTTGGTTAAACTTTTATAATGGTTAAACTTTTAATTCACAAGTGAGTTTGATAGTTCTAAATGTGGACATAGCTAATGATATCTTGATACTTGATAATATTTAAAGTGCAATTTGCCAGAAATTCAAGGAAATGACATAAAATCTACTAATTTAGTGGATACTTTTAAATGCATATCTTAGGAATTGATAGTTAAAATTGATAAAAATAATCACAAATGACACAGGAGACTTCAACAGCATAATTACCATGATTGAACTAAAAGTACTCATCAGTTAGAGAACATGCAAACTCAAAGAGCACTCAAGGAATAATGGATACTGGATAATGTAACAGCCCAGAAAGCTAGCATCAACAAATCAACAGTGCCAAATAATTTTGCTAAAGAATAGACTGTATATTCTGAGCACAATATGTGTGTGTGTATATATATGTGTGTGTGTATACTTCCATTATATATTCGAGAAGTTCCAAATTTCCTTCTTGTTTAGAGTTATATTCCCAAGAAAAAAAGACTGCATACTGTACAAGAGTGTTCATAAGAGCTTCATACCTAAGAACCAGAAATAATTCAAATATTTATCAGCAATAATATTGATAAATAAATTGTGACACTTCCTCAGATGAGCTACAGAACCGAACTTCTGCTACACAAAACTTGCGTAAATCACACAGATGAAATTATAAGCAAGTAATGTCAGGTCAAAAAATTACATATTAGAGTGGGGAGAGGTATCCAGAAAGCTTCTGAAGAACTGAAAATGGTTTACATATTGATCTAAGTGGTGGTAGTCAAATGGACATTTAAATTTGTATATATCCATTCATTTAAGACAAGCACTTCAGAAATGTTATTCTGTAAGAAAAATAAACTCATTGGCCAAATAAGGAATTGTAATGCAAATTGGAAAATACTGAAAGTTGGGAGAAATAAAATTACTTGGTAAAAGTTTATGGAATGCAAGGGTTTGGAATAATTAAAAACCAAATAGGACCCTAAAGATAAGAGCAAGTGAAAGTGAAGGTGAAAATCATTCAGTCATGTACGACTCTGTGACCCCATGGACTGTAGCTTACCAGGCTTCTCTGTCCATAGGATTCTCCAAGCAAGCACACTGGATCCCTTCTCCAGGGGATCTTCCCAACCCAGGGATCGAACCCAGGTCTGTATTGTGGGCAGATTCTTTACATCTGAAACACCAGTGCAAAGAGTAACACAATAGGATGAAAAACATATGTTAGTGATTAATAAAGGCAACATTATTTTTATTCTTTAATAAAAAACATAGTTCAAACTCTAGCAAAATTATTAGATAAAAAAGCAAGAGCAAAAGATATTTCTTGGGGTATAAAATGGGTGTATAGATTTTAAAAGCAGCTAAGAGTAAATGTATAATAATACAGTGTTATAATACATTGAATCAATTAATTTTAATACTAAACAGAACTAATTAAATTCCCAGGAAAAGTACAATTTACCAAAACTTATTCAAGAGTAAATAAAATAACTGGATCATCAAGAGTAAATAAAATAACAAGAGTAAATAAAATAATACTTTAAATAATTCAATCAGTTATTAAAAATTTCTCTAGAAATGAATCCTCAATCCTAGAAAGCTTTTTAGGGGACGTTTTCAAACACTGAAGGAATCATGAATTATAATTTCACACAAATTCTTTTAAGGAAAAAACAACCAGAAACACTTTTTAACTCATTTTATAGGACGAGAAGACTATTGAAATTAATATTAGTTAAAGACAGTAAAAGAAAAATATTGGCCAAATGCATTTATGAGTATAGATATTCTATATATCTGAGTCTCTTTTTCTGTTTTGCATATAGGGTTATCATTAGCATCTTTCTAAAGTCCATATATATGTGTTAGTATACTGTAATGGTCTTTATCTTTCTGGCTTACTTCGCTCTGTATAATGGGCTCCAGTTTCATCCATCTCATTAGAACTGATTCAAATGAATTCTTTTTAATGGCTGAGTAATATTCCATGGTGTATATGTACCATAGTTTCCTCATCCATTCGTCTGCTGATGGGCATCTGGGTTGCTTCCATGTCCTGGCTATTATAAACAGTGCTGCGATGAACATTGGGGTGCACATGTCTCTTTCAGATCTGGTTTCCTTGGTGTGTATGCCCAGAAGTGGGATTGCTGGGTCATATGGCAGTTCTATTTCCAGCTTTTTAAGAAATCTCCACACTGTTTTCCATAGTGGCTGTACTAATTTGCATTCCCACCAACAGTGTAGATATAATTTCATAAAAATTAATGAAATAATTCATCAATGCATTTAAAATTAGTGCCTTATAATAGTCAAATTAACAAGGAATTTCAGATTGAGTTAACATTAACAAATAATCTGTAGGTGAATTTACTGTATTAAAAAATAAAGGAAAAAATAATATTACCTCAAAATATGCATGAAATGTATTTGGCAAGATTAAATATGTATTATGATTTAAAAAGGGAAACTTCTTTTAGATAACTAATTAAATTCTCCTACTCTGAAAGTGCATTTACCTAGTTCTTTCACATTTCCATCTATTTTACTTTATAAATTTTAGTGGAATATAAATAGGTCTGTAATATTTTAAATCTGAAGACTTGAATTGTTCATAATTTTTAAATGTCTCATTTACTGACTGAACATTTCAGTTTTATTTTGGATAATGTTTTTGCCCATTTCTTTTCATTTTTTTACCTTTCTGTGTTGGGTTTTGACTTTCCTTAATTCCAGTATGGTGATATTTGTGTTTTAATTAAAGTTTCAGAATCCACTGAACTTTATTTTATTTTTTTATAGTGGAAAGAGAATGCTATTCTAATTTTTTACTTCAATTTTACTTTCACTTTAATATTTGTATCTGAGTTTATAACTCACATTCTCTCAGTTTTTTTCTGTCTGATCTGTTTTTCTACTTGATCAGCTTTATCTGTAATAACCAAATATTATTGTCTATTTTGTTATTATTACTATCATCATCATCATTGTCATCATTTAGTGTTTCTTCTGCAATATTTTCTTATTTATACCTTTAGCTATACTATTTTTTCAGGGTTTATCTTCTGTAATATAATATGCCTCTACTTATTAAATCCTTATATAAAGTAGTACTCTTTTCCTGGAAAATGCCAGCATTGGAGAATCACTTAAATGCATTAATCCTGCTTCCACCTTTTGTGTTATCATTGCCATGTATTTTATTGCATCACATAGTGGAACCTTCACAAGACAATGCAATGCAGACAGTATGCAATATATTTACCCTTCTCATTGTTTCTCCTTCCGTTCTTGGTTCCTGTGCTTCCTTATGGGGCCATTTATATCTGCCTGAGGAAATCCTTTAGTATTTGTCAGGCTGCAGTTAGGAAACAGAAAGTATACTCATAACTGAAGTAGAGAGAATTTAATATAAATATTTGTTAATTACTAAAAGGGGTTAAAAAAATAGAATATTAAGTAGTTCTGAAGTAGAAAACACAGAAAACAGCTATTACCTTTAGGACTGAGGGGTAGAGTGAACAAGAAAAGAATTAAAAACCTAAATGAAGCCTTCCTTGCTAATACAGAGATTCAAGCATTTTTGGCAAGGAAATGGGTCCCATAAAAACATGCAGATTGACAGTGGTAAAGAAAGTTGCTGGGGGTCATCAGCAAATCCACATGGTAGTGAAAACTCTTTCCAGAGGGCATGGCCACAGTCGTTCTGCAAGAGTGACCTGCTTGGTGATGAAAAAGAAGTATCTGAGATGGTGACCACTGCTTTTCCTGTGGACAGCTGAAGTGAGCACTGCCAGCCTTCCCAGATGCCACTGTCTTGGCGCTCAGGTTGAAAAACAGCACAGTACATATAGGAAGGAAGTGCCTTTCCACCTCTCTGGTTTACAGGGTCTTTCAAGGGCCATTTCTTAAAGGACCCTGACAAAGTTGAAATTATCTATGAGGTCTAGTTCTAGTACCACATAGAAGAATGATGAATTATGAGATGAAAGGCTTTTTTGTTAATGAGCATGGTAGGCCCTTTTGGCTTTCCAGTTTCCAAATGCAGCCACCATACAGTGGGAATTTCCATAAAGCAAATAAGCAGCTCTATGATTGCATCTAGTAAAAAAGTGTTACCCATTATACAGTGTGAAATCCTGTCCCTCTCACTAAAATGATGAGACACACAGTTCCAATAGTCATTACTGGATATATTAATTACTAATCAAATTCAGTTACAATTCCACAAATTTTCTGTTATCTGAAGACTAAAGTTTAAAATAACCACTAATATATTATCTATAGAAATATAAGAAATAAAAGGGAAAGTATAAGTAATATACACTAACAATTATACACATAATCTGCAAAAGAAAACTGTATAAAATAACCATATTCCATATTTCAGTAAGTGATGCTAGCCATGAAGATACCACCTGCCAATGCAGGAGACATAAAAGACTCAGGTTTGATCCCTGGTTCAAGAAGATCCCCTGGAGGAGGGCATGGCAACCCACTCCAGTATTCTTGCCTGGAAAATCTCATGTACAGAGGAGCCTGGCAGGCTACAGTCCATAGAGTCGCAAAGAGTTGAACACAACTGAAAGTGACTTAGCACATATATTTCAGTAAATGGTCATGTCCATTGTTAATATTTTTGACTTCTATTTTCTATAAACTTTCTCTATGCCTCTAAGCTCTGGAAAAAAAAAATCAGCTTGTAAAGGTTTTAGTAGATAGCATGACTAAACTGTCATTCTGAAGGAAGTGAGCCCTCAAAAGGCCTACCATTTTTATTTTTATTTTTGCTTATCCTATCATTAATCTTTACTTCTTGATAGAAAATACTAAAAGGTACTGCAGCTTCCTCCATGTGTCCCATACTTATTCCTCTTTGCTCCCATAAAAAAACTGGAAATCTATTTCATAATCACTATCAATCAGCCCAGCCAGAAGAGTAAACCCCTTTTTTCTGTGCTGGGTTGGTTTCGTAAGTGAAACAAAATGACAAGGTGGAAGTCTCATTTTCCAATACAATAACTCCACTCTCGTCTAGCTAGGGGGTAGCCTTCCTCCATTAGGAAAAAAGAATTCCACACTAGCATAACTCAAATAATACAGTCTCCTCACCCCATTTTACATGATGCATGGCAAGATGAAAGGTCTTGTAGGGGCAGGAATTTTTTCTTCAAGTTTGTGTGGAAGTCCTATGCATGTGCTTAGTGTAAATGTGAATGTTTCCAGATCACTGGATCGCTATTGTCCTACTGATCCTTTCTGTGTGCAGGTTGCCCACAAGACACTTTAAAATTGTACTGTATGGAATAAACTGCTTTGGTTTTTCGGTCTTTAAATTTCCCTCTCAGAGGATATCATTCAATATCTTCACCTCCCCACAGATATATTGTAGTGATGTACATCTAACGTCACATACATCTAATGTTACTAGGTAGTGATAACAGATAAGATGCAGGCAGCAGGTTAAATAAATGAAAGATCGGTTGGTGGAGATAAATAACACTGTTACACGCTTAGCTGTACATTCTAAGAAAAGAAGTGGTAATGGATTAAAGAAATTTGTTTCTCTGTGGGTGTTGGGGGGGCATGTTTATGTGGTTAATTTTAGACAAACTTGAGAGCACTTATTTTCTGAAGAGAAATGATTAGTGTAGGAAAGATTAAAAATGGGGAAGGGGATAGTAATCTATAACAAACAAGTTCTTGCAAACTTAGAAAGATGGAAAATCTAAATTACATGGGAAGGAATATGTTTACACATGTGGAAAGAAAGACTTTTTACTGAGGTTACACATGCATAAGCCAAAATGTTGGTTGTTGTTCAGTCACTCTGTCATGTCCTGTTCTTTGCAAACCCATGAACTGCAGCATGCCAGGCTTCCGCATCCTTCACTATCTCCTGGAGTTTACTCAAACTCATGTCCATTGAGTCGATGGTGCCATCCAAGCATCTCCTCCTCTGTCGTGCCCTTTCTGGCTTTGTTTTTCTACAAATGAATTACTAGTAGCAAATTAGTATTACTGAACACTCATATGAGTTACTCTATTATTGGTCAATATACATTTCATTTTTCCTTTACATATTTAGTCAATCATTTATCATTCTTCAGTCCATTTATTTTAACAAACATTTCTTACTTACTGTGTGCACAACACATTAGCAAATGGGGACTTAAAAACCTTGATGGCTACTATCTCCAAATTTATGGAGAAATCAAACTTGCTGTAAAGAAACAGAGTAAAATCTGAAATCTAATGAGAGAGTAGTGAAAAGTTAAGTACAAAGTATTGTCAAAGCATAGGATGGATCAAATGAATTGGGAAGCTGGTGAGGGGCGAAAGTGGAAAACAATGCTGCTTTTCTTGGTGAATAAGCTAGGAATCCAATTATCAAGTTTGATTTTCCAACAGTGTTTTGTGCAACCGTGGGTTAATTTTGGGTTTTTACAAGCTTCTTCCTAGAAAAGTAGAAAATTATATAGCAGGATACATTTTCATTCATCCAAAGCAAGTGGACTTTGATCTTTTTTATAAATGGAGTCGTGCATAAGATTTGATATAAGAGGTATTTCTGCCATTTAAATAAAAATTTTCATATATATCTTCCTTAAGAATTTTTTAAGAAGGAAAATGGGATGCCAAGGCATTAGTATACTTCTCAGATAATTTTTAAACTGATTAAATTATTTCTGGTTTCAAATAATCCATATGGTTACTTCATATGGCAGGGTTAATCAAAAATTGTATTTCATAATATACAAGGCTTCCCAGGTGGCGCTAGTAGTAAAGAACCCACCTGCCAATGCAGGAGACATTGGAGACACAGATTCGATCCCTGGGTTGGGACTATCCCATGAAGAAGGAAGTGGCAACCCACTCCAGTATTCTTGCCTGGAGAATTCCATGGACACAGGAGGCTGGCAGGCTACAATTCATGGAGTCACAGAGTTTCAGACATGACTGATCAACTAACACTATCATATGAGGCACAAACGAGAAAAACAGACTGGAAAGAAAAAAATAAGTCCTTTAATATGTTTACTTGCTTTGATTTTGTTGCCCATTTAAAATAAATTGTAAATGCATATGAATTAAAGTAAGGAAATATAATTCTCTAATTTACATAGTGTAAATTCTTTAATTTTTAAAATATGAAATGTCAGAGTTTTAACATTGTTTCTAAAAGCAATTTTTTGAGTGAAGAATGCAAAATGCAGCTGGAAAATTATTACACTGAAATGTTTGAATATCTTTGAGAGACAAAAATAAAGTAAATGTGCTAAGGAGGAAATAGTGCTAGCTACAATTCCAAGAACAAGGAATGTGATATGCAGAAATGTGTGATAATTAGGAATGTGAGTCATTTTAACATTAAAATTGAAATTGAATCATATTACAGTTATTACAGTCAAAAGTTACGGCTCCTTAGTAACACTTTCCAATTCACATTGCCCATATGTACTATTTTCTCTTCCTGTTTGGCTTATTTTGGCTCCTGTTTGGTTTATTTTGGCTTTGGTCTTCAGCCCTTAAGGCAATATGAATTAACATTGTATTGTTCTGGTTTTCAAAGATTGCTTTTTGTTTATTCATTAAAAATGAAATTATAAAAATGTTTGTCAGACAGTTTATATTTGTTTCATAAAGATGTGTATTCTAGAAATACTGTGCAGATGAACTATATTTTGAAAGTAGTTTTTTTTCAATAGGTACTCAATTTTTTATTTGTATTTAGAAAGTGCAAAATTCCAGGAATCATGGGCAAGAGATAAAACTGGCTGAACTAAAATGGGCTTGATCATGTTTTCCACAATAGGAAAGATACCAAAATTGCTTCATTTGGGCATTTTAACTGACAAAAAATAGTAAGGAAAAAAAAGAAAAAAAAAAAAAAACAGCATTTTTTCATTGTTCTCCCTGGGCAAATTCCAATCTTAGTACAATACTTTCCCTCCTTCTTTAATGTTTTCTGAGGAGGAGAATATTTTAATCTAAATATGTCAATGGCTTCCCAGGTGGCATAGTGGTAAAGAATCTGCCTGCCAATATAGGAGACACAAGAGACAAGGGTTCGACCCTTGGGTTAGGTAGCGCCTCTGGGGTCGGAAATGGCCACCTTCTCCAATACTCTTGCCTAGAGAATTTCATGGACCGAGGAGCCTGGTGGCCTACAGTTCACTGGGTCACAGAGTCACATAAGACTGAGCACACATGGACGCACTCGCGCACACACACGCATGCACACACATGCACACACGCACGGACACACGTGCGTGCACACACGCGCACACACACACACATGTGTGCACAAATATCTCAGTAAATCTTAATATTTCAAAAGTTTACTTCCTCAGGTACTGGAATCTTATGAAGATTAAAAGGGGATTTTTTTCAATGTCAGTAAATGAAATATATCTGGTTCTACTTAAATGTAGCTGAGGTACTTCATGAATGATAAAATAGTCACCCTTATACATAGTCCTCCACTGTACTGCAGTCTCTCAAATGTGAAACAGCATTATGTCTTAAAAAAGAAAAGTACACATTTTAATTAAAATTATCTTATTTCTAAAAAATGCTAACCATCACCTAACATGGCAGGATTGTCAAAAACCATCAATTTGTAAAATATGCAATATCTGTGAAGTTCAATAAAGCAAAGTGCAATAAAATCAGGTTTGCCTGTAAATGTATCAAGGTTTTGAAAAAATGAAAATGAATATATGAATTCTGTTTATTTTTACTCTTCTAGTCAGGAATGTTTCCTGAAAGTGGTTTCTGAAAATATCTACTATGTTTTAAGCATTTATAATATTAGATAGAGCATTCCTGACTCAGGCTGTATAGAATCTGCCTGTAATATGGGAGACCTGGGTTCAATCCCTGGGTTGGGAAGATCCTCTGGAGAAGGGAACATTATCTAACATTAGATAATGATCATTCTACTTATCTTTGTGGGTAGTGGCAATGTGTGCAAGATTTAGATTTAAAGCTATGGGAAGAAAGATTCAGATGAAGGAAACGTCAGCACCGTGGTTCCAATTTTTCTTGGTGGAACAACATTCATTAAAAATTTAATTTAATGAACCTTAAGGATGATTGAGAATTAGATACTATACTAGTTATGAAATTCGAATTGGCCAATGTAGATTTCAGTTTAGAGCTTTGCTGTTAACCCATTAGGATCATTGATCCCTTTGGATTCTTAAGTAAAAAGAGCTGTACCTGGATTAAATTAGCTTTCTCTTTTATTTGAAAATAACAAGAAGAAAAGTGCAGTGCTCAAATAAAATTGACCCCATGAAACTCTCATAAGGTTTTCTCAGGAAAGATTTTGAGCCACTTTCAACAGGATTCAACTGCCCCTCTTAAGGGCCTTTATATAATGATCAATATATGCATAGAGAATTGATACCAATTCACTTATTTCAAGCCAGCCAGAAAAACAGATCAATAACTCATGAACTTTTCTTTGCTTCTTCTCTCAACTTTAACAAAACAATTATTCCAGAAAGTAAGTCAGCAGCAGTATTGACTGTGATAAAGCTGTTTCTGAGGTCAGAATGTTCTGAAGTTGAAAGAGACCCCAGAGTACATGTATTTATGTTCAAGTACTAAGGGAGAAAAATATTAAAACTGATATTTTTGTACTCTCTTCTAACACTGATCATCAGGAGATGATGCATTATTCCATCAAGAAATGTTATGGTAATTGACAGGGAAAAATAAGCTTTTGTATCACTCACTTCCTCTGTGATAGCAATACAATTCTTATTATGCTCTGCTGCTTATAATCTAGGTGAGTTAATATAATTTAATAAGTAATCATAATTTTATATAAATCTGATATAAAATTATGGCAATTTTCCCCTGAAATAGGGTGATATAAATAAAGTGATATAGTGTGAGTTTAACAAATATTTAGTCATATAGAGAAAGCCATTTCACTGTCTGAGATAAACTTAAAAGGTGATGATGTTTGATCAAAACTCTAGATTAAATGAGTTGATATTTGTTCTGGTTTTTGGAGGAAGACATGCAAAGAATAACTATAAAATTGGCAAGAGAGACAATATTTTGACAGATGATTAACCAAAAACACATTAGAAATAAGATTCTATGTGAACTGTATCAAAATCATAATTGAAAAATACCATGAATTATCAGTGGTGTGTTTCAAAGTTTGAAATAAGGAAGATCAGGATCACAGAAACTAATTTGAAGAATGGCTAGAGATTTTAGTAGACAAGTTCAATACTCATTAATAGTGTGGTGAGTTTAAAAAGAGCAAATACTGGCTTAAGGTGAACTTGTGAATGTACTATCTGGGATAATGTAAACAATAGAGCCTTTATTCTCCTTACTTAATAGGCAATTTCTAAAAAATGTTTATCTTAGAGTGTCAGATGTACAAGGGAACTTAAAAGAGCTGGACCAGTGGGTGGTAAATGTTACACAAAATGTAGAAATTGTGATAAGAGTTTAGCTTAACACCATGCCAGACTTCCTTGTGAAGTAGTTGATAACAAGAGTCAAGATGAAACATTATAACAGTGTTAGCAAGCAGTGATAGGGAAAAAAAAAATGTTAAGTAAAAAAAATTATGGACTAGAAGACTGATGAAACTCTTCCAAATCTGATTCTATGCAAGTTGAGTCTGAAGATGAATGCCTATAAAATCCAAGATAATAAAATTAAAATTGCCCTTCCTATGACTATTGTGGGGTGCAAAACATTCATTTTTTTGTTTTGTATCCAGGATACTTGGGGATATGGACTGAGATAAAACATAACACACTCATTGAACCCCTACTAATAAGTGGCCTGGTTTTTCAAGTCCTCTCTTTTGTGGAACACATTTTGCTGAAGTGGGAGTAGCTATACTTGTCTGACTTGTTTTTCAAGAATATTATTCTTTTGCTGATCCAGTGTAGTTAAGCAATGTCATTAGAGAAGAAAAAAAAAAAAGAAGGTTCTATTATTCTCCAGGTCTAGATATCACCCCAGTATATTCCTTGACTCAAAGTAATTTAATGAAAACAAGCACCTGGGGGGCAATATTGAGAAAATTTTACTTATATACTCATAGAAATCTTGCTGGGTGGTTTTTCCATTTTAGGATTGGAATTCTAGAGGATATTTATTTCCCTCTGATTCTACTTGAATATTTCCCTTGTGATAAAAATATGCCAACTTATTTGCTTATGTTCCCAATTGTGAGCAAAAGTTTATGTATATGAATATATGACCTATTTATAGCTGGAAGTAGTCTCTTATGGTTTAGTCTCTCTTGCTATCACTGATATAATGAAACAAATCCTTACAGAAAATGTTGTGATGCAGACTCACCTTTCAAAAATACTCTTATCAAATAACAGCCCTGATTTTCTTTGTATGGCAATCATGTTAATAAACCTCTATTTTAGTCAAAACATGCTAGTCAGTTTTTGTATGCCTATGTGCATTTATTTTCTGTTGATGCTTTACATATGAAAATGGACCTGGCATTTTTCATTTCTCTGATCTTAGTTTTCTTGCTAACTTCACATTAAGCAAATAGATTAGTTAAGTGCAAAGTAATATTATTAGAGGAGCTGTTCCAAGAATGTCTGTGAAATTATATTTCAATACCCATTAGACATGGTTCTTTTTGCTATAAACTTCTCACTGTCACTGAAAATGCAATTCTGTAGCGTTAAACAGAAGACATATTCAAAATAAAGCTTGGTTTTTCAATCACTGAGTTACGGCTTCCTCAAATGAACATCAGAACCAATTAAAAAGAATTGAATTCTTCAGCTTGATCCACTGCAGGGTTCAGTTCTTTTCTTTGTATTTCAAAAGTTTCATTAAGGATCACAGACTTAAGTTAAATCTGATTTGGAAAATCTGGATGGAAGTGGTTGACAAGAAAATGTTAAGGAGATGAGGAGGATTGGTCTCTGGGAGATAGAAAGGGTGGTCAGAATGGATTCTAGGGAAATCCTTTCCTGATGTCCACACTTGAGGAACATGAGTAAAAATGGAGAAGTCTATGAAAGCTAGTCTGGTACAGAGTCATAGCCCCAGCAGCCTAGTAGAGAGGTATCTTCCTTCTGAGACCTTGGCGAAAGCCAAGATCCAGAAAGGATCTACTAGTAACAAAAAGAACTCTGATGCTGATAAGGAAGTATAATTTTTCAGGAAGCAGGTGGCTCCAAAGAAGCTCCAGGAAGGTAGTGCCTTTTAACAGTTTTGTTTGCATGCGTATACTCAGAAGCAGGTGATACAACCCCAGTGGGGTCCAGACCCAAGAAGAGACGAGCTGTTATGTCCAGGAAGTAATAAGTTTTCATTATCTACTAGGGTTGTCTACGCAGGCTGTGCATATATACAGTCAGAGCAGAGAAGACGCCTATATTCTATAAATTGTAAACATTCATGCTTTATTAGTATGGTCTTCCCGTGGTTCAGTTCTCTCTACTCCAAAGGAGGATCCTTCCTATGATGGCTAATTTGCCAGGTGAATTGAGTGAAATAAAGTCAGATAAAATTGAACAAAAATACATTCCTAGTGGCATAGAGATTTTGGAGGGGAGATGTATTCCATACACCACCTATGAGTTGCTGCTGCTGCTGCTAAGTCGCTTTAGTCGTGACCAACTCTGTGTGACCCCATAGACGGCAGCCCACCAGGCTCCCCTGTTCCTGGGATTCTCCAGGCAAGAACACTGGAGTGGGTTGCCATTTCCTTCTCCGACCTGAGTTGAGACTTACCCAATTTTATATGATTTGTTAACAACTGGATAAGCTGTAATTTCTTCAGGAAATGTTATTTGGCTTTAAAGATGGACTTGGCATCTACTTACAGAAGCCAGTTTAAAAATAAATAAACAACAAAAATTTACCCAAAAAAAACAAACAAACAGAAAAAACCTTGAGGCTGAAGAGGTCTTTTTCACACTTGAAGGGACACCTATGACAGATTTGGTTGGGTAGTTAAAATGGTTTATCCATTTGCCCGAATCTCTACATGAAATACTCAAAAGTAACAACAAATTCTTCCAGGGAGACAACTGTAAAATTTCTAAACCTCATGCTACATATGATGTAGTATCAAACACTACAAATATTTTCAGAAGTTACTTACCTGTATAAGACTTTAAAATGGGATTGGACAAAATTATAGGATTCTTTTAAGAATGGTCCAACAGCACCAGAAAGGTTAAGGATAGCATTATGAAAACACTGCTTGTAAGGTTATGAAAGGTTTGTATCAATGTCTCAGTGGACAGCAATTGGGCAAACATTTAGTACGATAGATCTGCATATTAAATGACTGAATGCCCACCAGAAACCAGGAGAAATATTCAAGATGTGTCTCTTGGTGCCAGACATGTTACTGAGTCCAAGTCCGTGCTTGCAAAAAGACAGGCCAATAAATTGAGAGACAAGTTGTTGGGACAAGTGATAACAACTTTTTTAGAAACCTAGCAGACTAAGAAGATGGTGGAATAGTGTCCCAAAGAACCGTATTCTCGGAGTTATAATTCAGATTTCTTTTATCCTAAAAGGGGAAAGGGGAAAGTCCTGGTTCTAGTCAGACTCTGAAGGGATATGTTAATTTCTTCCTGCTGCCATTCACAGGTGCGTTTGGTCATGATGTTTCCTGTGAGATGAAGAAAGCTATTTTACGTTAATGCTCCTTACCCGGGAGGCAGGGTTCCCAGAGGTGGGGCATTATCCACAGTTTAAGCTTATGGGTAACATCCCTTTAGTTCTGCATACCTTTAGGTGTGTAAATGTGTATAAATGTAGATTCACACAAGTTTAGTGTGTTAGTCTTTTGACCAAAATCTCATCTGATAACCATCAAGCCAAGTCAGATAGATGTTGTTGTTATTGTTCAGTCACTCAGAAATGTCTGACTCTTTACAGCTGAGTGGACTGCAGCATGAAAGATTTCCCTTGTCCTTTCCATTTCCCAGAACTTGCTCAAAATCACGTCCATTGAGTCAGTGATGCCATTCAACTGCTTCCTCCTCTGTTGTCCCCTTCCCCTCTTCAATCTTTCCCAGCATCAGGGTCTTTTATAATGAGTCAGCTCTTTCCATCAGGTGGCCAAAGTGTGGGAGCTTCAGCTTCAGCATCAGTCCTTCCAGTGAATATTCAGGATTGATTTCCTTTAGGATTGACTGGTCTGATCTCCTTGCAGTCCAACAGCCTCTCAAGAGTCTTCTCCAGCACCACAGTTCAAAAGCATCAATTTTTTCATGATCAGCCTTATTTATGGTCCAAACTGGAAAACTTGTTGGACAGAGGAGCCTGGCAGGCTACAGTCTATGAAATCATATGGGTTGGACACAACTTAACAACTAAACCGCTCTTAATGGTCCAAATCTCACATCCATTCATGACTACCAGAAAAACCATAGTTTGACTAAATGGACCTTTGTCACCAAAGTGGTATCTCTGCTTTTTAATATACTGTCTAGATTGGTCATAGCTTTTCTTCTAAGGAGCAAGTGTCTTAATTTCACAGATGCAGTCACCATCTGTAGTGATTTTGGAGCCCAAGAAAACAAAGTCTCTCACTGTTTCCATCGTCTCCCCATCTGTTGGCCAGGAAGTGATGGAACCAAATGTGTTGGCCAGGAAGTGATGGAACCAAATGCCATGATTATCAATTTTTTGAATACTGAGGTTTAAGCCAGCTTTTTCACTCTCCTCTTTCACTTTCATCAAGAGGCTCTTTAGTTCTTCTTCACTTTCTGCCATAAGGGTGGTGTCATCTATATATCTGAGGTTATTGCTATTTCTCCTGAATATCCTGATTCCAGCTCGTGCTTCTTCCAGCCTGGCATTTCACATGATATACTCTGCATAGAAGTTAAATAAGCAGGATGACAATATACAGCCTTGATGTATTCCTTTCCCAATTTGAAACCAGTCTGTTGTTCTATGTCTGGTTCTAACTGTTAAACTGTTATTTCTTGACCTGCATACAGGTTTCTCAGGAGGCAGATAAGGTGGTCTAGTATTCCCACCTCTTGAAGAATCTTCCACAGTTTGTTGTGATCCACACAGTCAAAGGCCTTAGCAGATCCAATGCAGTAGAAGTCGATGTTCTGGAATCTCTTCTTTTTTCTATGATCCAAAGGATGTTGGCAATTTGATTTCTGGTTACTCTGCCTTTTTTAAATCCATCTTGAACATCTGGAATTTCTCTGTTCATATACTGTTAGAACCTTACAGAATTTTGAGCACTACTTTGCTAGTATATGAAATGAATGCAACTGTGCAGGAATTTGAACATTCTTTGGCATTGTCCTTCTTTGGGACTGGAATGAAAACTGACCTTTTCCAGTCCCATGGCCACTGCTGAGTTTTCCAAATTTGCTGGCATATTGAATACAACACTTTAACAGCATCATCTTTTAGGATTAGAAATAGCTCAGCTGAAGTTCCATCACCTCCACTAGCTTTATTCATGGTGATGATTCCCAAGGCCCATTTGACCTCACACTCCAAGACATCCAGCTTTAAGTGAGTGATTACATCTTCGTGGTTATCTGGGTCATGAAGATCTTTTTGTATAGTTATTCCATGTATTCTTGCCGCCTTTTCTTCTTCTGTTTCTGTTAGTTCCATACGGTTTCTGTGTCCATCTTTGCAAGAAATATTCCCTTGGTGTCTCTAGTTTTCTTGAAGAGATCCCTTAGTCTTTCCCTTTCTTTTGTTTTCCGCTATTTCTTTGCATTGTTCACTTAGGAAGGCTTTCTTATCTCTCCTTGCTATTTTTTGAAACTCTGCATTCAGATGGGAATATCTTTCCCTTTATACCTTGCTTTTCAGTTCTCTTCTTTTCTCAGCCATTTGTAAGGCCTCTTAAGACAACTATTTTTCCTTTTTGCATTTCTTTTTCTTGGGGGATGGTTTTGGTCTCTGCCTCCTGTACAATGTCACGAACATCCGTCCATAGTTCTTCAGGCACTCTGTCTATCAGATCTAATCCCTTGAATCTATTTCTCACTTCCACTGTATAATCATAAGGAATTTGATTTAGGTCATACCTGAATGGCCTAGTGGTTTTCCCTACTTTCTTCAATCTGTCAGAATTTAGTAGTAAGGAGTTCATGATCTGAGCCACAATTGGGTCCCGGTTTTTTTTGTTGCTGACTGTATAGAGCTTCTTCATCCTCAGCTGAAAAGAATATAATCAGTTTGATTTTGGTATTGAACATCTGGTGATGTCTATATGTAGAGTCATCTCTTGTGTTGTTGAAGAGGGTGTTTGCTATGATCATTGTGTTCTCGTGGCAAAGCTCTGTTAAGCATTTGCCTGCTTCATTTTGTACTCCAAGGCCAAACTTGCCCATTACTCCAGGTATGTCTTAACTTTCTACTTTTGCATTCCAGTGACCTATGATGAAAAGGACATCTTTTCTGGGTGTTAACTCTAGAAGGTCTTGTAGGTCTTCACAGAACCATTCAACTTCAGCTTCTCAGCATTAGTGGTTGGACATAGACTTGGCTTACTGTGATATTGAATGGTTTGCCTTGGAAATGAACAGAGATCATTCTGTTGTTTTTAAGATTGCACCCAAGAACTGCATTTTGGATTTGTTTATTGACTTTGAGGGCTATTCTGTTTTTTCTAAGGGATTCTTGCCCACAGCAGTAGATGTAATGGTCATCTGAATTAAATTCACCCATTCCAGTACAGTACATTTTAGTTCACTGATTCCTAAAATGTCAATGTTTACTCTTGCCAGCTCCTATCTGACTACTTCCAATATACCTTGATCCCAGGTTTCCATGCAATCAATATTGCTCTTACAGAATCTAGGCTTTACTTTCACCACCAGACCCATCCGCAGCTTGGCATTGTTTCTGTTTTTGCTCAGCTTCTTCATTCCTTCTGGAGCTATTTCTCTGCTCTTCTCTAGTAGCATATTTGGCACCTACCAACCTGGGGAGTTCAACTTTCAGTATCGTATCTTTTTGCCTTTTCATAGTGTTCATGAATTTCTCCAGTAGACCATGTTTCATCAGAACTCTCATAGCATGACCCATCTGTCTTGAGTGACCCTACATGGCATAGCTCATAGTTTCAATGAGTTACAGGACAGTTGCTCATGCTCTCCTGAGAATGCCAAAATCACAGCTAGCTTTTGAACAGCCATCGACAGGAGAAATTTAGATCTCACCAAAAAAGATACCCCCCTTCCAAGGGCAAAGGAGAAGCCCCAACAAGATTGTAGGAGGGGCACAATTGCATTTAAAATCAAATCCCTGCCAGAGATGCTTGGAGGACGCAAATGTAACCCTGTGAGCACCAGGACTGAGGGAAAGGAGCAGTGACCCCCACAGGAGACTGAGCCAGACCTGCCTTTGAGTGCTTGAGTGTCTCCTGCTGAGGCTCAGGTCAGTAGGGACCAGCCACGGGGACAGGGGCTCTATCTGCAGCAGAGCCAAACTACACGGGGGGAGCACAGCCCCACCCATCAGCCAAAAATTGGGCTAAAGATCTACTGAGCAGAGCCTTGCCCATAAGAGCAGGACCCAGTTTTACCCACAGCTAGTCCCTCCAAGCAGAAAGCTTCCACAAGCCTCTTAGGGCTTCCCTGCTGGCTCAGATGGTAAAGAATCTGCCTGCAATGCGGGAGACCTGGGTTTGATCCCTGGGTGGGGAAAATCCCCTGGAGGAGGGGTATGGCAACCCACTCCACTTCTTGTCTTGAGAATCCCCATGGACAGAGCAGTCTGGAGGGCTGCAGTCCTTGGGGTTCAGAGTCGGACATGACCGAGTGACTAGGCACAGCATAACACAAACCTCTTACCCTCATCCATCAGAGGGCAGACAGAATGAACACCAAATAGACATAGCATGGCATTAATGCTAAAGAACTATAGTCTAGAGAGATGAAGTGACTAGCGAAAGTCAAAGCTTATCTTACAGAAACAGAAGTGCCTTGATTGTGTTAAAAAATGTATTTGATTGAAGTGTTATCTATGCTAAATTGGTTTATACGTGTCTCCCTCCTCACCTAAGGATGTTGGAGTAATCTTAGCCTATGACTGTTTTGTTCTAGTGGTTTAGATGGCAAAGAGTTGACCTGCAATGCAAGAGACCTGGGTTGCATCCCTGGGTCAGGAAGATCCCCTGGAGAAGGAAATGGCAACTCACTTCAGTATTCTTTGGAAAATCCCATGGACGGAGGAGCCTGGTGGGCTACAGTCCACGGGGTCATAAAGAGTCAGACATGACTGAGCAACTAACACTTCAGCCTGTGCCTAAAATTCAACAGCTGTGCTAGAATAATGGCCATTCTGTATTGTCTCAGGCTAAAATTCTCCAAGTTGGCCCTGGATTCTTCAAAACCTTTCTTCTAGCAGGACAAGCTTTCAGTACCCTAGGTAGTGGGGGCAGAAATCAGTAGGGAAGAACAATACAAGTGGAGCCCTTCTTCCAAGTCATAACATTAAAAAGCTTTGAAAATGATTATCCTATCCTAATCTGTATTTTACACAAAGTCATTATAGCCCTTTACCTGTCCCTTATGATATCAGTTCTAAAACCTTTACTTTCCTCAATACCTTCTGAAAATATGCTATTTAGTTGGTAACTTCCCAAGCTTGCTCTGAACAATAGATTCACAATGCTCTGAATGCTCCCCATCCTAGGATATGCAAACCCCTTTATTTCTTTTTCTTCCATTGTGGTTGCCCATGAAAAACCATTGATCTTTTTCTTCATGTGATTATTGCTACTATTTCAATATGAAACCTCCTCTCCCATTATCTATTTTGCCACTAAAATTGTCTCCTCCTTAATACCATCTCTGCACCATCATTCACAGCAATGAGTTATTTTCTAACTCTTAGTTAAATCAGCTTCTGCTGTCTCTAACTTTGTATTTGAATCACTGATTCTCTATCATAAGTATTTCAAGTAAGTAATTCTAGTTGCCCTCAGAAATGAATATGCATTTAGTATTTTATTAGTTTTTATCACTCTTAGTTAGCTCTAAATTTAACTAACCAGCACCCCTTTACCTAGAAAGAGTAAAAAAAAATTTTCTGCAGTAATATCAACATAAGTATATTTGATAATGAATAACAATATATGTAAAGATAGCGATGACTTCCTGATTTAATCCTTGATTCAATTTCCTCTCTAGACCCAGGAGGGAGTTATTTAAGAGATCCCAATTAGGAATGATTTGAATTAATTGGAGCAACATAATGTACACACTGCACTGCATTCCCAATTAAGTTGGAAAGAGAAAGAAGATGTTCTGCTGACAGAATGTCTTTATTGAGCTAATAGTCATTATTTATGTATCATCAATTCTTTATCTAACATTAAGTGTTTTGCTTTTTCTGAACACAATATGCATTATTAAGAAACAAAATACCAGTGGATAATAGATTGGTTTAGTAAATAAGAATAAGCTTTGAACATATAGCATGAACTGATGAATTTCAAATACCCAGATTTCACCTCTTGTATATGTGTATGAATTGAATGGCAATAGTATGTATGAATTGGATGCCCCTCTGAACCCACCCTAGGAGAAGGAAATGGCAACCCACTCCAGTATTCTTGCCTGGAAAATCCTATGAATGGAGGAGTCTGGTAGGCTGCAGTCCATGGGGTTGCTAAGAGTCGGACACGACTGAGCGACTTCACTTTCACTTTCACTTTCATGTGTTGGAGAAGGAAATGGCAACCCACTCTAGTGTTCTTGCCTGGAGAATCCCAGGGATGGGGGAGCCTGGTGGGGTGCTGTCTATGGGGTCGCACAGAGTCGGACACGACTGAAGTGACTTAGCAGCAGCAGTAGCAGCTGAACCCACCCTAACTTAAGATAAAGCCCAAATCTATTGGATCTGAATAGCTCTCTATTTGATACTGAAGCTAAAATGTGTCATGAAGAACACAGAGATTCTTATTGTGTTTAGGACATTCATAAAATAAAATTATTCTCAGGTTTTAAAAGCTGTAATAGTGACATTTTAGAATAGAGGGTATTCTTTTAGCAATATAAACATTTATTTTTATTTACTTCAAACTGGTAGTATTTTAACAAGATCTTTTATTGTGTTTAGGATTGTGTTTGCTATATAATAACTTTTTCCTCTGATATTTTATGTCTCACATATAAATAAATGTATAATTTGAATTCACAATGCCCAGACCTAATTGTTTTGAATCCCAGGCCTCCTAATTATACCTGCGTGGCATTGCATAGGTCATTTAGCATATGAGATTCTCATTTTATTCATGTAAGGTCAATAACTCTCTCTTTTCAAGTGATAGTTGAATGAGAGAGAGAGAGGCAGAGAGAGACAAAAAGAGAAGGGTTATTGTTTTTAGATCAAAATGAACACAACCATGGGATGTTCTTTGTGAAAGTCGCTCAGTTGTGTCCGACTCTTTGCGACCCCGTGGTTACACAGTCTATGGAATTCTCCAGGCCAGAAGACTGGAGTGGGTAGCCTTTTGGTTAAAAGCAAATCCCCATATGTAAATCATAGGACACTTTAATAAGATGCTGTGGTTTTATAGAGAAATTTTAATCAAATAATTTTTGTAATATGTCTATAGAATTAGACTAATTCCTCTTCCACATAACCTCTGAGTGAAGTCAATTACAACTTCTAGCTGATGCCTACAAAATGTTAACTCAATGAATTGAAAAACTCATTTTAAAAGAAATCATTTTTTTTCCCAAAAAATTCATCTCGACAGCCCAATCATTGGTTTCACTGAGTACCCCACTTCAGTTTACCAGTTGACTAGTTGTGGTTGTCAATTATGCAGACCTAAACCTAATTGAAGCTGAGTACAAAATCTTAATTCTAAGAACAGATGAAGCCTTCCTGTTTCCCAAAAGCTATTATAGTTTCATTATAAGTAGTTTTCTGGGGCAAGCACCCAAACTAATGAAGTTTAATTTCCTATAGATTAAAAAAAATAAAAAGCAATAAGATGTCGCTGATGTTAGGTAAAGAAATTCTGAATATAACTTATATATTCTGTTAAATTACTTGTGAACACAAGAGGACATGGCTGTGGGTCATAAAAGCCAATGGTATTTTTCTCCAGTGGGAGCTGTGAGGTATAGGGAACTCAAGAGCCCTTAAACCCTTTTTAGTAACAACTCTGTGGGTGATCTCTTTTCTAGATAAATCTAAACTAATATCACAGGTCAAAACTCATCAGCTAAGACATCTAAGAAAAATATATAAGTATCATTTCATATCTTATTATATAATAGGAGTCTACACAATATTTTATAACCAAGAAAACCAGGAAAGGAGAATGTTATTTATATCTTGGCTAACCTTGCATCTATTTTGAACAAATGAAACGATATATGTAAATAATATAATTGCATATATTCTAAACCCAAAGTCACACCAGCAAATTTATAGTTTCAGGATGTATCAGAAAAAAAATCAATTGTCGATTTGCTAGAAATATCAGTTGTTTCAAAGACTATCCTATGTTATAATCAGTTTTAAAAGGCACATTACTGCTACCATAAACCATTAAAGGTGGTTTATAATCAGGGGAAAAAATCCTTTAAAATCCCTCACTGCTACAATTCACAAGCCGTTGCTACAATTCACAACTCATTTGTTAGTCTTAACCGCCCTCAGCTTTGCCTTGGGCCATTAACTAACAAACCAATCATTAACTGTTAGTAATGACCATTTTTCCCAGGGATTATTGCTTAATTGAACTCTTGTACAGGACCCATTATTTTCTGAGATGTCAAAATAACTATGCTGTACTACATTCTTCTATAATATTAGCACCTCCCAAAATAAGCAATAGCAGTGTCAGAGAATTAAATTGTTCAATGTACACACTATTTAAAATACATTACTTTAATGAACAATTCTGATGTTTTGAAGGAACTTTCTTAGTTTTTCATTCTCCTGAGCATATCCATCATGTAACTTAGATGCAGAATTAATGTGCATTTCTCTTCAGTAATATACACAATGTCGAGACATTTATATTAGTAAACTGTATTATATATTCATCTGGGTAAAGCACATTTGGTTATTAACATTCTGCTCCTGAGAAACAAGACACGATTGCTTGTCTGTTGCCATGGAAATAAATTAGGAAGGATAACCTGCCTACTTATCAATTTTTATTAATGCAATCAGCCTACCTGCTTAACCCATAAGTAACAATAGCACATTTAAACTAAGCTAATGATGCACTGTAACTCTAGGGGTGCCAGTTAAAGTAAATAGAATAGAAAATTGCTGAAATAAAAAGTCTGAGTTATGTGTCATAGTTCTGGATGTGCCCCATTAATATTACGGGATAAAGAATGTTGCCATTTGAGAGGTCTTTAATGGTGACATTACCATCAACTAATATTTACTGAGAGGAGGAGAGGCATGTAAGGCAAGAAGTCAAGAGTGATGTAATAAAACACAATTGCCCTCCTACTGTGTTGAAACACTTTATAGACATGTGTGAAAATTTGAACTAAGGAATCCCAATCCAATGCTAGCCAAACAAAGATGAACAATACAGAATATATTTAATTGAGGATTAATATGTATATTCTAAAAACCTGTGCTGGAATGTTCACCTTTCTATAATCTAAGAACAAAAAAAAAATTTTACTATTCAATCAATAATAATTTATAAGGTCAAAAAGATAGTTAGCATAAAAAATATAGTGTACTCATTTTTAAGGACTCTAGACCCATGTCTACTCATTAAAGCAGTTCCAAAGAGGTTTAGAAATAACTGGTATTTTCTCTTCCTAATTCAGACTGACTTAATCCTCAATGCCTCTACATTAATAATATTTACAAAAAGTATAGATATCAAGGAAATCAACAGCAAATATACTGTTTCCATAAGAAAAAAAAATCATGTGAGTATATGTATCTAGTGTCTTTGGAGGCTAAGAATACATTTTTCTCATAACAGAAACAAAATCTGTTACAATTTGAAAAATAATGCTTAAGCTTTAGGTGATAAGTTTATAGTAAAAAAAAATTAGCCTCAATTGTCTTTTAGTTCTATTTTATTGTAGTAAGAACAATTAACATGAGATCAACCTTCATAAATTTTGAAGTGTACCCAAAATTATGGTTGACTATAGATACCATGTGATACAATGGATTTCTCCAGATTCCTCATCTTGCTTAACTGGAACTTTATGCACATTGATTTGTAACTCCTCACTTTCCCCTCCACTCAGCTCTTGATAATCACCACATTTAAAAGCATTTTTAATCTTCAAATGTATTTACTTGATCAGAGTTTAGTTTTCAGAAAAAGCTAAATTTAATGACTAATTGTTACAAAGTTCTTTCATGTTAACTATAGTTTAAAACTAACAAAGTTATTTATTCTAACTTTCCAAAACAAACAAACAAACAAGCAAACAATAAAAACTCAAGTTTCTGTTATAATTCATAGTTACTTAATGTATAATGGATGGTTCATGCAAAGTAAAAAGAAAAAAAATCTTGTCTTTACACTGGAAAGAAGGAAATCATCAAATAAAGGATCATCCCTTCTATCTGTCCATGTCTACCTAATCACATCTGTTCATAAAGATCACTGCAACATCCCTGGTATTGAAAGGATAACATGGGTAGACAGTTACTAAGAGTTTATAATGTGCCAGGCCCAAGATGAAGCCTAACACATATATTATTTCACTCATCAACAACATGAAACAATGAGGACAGATATTAATATTAATTTTGTAGATCACAAAATGAATGTTAGAAAAGGTAAATAATGTGTCAACAAATAGTAAATGCCAGAACTAGAACCAAAACCAAAACTTATATTATTATATTTCATATTTGAAGATGTATGTCCCTTTTCTTAACTGCTTTCCTAAAAATATGCAATAACACTGATTCCAGATAATTGTTGAAGAAGAACAAATCTATGCACAGATATTGCTGGGGATAAAAAATATATCATAAACAGGATTTCTGCTGTAAGAAAAATAATAAAGGTGTAATGCAAATAAATACAAGTGTAACTTTAGTTATAGGCCTGTAAATGAATCTACTAAGAAAGATAATATAGTTTTTCTTTCATTTTTAAAAAATAGTATACTGAGATGCAAGTCACATTCATGTTAATGGAAACATGTAATACAGAATCATATATGATATGACTCAAATATATCCTTTGTGATGTGGAATCATACAAATGGAATCTTTTGATATTCCTGGAATCTTTTGATATTGGCTTCTTTCATTTGATATAATATTTTTATTATGTACCATATATCAATATATTCTTTTTTTATGACTGAATATTAATTCCATCATGTGAGTATACCACTTTTTGTTTAAACTTCAAGGATATTTCAGTTACTTCCTTCTTTGATTAGAGATCTCTTCAAGAAAATTAAAGATCCCAAGGGAACATTTCATGCAAAGATGGGCACAAAAAAGGCCAGAAACATAATGGTCCTAACAGAAGCAGAAGGTAGTAAGAAGAGGTGGCAAGAGTACACAGAAGAACTATACAACAAACATCTGAATGACCCAGATAACCATGATGGTGTAATCACTCACCTAGAGCAAGTTATCCTGGAATGCGAAGTCAAGTGGACCTTAAGAAGCATCACCATAACAAAGCTAGTGGAGGTGATGGAATTTCAGCTGAGCTATTCCAAATCATAAAAGATGATGCTGTGAAAATTCTGCACTCAATATGCCAGCAAATTTGGAAAACTCAGCAGTGATCACAGGACTGGAAAAGGTCAGTTTTCACTCCAATCCCAAAGAAAGACAATATCAAAGTATGTTCAAACTACTGTGGAATTGCACTCATTTCACATGCCAGCAAAGTAATGCTCAAAATTCTCCAAGCAAGGATCAAACAGTACATGAATGGAGAACTTCCAGATGTTCAAGCTGGATTTAGAAATGGCAGAGAAACCAGAGGTCAAACTACCAACCTCCTTTGGATCATACAAAAAGTAAGAGAGTTCCAGAAAAAAAAATCTGCTTTATTGACTACACCAAAGTCTTTGACTGTGTGGACCACAACAATCTGTGGAAAATTCTTCAAGAAGTGGGAATACCAGACCACCTAACCTGGCTCCTGAGAAGTTTGGATGAAGGTTAATAAGCAACAGTTAGAACCAGACATGGAACAACGGACTAGTTCCAAATCAGGAAAGGAGTACATCAAGGTACAGCCTTTTGTCACCCTGCTTATTTAAATTCTATGCAGAGTGTATCATGCAAAGTGTTGGGCTGGATGAAGCACAAGCTGGAATCAAGATTGCTGGGAGAAATATCAATAGCCTCAGATATGCAGATGACACCACACTTATGGTAGAAAGCAAAGAAGAACTAAAGAGCCTCTTGATGAAAGTGAAGGAGGAGAGTGAAAAAGCTGGCTTAAAACTCAACATTCAAAAAATGGAGATCATGGCATCTGGTCCCAACACTTCATGGCAAATAGATGGGGAAACAATGGAAACAGTGAAAGACTGTTTTCTTGGGCTCCAAAATCACTGCAGATGATGCCTGCAGCCATGAAATTAAAAGATGCTTGTCCCTTGGATGAAAAGCTATGACAAAACTAGACAGCATATTAAAAAGCAAAGACATTTCTTTGCCGACAAAGGTCTGTGTAGTAAAAGCTATGGTTTTTCCAGTAGTCATGTATGGATGTGAGAGTTGGACCATAAAGAAAGCTGAGCACTGAAGAACTGATGCTTTCAAATTGTGGTGTTGAAGAAGACTCTTGAGAGTCGCTTAGACTGCAAGGAGATCAAATCAGTCAATCATCAAGGAAATCAGTCCCAAATATTCATTGGAAGGACTGATGCTGAAGCTGAAGATTCAATACTTTGGCCACTTGATGTGAAGAACTGACTCATTGGAACAGACCTTGATGCTGGGAAAGATTGAAGCTGGGAGGAGAAGGGGATGACAGAGGATGAGTCGATTGGATGCCATCACTGACTCAATGGACATGAATTTAAGCAAGCTCCAGGAGTTGGTAATGGACATGCATCCTGGCATGCTGCAGTCCATGGGGTTTCAGACAGTTGGACATTACTGAACAACTGAACTGAACTGAACTTCTTTTGGCTATTATTAATAATGCTGCTATAAAGAGTTATATACAATTTTTTGTTATACATATGTTTTCACTTCTTGTATATTTATATCTCCCTAATGGGTGGGAAGTGCCACCTCAATATTTTTTGGATGTGCATTTCCCCATTTACTAAAGGTATCAAGATTCCTTCATGAGCTCATTGGCCTTTTGTAAATCTCCTGGGGTAACATCTATACTAGTGTTTGCTAATTTTTTATTGGATTTTTTTACTTCATATTATTGAGTTATAAGTGCTTATTATTCTGATTCCTTTGCAATTTCACATAAGTTTTAGAAACAACTTGTCAGTTTGTACAAATAGTCACCTGGATTCTGACAGAGATCGAGTTGAATCCGGTGAACAGTGACGATTACTGGCATCTTATCAATAGTAAATCTTCTGCTTCACTAATATCAGATGTTTCCCCATTTATTTAGATTTTTACTTTATTGAGTGATGTTTTATAGCTTTTGCAGTATAAATGTTTTACTTCTATTTATTTCTAAATATTTTTTTATTTCTGATGCTATCGTGAATGGAACTGTTTTCTTAAATTTCATTTTCAGATTGTCTGTTGCAAGTGTATAGACATATATTGAATTTTGCATGTTAAGCTTATATCCTGCAACTTTGCTGAACTCATTTATTAGTGCTCATGGGTTTCTTGGTGAATTCCTCAGTATTTTTTATGTAAAATGTCATGTTAATAAAGAAAGAATAGTTTGACACCAATCTGAATGCATTTTTTTCTTTCCTAATATCATGGCTAGAACCTCTATTACAAAATTAAACAGAAATGGTGGGAACAAACATCCTTTTCTTTTTCACGGTTTTGTGGGGGAAAGTTTCCAGTCTTTCACCATTAACTGTAATGTTAGCTATAGGGTTTTCATAGATGCCTTTTTACCAGGTTTCCTTCAGTTCCTCCTAGTTT
Organism: Odocoileus virginianus; assembly: GCF_023699985.2. Taxonomy (NCBI): domain Eukaryota; kingdom Metazoa; phylum Chordata; class Mammalia; order Artiodactyla; family Cervidae; genus Odocoileus; species Odocoileus virginianus. Next base: position 24,020,320 of record NC_069707.1, read on the forward strand.
ATTCAGTACTTTTATTATGAAAATGTGTTAGGTTTTGTCAAAAGTCTTTTATATATTGATATAATCTTGTTTAAATTGTGATTGATATGGTATATTAATTATTATTTGATATAAACTGATCTTGTATACCTGGGGTAAATCTAACTTGATCACAAAGTATAATTCTTTTTTTTTTTTTTTTGCGTTACTGGATTCACTTTGCTAGTATGTTCTTGAGATTTGTTGTACCCATATTTTAAAAGAGATATTGGTCTGTAGCTTTCTTAGGATGTTTATCTTGTTTGGGCTTTGAGGGTAATAATAGACTCAGAGAATGAGTCGGGAACTGCTACCCAGTCTTCTCCTTTTTAGACGAGTATATGAATATTTGGTATTATTTATATTTTAAAATGTTTGGTCAAATTCAGTTGTGCAACCATCTGGAGCTGACTTTCTTGTGAATATGTCTGGAAGATCCCCTGGAGAAGGAAATATCCACCCATTCCAGGATTCTCGCCTGGAGAATTCCATGGACAAAGCTGACAGGACAGTTGTGGGGTCACAAACAGTTGGACATGACTGAGCAACTAATGCTTTCACTTTCAGTGTTTTGATAATTAATTAAATATTTTTACTTAATATAATTTAATTGGATTGTCTATTTCTTAAGTCAGTTTTGGCAGTTTGTATCTTTAAAAGATATTTTTTATTTCAACTAAGCTAATTCATTAATATACAATTTTATAAAACTCTTTGTAGTATATTTTATTTCTCTAAGGTGAGTAATAATATCTTGTCTTTTATTTCTGATATTATTCTAGAGATATGAGTTCTGTGTCTCTGCCTCTGTCTTTCTGGTCAGCTGAGCTAAAGATTTGTTTGTGGATATTTTCGAAGAATCAGCTTTTACTTTCATTGATCTTCTCTATTGTTTTTCTACTCTCTATTTCATTAATTTGTTCTAATCTTTATCATTTCCTTCCTCTTCTTGCTTTTTCCTTTGCCCTAAGATAGAAGATTAAATCATTGGTTTGATAACTTTATTCTTTTTTAGGATAGGCATTTACTGCCTTAAATTTAATCATAAACTCTGCTTTTTCTGCATTTCATGAATTCTGCTATATTGCCTCTTATTTTCATTCATTCAAAGTAAATTATGATTTCCTATCTGTTTCCTTCTTTGACTCATTGGTTATTTAGCAGTGTGTTTAATTTGCACAAATTTGTAAGTATCCTAAATATCTTTCTGGAATTGATATCTAATTTAATTCCATTGTGTTTGAAAAATATATACCTTTTACACTTCCTGGTGGCTCAGACACTAAAAAATCTGCTTGAAATGTGGGAGTATGGGGTTCAATCCCTGGGTTGGGAAGATCCCCTAGAGGAGGGCATGGCATCCCACTTCAGTATTCTTGCCTGGAGAATCCCCATGGACAGTGGAGCCTGGTGGGCTATGGTCCATGGGGTTGCAGAGAGTTGGGCAAGACTGAGTGACTAAGAATAGCACACATTTATTCAAAATTTTCTATGATCTCATATATGGTCTATACTGGAGAATGTTCTATGTGCTCTTGAAAAGAGATATATTTTGCTGTTGTTTAGTGAGTGCTGTTTATACTAAAAAGCCTCTTGACGAAAGCGAAAGAGGAGAGTCAAAAAGTTGGCTTAAAGCTTAACATTCAGAAAAGTAAGATCATGGCATCTGGTACCATCACTTCATGGCAGATAGCTGGGGAGACAGTGGAAATAGTGTCAGACTTTATTTTTGGGGCTCCAAAATCACTGCAGATGGTGATTGCAGCCATGAAATTAAAAGACACTTACTCCTTGGAAGGAAAGTGATGACCAACCTAGGCAGCATATTAAAAAGCAGAGACATTACTTTGCCAATAAAGGTCCATTTGGTCAAGGCTATGGTTTTTCCAGTGGTCATGTATGGATGTGAGAGTTGGACCGTAAAGAAAGCTGAGCACCAAAAAATTGATGCCTTTGAACTATGGTGTTGGAGAAGACTCTTGAGAGTCCCTTGGACTGCAAGGAGATCCAACCAGTCCATCCGAAAGAAGGTCAGTCCTGGGTGTCCATTGGAAGGACTGATGCTGAAGCTGAAACTCCAGTACTTTGGCCACCTCACATGAAGAGTTGACTCATTGGAAAAGACCCTGATGCTGGGAGGGATTAGGGGAAGGAGGAGAAGGGGATGACAGAGGGTGAGATGGTTGGATGGCATCACCAACTCAATGGACATGGGTTTGAGTAAACTCCGGGAGTTGGTGTTGGACAGGGAGGCCTGGCATGCTGCGATTCATGGGGTCACAAAGAATCAGACACGTCTGAGCGACTGAACTGAACTGAACTTATAGATATCTGCTGTCTAATTTGTTTGTAGTATAGTTCAAGTCCTTGTTGACCTTCCTTGTTCTATTACTGAAAATTAGATTATTAAATTTTCCAATTATTATTTTTGAATTTCTATATGTGTTCATTTTTAGAAATTTCTTCTTCTATATTCTGGTGCTCTGTTATTAGGTACAAATACATTTATAGGGGCTTCCCTGGTGGCTCAGAGGTAAAGAATTCGCCTGTAATGCAAGAGACCCAGGTTTGATCCCTGGGTTGGGAAGATCCTCTGGAGCAGGGCATGGCAACTCACTCTAGTCCTCTTGCCTAGAGAATCCCAGGGACAGAGGCGCCTAGCAGGCTGTTGTCCATAGGATCTCACAGAGTTGGACACTGAAGCGACTGAGCAGAAGCAGCATACGTTTATAACTATTCTACCTTATGGAGGATTGGCACGGTTATCATGATAAAATGTCCTTTATACCATTAGTAACATTTTTTGTTTTTAAATGTTTTTTGTCTTATAGTGCTATAGTCACTCCAGCTTTCTTATAGTTGTTGTCTGTCTCTCTTTGCCATTTTTAAGAGCAAATAGTTGGACTTCCTTGTCCCATCCCCTCTCTGCCTTTAAAAACCTCCCGTTTTGTACAGGTCTTTGGCGCTCCTCTCTACTGACTAGATGGGGTGCTATCTCATTTATAATTGTTGAATGAAGCCAATTAGATTATCAATTAAAAAGGCAAGTAGTTGGATCTTCTATTTTTTTCATCCAGTCTGACTTGATTGGATGGTTAAATTGATTCACATTTAACACTATATTAATGCAATCAGATTTGTGACTGCCATTTTACTGTTTATTTCCTATATGTCTTTTGCCTTTCCCCCCTCTATTTCTTTCTTACTTTTTTATATCGCATTAAGTAAACATTTTGTAATGTATCATATATGCTTCTCTAATAATTTTTCAATAGATATCTTCAGATATTTTTTAGTGGATCCTCTAGGGCTTTCCATATACTCTTTACTATATCCATATCAATTCTAGATTTATGCTAGCTTAATTCCTGTTCGATAGAGAAATGTTATACCTCTATTCTCTTTTGTTATGATTATTACATTATATAATTTCATATCTTTTAAAGAAGCTGAATGGAGAAAAGCCAGCAAGTAAATATTTGCGGCTTTTGTTATATTAATCTGATTTACCATTTCTTTTTCTTTCCATTTGTCCTTATGGATTTGAGTACCATCCGGAGTCATTTTCTTAGCCCAATACAGATTTTCTCCCACCTGTCTCTTTTGTATTGTTTTTGGAAAAAAATATTACATTTTTATAAGTTATAGGTTCAACAATGCAAATATATACATATATATATATATATATATATATATATATGTATGTATGTATATACAGAGAGAGAGAGTTTTGTATAACTATCTTTTAAATCAACTAAGAGAAGACAGGAAAAGAAATATGCATTTATATCATCTCCTATGATTGCCAGGAGAAATATCAATAGCCTCAGATATGCAGATGACACCACCCTTATGGCAGAAAGTGAAGAAGAACTAAAAAGCCTCTTGATGAAAGTGAAAAAGTTGGCTTAAAGCTCAACAGTCAGAAAACTAAGAATATGGCATCCAGTCCCATCACTTAATGGCAAATAGATGGGGAACCAGTAGAAACAGTGGCTGACTTTATTTTGGGGGGCTCCAAAATCACTGCAGATGGTGATTGCAGCCATGAAATTAAAAGATGCTTATTCCTTGGAAGGAAAGTTATGACCAATCTAGACAGCATATTAAAAAGCAGAGCCATTACTTTGCCAACAAAGTCCATCTAGTCAAGGCTATGGTTTTTCCAGTAGTCACGTATGGATGTGAGAGTTGGACTATACAGAAAGCTGAGCACCAAAGAATTGATGCTTTGGGACTGTGGTGTTGGAGAAGACTCTTGAGAGTCCCTTGGACTGCAAGGAGAGCCAACCAGTCCATCCTAAAGGAGATCCATCCTGGGAGTTCATTGGAAGGACTGATGTTGAAGCTGAAAATCCAATACTTTGGCCACCTGATGCGAAGAACTGACTCATTTGAAAAGACCCTGATGCTGGGAAAGATTGGGGGCAGGGGGAGAAGGGGACGACAGAGGATGACGTGGTTGGATGGCATCACCATCTCTATGGACATGAGTTTGGGCAAACTCTGGGAGTTGTTGATGGACAGGGAGGCCTGGTGCACTGTGGTTCATGGGGTTGACTGAACTGAACTGAACTGAATTACTTTTACTAGTGTAATTCTTTGCTTTTTGTGTGTGGATTTAATTTTCTATCTGGATTAACTTGATTTCAGCCTGAAGAACTTCCTTTAGTATTTCTTGTAAGGTAGGTCTCCTAGCAACAAATTTGTTCAGTTTTTGACTATCTGGTAATGTTTTTATTTCACTTTAAATTTGAAAGATAGACTCTGTTGTAAATAGGACTCTTGGTTTACTGTTTCTATGAGCACTTTGAATGTGATACATTATTATTACATTGCCTTTGAACCTTCACTATTTCTGACAAGAAGCTGATCGTCTTATTGGAGTTTAAGTGTAAGCGATGCATTCTTTGTCTCTTTACTTTTAGGATTTTTTCCTTGTTTTCGATTTTGGCATTTTTACTGTGATATGTTTGCAGATCTCTTTGCTTTTACCCTGCTTGAAGTTTATTGAACTTCAAGAATGTGTAGATTATTGTTTTTCAGTGAATTTGGAAAGATGTGAACCAGCAAGTCTTTGAATATTTTCTCTGTTCCTTTCTTTCTTCTCTTCTTGTAGTATTCTCATTATCCTTACACTGGTATATTTAATAATGCCCGCTTTTTCAGAGATTTTATTTTTTTTTAATTCTTTCTTTTTCTCTCGATTCTTCAGTTTGCATAACCGCTATCACTCTAGCTTTAACTTTCCTAATTTTCTCCTTAGCCAGTTCAACTCTACTATTTAATCCCTCTACTTAATTTTCCATTTTAATTATACTTTTCTATTCCAATATTTCCACTTAGTTGTTTCTATTATCTATCTCTTTATTTATATTTTTGTTTAACAAGATATTGTCATTGTATCTTCTTTTATCTCTTTAATTGTAGTTTTCTTTATTCTTTGAGCATATTTACAATAACATTGTGAAGTCTTTTTCTATTAAATTCTAAACCTATTCGCTATTACAGGCAGTTTCTGTTGCTAATTTTTTTCTTTCATATCTCCCTTTCTTGCTGATGAAAAGGATACATTTTACATAATGTATTGCAGCACTTCTGGGTACACTCCCTCTTAAGCTTGTTATTTGTATCTCTTTCTTATTCGTTTAGTGATGAGCTGAGTTGTTTTAGTGGAAACTCTTCATCTCCCAAAAAAGTTTTAAACCTTTGATGTTGCTCTTCACAGAGGCTGTTAGCAATTCAGTTTTTTCCTATAAAATTCATATGTTGGAGTACTAATTCCCAGTACCACAGGATGTGATTATTAGACAATAAGTTCAGATGTAATTAGTTGTTAGGACGAGGTAGTATGGTTTAGTCACTCAGTCATGTCCAAGTCTTTGCAATCCCATGGACTGTAGCCAACAGGCATCTCTGTCCATGGAATTTTTCAGGCAAGAACACTGGAGTGGATTGCCGTTTCCTTCTCCAAGTATGGAGTAGAGTGGACCTTTAATCCGGTATGGCTGGTGTCCTTAGAAAAAGAAGATATCTGGGTACTGACTTGCATACAAGAAGAGCACTATGAGAAGAATAAGGATGTTTCTACGAGACAGGTAGCACCAAGGATTGCCAGCCAACCAATAGAAACTAGTTGAGAGGCATGGGACAGATTGTCTATCATAACCCTCAGAAGGAATCAACCCTGTCAATACTTTATTCTGGGCTTCTAGCCTCTGGAACTATAAAATAATGTGTTTCTATTATTTAAGCCCCTTAGTTTCAGCCCCTCTGATATGATAGCACTTTTGACAGGGCTATCTCAGTCTCTTTCCATGACCTCATCCAGCTGTTATGTTCCAAAAATTGCCAACTTATTGCTTTATAATGTTTAACAGTGTACTGGGACATAAATTGATCCATAGATGACGCCATTCAAGTTTGCGTTCCTCTGAAGGGATAATTCTGGGGACTAATGTTTGGATTTTTTTTTCCCCCTGGCTCTAGGTGAATCCTCACAATTGTCTCTTTCTCTGATTCTCCCAAGACAAAGTAATTAGCACACAATTTAGCCTGCGTGCCCAATGAACATATCACCTCATAAATTCCCTTTATTTTTCTGCTGTTTTTGGCTCAAAATTGTCCACACTTTATTTCAAGTTCAATTCCTTTGGAAAGAGACTCAGAGCTATCATTTGTATGACTTGCTTCCCTCTCTCCCCTCACCCCAGACAAAATCTCTGAGCGCCATCTCTGGAATTGGATATGAAGACAATGGTATGCTTTTCTCTGAGTGACACAATTGCTTTAGGAATGGAGAGTTCCATGGTTGGAGAAAGGAAGGGGGATTTGGCTAAAATTTTCTTGCCTGACACTCCCAGTGTGGAATCACTACTTTAAGAGCTAGGCATATGCAATCAGGGCCCTGATATTGTTAGTGGTACCATATCCAATGTAGAATTTCCAAACCACAGTGCGGTCCTGAATGGAAGAAGGGAGCCCCTACTTCTCAGCAATATATACACGTATCTTAACCTCGACAACATGTAGCTGGGTTCAGAATGAAAAAGTGCTCATGTCCTGTCCCCCTGTTTGGAGTTGGAGGAAGAGGTAGCCCAGTGCTCTTGGTTGCACTTATCTAAAGCAGAATTTCTACCTTCCAGGTATGAAGTGGCAAATCTCAGTTCAAATGCAACAAATTCTCACTCTTCTTACAGTAATTATGTTTCCTTGAATAATTGTTTCTTTGTCATCTCTGTGTTCCTGACACCATTTCCTGAGACTTTAACTGGTAGTTTTAAAAAATTTCTCAACTAGTTTTGCTGGACAGAAGTTTCAGCCAGTGCCTCACTCTATCATTCTGTAGTTCATGTAATACCATTTTGAATACCATTTTAAAAGCTCTGCTTAAAAACAGAGATTACCATGAGATTTTATAACATTGTCCTTTATCTTTAAAAAAATTTAGCCAGAAACACTCAAGGAAAAATTACAATGGAAAGAAAATATAGTTTTTAAGTCTGGCAACTACTTTGACCTATTTCTCATATATTCTGTTTCAAGATCAAGCCAGGATTTCTTAATTCATGATAAAAAAAAAAAATACCTTCAAAACTCTTCACTTGGTTTTCTAGCTTCCTATTCCCAAAATGTAATATGTTTTAGGAAATAAATAAAATAATTAAGTTTTGAGTAATTGAATGGTCCATTTATGATGCAATTAAGTTTCATTGTCTTATTTTTTTATATGCTTGCTTTTTTAATTGAGAGAAAGGGAAAGAAAATCAAGTATGACATATTCTTTCCTTGTGAACAGAATTTAATTGGAAAAAAGCTAATAGTGTTATGAAATTTGGGATTGGAGGAATGCATTATATTTACTAACATATGTAGTAAATTACAAGACTGATAGTTACAACATTTTTAAAAAATCTTTTGCACCGATGCTTTTAATAAATGAATCACTGGGTTTGTTTTCATACAGCTGATAATTTAAAAGTATTTGAACAAATTTGAGAATATCAATTGCCTTTTTCCAATTTCTAGAAACCTGGAAAATTTATTTATGCTTAAAGAACAACAAAGGACTCTAGGCTCAAGTATTCTTATGATGTTAGGTTTCCTGGAAAAAAAAAAAAATTACAATTGCTACTTTTTAGGTTCACAGTGAGGATCAAAGGAAGTAAGACAGAAAATAAAATAAAGAGCAGTATCATAGATATCTTAATGTCTAGATTTAATTAAGCTTTGAAAAGTACTAGGTGAGGAGCAGCTAGCGTATCATTGGCAGACAGTAAATCAGTTAATGACTTATGCCAATGGCATTGATTTTAGGCTCTTATCATATCTACACATATGACTTTTCCCACAATCATTGTATACAATGACATTACATTCTTTTTGGAAGATTTTCAGTCATTTATGACTATTATTTGACAGTAAGTGAGCAGAATGCCTTTTGAAAAATTTAGGTCTGTACAATGACATAAAATAATTTATCACAAATGTTAATACTATATTGTAAAGTAATTAGCCTCCAATTAAAAGAAATAAATTTTAAAAATTTTAAATATTATATTATTATAGTTAACATGTTGATATATACTAAACACTTTATATACTTGATATAAGTTAATTGCCAACAATTTTGTCATCTAGACATTTTTCAAATTATATATAAGAAAATTGAAGTCTAGCAAGATTAAGAAAGTAATCCAAAGTCACATAGAGAGTGAGTCAAAGGCACATAGTGATCTCGAGGCTTTGAGTGTGCATACAATTGCTATTTACACAGTATTTTAATCTGTCTTGAAGACACAACTACAGTATACCAGAAAAAGAAAACAACCCATGTAGCGTTTTTAACCTATATAGAGATAATAGAATGTGTGTATATATAATTAATACTTGATTACATAATTAACATTATAATTGATAAAACATCATGCTATTGTGTCACCTCATTTTTTATGTCCAGTTATTTTAAAAGCTTATTATAATATATTTGACCTCTCCTCATGAGCTTGAGGAAAATTTTAATTGCCTCACAATAGTATGAAACTTGTCATGGAACATAATTAATTTTATATAATTAATTTTCAGTTTCTTTCCAAAGTAATCAATTATTATTTATTCTTAAATAGATTCAAATTTTAAAATTAGATACAAAATTTTATTAATATATGTTGTGTTAATAGGTAACATATTAAAAATAGATAGCTTATTTTATCATACATGAGTACATTTTAATAAGTATAGTATTCTGAATACACACAAGAAGAGATTTTTTATAATTATGAAACAAAGTAACACATCAAAAAAGTAAACAGCAGAAGCCTTGTAAGCCAAACTGTTTTATCGTTAATAATTGCAAAAGTAATATGAGAAAGCAAGGATGCTAATGAATAATACCACAAAATAAAACACAATAATATTTCTTCCTTATTATCTAAAGATGTTGCACTATTAAATAATAATTATGTAATCCATAATTAGTTGATGAAGTTCAGTAAGAAAACTTGTCAATAACAAAAAGTCCAAAACAACAAAATTAAAGAATTTCACATGCCCTAGAAATTTTAGATATTTTAGCTTTAAGCTTACCAACTGAGATACTGGATTCTAGATGATCTTAGAAGTTGTATTTTTCATGTAATACACACACTTGTAAATTCTATAAAGTATAGTAGATTTTGTATATAATATATATGATATATCTAACAAATTCTTTTGTCAAACACTGGCAACTAAATACATGTCTTGCTGATGGACATAGGAGCCTGGTGGTCCACAGTCCATGGGGTCACAAAGAGTCGGACATAACAGAGTGGCTAAACACACAGCCCAGTACTCACTAATTAACAACATGTTATGATAATGTGTCCTAATTGAAAATCTGTTATCTTTATTTCACAAAATGGTAACCCGAACAGAGAAACAAATTGACATGTACAAGATACCAGGTACAAACAAATATTCATATTCATCAAAAGTAGCATTCTAGTTATCACTATATAACTTCGAGTCACCAATTCAGATACATTGATGAAAATATATTTATTTTTTATTTTTTGGCTTTCATAGAAAGCATTTGGGTATATTAAAGGAAATGTTTTATTTATTCTAAATGTATTTGCTTTAGCAGTTCTTTCTTATTACAGAGTGTCTCTGAGGTTCTTGAATTTGAACACATGAGAGGTTGATATTCTTCTGCAGACATTGATTTGCTTACAAAGATCCTCTCCAGGAAGGAACACCATGTTTGTATTTGTTTTGCCATCCTTCATTTGTCACTTGCCATTCAATTTGCAGACATGTATAACAAATGACATAAAAATATCTTAAAAATTTAGCTGTATAAGTAACCATATTCATAGATTTGGATTTCCATTTTTAATTGTTTGATCAAAAATAGATTCAGAGTAAAGCCTTGCAGGAATTGAGTTTAATGTATATGTCATCAGAGTGACTTCTGATTCTCTTTGTACAAATTTTTACTCTGCTATTCCATGAAAGATTATTTTTCCTCTCAAAGCTTATTAGTGAGTCTAATGAATTAGAGTATGGCAATATGTCTAAAAATATGTAAAAATTGAGCTAGAAGTCAAGAATATATTAAGACTTCTGAAACACACTCCATCACTTTGTCAATGACCACCAAGAGGAGATTGAGGGAACCTCCTTTCTACTTCCTGTGGTGAACTTAAAACTAGACATCAGTGGATAAAATGATTGCCAGAAAACAAATTTCAAGTCACAACACTTACTGTAGGCTTGACTGATCCACAAATAATCAGTATTTTAAAGTAGGGGATTGTGTCATACTTTAGCTTGATTTGTTGTTGCTAAATATAATCTATACCAAGTATAACAATCACTCATATTCTAAGTTTCTTATGATATGGTAAAAATTTTATTAACTTGTTTGAAATATAGAAGTATTTTTAAACTATAAAAGATTAGTATAATATCTTTCTAAAATTATCATGTGAGAAATGATATTAAGTCAAATTTATCACTTATCTTCCCATGTTTCTAATAATTCTTTTGGTGCTATGTTTTTAAGAAATTCCCAATAATAATTACTTTTGGAAATCTCTGTAGGTGTAGCCTATCATTTAATATCTTGATATCTTTGAGTTTATATATATATTTGCTATAGTTGCTTGTTTTCTCACACATAATGCATGAATATAACAGCTGTACTATGGTACTCAATTTTATTACATTCACTTATTAATGAAATACATTTGTGCTTGGGAAGGTATTTTTAGAAATGTGTTCACTGAAAATGATCTCTCATCTATAATTTCTACCATAAGGCAGCTAAGATTCCCTCTTGAGTAAGACACATGTGCAAATTTAGTATTTTAATGAGAAAGTCTGAATTTATTTTCAAGAACACTTCACTTAGCCCAGGTTATTTTGAATGTGTATAAATGTAGGCACTCAGTGTTTCAAAGGGGGACCACTAGTTGATTATAGTTCTAGGATATAGGTACTCAGTTTGGGTATAATATAACCTTCTCTGAAGATCCATTTGTGATTTCTTCCAGAGCATATTCTATTTAGTTACCTTTTCATGAACTTGTACTCACCTCTGAATGACCTCTATTTAGCTTGTGTAGAGTACCTTACTGTCCCTGGAGTTGAATCAGTAGATACCCAAGGGAGAGCATCCAATCCCCCAAACCCTCTCTTGCCGGTCTCTCTAGAGAGCTGCCTCAACCCCAAGAGCAGGATTACAGTTCCTGAACTAAGCATTGTACAGGTGGCAGAGTAAGTACAGTAAGACATAGAAGTTGGGCTCACCACTCATTGAGAGAATCCACATGAAATAGCAATGGGGAGATTTCTTTCTCTCTCATTTATCTTAATGTTTGAATATAGTTTTCTATATCCAGCAATTACATGTTTATAGAGCATATATAAAATGAAAATTAAAAGATGTACATAAAAATTTTTTTAAAACCATCTTTTATTGGGGAAAATGTTATAAATCTGACTTTTCTAAAGTCTGAGTTATTGTCAGAGACCAAAAAGAGATGTATAGAAGTAAATAGATGATTATACTTAAGTTGCAAAGATAGACTATTTCCAGTTTGGAATGAAAATGATGGTTGCTATATGGCAACTGTCTACTTGGATCAAAATAACATCAAATAGACCAATTCATAAAAGAGAAAACATAAACTGTTGAAACCAGAAGAATATAAATTTTCCATATAGAATATAGTGTTGGGTTATGAAGAGATATTTCTTTAATGTGTATTCCCATACAGACATAGAATTGTGTATGTATATATGTATTATGTATATGTCAATAGTAAATTTTATATATTGAATTATTTTCTTCTTCCAAAAAGTTTATGCTCTGAATTTGAGATATTGATTCCCTGTAGACCTTGAATCTTAAATGAGAAAAACACAGGAGACATTTATCATAAAAACTGCCTTCCAGGAACAGATGAACTCCCCTTCCAATTAGCACTAGATCAAAACTATGTTTTTTCATGTAGAGTTTCTTGTTTGTTTGCATTCATTTTATGTCTCTAACCAAAAGGGAAAACAGATCCAAGCAAGACCAAATTTCTTTCATGGTATTAACATATCTTTACAACAATGAATGTATATATAATATTTGTAACAATGAAAGGTAATCTTTCCTCTGAGGAAAGATTTCAGAGTGTTACCCATCATTATTTTATTATGAAATTTTTCAAATATACTTAAAAAATGGAGAGGCTAACATGATAAAACACTGTTATGCACTGTCAGTTGAGTGAGCAATAGTTACTCAGTCATGTCTGACTCTGTGCGACCCCATGGACGGTAGCCTGCCAGGCTCCTTTGTCCATGGAATTCTCCAGGTAAGAATATTGGAGTGGGTTGCCATTTTCTTCTGTCAGTTAGCTTTAGCAAATATCAACTGTGGCTAGTTTATTTCTACTCTCCCATTTCTCCTTCAAAACTTTTGGGGGCAAAACCCAGGTGTAGTATTACTTACTCTATAAGTATTCCAGTATACATCTGTTAGAACACAGAAAACTTAAAAAAAGTAGAACATAATATCAATATAATACATACTAGTTACAAACTCAATATATTGCCAAATACCTGTTCAATGTGAACAATCAGCCCAAAACATTTTTATTTTCATATGTGAATCAGATATTCAGGTAAGGTTCATATGTTCAAATTAGTTGATGTACCCAAGATATATACTTTTATCTATAGATTTTCTGTTTTCTTTGCTTGTTATTTAGTAAAGAAAGGAGTTGATTGTCCTTATAGAGTTTCCCACAATTACCATCATCCTATATCTACTACAGTCTCTGTAAATTACAGTCATGTCTAGAGGATTTATCATATCAAAGTTTTGCTTCTTTTTTTGTAATAATTCTTCATAGACTTTGTTGCATTATTCCCTCAAGAGGTAGATAACATTTAGTTACTTGGTTATCAACAATTGATAGGCATTGCCTTGATGCATTAATACACTGAGGTTTTAAAACACTTTTATAAACTTAGATTGCTTCTTCAATCACTAGCAGAATATTCTTCTGTCATAAAAATTTCACCATTAACTATTTGGTTACACTGAAGTATATTTTGTATAGAAAATGATAGATGTATCCTTGACTATTTTCCTTTTTAAAATCTATTTTCTTCTTTTGAATGTTGGTTCCCTAGCCTCTTCCTAATGTGATTGTTATAGGTACCTACTGCCATGCAACTATACACTGCAAATCTTGGTGGCTTAAAACAATGACAATCATTTGTTTACAGGTCATATTTCTGTGGGTCACGAGTTAGGGAGGAGTTCAGCTAGGCAATTCTGGTTCTTCAGATCTCTAATGTGGTTGGAGTCAAAGAGTGGCTATAACTGGAACAGTAGGAGATTAGGTAATGGTTTGGCCAGGCACCTGCCTTTGTGTGTGAATATGATGCTTCCACATTGAGTAGGTTAAATTTCATGTCAGCCTGAGTGTAGTCACCATAGACTGAATGTTTGTTTCTTCCTAAATTTATTTGTTGGACCTTAATCCCAGATATGAGGAGCTTGGAGTTGTGGACTTTGGGAAGTTATTAGGTAATAAGGGCAGAACCCTCATGAATAGGATAAGTGTCCTAATAAAAGAGACCCCAGAAAATCAATTCCTTGCTTCCACCAAGGAAGGACACAGCAAATACAGAACTATCTTTAACTAAGAATTATGTGTTCATCAGACACTGAATATGCTGATGCCTTGATCTTGGACTTCATAGCTTCCTGACGGTGAAAGTAAATTCACGTTGTTTATAAACCATGCAGAATATGATAAAAGTCAGAATGATTACTTGGTGACTGACTACTTTCTAAGCAGTTGGTTAAAGATTACAAGAGGTTATGCATGAAATTTTTGAGGGTGACATTTTAAGTCATATACCATCATATCATGTTGGCCTAAATATAGGTAGTTCAGTTCAATTCAGTCTCTCAGTCATGTCCAACTCTTTGCTACTCCATGGACTGCAGCACTCCACGCCTCCCTGCCCATAACCAACTGCCAGAGTTTACTCAAACTCATGTCCATTGAGTCGGTGATGCCATCCAACCATCTCATCCTCTGCCATCCCCTTCTACTCCCCACCTTAAGTCTTTCCCAGCATCAAGGTCTTTTCCAATGAGTCAGTTCTTTGCATCAGGTGGCCAAAGAATTGGAGTGTCAGCTTCAACGTCAGTCCTCTCAGTGAATATTTAGGACTGATTTCCTTTAGGATTGACTGGTTGGACCTCCTTGCTGTCCAAGGGACTCTCAAGAGTCTTTCCCAGCACCACAGTTCAAAAGCATCAATTCTTTGGCACTCAGCTTTCTTTATAGTCCAACTCTCACATCCATACATGACTATTGGAAAAAAACATAACCTTGACTAGATGTATTTTGCTGGCAAAATAATGTCTCTGCTTCTTAATATGCTGTCTACATTGGTCATAATTTTTTTCCAAAGAATAAGCATCTTTTAATTTCATGGCTGCAGTCACCATCAGCAGTGACTTTGGAGCCCCCCAAAATAAAGTCTGTCACTGTTTCAACTGTTTCCCATCCATTTGCCTTGAAGTGATGTGACCAGAGGCCATGATCTTAGTTTTCTGAATGTTGAGCTTTAAGCCAACTTTTCATTCTCCTCTTTCACTTTCATCTAGAAGTTCTTTAGTTCTTCTTTGCTTTCTGCTATAAAGGTCATCTGCATACCTGAGGTCATTGATATTTCTCCTGACAATCTTGATTCCAGTTTGTGCTTCACCCAGCCCAGCGTTTCTCAAGATGTACTCTGCATATAAGTTAAATAAGCAGGGTGATAATATACAGTCTTGTGGGATTGGAATAAAAACTGACCTTTTCCAGTCCTGAGGCCACTGCTGAGTTTTCCACATTTGCTGGCATATTGAGTGCAGCACTTTAACAGCTTCATCTTTTAGATTTGAAATAGCTCAACTGGAATTTCATCAGCTCAACTAGCTTTGTTTATAGTGATGCTTCCTAAAGTCCATTTGACTTTGCATTCCAGGATGTCTGGCTCTAGGTGAATGATCACACCATCATGATTATCTGGGTCATGAAGATCTTTTTTGTACAGTTCTTCTGTGTATTCTTGCCACCTCTTCTTAATATCTTCTGTTTCTGTTAGATCCATATCATTTCTGTCCTTTATTGTGCCCATCTTTGCAAGAAATATTCCCTTGGTATCTCTAATTTTCTTAAAGAGATCTCTAGTCTTTCCCATTCTATTGTTTTCCTCTATTTCCTTGCACTGGTCCTTGAGGAAGGCTTTCTTATCTCCCCTTGCTATTCTTTGGAACTCTGCTTTCAAATGGATAAATCTTTCCTTTGCTCCTTTGCTTTTCGCTTCTCTTCTTTTCAAAGCTATTTGTAAGGCCTCCTCAGGCAAACATTTTGGGTTTTTTTTTTGTTTTTTTTTTTTGCATTTCTTTCTCTTGGGGATCATCTTGATTCCTCTCTCCCATACAGTATCATGAACCTCCGTCCATAGTTCATCAGGCACTCTGTCTATCAGATCTAATCCCTTGAATCTACTTCTCACTTCCACCGTATAATCACAAGGGATTTGATTTAGGTCATACCTGAATGGTCTAGTGCTTTCCCCTACTTTCTTCAATTTAAGTCTGAATTTGGCAATAAGGAATTCATGATCTGAGTTACAGTCAGCTCCCAGTCTTGTTCTCGCTGACTGTATAGAGATTCTCTGTCTTTGGCTGCATGGAATATAATCAATCTGATTTTGGTATTGGCCATCTAGTGATGTTCATGTGTAGGGTCTTCTCTTGTGTTGTTGGAGGAGGGTGTTTGCTATGACCAGTGGGTTCTCTTGGAAAAACTCTATTAGCCTTTGCCCTGCTTCATTTGTACTCCAAGGCCAAATTTGCCTGTTCCTCCAGGTGTTTCTTGACTTCTCTTTCCCATCAGCTCCCCCGCTCCCCAGTTTCAACAAAAGAAAACATATATGTACTTCCTAATAGTAAGTTAAATTGCAAGAAAAGCATGTGGAATGAGAGATATTGCTGAGGATAGTTTTCAAAGTAACTTAAAAATTATATATTATTTTGAGCTAATGGATTTAAGTATATTTGATACGATCTAGTCTATTACAGTTATAATTCTACTGATGTTCAAATTATTTCATCTTTGCCTGATAAACGAGATTAGTCAAATTATCCACAGATTCTCTACAATGTAACATAAGTTATTTCCCCTTGACACCTTTTTATTTTCCTTGCTTTCTGTGATGACAAGTTGTTTCAGGCCTATCTTCTGTATTTATTGTCCAATTATTGTTCACTGCTGCTAGATTGGTCACTTCTAAGCATATATTGTGGCCAGATCAAGAAAATATAAAGAGAAAACAAGTTAGGTGTTCATACTTCTGCACTCAGTACAAATTAAAAATGACAGAGATTTTACCCATGTCAACAATCTTATTATCTCTAAAACCTTTCTCTCATTTATAAATTCTAGTTCTTAATGAGACAAGTATAATTACTTATTTGCTTTCCATAATGCACACTCAGGATGAAATCATAAATACTAACATCAACTATGGTAACAGACAACAGTTAAAGATATTTTGCATTTTCGTTTGTCATATGTCAGTGTTATTCAGGATTCTATCAAATTATTATGCTTTAAATCATCTGGGACACTTCTCTTTGCACTACCTGTTTGATATGTTGGTTTATTTGACTTATTCTGCTTTCAATTTTAAACTTAAATTTTGTTTTTTTATAACTGTTAAGCATTTATATAACTAAAATATAATGTATAAGAAATATACATATGGCTAGCTTCTATCTCTGACTCTGTTGCCTCTCTTTAACCTATAGGTAATTGTTTTTACAATGGAATGATTTATTCTGCCATTTTTATCATTTAGGTAAAGACACACCCACACATGCATATTCACATGGCCCTTATATACATCTTTGACAATATATTATGGAAAACCAATAAACGATAGTACTTAAACACATTCATAATTTAAAAAATTTCAATTGCATTGGATTTCATTGTTTAGATATTACTTAGTTCATTTAATAAGTCTTCAATTAATAGTCATCTAGTTATTTCTGCTCTTTTGCTAAGAAAAATTGTGCTACAATATATCACAATCTCTAATAATAGATTCAGAATGCATAGATTTTATTTTTTTCCTAATAGGAATCTCACATTAACAATTCTCAAAGACATTATAGCTAGATTTGCAACTCTAAATATTTTGATGAAGAAAACCACAATTAATTATAGCAAACAATAATTCAGTATCTGCTCATATATCTATTTTTAAGCAAAAGTATAGGCAGAAAAGTTTAGAGTTAGTGCTGGGGAGAAGTGTACTAGGAAGTGTAACTGACTTCCGGTTCCAAGGTAGATATATCCGAGGAAGAGAAACACTCCCAGTCAAAAGTAACACTAGGCCTCTTCTTGTGTGAAGTGTCATATGTTACAAATTCATTTGTTCTATGATATCTGTCTACATCAAAGAGTTTGGCAGATTTCCTGTCTTTGACAAGTGCCTGCATTCTTTTTCATTGCCCTAGATTTTTATCAAAATAATATGCTAAACCGAAACAGAGCAATAGCCTATTAAAATAAACTTAATATCATAAGCATCTCCTAACAATAGTCAATATGTCCAGGTTAAAAAAAATCACTTATCATACACAACACCAGGAAGATCATAAGTTGAGTTAAAAAGTAAAATTAAGTCATGACAACATCAAGAGAATATGTTGTTTGAGCTATCTGACACAAGTTTTAAAACAGCCCTTATAACACTGCTTTAATAATAATTATGAATTGCCTTGAAGTAAATGAAAAAAATTTCAAAAAATCCCAGCATGGAAACTAAAGTCATAAAGCAAAGAACTGAAAAGAAGTTATATAACTGAAAAATACAATAAAGATATGATTTTTTAAAAAGAGGAAGAAAAGAGTCTTGCTGGTTAAACACTGCAACAGAGTAGAGATTACAGAAGATAGAATCACTGAACCTAAGAACAGATCAATAGAATTAATTCAATCAGAGCAACAGAAAGAAGATGGTCTTTAAAATAATGAAAAATATCTTAGGGTCCCCTGGAACAAAAATAGATTTAACATTCACATCATGAGACGCCTAACTAAAATTCTGAAAACCAAAGACAAAGTAAGCAACCACAGAGCAGTTTCATGTAGAGAAACACTGATTTGAATGACTGTGGATTTCTCATATGAAACAACTGAGTCCAGAGGATGTGACACCACATTTTTCAAGTGCTGAAGGAAAAGATCTATCATCTATGAATTCTATATCTAGCAAAAATATCCTCCAGGAATTAAAGTGAAATTTCAGAAATTTTCAGAAAAAAAAAAAAAATAACATCTTCTCTGGGAAAAGAAAAAAAGTCTAAAACTGGTCTCCAAGTAGGAAGGAAATGAAAACAGGAAAGTTGAAACTTCAGAAGGAAGTAAATCAATGAAGTCAATAAGTAAGGAAGGTTTTTAATGTGCTTGCTATTATGATTTATTGTGCTTTTCAAGGGAAAATTGGGTGACTTTTATAAAAATGGGAGCCACAATAGTTTGTAACCCAAGGGATCCTCTATCTAGGGATTACTACATCACTACTAACTTCAGGAATTAAATTTGGCTTCATTCCACTAGGCAAGTAATCATGGCCAACTCAGGGAAAAGAGACAATGGAATAGATGACAGGAATTATAAATATCATTACCACCATTTGACCCATTCCTGAAATGAATTATGAATATTTTTCTTAATTTGATATTCTTACATGTATTTATATGTATACATATGCATCTTTGCATATATATGCAAATATATGTGTGTGCATATATATATCTAATTTTTAAAATTTATTTCAACATGGCTTAGGTGTCATCTGTGACATTCTTTTGTACAGAGGGTTTTTATGCCTTTGGTCGTATGAGGAATAATTGCATCTCTTACATGAGAGATTTTCTATTACCTTCAGCTGGAAGTTAACATGGTTTAAGGAGTTGTGTGAGGACAAGGGACGGACTTGTTGGCTTTGTACTTTGCTAACTTGGTAGTGGTACCACTTTGCTACCTTGGTAATGGTACCACTACATTTCCCAGAAAGTCCCTTTTCTGAATTCTTATCAATAGTGTGTGGGGGAAAATGTGGTCATGAATTGGAAGACAAAGGACAGCACCTATTACCCTCTGAAAGTATTTCTATTTAGAGGTAAAGAGAGACAAATGCTGCTTGTCCTTGGCTTTTTTGGCATTATGATAAGTTCTTTATCCTGACTTCTATTAACATGGAACTATAGGCTGTATACTGCCACCCTGCTTATTTAACTTATATGCAGAGTACATCAGGAGAAACACTGGGCTGGAGGAAGCACAAGCTGGAATCAAGATTGCCAGAAGAAACATCAGTAACTTCAGATATGCAGATCACATCATCTTTATGGCAGAAAGTGAAGAAGAACTAAAAAGTCTCTTGATGAAAGTGAAAGAGGAGAGTGAAAAAGTTGGCTTAAAGCTCAACATTCAGAAAACTAAGATCATGACATCTGGTCCCATAACTTCATGGCAGATAGCTGGGGAAACAGTGGAAACAGGGGCTGACTTTATTTTTCTGGGCTCCAAAATCACTGCAGATGGTGATGCTTATGCCTTGGAAGGAAAGTTATGACCAACCTAGACAGCATATTAAAAAGCAGAGACATTACTTTGCCAACAAAGGTCCGTCTAGTCAAGGCTATGGTTTTTCCAGTAGTTATGTATGGATGTGAGAGTTGGACTATAAAGAAAGCTGAATGCTGAAGAATTAATGCTTTTGAACTGTGGTGTTGGAGAAGGCTCTTGAGAGTCCCTTGGACTGCAAGGAGAGCCAACCAGTCCATCCTAAAGGAAATCAGTCCTGAATATTCACTGCAAGGACAGATGTTGAAGCTGAAGCTCCAATATTTTGACCACCTGATGGGAAGAGCTGACTCATTGGAAAAGACCCTGATGCTGGGAAAGATTGAGGGCAGGAGGAGAAGGGGACGACAGAGAATGAGATGGTTGGGTGGCATCACCGTCTCTATGGACATGAGTTTGGGCAAACTCTGGGAGTTGTTGATGGACAGGGAGGCCTGGCATGCTGTGATTCATGGGGTAGCAGAATCGGACAGGACTGAGCGACTGAACTGAACTGATAGTCTTACCATCAGACAAAGAGGCCATAGGTTTCTTCAGGGCTCAGTCCCCTCCCCACGCACCACCCTCCCCCCCATCACCATTCTTCTTCCCACTGTGATTCTAGCAACTAAACTTGTCTGGATTGGTTACTGATGCTAATGCTCCAGGTCCTTGTATCACACCCATGTTTCCACTGCTTTGCTCACCGTTTCTGTAATACATCCTTTGGCCCATGATGCATGCTCTAACTGAATCCTGGCTGTTACAATCCCTCTGTCTTTGTGGAGAGCTTCCCACTTCTGGAGAGAGCTTGTGTACATTAATGATTGCATTAGATACAGTCGTTTTACACTTTCTGAGATTCAGTTCACTTCAGTCGCTCAGTCGTGTCTGACTCTTTGTGACCCCATGGACCACAGCACAACAGGTCTCCCTTACCATCACCAACTCCTGGAGTTTACCCAAACTCATGCTCATTGAGTCGGTGACGCCATATAGCCATCTCATCTTCTGTCATCCTGTCATCCCCTTCTCCTACTGCCTTCAATCTTTCCCAACTTCAGGGTCTTTTCAAATGAGTCAACTCTTCACATCAGGTGGCCAAAGTATTGGAGTTTCAGCTTCAACATCAGTTCTTCCAATGAACACTCAGGACTAGTCTCCTTTAGGATGGACTGATTGGATCTCCTTTCAGACCAAGGGGCTCTCAAGGGTCTTCTCCAACACCACAGTTCAAAAGCATTAAGTCTTCAGTGTTCAGCTTTCTGTATAGTCCAACTCACATCCATACATGACTACTGGAAAAACCATAGCTTTGACTAAATGGACCTTCATTGGCAAAGTAATGACTCTGCTTTTTAATATGCTGTCTAGGTTGGTCATAACTTTTCTTCCAAGGAGTAAGCATCTTTTAATTTCATGGCTGCAATCATCATCTGCAGTGATTTTGGAGGCCCCCAAAATAAAGTCTGTCACTGTTTCCACTGTTTCCCCATCTATTTGCCATGAACCTGATATTCCCCCCCTGTGGAAACTTAGAGAGTTAAAGTTAATCCAAGAATTGATTATTTTTAACTATTTATATTGTACTGATTTATTTACTAGGTACCAGCACTCTGTTTTTCTGTAGCTAAAATGTTAACATTTGTATACCAAGATACATCTTTAATTAAGCTATAAATACTTTTTATAAGCTAAATACAGCTAAATAGTTCTTAAATATGTATATGTGTACAAATACATATGTATGTATATAGTGAATGTTATGTTTCACTAAAATTTTCTTAGAGGTGAGAGAATTTTTCTATGAAAAATTACTGTAATATTTGTACATTTTGTGAAAACAAGCATCATTGAATTATTTCTTTCTAAGTAAGGTTTGAAACAATTTTATTGGTACAGTTGCTTTTCTCTTTGTTGAATTAGTTTTATTTAATTAAACATTGGATTATGGAACTTATAAGTCATATTTGTTACATTTAAATTATATTATATATGTATTGTCATGTTTAATTGGAGAAGGGAATGACAACCCATTCCAGTATGCTTGCCTGGAGAAACTTATGAACAGAGGAGCCTGGCAGGCTATAGTCCATGGAGTCTCAAAGAGTCAGACACAACTGAAGCGACTGAGCATGTACACTTGTCATGTTTAATATATGCTTGTCATGTTTAATATACTGCAGTTGCTTAAATATAAAAAGGTATTTTTCATGCACAATAAAGAAAAATTAATATCACATTATTTTCATTTTTTAGAATATTAAAAACTAGAAAGTTACACAAAGTTGCTACCTTATAGTGGGGACGTGGGGATAAAGGGATGCAATCATTCTTTTGCATTCCTTGAAGGAATGTAGACTTGTTGAGGCATTCAATATGTTAGTTCTGTTCTTATTTATTTGAAATATATTTCAAATATGTTTACTTCTGCTTATATTCTATTTGAACTGTTATTTGAACAGTGATGTTGGAGAAGACTCTTGAGAGTCCCTTGGACTGCAAGGAGATCCAGCAAGTCTATCCTAAAGGAAATCAGTGCTGAATATTCATTGAGAGGACTGATGTTGAAGGTGAAACTCCAATACTTTAGCCACCTAATGCAAAGAACTGACCCATTGGAAAAGACTCTGATGCTGGGAAAGATTGAAGGCGGGGAGGAGAAGAGGATGACAGAGGATGGAGATGGTTGGATGGCATCACCAACTCAGTGGACATGATTTTGAGTAAAATCTGAGAGTTGATGATGGACAGGGAGGCCTGGCATGCTGCAGTCCATGGGGTTGCAAAGAATCAGACACAACTGAGCAACCGAACTGAGTTGAACTGAATTGTTACTGTATGTTAAACATATTTCTCCTTATATAATATTTTCATAAAACACTTTACAGAATTCCAAAAATCACAGCCATATTAAAAAAATTTACTCAGTATTTGCCTTCTTAAGTCCTTGACCTCCTTTCCCAACTTATCTCCTAAATTTTCAATCCAGGTTTCCTATGCATTTCTTGGCAAAACAGGCAGTTATATGAATATTTTTAAAGCTTTCCCTTATTCTTACACAAAAGCTAAAAAACTTAGAAGTGTCTGTGTTTTTCTTTCTCTTTTTAATCACTGCATAAGCTCATAAAGATCACTCTTAATTTTTGAAAGTATCTTTATAGTACACCATTGAGTAGGCGAACAACCGTTCTTCAAGGAATCTTCCATGTATGAGCATTTAGGACTTTTATTTTTCAATATGCTGCAATTGAAAATAATCCCTGACTGAATAAATGTGTGCATGTGTGCTCTTATATCAGCTAGATTCCTAGAAGCAAGTTGCTATGTAAAAAATCAATAAAAGTGTGATTTTCTTATATACTGCCAAATTTTTCTTCATGTGGTTATATCAATTTGCATTCTCATCTGAATGTGAGTACCTGTTTTTTCATAGCCTTACCAACAAAACGTTTGTGAAATTTGTAACTTTGCCTATATGATAGGGGAGAAATGGTATCTCCATGCAATTATGTTTAACATTTGTCTAATCATGACTGAAGCCAAACATCATTTTTTAAATTGAGCAATTTTATTATTTTTATAGTAATTTCTTATAACTAGCAACTTTTCAATCATGTATTTAAAAAGTTTTTCTCACTTTTAAAGAGTACCTTATAAATTATATATGCCATTCCTTTTTCTGCGGTTTATGTTGCAAATAGTCTCCAACTTTTTTTTTTAATATCTTCATAAAGACTTGTTGGTATTTTTATTGAGATTATGTTGAATGTGTAAATCTACTTAGAGTTAACAAATAACTGTGATACTGAGTCATCCCACCCCGAAACAAGAGGGTCTTTTAATTTCTTCCAGTGTATTTTGTATTTTTCAGGAGTGTTTATATCCGTATTTAGTTGTGTTTTGATTTATTCATGGTATTTTGTTTTGTATGAGATCTTAATTGGATATTTAAATGTATTGGCCTTTCCACTTATTGCATTTAGTTTTAAGTCACACTGAAGCTTTTCTTTTTTAATATTCTACTTATAGAGGAATTGATCCTGTTTTCTTCTAAAGCTTGGATGGTTACATTCAAGTCTCTGATCAGTTTGGGGCTTTTTTGTATATGGTATGAAGTATGTACAAATTTTATCTTTTTTTTTTTTTTTAAATGGTCTTCCAGTTTTCTCAGCACTTTTTATTTAAAAATTCTATTTTAAATTCAGTGATTAAGATTCCTTTTCAAGTTTTCTAATGAACTTTCATTATCTTCTACTGACCAGCAGGTCAGTATCAATTTATTTTAATTGCAGAAGCTATATGTAATAATTTAGCCTCCAGCAGAACCTCAGATATGCAGATGATACTGTGGCAGAAAGCAAAAAGGAACTGAAGAACCTCTTGATGAGGGTAAAAGAAAAGAGTGAGAAAGCTGGCTTAAAACATAGCATTCAAAAAAACTAAGATCATGGCATCTGGTCCTATCACTTCAAGGCAAATAGCTGGGGAAAAAGTGGAAACAGTGACAGATTTTATTTAGGCTCCAAAATTGTGATGGCAGTCATGAAATTAAAAGACACTTGCTGCTTGGAATAAAAGTGATGAGAAACCTAGATAGTGTATTAAAAAGCAGAGACATCATTTTGCCAACAAAGGTGTGCATAGTCAAAGCTACGGTTTTTCCAATAGTCATATATAGATATGAGTGTTGGACCATAAAGAAGGTTGAGAGCCGAAGAATTGATGCTTTCAAATTTTGGTGCTGGAGAAGACTCTTGAGAGTCCCTTGGACTGGACAGAGATTAAACCAGTCAATCCTAAAGGAACTCAACCCTGAATATTCTTTGGAAGGACTGATGCTGAAGCCGAAGCTCCAATACTTTGGTCACCTGATGCAAAGAACCAACTCATTGTAGAGACCCTGATGTTGAGAAAGATTGAGGGAAGAAGGGGAAGACAGAGGATGAGACAGTTAGATGGCATCACAAACTCAATTGACATGACTTTGAGCAAACTCTGGGATATAGAGAAGGACAGGGAAGCCTGCTGTGCTGCAGTTCAAAGGGTCACAAAAAGTAGGACACAACTTAGTGACAACAGATGTTCCTAGCTTGTCTTCTTTAAAGTTATCCTTGTTATTTTTGAGAATTGAATTTTCTAAGCCCTTTTTATTTTTATATCCCCATAAAGATTTGTTCATATCTTTATTGAAATTATGTTGAATGTGTAAATCTACTTAGAGTTAACAAATAACTGTGATATTGAGTAATCCCACTCAGAAACAAGAGAGTCTTTTAATTTCTTCCAGTCTATTTTGCATGTTTCAGGAGTGTTTATATCCATATTTAAATAGATTTTGAACATTCCTTGTTAAATTTATTTCTAAATATTTTAGTTATTTTGTACTACTTAATACAAGTAATTCTCTACATCATATCCTTTACTTCATTTTTATGTAGATGAAGGGCTATTGATTTTAATGTGTTTATATTCTTCCACTTTACTAAAAATTTTAATTTTAGAATTATGTGAAGCTATTCATTTTCTGGGACTTTCTAGGTATACCACTACACTGTTTTGTAATGGACACTGTGTAGCATGTATCTCAGATTTCCTCCTTCTGGATCCAGTGCTCCAATTGCTGGAGTACAAGCACTTGCTGGCTCCGTGAATTCATTTCATCTAAAGGGAGAAGCCTTATTGTAAGTCACACTCTTTTGGTGATATCATGTATCCAAAGATTACTGCGTTTTGGTGCATGAGGCTTCAGGACCCTTTGGAAATAGGTTATACATATCTCCAAAGATAGGTCTACCCAGTGCTACATATCTGGCTCCCTGGCAGTTGTTGATTGCAAAGACACTCCCTCCAAAATATCCTAAATGCAAATCTCCCTATCTATGTTTACTTCCTGGAAGACATAATGTAGAAAAACCTTCAAAGAGAGGTATTTTCAGATCTTCTTTTCCTATTCTTAAGATTCTAGTTGACTTGATTCATTGGCTAAAATTTGTAATCCAATGTTGAAAAGTAATGGCAAGGGTGGACATCTTTCTCTTTTCTTGATTTTTGTGGCTGTATCCCTAAAATTCCCTAAAAGTGAGACGATAGATTTATGACTATATATATATATATATATATATATATATATATATATATATAGAGAGAGAGAGAGAGAAAGATGAATAAGAATAGAATATCATTAATTCTTACTTTATTGAGCAAATTAAAAAGTTTTCAATGAATGTTTAATTTTGCTAAGCATTTTTCAGTATCTATGGATATTTATTTTCTGCCGTTAGGTCTATGGAAGCAGTGTATGATATTACTAGACACCCTAACATTCAATCAGCTTGCATTATAGGAATAAATCAACTTTGGATGACACATCTATTTAAAATGTGCATTGAATTATTTTACTTATATTTTACTGTATAATTTTTGTATACATTTTCATAAATGACACTGATTTCTGATTTTGTTTCTGTGCTATCTTTATCTGGTTTCAGTATCACTTTTTAATGAAATTAATTTAAAATTTTTAGTGTTTCTCTCCTTTAGCAATGCTGAAGGAGTAGAATGTGTGTTGTTTCTTTTGCTCTTTCAGTTGATCTGATTCAGTTTTCAGTATAGTTTGTGGATACTATGTGGAAAGATTTGTTTTAGGCCAATAGCTCTACTAGTTGAAAGACAAAATGTTTTACTTCATGATCTATGATTAAGTATGAAGAATTCATTTGGCTAAAATTCACAGACTTACAATATTTGCATTTTATTTGCAATATGTGTATTATATTATAGATAAATTTTAATAGCCTACCATGAAAGGAAAGTAAAAAATAATGGGGTGTATTGTGGGAGTAAGGTCAAGAGTCTAATCAGAGAGCTGAATGAAGTGACTATTGTAACAATAAAGTGAGTTGATCACACTGAATGCTGTGATGTTGTAACTAGTGTTACAGAGATGTAGATGGGTTAATGTCTACTTTGCATATAAAGTTTATAGAATTTTGTAATGGATTGGATCACAGCCTTGTTGTGGTGAAGGGGCTCGCATAACTTAATGAAGCTATGAGCCATGCTGTGTAGGGCCACTTAAGACTAAGGAGCTATAGTGAAGAGTTCTGACAAAATGTGGTCCACGGGCTACGTGAGTAGCAAACTACTCCTGTATTGTTGCCATGAGAACCCCATGAGAAGTATGAAAAGGCAAAAAGACGACACTGGAAGATGAGTCCCCTAGATCAGAATGTGTCCACTATGCTACTGGGGAAAAGTAGAGAGCAATTACAAATAGCTTCAGAAAGATTGTCTAAGCAGACATGATGCTCAGATGTGGATGTGTGTGGTGGTGAAGGTAAAGTACAATGCTATAAAGAACAATATTGCACAGGAACCCGGAGTGTTAGGTTCATGGATCAATGTAAGTTGGATATGGTCAAGAAGGAGATGGCAAGAGTGAACATCGACATCTTCAGAATTAGTGAACTATGATGGACAGGAACAGGCAAATTTAATTCAGAGGCCCATTATATCTACTACTGTGGGTAAGAATCCCTTAGAAGAACTGGAGTAGCCCTCATAGTCAATAAAAGGTTCCAAAACACAGTACTTGGGTACCATCTCAAAAACAAGAAAATGAGATCAGTTCATTTTCAAGGCAAATCATTCAACATCAGATAGTAATCCAAGTCTCCACCCAACCACTGATGCTGAAGAAGCTAAAGTTGAATTGTTTAAACCTACAAGACCTTCTAGAACTAACACTGAGACAAGATGTCTTTTTTATTATAGGGGCTGGATTGCAAAAGTAGGAAATCAAGAGATATCTGGAGTACTGGGTAAGTTTGGCTATAGAGTACACAATGAAGTAGGGGGAAGCTAACAGAGTTTTCTCAAAAGAACACACTGGTCATGAAAAAACACTCTTTCCAACAACACAAAAGATGTCTTTACACGTGGATATTACCAAATGGTCAATACCAAAATCAGACTGATTATATCCTTTGCAGCCAAAGATGGAAAATCTCTATACAGTCTGCAAAAATAAGAAATAGAGCTGACTGTGGCTCAGATCAAGAACTTCTTATTGCAAAATTCAGACTTAAATTGAAGAAAGCAGGGAAAACCATTAGGCCAGTCAGATATGATCTAAATCGAATCCCTTATGATATACAATGGAAGTGACAAATAGATTCAAGGGATTAGATATGGTAGGTAGTGTGCCTGAAGAACTCTGAATGGAGGTTATTAACATTGTACAAGAGGCAGTGACTAAAACCATCCTAAAGAAAAACAAATGCAAGAACAAAAAGTGGTTGTCTGAGTAAGCTCTACAAATAGCTGAGGAAAGAAGAGAAGCAAAAAGCAAAAGAGAAAGTGTGCGATATACCCAATTGAATTCAGAGTTCCAGACAATAGCAAGGAGAGATAAGAAAGCCTCCTTCAATGAACAATGTAAAGAAAGAGAGGAAAACATTAGAATGAGAAAGAATGAGAAAGAATAGAGATCTCTTCAAGAAAATTGGAGATATCAAGGGAATATTTCATGACAAGTGGGGCATGATAAAGGACAGAAATGATATGTACCTAGCAAAAGCAGAAGATATTAAGAACAGGTGGCAAAAATACACAGAAGAACTATACACAAGAAATCTTAATGACCTGGCTAACCACAATGATGTGGTCACTCACCTAGAGCCAGACATCCTGGAATGTGAAGGCAAGTGGGCCTTAAGAAACATTACTAAAAACAAAGCTTAGTGGAGTTGATAGAATTCCATCTGAGCTATTTAAATCCTATAAGATGTTGCTGTTAAAATGCTGCACTCAATATGTCAGCAAATTTGGAAAACTCGACAGTGGCCACAGAATTGATAAAGGTCAGTTTTCATTCCAGTCCCAAAGAAGGGCAATGTCAAAAATGTTCAAAGTCCCATACAGCTGTGTTCATTTCAGAGGCTAAGAAGGTTATGCTCAAAGTCCTTCAGGATAGGCTTCAGCACTGCATAAAGCAAGAACTTCCAGATGCAGGCTGGATTTAGAAAAGGCAGAACTAGAAATCAAATTGCTAATGTTTGTTGGATCATAGAGAAAGAAAGGGAATTGCAGAAGAACATCTACTTCTGCTTCATTGATTATGCTTAAGCCTTTGACTGTGTGGATCACAACAAACTGTGGAAAATTCTTAAAGAAATGGGAATACCAAACCACTTTACCTTCCTCCTGAGAAATCTATATGCAGGTCAAGAAGCAATAGTTAGAACCAGACATGGAACAACAGACTGCTTCAAAATTGGGAAAGGAGAACAACAAGGCTGTACATTGTTACTCTGCTTATTTAACTTATCGTTTAACATCAGTGAAATGCTGGGCTAGATGAAGCACAAGCTGCAATCAAGTGGCTCTCATTTCCACTGCATTCTGAGGAAGCACACAGGGATCTAGTAGGCTTGGATATCAGACACTGTATGTATTCTGACCTTTTGGTTACTAGGCTTTTAGGCTGTGTGATTAAGGAGTATACCTCCCTTGGCATCATGGATGCTATGATCTCAAAGCAGTATAATGTAGTAGAATTCCAGCCTGCAGCCTTATTCTTTCACTTCAGGGTACATGATTAAGGGGTATCTGTATATTCCCTGGTATGATCGAGGTGTGATGTCCAAGACTCATAACTGTAACTTTCCAATGTGGTGTACCTTTTGTGTTAGGTACTGATCTCCCATTTCTTTAGCATTCCATGGGGCTCTTCAAGAGGCCACATAAAAAAATAAAAAATAAAAATGAAAAAAAAGAGGCCACATGTCTCGCTGGAAGGCTATTTTACAAGGAATCAATCTTGAGCATTTAACACATTTTTGAGTAGTGTGCAAAATGGTGGATCAGAAGGTATGATTCTTGCAGTCAGATAATAATTTTATTTTTATCTTTAAAAAGATCTGGAGAAAGTAGGTAATGTAATAGGAAGATGAGAAATGACACGGGATAGTCACTCACTGATAGTCAGCTCAGAAATTTAAGAATAAGCCTGCATCTGTAGGACAAAGCATGATTCTGCATAACACAGAGGCAGTAGAAATAAGGCAAGAGATGAAATTTTGACAAATGCATCAGGCTTTCAATATTTTCAAATTTAAGAATGTATACATAAAAAAGAGTCAAAGACCATAGCTCCACATGTGGATGAAAGAAAATGATTTTAAAGTTCTGCTTGAAAAAAAAAATAAAGTTCTTATTGGTGCACACAATCTATTTTCTACCCTAATTTGTATATTGTTTTCACAACATTCATTTTTATACTGTTTTCATTTTGTTGGTTTCCTAACTTAATATTACTAATGTCCCTTAACTCTTTTTGTTGTCTAGATATATATTCTATTGCTTTGAATTCAAATAGACTCTTTTGATATCTGTTTTTAATTTATATAATTTCTCTTGAGATAACATCAAGTACACAGGCAAATAGCCAGATGCGCAATTTCTGCAAAGCTCTGAAATCATATGAAAACAGGGGAGGGATAGATTTGTTGGTCTTGCTCTAAAATCATGAGAGGGCAAGGACCTTCTGCAGAGGAAATTCATGGTTTAAATAGCAGTGTTCTCAGGAAATTTTATTTCAATTCTAATTTAAGAAATTAAAAAATAAAACTTGACTGATATGGGAGATATTGTAGGAAAGAGAGAAATGGTTGAGTTTTAAATTGACAATTGTAAATTTTGTGTTTTGACTAATGACATATTGTTGTTAATATTTATGGAGAAAGGAAACATTTTGAGGCTAAATAAAACCTGTTTCTCATCATGTTACAACCCTTTTAATGTATATGCTCCTTTCATAGTCACGTATACTCTGATTTTCCTCTTCCCCTCACACGTGTCTTTTCCTATGTTAAGGGACACTCACCTCATGAACAGATACTCCATATCTGGACATACTCTATTTCTGCATGCATGCATTCATGCATGCTCAGTCTTGTCCAACTCTTTGCAAACCTATGGACTATAGCCCAACAGGTTCCTCTCTCCATGGAATTTTCTAGATAAGAATACTGGAGTAGGTTGAGACCTTATTGCTTCAAAATAATCCCTCGTCCATACTACTGATATGATGTGAAAGTCACTCAGTCGCATCCAACTCTTTGCCACCCTATAAACTATACAGTCCATGGACTTCTCCAGGCCACAACACTAGATTGGGAAGCCTTTGCCTTCTCCAGGGGATCTTCCCAACCCAGGGATGGAACCCAGGTCTCCCACATCTCATTTGGATTCTATACCAGTTGAGCCACAAGGGAAGCCCAAGAATACTGGAGTGGGTAGCCTATGCCTTCTCCAGCCTATCTTCCTGACCCAGGAATCGCACCGGGGTCTCCTACATTGCAGGCAGATTCTTTACCAACAGAGCTACCAGGGAAGCCCATAGTACTGATACCACGTTAAAGTTCTCTTCCAGAAACTTCATGAGATGCAAATCTCCCTGAGAAGAATAACACAAAAAGTTCAAATGAGTCTTTCAGAATGTAGTATAAATTAAATTATGTTTATTTTTTTTCCTAAGAGTAGAGGTTACTAAGTAAAGTGGGAAAGGAAAACGTTATAAAATCACCAGGTAACCAAGAAAGAATGCTGAAGAGGCCTTGGGGCCAGGGGCATCAAGTACTAAATGTCTCTATTTCCAATTTTGGAAAAGGCTAAAGAGTCTGGAAGGACTCAATCATAATTGTCCCGGAAGCTGATAATTATTAGGCACAATTTTTAGTAATGAGATCTGCTCAATTGAGAGCACAACACAATCATGTTTTAATGCCTTTGCCACAGGAATACTGCAAAATGAATACAAAGCAAGCAACCAGGGGAAAGCGGACCATTTAAATAAAGCCAGACTTTATCATTCTAGAGAGATGCAGATTTAAAGGAATTTTAACTGGGGACTGATTTTATCACCCCACTGTTACATTGCATGAATATCAAAGTCCAGAAAGCTAGTTCTTTTTACTAGGGGAGCACCAGATCACCTTGATTTTCATATCCAAAATGATGGACTTACATGAGATATATGAAATAGTGAAACTATGGAAGCAGATAATCCCAGTTTGAGTTATTGCATCACACTGCTATGCAAAGTTTAACTCACCATGCAATTTCAACCCTAAAAATATCACTTTGCATAGGCACTGCAGTTGTGTTTTAATAATATCCCTTTCATCATGCATTAAGTATATATGCTTTAAGTACTGCTTTAAAAAAAAGTGAATGAGGGGATTGTTTTCTCGAAGTTGAAAGCATTTGGACAGGACTTCCAAAAGCATTCTAAACATTATTTTCTTGAAGTTGAAGGCATTTGGACAAGACTTCGAAAAGCATTCTAAACCTATTTGGAAATGCACAGACTTCTAAAATGTGCAGAGATTTGGGGCTATAAGTGGGAACCACCAAACTCAGCTCACCAATCAGAGGGTAGTTAAGGCGAAACAAGACAGTCTGGGCTTTGTGATTGCATGAGTCATGTCCAGAACCTTTGAAACCCCATGGACTGTAGCCCGCCAGGCTCTTCTGTCCATGTGATTCTCCAGGCAAGAATAGTGGGTTGCCAGTTCCTTCTCCAGGGGAATCTTCCCCACTCAGGGCTTAAACCTGCCTCTCTTATGTCTGTTGCATTGACAGGTGCGCTCTTTACTGCTAGAGCCACTTAGGAAGTCCCAGGCTTGGTATTAGAGACAACCAACTCCTTGCCAATGTTACTGATGATTTTGCACTATTCTCGGGATTTCTCTTCGTATCACAGTTCTCTAAGGTACCTCCAGTCCTTTTTAGTTCCCAGCTGTTATCTTTCATTTCAATCTTCTCCATGTGAAGCATTCCCTTTAGCTCACATCTCTTCATATGCATGGCAGCTTTTTCATCACCAAATTTTCATTTAAGGACCTACATCATAGATTCTACTAGGTTGATTATGTGTATTCTAAGTCCTACGTGATGAACCTGAGATGACATTTAACAGTAAGGATGGTTTATGGCAAATAAAGCCAAATACCACATATTAAAAATCTTCAGTTATTTTAGAGGGATCTTGACCTTTCTAAAACTGGTGTAATATAATTTACTTACTTGACTTTCCTTGGATTTTTGCTTTGGGACCAAACATCTACATAAATCACAAAGGTTTGATGATTTTTCTAAGCCAATTATAATTTTATCTTAGTTTCAAGGCTTATAAATAAATATGAAATGGTTAAGTAGATGAAAGTAACATAACTTACAAGTTGTAAATAGTTACTGTTTTATTATTTATACATCACTCAAATTGAGTGAGATTTTCAATATTTAATGTAGAATTATATCATGCATTTGTCAACTAACTCTAATCATCTCAGGACTTAACAGATAAAACATTAATAGAGTAAATACTAAAAAAAGATATTTTCATAAAACATATGCATACTTTAATGAATTCTTATTAAAGAAAAAAGTTACTTAAAATAGTACTGTGAACGTAAATTAAAAATTACAATGCCTAGAGTAACATACCAATAGGCTTTAGTAAAAGTATTTCATTGTGGTCAAAATCAGCAGTCTAGTAACAGAGATCCCACACTCCTATTTACTTGAATATTGAGAGAAAATTATAATGGAATATGAGCAAGCTAAAAAGGTATAACCCACAGATCAATACAATTTTCAATCGAATAGCTAAAGAATGAAAAATATCTAGACTATATATTGCTTATCATTTTTAAATACAAGAGATACATGTGATAGTTGTATTCCTTAACATTATGATGATTTCTCTCAAATTTCTGAATAAATTCAAATTTGGCAACTGTTTTCTTTAATAATTTTATTTCATGCCGTATAGTTACATATTCTCCCATATCTCCCTATTTCAGTAATTTGTTGAAATAGGTATTTAGAAGATAGTATAAAAATTACCCATCTCACCACTGAGATATACAAAATATGAACATTTTTCCACTTTCACCTTTAACTTTGTTTTGAGAAATTTTTCTTTAAGTCCACTTTGTACCCTTTCTAGATTTTGTTCACTGTCACACCTCACTATTTAAGATTTAGTATGCTTTCTTCCCATTCACGCTTTTGTTTACCAGCTGGCAAGAGCTTCAGGAGCAGAGGCAGCTTGTCCTCAGTCTCTGAAATGCAATCATGCCTGGTGCCCTAAGATAACCTTCAGAATACAATGAACCTTGCTTCAGTTTCATCTTCCAGATATAGTGCAATCTCTATAAACTAGAACTACAATAGGAGATTCTAGGAATTGTAGTTCTAACTATAAACTAGAACTGTATTAAGAGATTCTAGGAATTGTAGTTCTAACCTGACTCTTCAATACCACCTGAGTAGGACAGCTCATCTTCCTCTTTTATTCTCTTCATGCTTCTCTTTTTCACTTTATTTGTTCCTAGGAATTTTGTTGAAAAAAAAAAAAAAAATGTGTTTCCAGGAGAGTCTTTATCCATATTGCATTAGAGATACCTCCAAGTTTTAAATACATCTCAGTTTATTCGTACCCTTCATTAAAATTTTAAGTTTTTTTTCTTGACTCTTGGTTGCATTAATCAAAACATTTTAGTACTATGTATTGCACTGGCTGGAGAAGGAAATGACAACCTACTCCAGTATTCCTGCCTGGGAAATCTCAGGGACAGAGGAGCCTGGCGGGCTGCAGTTCATGGAGGTCGCAAAAGAGTTGGACACGACTTAGTAACTAAACAAAAACAACAACAAAATTAAAAGCACCGGGCAGACAAAGTTACTGCTCTGAAAGCATTATAGATAATACTTAATGCATAAAAGGTCCATGGTTCTCCACCACCTTCCACTTTTTCAGCTTGTTGAAAAAGGTTAATTTCAGCATGTTAATTATAATGATGGCATTATATCATTTCAGATTAAAAAGTTTCTTATACCAATAAGCTTAAATTCAAGGTTATCATCTCTAAATAATCTATCTCTGAATGTATATCACAGGCAGATGAGGATTTAAACTGCTCTGTCTCATTTGGGGGAGAGTGGATACCTGTATTTGTATGGTTGAATTCCTTCTCTGTTCACCTGGAAGTCTCACAATATTGTTAGTCAGCCATTCGCAGGTCAAGAAGCAACAGTTAGAACTGGATATGGAACAACAGACTGGTTACAGATTGGGAAAGGAGTACCTCAAGGCTGTACATTGTCACCTTGCTTATTTAACTTACATGCAGAGTACGTCATGTGAAATGTCAGACTGGATGAAGCACAAACTGGAATTAAGATTGTCAGGAGAAATATCAATAACCTCAGATATGAAGATAATACCACCCTTATGGCAGATAGCAAAGAAGCAAAGAGACTCTTGATGAAGCTGAAAGATGAGAGTGAAAAAGCTGGCTTAAAACTCACCATTCAAGAAACTAAGATCATGGCATCTGGTCCCATCACTTCATGGCAAATAGATGGAGAGACAATGGAAGCAGTGACAGACTTTATTTTCTTGGCCTCCAAAATCAACCCAGATGGTGACTGCAGCCATGAAATTAAGACACTTGTTCCTTGGAAGAGAGGCTATGAAAAACATAGGCAGTGTGTTAAAAAGCAGAGATATTACTTCTCTGACAAAAGTCTGTAGAGTCAGAGCTATGTGAGAGTTGGGCCATAAAGAAAGCTGAGCACCAATGAATTGATGATCAATCAATCCTAATGGAAATCAGTCCTGAATATTCATTAGAAGGACTGATGCCTAAGGATGAAACTAATACTTTGGCCATCTGATGTGAAGAACTGACTCTTTTAGAAAAAACCCTGATCTGGGAAAGATTGAAGGCTGGAGGAGAAGGAGACAACAGAGGATGAGATGGTTGGATGGTATCACTGACTCCAGCGTCATGAGTTTGAGCAAGCTGTGGCAGTTGATGTTGGACAAGGAAGCCTGGGATGCTGCAGTCCGTGGAGTCGCAGAGTCAGACACCACTGGGCAATTGAACTGAACTGAACTGATAGCCCAATACAAAATAAAAAGTCCAAAATAAAACAAAAAAAGCAAAAAACAGACCTGAAATATCTGAATTCCACATGAATTTCAGTAATTTAGTTGATGGCACAGTGGTAAAGAATCTGCCTGCAATGCAGAAGATGTGGGCTCAATTCCTGGGTGGGGGAGATCCCTTGAAGAAGGAAATGGCAACCCACTGTAGCATTCTTACCTGGAGAATCCCATGGACAGAGGAGCCTGGCAGGCTGTAGTCCACTGGGCCACACAGAGTGGGACACGACTGAAGCGATTGATCACTTAGCATTGTGCTAATATTGTAAATAAGGCCTTTATTAGAAAAGGATATCTTAGAAATAGTCTAAGCTTATGTATAACATTCCTAATTTTCTTCTCATTTGTTTTATCCAACCAAATTTTCTAATAAGACTTTTAGAACCATAGATACATCGGATTTTCTGTTTAGATGGCTACATTACTTAATGAGAAACAATATTTTGTTTCTTAGTGTCCCACAACTATCTTCTTTATGCCTTTATTTAGTATAATCTTTATTAGTGTCTGTAGTATCAGTGTCTTTGTATTACTTCTGAATATAAAACCATGATCTTTATATCCTACTCTTAAGTGTATCTCTTTGATATAGTTTTGATTATATATAGCCCATTACTAGGAAGTGGTCACTTTCTGTTTTTAGTTCCATAAGAGGTTTCTGCTGCCTAAATTTTGGTGTTGGTAAATGTTATGAGTATGTAAATGTAATAGCAAGTGAGTGTTGAAATTAAATATTTTCTTTATATATTGATATATTTTAAATGTTTGGTATTTTAAGAGGTTAATGTGGCAAATATCATATTTCAAATATTTTAATATTCAATATTTCTTAAAGTATTCTTGCATTATTAAGATGCACTATACCTATTCATTATTTCATTGTTTCATGTCAGTTGTTAGTTTTGATTGCTGGCATTTTATTTTGGATACTTGTATCTGTGTTGATAGTTTTCCTTTCTAATGATATCTTTAATTTTTCTTATAAGAATAATTATTGTTTTTGTAATAAGAGTTTAAGAAGATCATTAAGGGTTGGGGAAATGTTATCACTTCTAAATCTCTTAAGCATTGTACTTGAGGGAACAACTTTCTGATTCTTGATGGTTTAGTAAAATGAGTTACAAAGTCATGTGTATTTGGTATTGTTGAGATTTCAGATGTATTTATTTGTTCTGTGGCTAATTTTTTGTTATTTTGGAATATAAAAAATTATTTTAATTGTTTTAATTACAGGCTTTGTTGGGTATTTTCCTGAAACAGATTATTAAGTAGTTTTTCTGATATAATGATTGAATTAAATTTTCTTGCGTGTATCGACAGAAGGCTATTTATCCTGTCCTTAATATAATGTTTCAATATGTTTTCATATCCATATTCCACTTTATTTTCTTAAAATCATGCATATATATATATGACTTTTCTCTTTCTTTGGTGATCACTATTACCATCTTTGACTAACTCTTAGTATTCTTGGAGTATACTTTTAGTTTTGTTATTCCATTCTGCTTTTGCTTTGCTTTTCTGTTTCATTTGTAAAATGTATTGATATTTCTTTATTTTACTCCCTTTGGTTCTGTTCTGTGTCTTTTATTAATTTATCGATTTGAGTGATCTTCCACCATGGTTCTTTTCAAGAATGAATTGACTATTTTTTAATGATATTTTCTTAATCATTTCGAGACCTTCAAAAAAAGAATGAAAAACCTTGAATTTTTTAATATTATATTTAATTCACACAGTTCCTGGGACATTTGACATCTGACAATTTTGAATTTTCCAATTCATGGACATTTAGCTCATATTCTATTTTTACAATATTGAAAATCTGCAAGAACTATAGTAAATAACTTTTTTTTATTCCTGATATTGAGTTTTTTGTGTTTTCTCTCATTTCTTGGTTGTTGTTGGATCTGACTCTTTGGGACCCCACAGACTGCAGCACACCAGGCTTCCCTGTCGTCCACCATCTCCCGGAGCTTGCTCAAACTCATGTCCATCGAGTCAGTGATGGCATCCAACCGTCTCATCCTCTGTTTTCCCATTCTCTTCCTGCCTTCAATCTTTCCCAGCATCAGGATTTTTTCCACTGAGTTGGCTTTTCATGTCAGGTAGCCAAAGTAGTGGAACTTCAGCTTCTTGATAGTAAAGAATCTGCCTGCTATGTGGGAGACCTGGGTTGATCCCTGGGTTGGGAAGATCCCCTGGAGAAGGGAAAGGCTACCCACTCCAGTATTCTGGCCAGGAGAATTCCATGGACTGTGTAGTCCATAGGGTCACAAAGAGTCAGACACAACTGAGTGACTTTCACTTTCACTCTTATTTTCCCCTCATATTTTTGCAGGTTTAATTTTCCACATTTTTCTAGCTTCTTGAGATGCACAGTTAACTCAATGAGTTTCAACTTTTCTTCTTTTCTAAAGTGTGAATTAAAGCCATAAATTTTGTTTCAAATACAACTTATCTGTTTCTCATGATTCTAATGTATATAATTCATTATGATTCATCTGCATTATTATTCCAATTTTGATTTTAATGTGATCTATGGCTTATTTAGTGGTAAATTTCTTAATTTCTAAATTATGATTTTGTTAGTAATCTTTTTGTTTTTGATTTATAGCTTAATTTTATTGTAGCCATAAAACATACTCTATAATTTTACTTCTTTATAATTAATTGAGACCTGCTTTGTGGTGAAGCATGCACTCAGTTTTTTTTTAAGGTTTTAAGTACAATTTAACTATTGAGTAGCTTGTTCACTGTTTCATATATATCAAATAATTCAGATTTTCTAGTTTTATATTGAAATTTTCTATGTTCTTGAATTTTTTATCTTACTCTGTCACTGAAAGAAATATATTAAAATCTCTTACTATAACTGTAGATTTGCCTTTCAATTTTATAAGTATTTGTTTTATAGCTATTTCAGAATATATTAGTTGGTTTTTAAAATATACAATCTTTATGATCTTGGTAGAATTAGCATTTATCATTATAATGTTTTTCTTTATATTATTTCTATCTATATAGCTATATTTATGTGTGTGCTTTGTTTGTTTACTCGAAGAGCTGTTGTCTTTTCTTCTGAACCTTAGCTGAGTTAAAATTAATGCAATCATTCATGCATTTGAGTTTAAAGCTGCCATCTTACTTTTTGCTTTTCATGCGTCTATCTGTCCTCTATTTCCTTTTTTTCTTCCCTTTTTTAAGATATGTCTGTGTGTGTGTATTTAATTATGTTTCCTCCTTTATTTGTTCAGAAATATTTACTTTTTCATTATTGTTTAAGGCTTAGCCAAGAGATTAAAACATACATCCTTCATGACTTATGTCTAATATTCATGTTTACTCTGGTCCTTTTCCTGGGCAATATAAGCACCTTAGAAAAATTGAAATCAGGTCATTTTCTCCACAAATATCACTGCAGTCATATTTAAGTTACTCATATTCAATTTTAAATGAAACAAGATATTATTATTGCTTATGTAGCCAATATTGGGAATTCCCTGGCAGTCCAGTGATTAAGACTTCACTTTCCAATGCAAAGGGTGTGAGTTAGATCCCTGGCTGGGGAGCTAAGATCCTACATGCCTCATGGCTAAAAAAAAAAAAAAAAAAAAAACATAAAAGAGATGTAATATTGCAGCAAATTAAAAAAAAAGACTTTAAGAAAAGGTCCACATCAAAAAAATCTTTTAAAAAGTAATTATTTAGATTTACTCTCTTTACTTCTTTATATTTCCAATAGAGATTTTATTTTAATGCTTTATATAATAACTTTTAGTATGTCTTTTAGTAGAGATGTGTTTGAGCTACGTTCTTATAACTCTTATTTATCCAAAATATCTTTACTGACTTTGGTTCTTCTCATCAATCTGCTGAGGAATAATTTATGTACAATGAATTATACGCATTTAAAGTACATGCCTTTTTGAATTTTGACGTGTAGAAACCCATGACAATATCACCAAAATCAAGGTACAAAACTATTGCATCACCCGCGAAAGACTCCGCGTGCCTCTCTGTCCCTCTCAGGGCCCCTGTTGTTTTTCAGTTGCTAAGTCACGTCCAGCTCTGTGACCATCTCATCCTGTCATCCTCTTCTCCCCCTCTGCCTGTGGGCCTAACTGAATTACTAAGCTTTCCATCAGTTGGGGTTATTTTGCATGTTGCATAAATTATACCTTGTGCTTTGCATTGTCTGGCTCTCAGTCCTTCTTCTGCCTCTGACATAGTGGATGCAGTAAGTAAATTCTGTTGTTGGGCCCTCAGTCACGGCTGACTCTGTGCGACCTCATGGACCTGAAGCACACTAAGCTCCTCTGTCCTCTACCATCTCTACTGCTGCTACTGCTAAGTCACTTCAGTCGTGTCCGACTCTGTGCGACCCCGTCCCTGGGATTCTCCAGGCAAGAACACTGGAGTGGGTTGCCATTTCCTTCTCCAATGCATAATAGTGAAAAGTGAAAGTGAAGTCGCTCAGTCGTGTCCGACTCTGTGCGACCCCATGGACTGCAGCCCACCAGGCTCCCCTTTCCCTGGGATTCTCCAGGCAAGAACACTAGAGTGGGCTGCCATTTCCTTCTCCAACACATGAAAGTGAAAAGTGAAAGTGAAGTCCCTCAGTCATGTCCGACTCTTCGCGACTCCATGGACTGCAGCCTACCGGGCTCCTCCGTCCGTGGGATTTTCCAGGCAAGAGTACTGGAGTGGGGTGCCATTGCCTTCTACCATCTCTAAGCTTGCTCAGATTCACGTCCGCTGAGTCAATGGTGCTATCTAACCATCTCATCTCCTGCCACCCCCTTCTCCTTTTACCTTCAGTCTTTCCCAGCATCAGGGTCTTTTCCAATGAGTCAGTTCTTCACATTAGGTGGCCAAAGTATGGGAGCTTCAGCTTCAGTCAAACCAGCCAATCCTAAGGAAACAAACCGTTAATATTCATTGGAAGGACCGCTGCTGAAAATGAAGCTCTAATAAGCAAATGACTTCTTTTTAAGTTTATATTTATTTTTCCTTTAAGGGAAAAGTCCTTTTAGACTTTATACCCATCCATAATATTATCATTAAACAGTTCTCCGTAGTTTCAACTTCTGTTATCTTGTTTAATATTATCTACTCTGATGTTCCACAATTTATCTCACATTTATTTACACACATTCAGAGGACAACAAATTTGATGTGAGATATATTAATTATTTAAGGACATAGAAAGATCTAAAAGGAAATCTGTATTTTAAAAGCAGAACAAATTTATATTTTGCTCATTTTAAGATCTGTGTGTGCGTAGATGCTCAGTAGCTTAGTCATGTCCCACTCTTTGTGATCTCATGGGCTATAGCTTGCCAGGTTCCTCTGTTCGCAAAATTTCCCAGGCAAGATACTGAAGAGGGTTGCCGTTTCCTTTTCCAACGGATCTTCCTGACCCGGGGATCTAACCTACATCTCCTCTGTCTCATGCATGGCAGGCAGTTTCTTTACCACTGGTCACTGGGAAGCCCAAAGACAGATAGCCTAAGAATTTATATACCAACATCCATTTAAAAATGTTAATCTCAGAACCTCAGTAAGTATCCTTTGATTCATTCAACAAATGTTTTCAAACACCTTCTTTGTCCTAGGTGTTATATATAGTTTAATGAACAAAGCAGGTGAAAGTTCTTGTCTTCGTGAAGCTTACATTCTCATGAGGGGAAATACATCACACACAAAATGACAAAAATTTTTATAATATTTATGATTTATGGAGGAATAAGTGCTGGGCAAAAAGGATAAATGGGGAAAATAAGAGAACTGACAGGAGAATTGCAATTTAATTAGAATACTGTGGCATCATTGAAAAAGTAACAGTTTTGAAGGAAAGGATTTATTTGTATTGTAAACTTGTAATAGCCAAGAAATCAGACTAGAAGCACATCTGTACAGTCATTCCGCTTGGATGGAAACTGGTTGTGTGGATGTTACAGTCATGGCTCAGACTCCTTTGAAGTTTTTCACATTAAGAAATAAGTACTTAATTAATAAAAGCAGCAAACAACACAATTTAAAATGTTTACAATCTGTTTTACTGTTTTCAAATAACCAATGATTTTACAAAAACATAAATAAATACATAAAATGGAAAAAAAATGAAACAAAAGAAAATGTCTTTGATTATGAATGAAACAGGCCACAAAAACAAATAACAAAACGGAATGCACTTAGACTTGAGTAAGACTACAACTCATCTTTCTACTTTAACATGCAGCTAATAAAATCCCTGATTTTGATTATAGGATGAGAGCAAAAAGCGGGAATGGTTTGGTCATTATCTTGCCTTATGGTAACTCTACATTTTCTTGTCAGATTTTCTAACCTTTGTGGGAATTATATATATGACCACTGAATTAAAAAAATATCTATGTTTGGCAAAATGTGAATAAGAAAAACTTGTTTCTAAATCATCATGCTAAAGACTAATATTTTATTTAAAACATTCTATGAATATTTAATTTTCAGCATTGCCATGTGTTCTTTTCTTAAGTTTGAAGGCAAAATAATATATTTTCTTTTAAAGGAAAAGAGAATTACCCTCATTTTACATTATTGCAGGCTCTGAACCTTTTTGTAGCAAGCTCCTGCATATATAACCACTTTAGCTGACACCTTTTCCATAAGAAATATTCATTGTTATGTTCAAATACCATATATCAAGTGAACATGTAAGTGTCCTCATTATTCATGAATCAGACAGCACCCCAAGTGTACCCAGCATTAAATTGCTTTTGAACCATCTATAATCTCTAGAAATGTCTCCTTCCAAAATACATTTTGCAGAGCAACTCAATTTGAATTCTGCATTTACTGTAGCAACACACAAAAGTCTAAAGATAGGTTTGAAGGTCACTTTGACATTGTTCCTTTAAGTAAAACTTTGCTCTATTTGTGGAACAAAACCCAGGAATGTTCTGCATGTCACAGCATAAGATTATAAGATGCTTGAATGGTCCTTTTCTGAATAATAATGTAGTAAACTCACCCTTCTGCTAAAAATAGACCCTTGTTCTTTTGAAAACAGAAACAACACACAGCTTTGAAGGAGACAAGCAGAAAGCCATGAAATGAGTCATCAGCTGTGTTTGGTTACAGTGGGTTTATCTGTAACTGTGTGTGAAAAACCACTCACGGGAAGTCAGCAGAAGTGCAGCCAATTGCGGAGAGCTAATCATGCTGGGTTATTCTTGGAGGAGGCTGGTGTTTGTAGGGAGCACCGACAGTTACCAATTATTGCCTCCACTTGGCAAAATGAATGGGTCTGAACAGTTATCTTGAAGGTGCTCTCAGCAAGAACTATATTTAAACTGCTGACACCAGTAATCGTGTCTCGCTCGCCCAATCCTGAGTTTGATCTTGACTATTTTACGGTAGGCAGTCAAACGTGCTTACCTTGGGCTTTCATTGCCCACAGAGTGGGTCTGATAAACAGCTTGCACTGAAGTGCATGTTTTACAATGATCTTTTATCTAATTTCTAGTGAGTATCATAGAAATGAAAGGAATATTTTTACTATGGTTGCTACTGAAATACTCTGGTATAAATATCTACCATCAAATCATTTCTAATCCTCATAAAAAAGCACCTGAGAGCATAATAATATCTATATGTGGTTTTAAACTGATAATTTATATCTGTTGAGATGTTATAATAAACTTGCCTTGGGAAATACAGTCAATGAAAGGGATGTATTTATTTCTGTTGGTTACCTTGAAGGTATGCAACCTAAAAGGAAGC
Organism: Odocoileus virginianus; assembly: GCF_023699985.2. NCBI lineage: Eukaryota > Metazoa > Chordata > Mammalia > Artiodactyla > Cervidae > Odocoileus > Odocoileus virginianus. The sequence continues at coordinate 24,064,321 of NC_069707.1, forward strand.
ATCATTGATATCTTTGTCATTATAGAAAAAAAAACCTCTCCTTTCTTGTTTGAGTTTGTTATAGTGATGATTGTTATCAACGATGTGTCAAAAGAACTTATTACTTTTTGTTGAAATTTTCTATTTTCAGTAGTCCCAAGATACAAGTAAAATTTAAATAAGAAAAAATAAGTTATATGTACAATATGACCTCAAAAGAGACATTCTTTGTTTAAAATGCAGTAGGAAGACAAAAGGACTTCCCTGGTAGCTCAGATGGTAAAGAATCCACCTGCAATGCAGAAGACCTGGGTTTGATCCCTAGGTTTGGAAGATCCCCTGGAGCAGGGAATAGCAGACCACTTCAATATTATTGCTTGGAAAATCCCCGTGAACAGAGGAGCCTGGTGGGCTAAGTCCATGGGGTTGCAAAGAGCTGGACATGACTGAGCTGACCAAGTACAGCACAGGAAGAGATAATGAATTAGGAGACAAAGTCACAGAAGTGGGGAGCAACCACCCTGATTCTCACCTGAAGGAAAAGCAGATCAAGGCCCATCTACAAGTCAGGGGTGCTAGCGCATCTCCATCCACGCTTCGCCTCTGTTATCAGTGAGATCATCGTCATTTTCTTCATTTTTTTTTCCTCCTTCTTAATGGCTATTTTAAATTTGCTATATTTTGCAATGACTCTCAAAGTCTCAATGATCATTTCATAGGAGAAAATCCACAGGTATGGATAGTTGTTTGCAAAAAAGCACTTTCATTTTCTGTTCATTTTGTTTTTAGCTGGCAAAGGAAGGTAAATTTAGGAAAATACAGAACTATAAAGGGAAAGTTTAAAAACAAATAATTTCCATTCCCCTTGTTTGGAATATTTTAAGTACACAAACAAGTAAATAATCACACTCTTTGATTCCATTAATTATCATAAATGATGCTCAGCTAAAAGAACAATACTGACTAGTTTAACATTATTTGGTTGGATATCTCATTCTTCTTCAATTCTTTTCATCTATGGTTTCATAATTAACTAAATAGAGGTGAAAATTACATTAACATGTTTACTGTTTTGGTTTTGGCATTGATTTAGGAATAAATTAGTTTTGTACTTTAACATAACACCATTGAAAATGAATGCATCAGACTGTTGCTTCCATGAAGATATTCCCAGGGATTGTCTTTATTCACTGTTAAGATAACACAAGATATGTTACTCTTGGGTTCTTTAAATAGGACCTATTTTAAAACAACTCCTAATTCTCTGTTGAGATTGTATGACATTACAAATCTTGCTAATGCTCTGTCACCAGATTGCATCTCCCTGCACTCATATAGTTAACTAATGACTATATTTATAAGAATCTCTGAAAACAATAAAGAATTTTGGTTTATTTAGGGTGAATTTATACACTCAATATTGTTTATTTTGAACAGAAACAAGAATATGATCTGATTAATACAGAAAGTGATGTATAAATTTCCAAGCAGCTGAATCTCAAGTCAACTTAGCCACTCAATCATTTGAGGAAACAAAATTTTGCCTAAGTGTGAATCATATGCTTTCTTCTTTCTCAGTATTAGCATTCAGTTGAGCAATCTTTCCCCAGATGTATTCTATGACGAACTCTCCTTTGACCAAGGAGTCAGAGGAGAAATTGTTTTATATTTTACATTTCTTAAAATACTACCCATCTGCAACAGCATCTGCAATTCATCTCTCATTCATTTCTGCTAGGAATGTAAAATGGTAAAGACCCTCTAGAAAACAGTTTGGCAGCTTTGTAAATTATTAAACATACTATTAATCTAAAACCCAACAATCACACTCCTGAGTGTCTATCATAGAAAAATAAATGGATATGAAAATCTTTTTATGACGTTCACAGTTGTTTATTTGCAATATTGGAAACTGGAAATCCCCCCAAATAGCCTTCAATGAGTGGATGTGGATGGGCTTTAAAAAAGCCACAATACATCCACACAATGGAAAACTACTCAGCAATAAAAGGAACAAATTATTCATATAAGAAATAACTTAAATCAACTCAAGGGCATTGTGCTTAAGGAAAAAGGCCCATTTAGAAAAATTACATACTGTAATATGATTTCATTTCTATCATGTTCTCAAAATGACAAAAGTGTAATGAAGAGAATAGATCAGATTGCCAAGGTTTAGATTGGGCTTCCCTGGTGACCCAGATGGTAAAGCATCTGCCTGTACTGCGGGAGACCTAGGTTCAATCCCCGGGTGGGGAAGATCCCCTGGAGAAGGAAATGGCAATCCACTCCAGTACTCTTGCCTGGAAAATTCCATGGATGGAGGAGCCTGGTAGGCTACAGTCCATGGGGTTGCAAAGAGTTGGACACGACCAAGCAACTTCACTAGCTGGTTGGTTAGGATTAGGATAAGGCTGTGACTTGGGTTGGTAAAAGGAAGTTCCTTTGTAGTGACTGAATAGTCTGTATCCTAACTGTGGAGGTGGTTATTGAGTCTATGCACATAATAAAATTTCACATTATACAATCACAACATGCATGTACACATATTATAGTGCAGATAACAACTGGTAGGAAGTCTGAAAAGATCCATTTTTACTTAATACTTTTGTACCAATGTCATTTTCCTGGTTTAAATGTATACTGTGATTAAAAAGCTATCAGTGTGAAAAATTGAGTACCTCAATTGAGGTCTGAGGGGAGTCTCTGTGTACAATTATTGCCACTTCTTCTGATTCTTAAATATTTTAAAAGTACACTATCTATTTAATCTGTGTATAGCCACAATAAAGTGAAACTTTGCAGTTGCCTACTAAGTCACAGGCATTGTAAGTATTTTATATCTCTGAAAAAAGGACAGTTTCCTTACATTTTATGATTGAAGAACCTAGAACTCACCAATTACATTTTCCCAAAGTCACACCTATAAATTGGGCCAACCATCCAAGCCTACTTTTTGTTTTTTTACCAAAATTTATTCTGTTTTGGGCCTTTTCATTCTATTCTCTTACCTCTCTTTGTCACTAAATGTTTCCAGGATCCTTGAAACTTAATTTCCCACTCCATACCTCCTCAACTTTTTTTTTTTCTTTTTTTAATACTTTCTTTCTTTAATGCTTTGGGTTCTTCATGAGAACCAAATATAACATGCTTTGAGTTCTTTCTCAAATTTGGGATGGGTTCAAGCACTCTTGGAGGTACTTTCCTGTAAGTTATAGCCCAAAAGATTTGTAAAATTAAGAACCAGTCTGAGTTCCAGAATTGTGTCACCAAGCTAGATCTTAAATTGTGCCCTGGTCTTCAGAGAACAATTCAGGACACTTGCTATGTAATCACAGAGGTTTTCTAAAGCACATTTAATTTGAAGGGCATAATCTCATCAACAAATTTCCCATTGCTCAAAATCCTTAAAAAGTAGTCAGTTCTGCTAATAATTCTGACAAAATTATTTTGAGAAAAATAGAGGTGAAGCACCTAGGAGCTGTAAGCTTGAAAAATTGTCCTTTTTGAAATATTGATTGAATTTTCAAACCTTGAAGAGAGTTTTTAGAGTTTACATTTTACTCTAAAGGCCACTGCATATGTTTGTATTATAATACATATTTGATATGAATTTTAAAGGAAATTCAAATTTTGTGGAATTGAGAACAAGTAAAAAAATAAAATATATTACAAACCCAGTGTTAGTTGTTCAGTCATCTGACTCTTTGCAACCCATCAGGCTCCTCTGTGCATGGAATTCTCCAGGCAAGAATACAGGAGTGGGTTGCCATTTCCTAATCCAGGGGAATCTTGCCCCAGGGATTGAACCTGGGTCTTCTACATTACAGGCAGATTCTTTACTATCTGAACCACTAGGGAAGCCCATTACAAACAAACCCAGGAGAGTAGCATATTGGATAAGAACACAGTTTTGATCTAGGCTAATGCAGGTTCAGAGAGTTATTCTGTCACTTGCTGGTGTTGTTTTCTTTGACAAATCTTTGAAATCTCTTTTATTTTTTAATTACATTAAGACCCTAAAGTACTACAAGAATGCATATTTTATAAGTATTGCATGTTAATCAAATTGTGATAAATTATCACAAATTTGTGAGAAAAGTGATCATCCAAAAAAAAAAAAAAGATTCATTGCTCAAAAGAGTTGATGAGTCATAGTCTTCTATATTAGAAATTCAAACAGAAGGCATTGAAAAATATTAACATATGTAAGACATGAATGAAACAGATAAACCATTTTGTCCCATAAAATTGGAGAATGTAAAAATTATAACACTGTGAATTATTTAGTATATTTTGTACATTGTATTTATTCTAAATGTTAATGTTGAGAAGAAAAAATTGAATTACTTAAAAAATGTATTGTAAGCTTTTAGAAGAATGTTTCTTAAAAGATGTGGGAATCTTACATGTGGAAACCTTAGTCTTTGATCAAGTTTTGTATTTATCTTTCAATAGAATTGTTAAAAAGAAATATTACCATAAAAGTCAGCTAGGTTCAAGTTAAAAACAAGCAAACAAAAAAATATAGGTGTATGCGATCAGAATCTACTAAACACAAGTTGGACTTGATGGTGCAACATTTTCTTAATATGGTATTTAACTTTAAAAACAATTTACTGATGAGTGAAAATGTTAGGTATGCTCACTATTTGTTTTTTAATCAAGCCAAATGTTTGTCCACACCTACTTCAGTAAAGATTATTAAGTGTTGTAATTAATCATCAATAGTTTTAATTAAGCCTCTGTTGCTTTAGAGAAATGTTTGATTGGCAAACAGTATAATTCTCTTGCTTAAATTGCATTACCTGTGGGCTAATCTAACTTTTGTCTGTGTTGTTATATTTCCAGAGTTTGTCAGGCATATGTAGGTACTCTCAGAGCCTAGTTTGATTCTCCCATGCCAGAGAATTAATTAACAAAAGACAAGAGAGTAAAATAGTTTTAGCAAATTAAGAACACAGTATGTTTAAATTTAGCTTAAATGTAGAACATGAAACCCTTACATCATTTCATTGACAGAAAAGATGTAGAAACATTTAAAAGGAAAGATCGCATTATGGATTAATAACCCAAAGTGATGTGGTAGAAAGTTAGTATGATATACAAAAAGTATAATTATAAGGAAGAAAGTAAACCAAATGGATCATCAGAGAGTCTCTTCACAATCTGGATTATAGAAACTCTTCTTCCTCTAACTTTTTCCTTTGTAACTACTCTTTAATCAGTCATTTTTGTTGCATGTTTTGTGTTTCATCTTTCATTGCATCTTATTTTATTTGACAAAAGTAGTGATTTCTTTAATATCTGTTGCAAGATTTTTGGTTTAGATTACAGACCCTATTTTTGGTATTGTCAGGGCAGTAAAAGAATTCTTTGTTCCCTCTGTATTGCTGAGAACTTAAGTTTCACCATCAAAATGACCTAGTCTAGGCTCTCATTTCTGTATAATGCTAGCTGGTTACTGTGGACCGCTACAAAAATACCTCTCAAACTTGGTTGCCTCATCTGCAAAAGGAAGACAATAATGTTAACTATATTAGTCTGCTAGGCAGACATTAAAAAAAAATACCACAGACTGGGTGGTCTAAACAACAAAAGTTTATTTTCTCACAGTTCTGGAGGCTGGGAAGCCAAGCTCAAGGTGCTGGATGATAGATGCCTTCTGACTGTGTCCTCAAATGGGTTTTTCTTTGTGTGTGCACATTCTAGCTGTCTCTTCCTCTTCTTATAAGAATGTCAATCTTATTGGATCAGGGCCTCATGCCTATGACCCATGTAACCTTAATTACCTCCTGAAAAACCCTGAAAGTGTTAGTCATTCAGTTGTGTCTGACTCTTTGTGACCACATGGACTGTAGCCCACCAGGCTCCTCTGTCCATGGGATTCTCCAGGCAAGAATACTGAAGTGGATTGCCATTTCCTTCTTTGGGGTATCTTCTTGACTCAGGGATCAAACCCAGGTCTCTTGTATTACAGGCAGATTCTTTACCATCTGAGCTACCAGGGAAGAAAAGCTCTATTCATAAATAAAGTCACACTGGGGGTTAGGGATGAAATATATAGATTTGAGGGGACACAATTCAGTCCTTAACACAAACCTTGAAAAAAAAATTAAATATATATTATCAACCTTGAATGCTTTTTAAAATATATATTACATTTTGCAATACACTTGGTATGTGTAAGTGATCAAAAAAGCAACTAATTTATATATTATTTTGGTTAATTAGGATATAATGGTAAGTAAATTGTAGAATAGAAATATTAGTAACTTTATTAGTTAGCTTCTGCTATATAAAAAATAGTCCAAAACCTAGTGGTCTGAAATGACTGTTTGTTTAACACATGATTCTGTGGGTTGGCTATTTGAGCTGGACTAAGTCGACTAGTTAGCTCATCAAATCTAACCAAGCTTAGTTGGTTGCCAATAAATTTATTTTGAATTTTTAATGAGATGGTGGGTTTTTCGAAGCTGGGAATTTATGATAGTTTTCTCTGAGATGAATGAGATGAGTGGAGTCTCTCTCCATCTGGTCTCCATTTAGTACTTCAGCAAAAAAGGCCAGGCTTGTCCACAAGGCTATCAAAGGGCTCCAAGGATAATAAGAAAGCAAGCCCCATTTGCAAGTGCTTATCAGTCTCCCCTTATATCACACTTGCTAATATTCTATTGATCAATGTAAGTATCATAAAAAACCCAGAATCAAGAAGTGGAGAAATGGATTCTATATCATGGGAAGATCTGCAAGGTCCCAATGTAAATATGAGAAGACAGGAAGGGAAGACTTGATGTTAATAATCTACTAAAAAGCCCTTGACCAATGCCTGTGATCACCAATCAAGATGCCTGATCAAACTGTGCTGTGATAAGATCATAGAATTTTTACATCAATGTCACTATTTTCTTCAGTTATTTGGAATAGAGAGAATAAGGTGCTGTTGCTTAGGAGTGTTTTCTGAAGGTTTTACAAAGAAAGACACTATTTCTCTTCCTAAACTTTGACCTCTTACTTCCCATTGCCAGGATAACAATAGGCACAGACAATAGATGGGACAATATAATAGCTTTGAGATCATCGATTGTAGTAGTGTTAAATCGTTAAGAGCCTAACTCTAGGAAACCAACATCTCTATACAAAGCTCTACTAATTTAAGGATAGTTTTTTCAGTCTTCTATTCGTGGCTGAAATCACATTTTTCTTTTTGCTTCCTATTCCTTTCATAGTCAGTGTCACATGTTGCCTCAGAGGAGAGTCAGATTCTGGAATGAAAGAAAGAGTTACATCTTGACTTGCTAGTTTAAAAATATTTCCTGTGGTTAGCACTCAAAGGATATAGAAAAATGTGATGAGCCAAAGCAGATTCTGTCTTCCCCTCGGATTAGAAATAGATCTCCAAGTTCTGGAAGTTTTCAGTAGACCTTCATTTGTGCTTTGAATCTGAAAAGAGAGGACGTTTATGTCAAGATACCCTCATAGATTAAGTAACAGAGTCCCTCTATATCCCGTTGTGTGGGAGTAGCAGAATACATATTTATGTTCAGTGTGTGGGCAAATGGAGCCTCTTTGGGGAGTTTCGATAGTCTTTTGATTGAAGATTGAACTCAAATAAGGCGTTGGCTTAGTTAAGGAAGATAAGAGGGTGGGGAGAGGTTGTGTGGTTTTGTTGAGTTGTAACGAAAGATCAACCTGCAGTTACCGAAGCACAAGATCCAGAGGGTAAGGACTGTATGCGGATGCAGCTTCCGGGAATAAAACTAAAGAGCAGATGCCCCTTTCAGAATTGTGAAGCTAAGAGCATAATGTCCTAGTCTTAAGTGAGAAGTTATACTGCTTGTACTAGAGACATTTTAAATGCTAACTATCAAAGTAAAATCCAACACAATAAAATTCACCATTTTAACATGAACAATCCAGTGGCATTTAGATCATTCACACTGAGCAACGACCACTTATATCAGGTTTCAAAACATTTCCAACACTGCAAAGAAAAACCTCATACCCATCAGTTTCTCCCCATCTCCCCTCTCCCCACCACTCTGCCCCTAGCAATAATCGATCCATAGTCTCTCTCTATGAATTTGTCTATTCTGGATATTTCATGTAAGTGGAATCATGAAATATGTGATCTTGTGGGTCTGGCTTTTGTCACTTAGTTGTTTCAGAGGTTCATCTGTGTTGTTGCCTGTATCATTATTTCATTCTATTTTATGACTGAATAATATTTCATTGGATATATCTATCACAAAGTGTTTACTCATTAATCTATTTATGGACTTTGGGGATGTTTCTGCCTTTTAATTGTTGTGAATAGTGCTACTATAAACATGTGTTTGAGTACCCATTTTCAATTCTTTTATGTGTATTTCTAAAGGGAAAATTATAGTATTATGCAGTAACTGTAACTTATGAAGAACCACCAAACTCCACAGTGGCTTAACAATTATGCATTTGCACCAGATCTTTTTTTCTAATAGACTAAAGATCTGAAGAAAATTATTGAAAGATTTTAGTGAACTGAATATAAAAACGTATGAAAAACCAATAATAAATGAAGCTAATGATCATTATGTCAAATAGGACTCATAGAATATAGATTTAAGTTGCATAATTTAAATACACCCATATTATATCTATCATCCATTTATGTCTACCCACACACACTATTTTTAAAGCTGTAATAATGAGAAATTTGCTTCAATACATAAAATAAAATCTACATTACTAAAAGCCCTAAAATCACAATAATACAGATCAAATATATAGAATTGATTAAAAGAGACATTTATCAAGTAGCTGATTTTGTGTGTGTGTGTGTCAAATCTAGGGAAACTGGTAGAAAATGCTCTTTTAATATTAAGGAAGATTCTTGAACAGCTCAGATGCCTTGGAAACCCTCCATATAATTTTTCTAAGACTTTTAAGATACTGTGATTTATGATGAATCTGTATAAATGTCATTGCTTAGTCTAACTGGTAGGTTTTCCTAATAATGTACCAACAGTTCACTATTTATTTTAAAAAAATTTTAGTAAATTACTAGATGAAACTTTTAAAAGAAGCCTTGATAAGTACATTTTTTTCAAAAATATATACAGATGGATAATGAAATTTCTTTCTTACTCATCATCTGATGTCTGCTCAGTTTTTCTTTAATTTAAGTGGAATTATAAAATGTTTTCCAAATATAAGACTGTTTACTAAGCTAATAAAGTAATTAGTCTGATTAAACTGATGGTCAACTCAGGCAAACAAAGTCTGTCAACACAATCTGCGTGTTAACACAGACGATATTTATAATTTAAAACAAATGTGTTCAAATAAAATATTTTATGTAGATAGATCTCTGGCCAACCATGGAGAGCGAAACAACTTTTTGAAAGATGCTTGGAAACCAATTAAAGGATAAATCTGACAACAACAAAAGACAATTAATCAAGGATAAGCGTCAGATTCATATACAGCAATTTCTTTTACAGAAGGTATGCAGTTTGACCTGAATCTGAAAACACAAAAGACAAAGGAAACAGGATAGGCAGAATAATGGCCCACCCAAGATGTTCACATGCTAATTCCCGACTCAAAATTCACTTTGAACCTATGAATACATTACCTTATATTACAAAAGGACTTTGCAGATGCAACCAGTTTAAGGATCTTAATTAGCATCATATTTGAATGTATCCAATCTAAATACCAGGGATGCTTGACAGTTGAAAAGCGAGTGAGAAGAAGAAAATCAGAGTGATCCAGTGTGAGAAAAACTTGACCTACCATTGCTGGCTTTAAAGATAGAGAAGAGGCCACAAGCCAAGGAATGTGAATGCCCTCTGGAAGCTGGCAAAATCAAAGAAAAAGAGACTTCCTTAGAAGCTTCAGAAAGAAGTGGAGCAATGCTGATACTTTGATTTTAGCCCAGTGAAACCCATGTTAAACTTATGACCTACAGAATTGTAAGATAATACATTTAAATTGTTTAAGCCTCTAAAGTTGTAATAATTTGTTACAGTAGCAGTAGAAAGACTAATACACCAGAAATGGGTGACAGTGACCTGTGAGTATACATTCTAAGTTATGCCTCCTTTGAGGCCCTGTGTTCATTACTCAATGCATTAGTTTCATTATGACACCAGAACAAAAATAATGGCATTCAAGCATCCAAGATTAAATGCTTTTTAAAAATTAGCAACATAAACCAGAAAAATGTCTGTGGTAAGAAAATGATCATAGTATAGCAACATGTACAAAATGGTGTCTGTAATTACTCTGTGCTGAAGTTGAAAACATCAATGAAATGGATGATTTTACATACTACACAGAGAAGTCAATGAATCAATAACTAAGAATAACACTGAAGAACTCATAAAAATGTTTATTAATTGTCACTGATAAATTATTTAATTTCTTACAGAACAAATACACTGATATTTTATAAATTGTTCCAGTTAATACAAGATAAGAAGCTCCATAAATCATAATTTGAAAAACATAGATGTGTGTTGCAGAATAATTAATGCAGAAATAGAGCATGATTTAACCAGTATTAAAAATTTTCAAAAAGAGGTGTAAAGACATTCAATAATAGAGAACTACTAAGATCCTTTACTGTGTGAGTAGTTAAATAAAAACGTTTCATCCTGAAGCAGTTTGACCAATTTTATTTCACAAAATCAACACAAATTTCTATTCCAAAATACCAAAGGTCATTGCCTTTAAAAATAAATTTACTTACAGCAAAAGAAATTATATAAGTGATGAAATATCAGTAGAGTGCTTATGAAAATTAGAAAGTCTAACAGAATATCTGTTAAAAGCATTATTTTAAGATGGTTTTTGAAATTTATGCTTTATGCATTTAGAGTGAAACAGAATTAAGACATCAGTAATCTTATTTTTTAATCTTTCTCCAAAGATTAAATGGTCATTATTTTGTGCAATATGTGTGCACACAAAAATCCTCAGGAAATATATTGAAAAATTTTTCATAAAAAAATTTCAGTATAGTGTCCTACAATAAGGTTCAGTTCAGTCAGTTCATTTCGCTCAGTCATGTCCAACTCGTGACCCCACAGACTGCGGCATGCCAGTCTTCCCTGTCCATCACCAACTCACGGAGCTTGCTCTTACTGATGTCCATTGAGTTGGTGATGCCATCCAAACATTTCATCCTTTGTCATTCCCCTTCTCCTTCTACCTTCAATCTTTCCCAGCATCAGGGTCTTTTCAAAGGAGTCAGTTCTTCACATCAGGTGTCCAAAGTATTGGAGCTTCAGCTTCAGCATCAGTCCTTCCAATGAATATTCAGGACTGATTTCCTTTAGGATGGATTAGTTTTATCTCCTTGCAGTCTAAGGGATTCTCAAGATTTTTCTCCAGCACCACATTTCAAAAGCATCAATTCTTCAGCTTTCTTTATAGTCAAACTCTCACATCCATACATGACTACTGGAAAAACCTTAGCTTTGACTATATGGACCTTTGTTGGCAAGGTAATGTCTCTGCTTTGTAATATGCTGTCTAGATTTGTCATAGCTTTTCTTCCAAGGAGCAAGAGTCTTTTAATTTCATGGCTGCGGTCACCATCTGCAGTGATTTTGGGGCCCAAGGAAATAAAAACTTTTCATAAAAAATTTTCAGGTTTACTGAGGTAGAAAACAAGCTGTTAATATTCCTACACCTATAAGAAAAACTACAATAAAAATGTTTGTTATTTATAAGAAAGCAAATATAAATGACTTATAAGCAAACAATTTTAAAAATTAAGGATAAAGCTGTCATGATTTTTTTCTAAAATGTTAAAATATTGTAAGGTTCAAGTAATCTATTGAATTCATAGATAAATTATATGGAGACTTTCTTGCTGCTCATTAATATGGTTTTTAATATTTTATTATTATTACTAACAAGAGCAATAGGAAAATATCAAATATAATGAGAATATTTTCAAACAATATTATAAAAGAAATCTCATTTGCATTCTCACTATATTAAAAGACATAAGGCACTCACCTACATGACTCCTTGTTTTTGGTTAGAACTCAATTATTAAGCCTTCTAATTTAAACTGGATGTTTGGCAAGCTACATGTTTTAGATTAAATGTTGGAATCCCCCAAAATTCATACGCTGAAATTTTAACCCTCACTGAAGTGGAGTTTGGAGGTGGGGCCTTTGGACGGTAATTCAGTTTAGATGAGGATGAGGCCCTCAGTGTGAGAGTAGCGCCTTTATAAGAAGAAAAAGAGACAGGAGCACTCTCTCTGTTTCCAGAGCCTACCTAGAAGGTGGCTGTCTATAAGCCTGCCTCGGGGCCCTTACTAGGCACTGAATCTGCCAGCACGTTGATCTGAGGTTTCTCAGCCTCCACATTTGTGAGAAAGACACTTCAGACAGACTAAGGGCAGACTAAGACACTACAGTTTGTAAATCTCCTCAGAACCTCATTTAGAAGATATTCCTAGCTTCTTCCCAGATCAGAGTCATCTATATAAGTTAGCTCTTTTAGTAAGTTAGCTTTTTTAGTTAGTAATCTTTTTAACCATTTTATTAAAATTTTCATAAATAATAGAATATGGCAAGAATACAACCTCCACATCACTCCCTGTTGATATCAGGACTCTTCCTGTCTCTAGGAAGGAACCTATCTCTAGGTTGTATCTGGGATACAACCCAGGTTGTATCATATTTTATTTTGGATGCTGTGTGATGTGATGTGAAATTGCTCAGTTGTGTCTGACTCTTTGCGACCCCATGGACTGTAGCCCACCAGGCTCCTCTGTCCATAGGGTTCTCCAGGCAAGAATACTGGAGTGGGTTGCCATGTCCTTCTCCAGGGGATCTTCCCAACCCAGGGATCAAACCCGGGTCTCCCGCATTGCAGGCAGACTCTTTATCCTCTGAACCACCAGGGAAGCCCCTTCTGGATGCTAGATTACACTATTAAGATGTCCTCTTAGATCATTTTGATAGATCTTGCAAAGCTTTTTGTATGAAAAGAGTGAGAAAAATTGTCTGCCACTTCAGAGAAGCACAATTCACCTAATATAAGTAGCCCAGTTTTCTGACTGAAAGGGACCCAAAGCTTCAGAGTTAGTAAAAACTTGGAAAAGTAAATAATTTCTTCTTTTCAGCTCTGATTGTCAGGTAACATTTTAGAATGAGAGCCAGACCCCGATGTCTACTAGAACTGTATTTACATTTTAGCGAAATCTCTTTGATGGGAAGGTGTAAAAAATTCACACGTTTAAACTAATAAGATGTTACTGTTTTCCATAATATTCCATCAGAACTGAAATGCATTTAATACTTGAAAAAACGTTACAGCAAATAAAGAAAATGTTAACAAAATTCTGTTTTGCAAAGGTTCTCATATTTAAAACATTTTTTAAACCAGGGCGACAAGCTAAGGCCCTCAGGGCACATCTACTCCATTCCTGTCTTTGTAAATAAAGTTTTATTGGGACACAACTTCACAAATTTTGTTATGTACTGTTGTCTATGAGCTTTCATGCTTCAGCAGAATTGCCTAACTGCTCCAGAGACCTCAAGGCTGGCAAAGCCAGAAATATTTATTATCAGGCCCTTTACGGTATAAAGGATTCTGACTCCTGATGTAAATAATATTTGATACTGAATTCAGTGATTTTAGAAAAGGCAATGTAATTACTTTCACATATTTATTTGAAATGAAATACAGTGGAGCAGATGAATGCTCCATATGCTTGTCAAATGATATTTGGTAAAAATCTTACGTTTCTACTGTTTTTGGTTGTCATTAAACATGCAGCATTGAGAAACTGGCTCACCAGTTTGTTGCCATTGTTTTCAGAGTGTTAGTCACTCAGTTGTGTCTGACACTTTGCGACCCCATAGACTGTAGCCCGCCAGGCTCCTCTGTCCATGGAATTCCTCCAGCAGGAATATTGGAGTGAGTTGCCATACCCTTCTCCAGGGGATCTTCCCAACCCAGGGATAGAAATCAGGTCTCCTGCATAGCAGGTGGATTCTTTACCATCTGAGCCACCAGGAAAGTCCTTGGGTTAATGTATTTCAGACATGTATTATGTTAGGTGACAAATCACCTAATTTTCACATTTCTTTTCTAAACTACTTGGAAAGAAAAAATTTTAATGTTTAAATATGAATAAAAAATATTGATGCTTAAGACCCCTGAATCTTTGTAATTTCTTAAAATTCTAAATGTGATGAATAAAGACAAATACTGGTTTTAAAAGAGTCTGGGCACTATTGAAGCCAAGTTTCAATAATACCTGTACAGAGAGTTTGAATAGTCCTAGAAGATTTTATAGTTTAAAAGCCTACAATAGGAACATGGGCATTTTTTAGTGTTTATCCCTTTAAGCTATTGCTTAGAATATTTTCATTAAAATAAGTATGTTATTTCTTAGTTCATCTGCTTCTACTAAAGTCATATAGGTGTGATTATAATACTCCAACTGGCTACTGTGGAAATTATAATGATATTAAAAACTGATCATGACTTCTGAATGAGACAAGCTGCAGGATATAGCTAAATATATAAACCCATGAAAAGAATGTGTTTTCATGCAAAATCTTGAGTATCATTAAAGAACAAAGGAAAAAGGAAACAAGGAAATGGGAAGATACAAATAAAAATAATGAGCAATTATATTCTGCTCACCAGAATTCCCCCTGCAGTTTCAATCAATGTCTCTGCTTCTGCTTTCTATTCTAAGTAATTGTGCTAGTTCTGGTAAATATATCCAGCATGATCCAAAACAGCTGTAACTGCTTTCCTGTGATTAATTAATTAATTCTTAATCTTTTTTTTTTTTTTGCTCACTATTTCATGGAATTTTTGAAACACTCTACATTAGTTTTTATTTATGGTCCAATCTTGCAAGGTATGAATGATTTCAAAAGTTAATTCTGACTCTAGACACTAGAGTCGTAAGTGAGCAAGCAGTCACATTTTCAAAGAAACACTCCAGAAGGGGAGGAGCTATATTTGCACACAAGGAGCTCTGCAGTTATGTAATCTTAGGCAGATTTCTAGCCCCCCATACTATTCTCTACCAAGAGGGCATACAAACACTACCTTCCCCATGGAATTCTTGGGAGATTAAATGAGAGGATGTATGTATAAAGTGGTAAGGCCCATGTCCAGTATGTGGGGATTGCTCAACAATGTTAGTTATTTCAGTACTAACCTTGGAAGTTCTATGCTTGATCAAACAATGAGCAAGCACTAACAAACTTGCGTAACTCCTTCTCTAGGTTACTTCAACAAATAGAACAGGCTATCTACTTACAAGTTACTCTTTAAAAGCACCAAAGAGTACTATGTTCTTTGAATCCCCATTTTTCTCTGCAGTATTAATCCTGAATTGCTATTGGCTATTGCCAGAAATAAAATTCATATTGGAAGATAACAGCTAGGTTTAAATACCAGGATCCTCACAGTAGACTCTCTTTAGTGGCAACGGTGAGGTGACACCTGCAAATAAAGCAGACTCAGTGAGTGGCCTGAAGAGGTGCTGAGAAGAGAAACAGCCATCAGTTGATGTCATGAACCCAGTAGCCTCCCAGTTATAAATGGGTGAGCCTCTGAAGGAATGCCTTGTGTTATGTAGGTCTCCACTAAAAGCAGCCTTTGCAAATGATTGATAATAACTAATCTCACCCTATTTGTACACCCAAACTGATTAATCTCAGAAAATATGAAATACACTGATCAAATAGTCTTAACTAAAACTGATCTGCATTAATCTTGTATCACCTATGAATGAGCTTCCCCAGTGGTTCATGGGTAGAGGACCCACCTGTAATGCAGGAACAACAGGAGATGTGAGTTCGATCCTTGGGTTGCAAAGATCCCCTGGAGAAGGGGATGGCAACAGACTGCAGTATTCCTGCCTGGAAAATCCCATTGACAAAGGAGGCAGATGGGCTACAATTCACAGGGTGGCAAAGAGTTGGCCACGACTGGAGTGATCTAGCATGCACGGACCTATGAATGGACTACAAGTATGACTCTTTAATTAGCATACCTACCTTAAAGGTTAGGGCCCTCAGATTCATTGTCCCTACAGCAACTAGCTATTATCTAAAAACAAAATTTAGCTAGGCTGTGTAAAAACTCAGAATCTTTATTATTTTCACCTATTTGGTAAAGCTCTGGCTTTTTAGCATCCCTGCAATGTTCTGTTCATCCTGGCCCTGCCTTCCTCCCAGCCTCATTTCTCACACCTCCCACTGTCCCCCCATGCTCTCATCTAATCTAAATTTCAGTCAATCGTGTCCCACTCTTTGTGACCCCATGGACTATGCAGTCAATGGAATTCTCTAGGCCAGAATGCTGGAGTGGGTAGCCTATCCCCTCTCCAGGGGATCTTCCCGACCCATGAATTGAACCAGGGTCTCCTGCATTGCAGGTGTATTCTTTACCAACTGGGCTATGAGGGAAGCCCTACTTGCTAACAGGCTATTATCCTCAGAATCCTATAGCATGAAACCCTGAGCTGAATTTAACTGTATGCCCTGCGTTGTTTCAGATTTATTTTTGTTTCAGAGCAGACAGTTAGTCTTATTAGATTACAGTCAGTAAGCATTTACTCAATAAATGCATTTCCATGATCTTATTATTCTGAGTCAGAAGATAGCTCCTAATGATTTGTCTAAATTTTTCTTTTAAATATTCATTTTTTTCTGCAACCCACCTCTTATGGGAATATAGATTAAATTGCGTCATTACATACACACTTTCATATACTGAGAGTTGTTGCAGAGTGAGAATTTCCTTTCTTTCTTAAACAATTAGTGTGTGTGCGCTCAGCTGCTCAGTCATGTCCAGCTCTTTGCAACTCTATGGACTGTAGCCCACCAGGCTTCTCTGTCCATTCTAGCATAGCAATTTGCATATTAATAACTTTGTGAATAGTAAAGGTAGATGGAGATTCCCTTTAGACTATTTTTCTGGCATAATGTAAAGATTTAGAGACTGAGATTCATATCTATTACAATAGATAGTAATCATCACTTTGTAAGAAAATATGAAAATTACAAAAGAAATTGAAAAAAAATTCACCAGACATCCCCATGTGTCAGAACATGACTACTCTATGCAAATGTGGAAAGCTTGATAAGTATTACAATTTATTCTTTTAAGAGTGTGGGCATCCTTGAGTTATTATTTCTCTAGAGAGCAGTAGTAAAGTGGGCAGCTGGTACTCACATAGGGTGTACATAACAGCTTTCCCACAACTAGGATACAAGTTCCTATGTAATTGGATTTTTGAATGAGGTGACAATTACTTCCAAGTTTTCTATCAGTTATTCTCTAAGGTGTTATTCAAAATACTCTATATAACAACAGCACAGTAAGTGCCAACCAATCAGAGCACATACCTAGCCATTCAGAACAGACACCAGTCATAAACAGCTAGCCCAGCAATGTGGATTGAATCAGCCCTGGCTATGCTGGAATTCTCATTAAAAGACGAAATCATTTGCCTTTAGAGTACTAGGCCAAGGCTTCAAAATATCCCTCTCTAAACATAAAGAAAAGAAAATTCACACTAAACTTTCTTTTCTTTTTTTCTTTTTCTTTAAATATGATAATCTGTTAAGAGCCAATCTAATTGGTGAATATTGGAAGACAGAAATTGAACTGAGACTGGAAAAGTTGTCAAGAATGCTACTTTTTGAGCATGTAAAATTTTTATAGTGCATGTAAAATTTTTCTACAGAGTATGGTCATTTGGCTAATAAACTTCAGTTACGGAAAAATAATGCCTTTTGGGAGAAACTTTACCTTGATGCTACTATAATATCCTTCATGTGCCTCCACCAGTTACTTTAAGTTGAAATAATGCATATGAAGATTTTCATACAACTGTTTTAAGAGCATAGTAAGTATTCCAAAAATTCCACTACTACTAGTTTTGTTATTGACACCAAAGGGCAAGGATGAAATTGTGCAGCAAGGGAATGGGTTTCATGATACTCATTATTCTCCCATTCTAGGCTATGTACGTCACTCTCTCTCTACCCATCATCTGAGTAAAAGATTACATTACAGATCCAACCTTTCTTCTCATCTTCATGCACTGATCATATGTGTGTATCCTGTTTTCCAAGCTCTGCTCACAATTGAAAATACAATCATTTGACATTTCTCTCTCTCTCTCTTTTTTCTAATTAAATATGTATTTATTTTGTACCAGGTCTTAGTTGTGGCACACAGGATCTTTAGTGGCAACATGTGGGATCTTGTGCCCTGACCAGGGACCTAAGTTGGCCCCCTGCATTGGGAGCGCTGAGTCCTTAACACTAGGCTACCAGGGAAGTCCCCTGAAATTCTTTCAATGGACAACAATGATTGACACTGTCCCTGTTCTTTTTGGCCTCAACATGCTCACATTTCCACAAGGATCTTATAGAAATGTATTAATGTTATTGCAAAGAACCTTTGGTGATTTCAGAGAGGGTGACTATAAAAAAAAGAAATACTCAGACATGCACCCACCCCCATGGTACAGAAGGGCGACTTATGCCCTCTTTCAGTGAAGAAGAAGCAGACTTCTAATTTATTATATCTTCTTATGCATATGATATTTATTTGATTGTAACTCTTTTTAATGGTGATGTGAAACCTCAGGTCAGGAACAAGCTAGCTTCTTTTGAATCTTTCCATTTTGTTTTCATAGGAGGTTTCTAAGAATAACTGAAGATTATAATCTATGGAAATAGTCTTACTCAATTTAGTTGAACATTTCTAGTTTTATTCATAAAGTTCTTTTTTATTTTTTTCTGCTTCAGAATAAGAACTGTAGGGTTGGACCCATTAAGTTTATTTTATCACTTTTAATGCAAAGATTATTACTGTAATTTACATATCTCAGTAAGAGCCAAAAGCTTCCTGCTGTGGCTTTTTCTACCAATGTGCTACAAATTAACAACCCAACTACATTAAAGCAAGTGGAAAAAAAATGCAATTCTTTTCAGTATAAAGAAAATTATCTGCCCACGAGACTGTATAATTACTTCAATAAGATTTCAAAAAACGAGAAAACAAAATTTTTATGTCAACTACTTTAATGTATTAGTCCCATCTGAAACAGTAACATAAATCTTAAGAAAATGTAGTAAAATCATATTGATCACCAAAAATGAAAGCATTAACTTTGAGTCTGTGAACTATGCTTAAAGTCATAAGAGAAAAATGTGAATCAGTGATATTTTAGAGACTCACTGGGGCATTAATTGTGAAGAAATTATTGAAGTATGACTTTTCCTATTTCTCACTTGTACCAAAGCATCAGCTTTAAGTAAACAAGTAATCCAATACTTCAACAATGAGTTCTCACAAAGAAACATCCCATCCAGAAATTGGAATTAATATGTCATTACTCAAAATATGCCAGGGGAGTAATAGACATTTCTATGCCTTATACCTTCATGAAAATCCCTAGACCACCTAAGTATCCTGTCTAACACTGTCACTCACAGATTTTACCAGGATAATGGAAAAATAATTTCAAGAGGCTGTCAACAGGGATCAGTCTTCCAATGACCTGCACTTACTGCTCCCTTAATTCATATGTTGAAGCTCTAACCCTCAATCTGATGGTATTTAGAGTACTGCCTTTGGGAGGGAGGTAATTAAGTTTAGATGAAGTCATGAAGGTGGGCCTATGATGGGATTAGTGATCTTTTTAGAAGAAAGATACTAGAGCTCTCTCTCTGTTTTCCATATGATGATTCAAGGAAAATGTGGCCAACTACAAACCAAGGGGGTTCTTGCCAGGAACACACTCTGCTAGCACATTGATTTTGGACTTTACAGCCTCCCCGATTATGATAGATAAATGTCTGTTGAATAAGCCACCCAGTCTATGGTGTTGGTATGCCTTAACCTTAGCTAAGGCATTTACTAAGGATTTATGAGATGCTAGGGGCTTCCCCGGTGGTTCAGATGGTAAAGAATCTGCCTGCAATGCAGGAGACCCAAGTGTGATCCGTGGGTAGGGAAGATCCCTTGAAGAAGGGCACAACTATGCCTTCCAGCACTACAGTATTCTTGCCTGAAGAGTTCCATGGACAGAAAAGCCTGGTGGGCTACAGTCCATAGGATAACAAAGAGCTGGACGTGATTAAGAGACTGGCACTTCCACTTTTCACTATGATACGCTGAACATGAACGCAAAGTCACTCAGTCGTGTCTTGCTCTTCTCGACGCCACGGACTGTAGCCCGCCAGGCTCCTCTGCCCATGGGGATTCTCCAGGCAAGAATACTGGAGTGGGTTGCCATTTTACAAATTAATGACTTAAGTTTTATATTATCTCTTTTAATGTTTAAAACAACCTAGTATGGTGATTCCTATTATCATTGCCACTTTACAGATAAAGAAGCTGAAACGGAGAATAAATCATTTACCCAAGGTTACACAGAGAGTCAGTGGCAGAAAAATCTTCTAACCTCATACTATTATATTAATTATAACATGATTCTATCCCATGAATTTGTGTTGTTTCTCAATTAAAATCAGAAGTCATTTCTAATAAATGACCTCTACAATTCAGCTATATATCTCAATAGTTTATAATAGAGAATAAGTAAGGTGGATTTTATTGCTAAATAAATAACCTTGTTTTAGATGGCAAGAAACAAGTTTGAGGATGCTATTGTGGAATTTAGTTGCTTTATATATCACATATTCACTATTATAACTGTAAAATGTGCTTATATTCATTTTTCATTTTATTCATTTAGTATATATGTCAATAAAACCAAATAACAACCATATATACTCCTTTATTTAAGAAATTCAGTAATTAGACAAGAGGATGAATTATTTATTAGACAATATATATGGGCTTATAGAGACAGACCAAGAGATGAAATAGAAAAATTAAAAAAGTAACTAAGTCTGGGAAGTCAGAGAAAGTTTCCAATCAGATGTGACATTTAAATTGACATTCAACAATGACGATCATTTTGCAATCAGGTGATGTCTTAACTTTAAAACTGAAAGACCTATTCAGGGTGCCAGCTGATCATTAAAAATAATTTTCACTGGCTCTTCACTTCATCATTTTTCTAACATAATACAAAAAGAGATTGTAGCAGTGATGGTTTTATAAATTCATATATATATAGTAGAGTTAGTGCTTATCCCCATAAAATTTAAAGAGTATATTATAAATAATTTTTGATCATTCCTTATTTAAGCAAAGTAAACTTCACTGATGGATGCACAGGTGGATTATAACAAAACACAGTCTCAGTAGTTATTATCAAACATTGTAATATAACAGTGATGATTCAGTCAATTGTGCACTAATTATAATCATAGTAATAATCAAGAGCAAAATTTTTAAATGCTAGAGGCTTTTACTCATAAAAAAGTAGCATCTTCGAGGATTATACTTAAACTCCTTCCATGCTTGAGTAACCAATTATATAAATATTTTAAGTGATATGCTGTATTATATTTGCATGAAACCAGGTGGGTGAATTTAAATGGAAAAAAGAAAAAGTACAATATAAATATTCTATCTGATAGTCATATATGTGTGAAAATGAATAATAAGAGCTAACCAAACCCTTCAGTATTTAGATTAATTGAGTTCATTTCAAAAAGTAGTGTTAACAGCTTTGTTTGAAGATAGCAATATTTTCAATATGCTGGAAGTTACACTTTTGCATCTGTTTAAAGTGCTCAGAGGAGTACATACTTTTAAAGAGTATTTTATCAATAACACAAACAAAATATTTTAATGATACTTATCTGAGGAATGAAAGATAATTTGTGAGATAATATCACAGTAAATGTGGCAGTAAAGACATAATGAAGAGGGACGTTGAGATTATAAGACAAAAGAGAGCAAGTGTTTTAAATATTTTAAATATCACAATCTACTGTCCACTGTGACAAAACATGGCACAGTTAGTTTTTGATTCAACTGTTTGGGCTACTAAGTCATAATTTTATTACCTGCAGTCACACAGTCATGTCTAATAGGCATATTTTCCTAAACTTATCTCCATTATAGCTTACACTGGTAAATGCAAGAAACAAGTATGTTGTATACGTAGAACACGGATCTAAAGTTGTCTTCTGAATGTACAGTGTACCATTTAGGGTAATACACTGCAGGAATTCTGTGTCATTGGAGGTTGGAGTTGATGCATGAACTGTTTTAGACAGCAAGACAGAATTGTTTTCAATGTAACCCTCAGGGAGTCCTTCTGAAAAGGGAAAACAATGATTTTGAAGGTTCATTTCAGTGCCAGCTGGCAGAGATCTTAAAGGTTATTCTATTTTATCCATACTACATATTTATTTAAATGTCTCCATTTGCAACATATGAGGGGAATGTTTATTTAGAAATATTGGAATTTTTAAACTATGTTTGTAATGGCAAGAAGTGAAAAGCAGAAAACTATGTGCTAAATACCACTTTATTTGGCTACATTGCATTAATATTATTGTTTTACAAAGATTTACTTTATTTTCATTAAAAGATTGAACTCCAAGCTGAGAAATTTAGCTCTATCTTAACTGGTGACTGAAGACCCACCTGGACAACTTCTATTATTTCTAGTTTCTGCCAAATTAAATATTTATTTTACAGGAGAGCTACTCTAAAGTCTAGATTCATTTGGTCCAAATAGGTTTGGAGGTGAATAAAAAGATGTTGAAAAGATTGGAAATCCACTTAAAGATAAGCAGTCTATTGAAGAAATCAAGTATAAGTGACTTTTTAAGAAATAGTCTTTAAGATTAATACAGTTTCTGGGTAGGATTATATAACTTCACTTTTCTTTAAAACATTCAAATGTTAAATAGCTGTAAATAATAAGTATATAAACAGCTCATTTTCAAATAAGAAGCCATCACTTTCTTTTACCTTTTCCATTTTTTTTTTTAAACTCTTGTTGAACAATATTTGGGCTATTCACTGGTAGAAGACAGATTACTATTCCTTTGGTAGAGACAGTACATGCAACCTGTGAGATCTCATAGGATCTCATACTTGGTTTATTGTTTTGTTGCCATCACTTAGAAATGCATAATAATTTATCAAAAAGCAGTCTCACATATTTATTTTGCACCGGGCCTTGCAAGTTAAGTTCCTAGGCTTGACTGATGAATTTGGGTCAAGGTAGACAAATATATTTAAAAACAAGAGAAAAAGCTTTGTTACATAAAACAGGTCTTATGGTTAGATTGAAGATGAAAATATGCCATTGCTTATTATTTAAAGACAGTAATAATTCAATTGGAATATTTTGCCTGCAAACAAATTTCAAAGACAATATTGTGATGAAATGGATTAGAACAAGAATCAAGCACAGGATATGTGGGAAGCTGGGGGGTTGGGTGGTGACTGATGAGGTTCAACTAGCCTTCTCTGGAGTTTCACAAAGAGGAATATTATCAAAGCAATTATAAAGTCCTATGATGAAAAAACTGGCTTAAATGCCATCTATAATCTAGCTTGCTTTATAACTCAGGGGTGTGTACACTTTGGTGAATACAACAGTAGGCTTGGTAGCTTTTAAAAATTTAGATACTGTGATTTATTGGATCAAGCAAAAAGCCATTGCAAACATTTTTAATAAATTCATCCAGGTGGTTCTGAATAAGATTCATCCATGAATCATACTTGCAAAAATACTAATCTATCTAATAGTCAATTGGTTTGAAGATGAAAATTAATTTTCCACCCATTAAACAATCTTGTCATTAAGTTTTTAATTCAAGATTTAGCTGCATTAGGTACACAATACATTTTTTTTTTAATATAACAACATTTTTAATTCAGAGTTGTACATTCGGTTTTACAGAAAATTTTCCTGAACAAGTAGAAAACTCAAAAAGCTTAAGTAAAAGAGACATGTAATGGGTTATCTATAGTTATATCTAATGAAAATATCTGGAGGACTTATGCCTTTCTTTGATGAAATTAGCCCCTGCATTTACAAAAGGCATCTTTTAAGACAAGTAATATTTGGAGTGGCTTCCCAGACAGCTGAATGGCTAAAGAAGCTACCTGCAATGTGGGAGAGGCAGGAGATGCATGTTCGACCCCAGGGTTAGGAAGATCCTCTGGAAGACGCATGGCAACCCAGCCCTGGAGAATGCTATGAACAGAGGAGCCTGCAGGCTACAGTTCATAGGGTTGAAAAGATTTGGAAATGGCTGAAGCAACTGAGCACACACATATAGTATTTGGAGTTAAAAAAAAAAAAAAGGTAGATTGAAATGGGAATGAAACTAAGTCATACTGCTACTTATTTTTTTTTTCTGTTGTCTATAAAGAAGGCTGGATTAATTTCGTATACAATGATGCCATTGTAAAAGTGTGTTTTATACTTTGCATCATTGAAGAAAGTAGCATTACTCAGATAAACATGAATATTAAATTTATTTGACTTTTTGTCTGTGATTAACAGATTTTTTGCAATCAAGTGAAATTGCTGTAAAACCAGAAAATATTCTCATCTCTGTCTCTTTTTCTTTACTCAGCAACTAATTTTAACCAACTGGATTATTTTAAGTATCATCTTATTCAACATTTAAAATAAAAAAATCTGCTTTTTAATGGAGAGTCTGCATTCATCATAAAGATAAAACAAGAAGAGTCTTTGGCAGAGATTTTCTCCAAAGAAGCAGGCTATTTTTGTCCTGTATATCTAGCAAGTTGTAAAAATATAAATTCCAGAAGGTATATTAATATTTCAAGAATTAAAAAAAACAGAAAGTGCATACATGTAGGAACTTATATTTGGTTTTTTTCTATTATGGTTAAGTATTGAACTTTCATGGGCTTCTAGTAGCTCAGCTGGTAAAGAATCCACTTCCAATGCAGGAGACCCTGGTTCAATTCTTGGGTTGGGAAGACAACCTGGAGAATGGA
Organism: Odocoileus virginianus; assembly: GCF_023699985.2. NCBI lineage: Eukaryota > Metazoa > Chordata > Mammalia > Artiodactyla > Cervidae > Odocoileus > Odocoileus virginianus. The sequence goes on from NC_069707.1 coordinate 24,089,212, forward strand.
TAGGTTACCCACTCCAGTATTCTTGGGCTTCTCTGGAGGCTCAGCTGGTAAAGAATCACCGTGCGATGCAGAGATTTCTGGGTTGGGAACATCCTCTGGAGAAGGTAACAGCTATTCACTCCAGTATTCTTGTCTGTAGAATTTCATGGACAGAGGTGCCTCGCAGGCTATAATCTATGGGGTCGGAAAGAGTCAGATACAACTGAGCGACTTTCACAATGAACTTTCTGGGGGTCATCATTATAATTCCTTTTATTAGTTAATTATTTGTAAAGATTTAATTTATACAGAAGTTGAGAAGATAGTAAACAATAAACGTGACCAATGAAATGAGAATAACATTGCTCATAATTTGCTTATTTGGGGAAATTAAATATGTGCTTAAGGAAATCATAAAGTGTACCAGGTAGACATTCAGATCATGAAGTGAAGGGAAGAGTATATCTGATTTGTATTTTTAAGATTGATGTCAATATTTCTAATGATACTGTTTCCTAAGCACGTAAGCTATGGTGTTGATGCTATAGTAATGCAACAGAGAATTTACACTGAACTACATTAGTCAGAACTTCTCCAAGCCAGGCTTCAGCAATATATGAACCATGAACTTCCAAATGTTCAAGCTGGTTTTAGAAAAGGCAGAGGAATCAAAGATCAAATTGCGAACATCTGCTGGATCATCAAAAAAGCAAGAGAGTTCCAGAAAAACATCTATTACTGTTTTGTTGACTATGCCAAAGCCTTTGTGGATCACAATAAACTGTGGAAAATTCTGAAAGAGATGGAAATACCAGACCACCTGACCTGCCTCTTAAAAAACCTGAATGCAGGTCAGGAAACAACAGTTAGGACATGGAACAACAGACTGGGAAAAGGAGTACGTCAAGGCTGTATATTGTCACCCTGCTTATTTAACTTATATGCAGAGTACATCATGAGAAACGCTGGGCTGGAAGAAGCATAAGCTGGAATCAAGATTGCCAGGAGAAATATCAATAACCTCAGATATGCAGATGACACCATCCTTATGGCAGAAAGTGAAGAGGAACTAAAAAGCCTTTTGATGAAAGTGAAAGAGGAGAGTGAAAAAGTTGGCTTAAAGCTCAACACTCAGAAAACTAAGATCATGGCATCCGGTCCCACCACTTCATGGCAAATAGATGGGAAACAGTGGAAATGGTGGCTGACTTTATTTTGGGCAGCTCCAAAATCACTGCAGATGGTGACTGCAGCCATGAAATTAAAAGACGCTTACTCCTTGGAAGGGAAGTTATGACCAACATAGACAGCATATTTAAAAGCAGAGACATCACTTTGCCAAAAAAGATCTGTCTAGTTAAGACTGTGGTTTTTCCAGTAGTCATGTATGGATGTGAGAGTTGAACTATAAAGAAAGCTGAGTGTCGAAGAATTTATGCTTTTGAACTGTGGTGTTGGAGAAGACTCTTGAGAGTCCATTGGACTGCAAGGAGATCCAACCAGTCCATCCTAAATGAGATTAGTCCTGAGTGTTCATTGGAAGGACTGATGTTGAGGTTGATACTCCAATACTTTGGCCACCTGATGTGAAGAACTGACTCATTAGAAAAGACCCTGATGCTAGGAAAGATTGAGGGCAGTAGAAGGGGACGACAGAGGATGAGATGGTTGGATGGCATCACCGACTCAGTGGACATGAGTTTGGGTAAACTCTGAGAGTTGGTGATGGACAGGGAGGCCTGGCGTGCTGTGGTCCATGGGGACGCAAAGAGTCAGACACGACTGAGTGACTGAACTGAACTGAACCGAGTCATAACTTGAGTATAGCTTGCTGTTTTGGTACAGTAATGTGACACTGTGTTCAAAAACAAAAAAAGCCCCATCTATAATAAGGTGACAAACTGCAGAAAATACAAATAAATTAAGGAAAAATTTTGAGCAGACACATCTGACAGCAAATTGAATGTGAGTAAAAAATTGTTTGATAGTTTGCTATCCGGATTAAAAATAAATCTAACCAATATATATGTGATTATATGTTTTGATTCTAGTTGTTTGTCAAACGATGACATCAAAATTCTAATTCTCAAGTAAAATTAGTAATTCTGCTCCATAATTTCAACTCATAGAATATATGGTGTTATTACCATCATAAAGTATAAAATAAAAACAAATAAAATGACTAATTTATGCTCCAGAAATGAAAAATTTTAATTATGCCCTATTACACATTTAGCTCTGATTCTTCAGAACTAAACTCAATTCTTCCTTCACTATATGTCACATCTCCACCTACAAGTAAAAAAAATAACATGAGAACTGAAATGAAAAGCTGTCTAAAATTTATCACCAAGTAATTTATTGACACATCAGTACAATCTTGGTTGTATTTATGCTCATTCTCCATAGCAGACAGATAATTATTTTCTAGAGTGACAAAGCAACCATGTTGGTCTACTATTACTATTATTACTGATGTTACTATTATTATTAACTCCAGAAATTATTCATATGTCACCAATTTTGTCATTAATGTCTTTCTTATGTTTCATGATCCAAACCAAGGTAACATGAGAGTGTTTCTAAAATTGTAAATTCTAAAAAGTATGTCCAGTCTTTTCTATGCCTTTCTCTTGCTCTGCTTAGCCAACTGTTCACCCCCTCCCCTCCACACACAGGTCCAACCATATTAACTATTTCAAAGTAATGTCCTTCCAGTAAATCACCAGATCTATGAAAGAGTTCAGCAAATTACCCACAATCTGTGTCTTCACAGACTCTATTTTCACCTCAAAACTGTGTTTTCTGTATGTTACAAAGTCCTTCTGTATGAATTCCACTTCTCTTTCTTGGAAATGTCCTTTCTTTACAACTTCAAATTTTAGACTTATTCATGTGCAAATCTGTATCAGCAAACTTTAATTTCTAAACTGAATTCTAGCTGCATGTCTCCAACATGTTGTCTGGAAATTTCATACTGCACATTCCATCAGTATTTAAGCTCAAACTATTCAGTTCATTTTTCTCAACATTAATTTCTGGATTTCACTAATGGAGCATTTTCCCTAAACTCAAAACACCTTTGATTTTAGTCTTTTATCTTTCATATTCATCAATTTCAAAATCTCATCAAGTCTTCTTTAAAATTTTTTTCTTTCAATTCTTTACATTTCTATTAACCCTATTAGCTCATGACTTTCTATTTTATTTCCAGATAGGGGGAAAAAAACTAACCTGCCTTTCTTCATAAAAGCATTCTTCAATAATTCATCTACAGTTACAAGAACACATTTGACAAATCTTTTTTTTTCAAGATTATTCCTCTAATCAAAATATTGAGAGATTTCCTCTTATTCATGGGACCAAACTATGAACTTTTAATAATGGCACTTAACTGCCCTCCATTCTCCAGAATCTGGTTTCAATTTACTGTGCCAGTACTCACAACTGTATTCGTTAGTCTACTCCAGCTGGAATGTTCACATGTGGAGCATCTGTACTTGTGAGATTGCTTTCTTTAATAGAGACTGGGAGGTAAGAAACTCAGTGAATCTGCTCCTCCCAAAAAGCAATAAAAATATTGACAAAATAATAAAAGTCAATAATTACAGACCTATGGAAATTAACCAAATTCACAGAATAAATAAATAGATGAAAAGCATCCACTCCAGATATTCTACTAAACCTCAGTAAGAACAGCATAGACTGTATGTAGCACTTTAACTTTGAGCTGTTGGCATTCTTTGGAAAGAAAGTGTTAGTCCCTCAGTCGTGTCTGACTCATTGTGACCCAGGGATTGTGGCCTGCCAGGCTCCTCTGTCCTTGGATTTCTCCAGGCAAAAATATTGGAGTAGGTTGCCACTCTCTTCTCCAGGGGATCTTCTTGACCCAGGGATCAAACCTAGATCTCCTGCTTTACAGGTGGATTCTTTACCACTAAGCCCCCAGGGAACCCAGTGGCATGGTAGACATGAAATCCAGCAGGCTTATAGCCAACAGGATGACTAATCTCTTTTAGGGAGTTCTGTTGACAGCCTCATTGTAGAGTACAATCTATAGTTTGACAAAACTTTAGGACAATCTTCAGGAAACTCTCCTTCCGAGAACTTTGAAGCCATTTTAACTTGGAGCTTAGATCTGAAAAGCAAAACAAAAAATAAACAACAGAAATAGCAACAAAAAATGTTTTGAAGAATTACTGAAGCCAATAGCATTTTACTCTAACATATACTGTGAGTATAGTTGGGGCAGACAAGAGTCTGGGCAAAAATTTAAAACAAACCACTAAATTATTTATCTTCTCCATAGTAAACTGCCTTTTCCAGAGTGGCATGCAAATGGAATCAAATACTATGCAACTTTTTCAAATTGGCTTCTTTCATTTAGAAATATGGCTTGAAGATTCACCCATGTCTATGTGTTTCTTAAACAGTCATTTCTTTTTATCATTGGAGAGTGTTCCATGATATGTCATGTCATAGTCTGTTTTAATTCAACTACTGAAGGATGTCTTGGGTGCTTCCAGTTTGGCAATTATAAATATAGATGCTGTAAACACCCACACATTGGCTTTTGTGTGCATACATTTTCAAGTCATTTGGGTAGCTTTCTTGGAGGGTAATTGCTATGGTAAGACTGTGCTTAGTTTTATAAGAAACTGCTTGTTTTCAATATAGCTATGTAATTTTGTACCCCACTGGCAGTGAATGAGGGCTCTTTTTGCTTCATATTCTTACTAGCAATTGATATTGTCAATTTTGTTTTTTAATTTCAGACGTTCCAACATGTGTGTAATGGTATCTTATTGTTATTTCCACTTCCCTAATGACATGATAATTAGAATCTCTTTATGTCTATCAGATCTTTTGCCCATTTTAAACTAGGTTGTATCATAGACATAATAAAGATCCCTTCCACTGCCAATATGTGGACATCCAAATCCTTGGAACCCTTAGAATTAATTTATCAATACCAATAAAGCTATTGGCTTTGGAGTATTTATATTATTATCTATAAATTTTCAATGCTTGTTTATTAATTCTAGGTGATTTAATGTAGATTCTCTTTTGTTGTCTGTATAAATAATCATGTCATCTGCATAAACAATTTTTGTTTCCTCCTTTCTAATTAGTGTAAATTTTATTTCTTTCACTGATTGCACATGCTGGAACTTCTAGTATGAAACCGAATTGGAGTGATGAGAAAAGGACATCCATACTTTCTTCCTGATCTTGGGAGAATAAGAGTCTAGTTTCTCACCATTAAGTAAATAACAACTGTAAATCTATTGTAAATGTTCATTATTAAGTTAAGAAAGTTCCACTCTATTATTAGTTGCTGAGAATTTTTTATCCTGAATGTTGGATTTTATCAAATGCTATTTATGAGTCAATTAAACTGATCATATGATATTTCTTTAGAATGTAGATTAAGTGTTAGTCACCTAGTCATCTCTGACTCTTTGCAACCCCATGGACTATGTAGCCCTCCAGGCTCCTCTGTCCATGGCAAGAATACTGGAGTGGGTTGCCATTCTATAGTTTATTAAATTTGATGATTTTTTAAAATTTTAGCCAAATTTGCATAGTTTAACCAAATTTCACTTGGTCAGGTATTAAGTCATAGAGTAAATCCCATAAGTATGAGACAAGTCTGGCCATCCCTTTTTTTATTTCTAATATTAATAAATTTTGTCTTCTCTATTTTTTTCTTGGTTAACCTGGCTAGATATTTCTCAATTTTATTGATCTCTCCAAATAGCTAGCTTTTGGTTTTGTCATTTTGAGTGTTGCTTTATTTCCAATATGTTGATCTCAGTTCTAAATTTTACTATTTCCTTTATTCTGCTTGCCTTAGGCTTCCTCTATTCTTTCTTTATATTCCTAAAGTGGAAGCTTAGGTTTTTAATTTTAGATCTTTCTTCTTTTCTAAGATATGCATTTAATACTACAAATTTCCCTCTAAGCATTGCTTTTGCTGTATCCCACAATTTTTTTTTAAGTTTCATTTATTTATTTTTGTTTGTGCTAGATCTTCATTGCTGCACAGGTGTTTCTCCAGTTGTGGTGAGTGGCTGTTACTCTAGTTGCAGTGCATGGGCTTCTCACTGAAGTGGCTTTTCTTGCTGCAGAGCATGGGCTCTGAGGGTGTGGACTTCAGCCGTTGTACAACATGGGCCCAGGAGCTGCGGCTCTGAGACTCTAAAGCACGGGCTAGTTGCTCGACAGTTTGTGGGATCCTCCTGGGCCAGGAACTGAACCTATGTCTCATGCATTGGAAAGTGGATTCTTTACCACTGAAACACCAGAGGAGCCTCCCATCCCAATTTTTGATAGCAGATATTTTTATTTTTATTTAGATAAATTATTTTTTTATTTCTCTTGATATTACTTTTTGACCCATAATCTACTTAGAAGTATACTTTTTTCCTGAAATATTTAAATTTTCAGTTATCTATATGTTATTGATCATTAATTCTACCATGATATGAGAATATACTTTGTGGGATTTCGTTTTTTTTTTTTTTAATTTATTTTGGTGTATTTTATGGTCCAGAATATTGTTGACATTGATGACTGTTCCAAGTGAAGTGGAGAAGTATGTATATCCTTCTCTGTTGGATGGAATATTCCATAAATGTCAATTAGGTAAAGTTGATTGATTTGTGCAGTTCAGTTCATCTGTATTTTCATTGATTTTCTGCCTGCTTGATATATCAATTACTGACAGAGGGGTGTTGAAGTCTCCAACTATTACTGTAGATTTATTTCCCCTTGTAGTGCAGTTCTGTCAGTTTTTGCTTCATGTATTTTGGTGCCCTGTTGTTAGGTACATACACATTAAGAATTGTTATGTTTTTTGAGGAATAGATTTCTTTATCATCATGTAGTGCCATTCTTCATCCATAATTTTTTATTCTTAAGTCTGCCTTTTATGGAATTGATACAATTATTCCAACTTTATTTGATTGATGTTGTATTTATATTTCCCTTTAATTTTAACCTGTCTATGCCTTTCCGTTTAAAGTGGATTTTTTATAGACAACATATATCTTGGTCTTGTTATTCTCAAGATATTCAACTAAATAAAACTGTGTTTACAGAATTAAAGTATGGCAACTATGTTTTATCAAAAGGAGAACTTCAAAAAGATATAGAAAAAATAATAATGACAATAATGACTTTATTGTGGCAAAAATGAAGTGTAATATAGAAAATCTGGAAGTGAACAGTGCAATAACTTAAATGAAAAATTTACCAGAGGTGCCTACCAGCAGACTTGAGCTGGCAGGAAAACATAACTAGTGAACTTGGACATAGATCAATGAAGATAATCTAGAATAAGGAACACAAAGAGAAAAGAACAAAGAAAAATTAACAGAGCTTAATAGATATGAGGGACAACATAACAAGCATTCACACATCAAGCATCCCAATGTGTGAATAAAGGAAGAATCAGAAGAACAGTACAGTGGTAAATCAGAAGAAAAATATTCAAGGAAAGAATTAATGAAATGTTCCCAAATCGAATGATATTTAACCTGAATATACTAGATGCTCAAGAAATTTCAAGTAGAATAACCTCAAAGGGACCTCCCACTTCATGTTGCTCAGTTGCCCAGTTCTGTCCAACTCTTTACGACCCCATGGAATAAGCACGCCAGGGCTCTCTGTCCCTCACAGTCTCCTGAAGTTTGCCCAACTTCATACTCATTGCATCGGTGATGCCATTCAGCCATCTCATCCTTTAGCACCCTGTTCTCCTACTCTCAATCTTTCCCAGCATCAGGGACTTTTCCACTGAGTTGGCTGTTCACATCAGTTGACCAAAATACTGGAGCTTCAGCTTTAGCATCAGTCCTTCCAATGAATATTCTTTTAAGATTGACTGGCTTGATCTCCTTGCTGTCCAAGGGACTCTCAGAAGTCTTTTCCAGCACCACAGCTCAAAGGCATCAATTCTTGGGCACTCTACCTTCTTCACGGTCCAGGTCTCACAACTGGGAAGACCATAGCCTTGACTATACTGCTTTGACCACAGCCTTGACTTTGTTGGCAGAGTGATGTCTCTTTTTTGAATACACTGTCTAGGTTTGTCATAGCTTTCCTGCCAAAAAGCAATTGTCTTCTGATTTCATGGCTGCAGTCAGCATCCTCAGTGATTTTAGAGCCCAGAAGAAGAAACCTGTCACTACTTCCACATTTTCCCTTTCTAGTTACCATGAAGTAATGGGGTCCAATGCCATGATCTTAGGGTTTTTTTTTTTTTTTAATATTTAATTTTAAGCTGTTTTTTTCACTCTCCTCCTTCACCCTCATCAAGAGGTTCTTTATTTCCTCTTCATTTTCTGCCATTAAAGTGGTATCATCTGCATATCTGAAGTTGTTGATATTTCTCCCACCTATCCCACTTCATACTTTTAGCAAACATAATGGAATTGATAGATGGAAAAGTAAAGCTTGAAGGCATCATGAGAAAAATGAGTCATCATATTCAAGGATCTTGTATAGAATCAGCTAACTCATCTGAAATCATGGTGGCCAGAAGACAGTAGGAAAAATATATTCAAGTTTTGAAAGAAAAAGACTTTCAACCAGATAAAAATTATCTTTAATGAATAACTGAGAAATTTAGATAACCTCAGCTAAGCAGAGGCCAATGAAAGTAATTATATGGATTATTCATTGTATATGTGTGATAATGTTTCTAATATATAATGGAATAATATTCACATAAAAGGAACAAACTATGGATCCTTTCTGTTACATGAATCAACTTCAAAAACATTTTAGTGAAATAATACATTTTCAGTGACAGAATTCAAGAGACCGCATATTTTGTGATTCAGTTTACAGCAAATATCAAAAGAAAAACTCCACAAAGCTATAAAGACAGCAAGTACATTAGTAGCCACCCAGATGTAGCCAAGGAAAAAGAAGGATAAATAAATGTTTGTGCAAATGTGCACAAACAGAATTTTGTTTTAGGGTGATAGAATGTTCTAAAATGGATTTATAAGGATGACTTTACATTTAAATAGTAATGCATTTATTAAAGGGGCTTTCCAGTTGGCTCAGATGGTAAAAATCATTGAACTGTATCAATATATTTAAAAAGAATGAATTAAATGCTATGCAAAGTATGGCTTTAAAAAGCCATTTAAACAAAACAATGGCTAGGTTAGCAAGAGACTGTACATACAAAGATGGAGAAGACAGGATCTCCACCTTTATTAGCAACCAAAGTAGTAAGTGGGGAGAGAGCTCCAGAAACCACTCCACCCCTGCCCCACATCAAAAACTGAAAAAAAAAAAAAATCCATCAATGAATTACAATGGAATTTTCTGTTTGAAAGAAAGTTAAGTGTTGAGGTTGCAGATTGTCATGTTTGAGGAACTGAAGTTCCTCTTATATAAATCAGTTTAAGGGCTTAGATTATGACTTTTTTAAGCCTTTCATAATGCAAGTGATGGAGTGAATACTACCCCAATCAATTCTATCGTCCTTTATTTGAGTCCATTGAGGATCACTCATGGCCACTGCTTGGCAGGCTGTGGGAAATCAGGCTAATTCATTACCTGATCTTTCCTGTGTATTAAGAGGGTACCGTTCATCTCCCCATTCTTGAACGCCTCTAATCACCTTACCTCTCTCAATTTCCTTTTATAAAACTGTACTGTGATCTGGTGGGTAACAAGTGAAAGTCATCTGACAAGACTGAAACAGAAAGGCATCTTTTGTGTAGTGTTTTAGAATCTGTCATAACAGATCAATACTGAAAACCTGCAATATGCACATAAGAAATGACAATTGACTGAACTAAGATCACGGCAGGGATGAACTTAAACAGAGGTAAAAAATAAATATTTGAAAGGTACACTTGCTACAATTGAGCATAAAATGACCTTCTAGTTATCAAAGGGTAAATTTAAGGCATTTTACCATGTTCAAATATCTAAAGCAAGATAATTATGGGTTAAAAAACCATGTATTTTCAATTATGAATAATTTCTAGGTTATGATCCAAGGATACAAATTTATGCAAAAAATATAAATGTGCTGTTATACTGTACTTTGCAACTGAGATCTCCATATCTTCTAAATTACAACACTGGTTGATATTGTTTAAAAGTGAAGCTGTTGGTATAAACAGTGTATCTTCCACACAAAAACCTCTACTAAACAACACTTGAATATAAGCTACATTAATTTAGAATTTTTTGTCTATTTTGTTTATTTCTGTATCTCCAAAGCTGAGAATGGTGCCTATATATTGTAGATACAATATATACTTCTGTTGAATAAATAGATATGTACAAGAAATCAAGGGACAACATCTTAAGAAGGAAATCACTTATTACCAATGATATCAATGTTGAAGGAGTTATTTGAACTGAGATACGACAGATTGAAAATACATTCCTAGGAATTTGTAATAGAGTTAACCAGAAGGGGTCTGTACCATTCTACCTTGGACCCAAACATGATGAACTAGACCTAAACAACTAGAAATATAAAATCCCTTCAAGAAGAATCAAAAAGGAATTTAAGTATCTAATCAGATGAAATGTCCTCATATCATGTACAGAAACTCAGTAATTCCTATAACTGTAGTACTAGTAAAGCCAAATTATTCAGTAATACTTGTGAAATAGTACATATGCCCTATGCATAATGCCCTTGTGCAGCAATCCTGTCATTGCCTGAAGGTAACCAACTCATTTGGAATGACAGAATAAAGGGTATGAACATTTTCTAAATCTAACCTGCCAATGTTAATCAACAAGTTTTATTGTCACAGTTCTCATGATGATTTGTTGAGACTTCCTATGGGCTATTAACTATCATAAGTGCTCTTACCATTATCTAATATAATCCCACCAACATTCTGTAAGGCTGTTCTACAGACAAGGAAATTGAGAATTTAGAGACTTGCAGAAAGATAGCAGTAATTTTGTCTATTTCATTCAGTCCTAAATACCAAGTACTAAACTGAAGTTCTTGTTAAAGGCTGAATTGTGACCCACTGACTACTGGATCTTAATGATCCAAATGACCCTCATGGTGTGGTCACTCAACTAGAGCCTGACATCATGGAGTTTGAAGTCAAGTGGGCCTCAGGAAGCACTGCTACAGACAAGGCTAGTGGATGTGATGAAATTCTATTTCAAATCCTATCAGATGATACTGTTAAAGTGCTGCGTTTGATATGTTAGCAAATTTGGAAAACTCAAGAGTGGCCACAGGACTGGAAAAGGTCAGTTTTCATTCAAAGCCCACAGAAAGAGCAGTGCCTAAAAATGTTCAAACTACTGTACAATTGCACTCATTTCCCATGCTAGTAAAGACATGCTCAAAAACCTTCAAGCTAGGCTTGAACCAGGAACTTCCTTATGAACAAGCTGGGTTTGGAAAAGACAGAGGAACAAGAAACCAAATTGCCAGCATTCATGGGATCACACAGAAAGCATATAAATTCAGGAAAATATCTACTTCTGCTTCATTGACTACACTAAAGCCTTTGACTATGTGGAGCACAATAAACCGTGGAAAATTCTTAGAGATGGGACACCAGACCTCCTTACTTGCCTCCTGAGAAATCTGTATGTGGGTCAAGAAGCAATAATTAGAACCTTACATGGAACAACTGACTGGTTCCAAATTGGGAAAGGAGTACAACAAGGCAGTCTATTGTCACCTGATTTATTTACCTTATATGCATCATGAGTACATCATGCAAAATGCCAGGCTGGATGACTCACAAGCTGGAATCAAGATAGTCAGGAGAAATATCAGCAATCTCAAATATGCAGATGATGCCATCCTAAAGGCAGAAAGTGAGTATGAATTTAAGAGTCTCTTGATGAGGGTGAAAGAGGATTGTGAAAAAAAAACTGACTTAAAACTCAACTTTCAAAAAACTAAGATCATGGCATCTGGTCTTATCATTACTTGGCAAATACATGAGGGAAAAGTAGAAGCAGTAACAGATTTTATCTTCTTGGGCTCCAAATCACTGCAGACCATGACTGCTGCCATTAAATTAAAAGATGCTTGCTTCTTGGAAGGAAAACTATGACAGACCTAGACAGTGTATTAAAAAGCAGAGACATCCCTTTGTTGACATAGGTCCATATATGATTTTTTTCTAGTAGTCATGTACGGATGCGAGAGTTGGACCATAGGGAAGGTTGAGTACTAAAGAATTGATGCCTTTGAATTGTGGTGTTGGAAAAGACTCTTGAGAGTCCCTTGGTCAGCAAGGAGATCAAACCAGTCAATCCTAAAAGAAATCAATCCTGAATATTCACTGAAAGGGTTGACGCTGAAGCTGAAACTCCAATACTTTGGCCACCGGATGCAAAGAGCCAACTCACTGAAAAAAATCCTGATGCTGGGAAAGATTGAGGGCAGGCGGAGAAGAGGATGGCTGAGGATAAGATGCCAGATGATCAGATGGCAGAGGATAAATATTACCAACTCAATGGACATTAATCTGAGCAAACTCTGGGAGATAGTGAAGGACAGGGAAGCCAGACATGCTGCCGTCCATGGGATCACAAAGAGTTGGACACAACATAGCAACTGAACAATGTCAACACTCTTCCATATGCATATGTTGAAACCTCAGTCCAGCCTCAGAATGTGACTGTATTTAGTGATAGCACCTTTAAAACCGTGATGGGATAAAAATGAGGTCATTAGAGTGTCCCCTCATCCAATTTGACTAATATCCTTTTAAGGAGGGTAAACTTGAACACACAGGGACTCATCATTGGTGCTCCTGAACAGAAGAAGACACAAGAATGTATGGATACAGATAAAAGACCATATGAGGACACAGCAGGAAGTGGCCATCTGCAAGCCAGGGAGAGAGTCCTCAGAATAAATCAACACTGCTGAAATCTTGATCTTTGACTTGTAGCTTCCGGAACCATGAGAAATAAATTCTGTTGTTTAAGCCACCTAGCATTTGGTACTTTGTCACAAAACCCCTATCATAATAATACAGTACCTATAAATATCTGTTGTATAAATTAAATATTTTGCCAAATTCATAAAATCTAGCATGGCTGTAATTAGTCCCCAGATTCCAAGCTGTTATACTTACCACTAGAACTTTCTGGCTTGGAGGAGCTAATTTTTTATGTTATTGCAGAAGCCAGATTCTTTAAGGGAATTCTAAATTAGGCACCTTCAATTTAAAATTTCTTTTGCCATAGGGATTTTTCAACAGTTTATAAAAGGTTCATATCTTTTGTAGTCTAGATGTTTGAAATTATCTTTTCTTAGTGTTGATAACTTTATCATAGGCTCAACTAAAGACATATGTTCAAGAAAATATAGCATTTATTCTTCAGGAATCCCAAGAACTAAAGAATGTTCCCTCCAACCAAGAAATCAGCAAGCAAAATGTAGATAAAATTAAACTAAATGCTGATCCATGGATCCATGGAAGCTTAGAGATAAATTATATATTTATATATTACTTACATATTTCTATACAGCATGAACAGAATTAAAATGTTGGGTTACTTTCTCAACCACAAAAAAACAGATATTTTAAAAAATATTTGAGGAAATTGTTAGAGTCATGCTAATTTCTCTTACTGAATTTATCCCTCAAAAATAGAATGATTCAGCGGACCAGATCTTAAACCTGACTATACTGCGATCTTGTGTTTTAGTAGTTGATCTCTCCATCTGAGCACAGAATTACCTGGAATCACTGGGAACATAGAGTGTGAATGAATCACTCAGCTAAAGAATGCAGGGAAGCAAATAACTAAATTTATAGGAACTAGGACAGCTGTAGTTGAACAAGCTATACAGGTAGATTTGGGTGGCAGAAACAATCAAAATAAATGAAATAAAATGCACAATAGTATTGCTTGAATTTGTTCCTGAAGTAGCAGGTTTGTTTGTTTTTCTCCATGAAGAATTAAAGCTCAACTCATATAATCTTTAGGAGAAGGCTGCAGGCTGTGGTCAATATTTATTCCCAGGTGTGAATTGCAATCACACTTTTGATTCTGCATTCACTTCACTTCAAGGATTTCCTACAGGGAAAGCATTTAATAATAATTGTGTAGGTCCTTACAACTATAAATACCTTCTTAAATGTGACCACTGGATGATACTTGAGTTAAGTTAGATAACAAGAATCTCTTTCTAAAAATTGTATTCTGTTGCTTTAGGGGATTATAATATGATATATTCAGGAAGTTTATGACCAATAAAATGTGTTATTGATGAAAGTATCTGTGTGTGTGTGTCTATGTGTGTATGTGCCTGTGTGTGTGTGTGTGTGTGTATCTCCTTCTTAGCCTCTGTTAGTAGCTTACCTATTCTGATGAACTGGAGCTGCCTCGTGACTTCTATAAATAGCTTGCCAAAACCTCAGATTCTATTATTAGCAATTAGATAGATAACAACTAATCAGTATTCACTATTCTAATTGCACTGCATCTGGGTTCTTTAAAGCCCCCTGCAATTTTGTCTTTTAAGAGTGTACAAATGGGAAGCACAAAATCTACCACTCTTATTTTGTAAAATTTTGTCAAAATTATGATTTAATAGCAATAGAATTTTCAACAGCTAGGCAATTTTCCCCTGTTTTTATCCCAAAGTCACATCAAGTGAACCTGAGTCCATGATGAATGTCTACATTAAAGCTATCATTGCTAATGGTATTCCATATCATTTGTCTTTGGTTCCGTGGGACCAAATTACAATCACCACATGACTGTAGCTTATCTTGTGATTAATGATGGTTTTACTAAGTCACTGACAGTGAAGCTACTGGGAGGAAAATGGTAATATGGTTTGAAATTTTAAATTGCACATTTAAAAAATCATTACCTGGTTTTCAAAGAGATGGTTAATTTGTACATGATAGGGGGTAAAAAGCTGGTTCTTTTAGCCACTAGAGAAAAGAATTTCTCAAGACAATTATTCCAATTTTTAAAGGTCATAAGTAAAATGCTATATATAACAAGATGAATCCAAATTAGACTCAAACATCTGTCAGAAAGGATGCTGGGTTTTTTTCAGATGAATAAAATTTTAATATACAAAAAATGCAAAGACTCGGATATACTCCAATAGCAAATTAGATTGGGTGATATATTAAAGAGTATATTACATGATATATTATAGATTCAGAAAATTGCTCTGCACCATTTCCTTGAGAGTCATTGATGCACATCTAAGTCGTTAGTGAGGGAATATTATCAGCATTCATTGGACTTTTGATGTTTTCTTCTAAATTACCTCAGCCTCAAAACGAATATGAACTTACATTATTACTACAGGGATTAATTGGCATTAGTTTGCTATAAGCAAAAGATATTTCTAAATTCATTTTGCTTGAGGAAATAGATGGCCAATACCAGAGAAAGTTGTTTTGATTGTAACTTTAGCTCTTTTTCTACATGAAATTTTAAACCTTTCTGCAATAGCAGCCTCAGTTAAAGTTCCATAATAGACAATTTGCAACTCAAATGACCATAAAATAACCTCAAAACTCTGAAGAGAAGTCATAAATGGTTTTGTCCTCCGATGCTTTGGTATAAATAGAACAGAAGAATCAAACTTCATTTCTAGCCCTTCTACAAGTCAATTGACCATATCTTCTCTGATTGAAATGGTCAAAATATGTCCATCTCTCAAAAGCCCATAATCATCCAAGTGAGTGCAACACTAACAATGCCAGCTTAGATTGTTATTTTATTTCTGTGCTTTTCATGCTATGTTAGCTACAGAAAAAATACTCTCTAGTAGTGTGTTGAGTTTTTATATATTCTTGGGCTGAAATATTTTATCTAATGTTTGATATGATAGTGTCTGAAAGAATAAGAGCATCCAGTAATTTGAATTTCCTTGACAATCTTGAAAAGGGTATATGATAGTGGCATGCATTTTTAGTGAGAGTCATCAAAATGTTGGGGGCCTCATTGTTTAATCTGGGCAAGTGATCAATTCTACTTGTGCTCACTCTGCTGTTTAGAAGACTAATTGTTGTAGCAATTTTAGCTGATTTTAATGGTCTAAGAGCACTTAATGAGGATCATTAAACATTTATTAGAAGCATATTTGCTACTATGAACCTCTAAAACAACAGCAATACTGCATTTTAACCATTTATTTCTTAGTGATGATACTGGTGGTGCTTATAAAGTGATAATATAACTTTCTTAATATAATCATCTAATGTGCTATTTCAAATAAACAAGAAAATGGAATTAATGATGTAGTCTGCATGAGTGATAACAATTAACATTCATGCTAGTTTTTGTTGTTGTTGTTCAAAAATTAAGTTAAAGAGACATTTTAGGCTATTACCCAAAATAGTAAAATCAATTTTTAAAAAAAGCAAAAAAAATTATTAAAGAACAGTCACTGGAATGGTTGCATAATGAATTCTGTGGATTTACACTTCCAACATTTACACTTTCAACAGAGTAAGTGAAAATCAAACAAAACTTGACCATTAAAATTATCTAGAAATGGTATTAAAGACTATAGCCAGTAAAGAAATATTTATTTTAAAAAGTCTACTAAAGTTTCATAATAGCAGTGAGAGGCTTTAGTCTTTGAACAAAAACTGCTCCCTTGCTCACCCCCCTTCTTAGTGCAACCAAATGGAAACTCCGAGTGAGATGAGTAGCAGTCAAAAACTCAAGACTGCCTCTATCCCCACTTCCCAGCTGGAAGTCTACTTTTCTTAGAAGATCAGGATGTCACTGTTTCTCAACTGCCCTACAAATAAGAGTCTAAGAGATGCGAGGGGACATTTTTTGCATAGCCTCCATGGCAGTAGAAGAAAAAGAAAATCATAGAAGGAGATAGTTCTTGGTTTCTTCCAAAAATGACAAACTACTTTTGCAGTAGGGTGTATAGAAATGGGAGGTCTAAATATACTCTCAGAAACAATAGAGGATGTGATGAAAGGAAATTGGAAAGACAGCCGTAAATTTATTAAAGATATATGCTAAATTTGACTGGCTCATTTGCCAAAGAGAACCTGAGAAAGACAATCAGCTTGGAGGAGACCTCCTGGAGTAGAACAAATCACAAATACTGATCTGTGCAACCGCTCTTCCAAAGGAACCTACATTTGAATTAGTCTATGAAGCAATCTATGACTCAGAACATTTTTGAAAATGAAAAAGCCAACAACTAATAATTACTGGATCTCAGTAGTGGGTGATCACATTTAATGGATCTTAACACTGTTCATAGAAAGAAATAGTCAAAGAAAGCCCTGCAAGAACGATTGTTTTTCCAAAATTGACTCAGGGTGTCCCTTTAGATGCAACGTCAAAAACTCAATAATGAGAGAACAAAATAGACTTAACTAAAATAATTCAGCCAGTCCCAGAGTTGCTACAAAGTTGTTACAATATATTATCTAAAATGTCCAGTTTTCATCAAAATTTCTAGGACATCCAAAGAAAGAAAAAACTGTGACTTATACACCAGAAAAAAAGGGACATGCAACAGAAACTGCCTTGAGAGTATCCTAATGTAGCATTTAAGAAAAAAGACTTCAAAGTAAACATCTTAAGCATATTCAGAGAAATAAAGTAAAGCATGATTAAAGAAGGAAAGTATGCTGACAATAACTAGATAGAAACTATGGGTTACAAAAGAACCAAATTTAAATTCTACAGCTGAAAAGTAAAACTGAAATGAAAAATTGACCAGAAGAGCTCAACTGCAGATTTATGTGCTTGAATTCATGAACTTGAAAATAGATCAATAGAAACAATGCGAGCTGAAGAGAGAAAAAGAAAACTTCAGAAAAATGTGAACAACACTAAGCACATCACACACATAATGGAAATATCAAAAATAGAGATGAGAGAAAGAAAGAGAAATGTATTAAATGAAATGTTGGCTGAAAATGTTCAGATTTTGTTGTAGAACAATGATCTACACATCCAGGAAATTTAATAAACTCCAAGAAATGTAAGGGCAAAGAGATTCACGAACATATATGCCATAATTAAAATACCAAAAGTCAGAGACAAGGAGAAATTCTTGAAGTCAGTAAAAGAAAAATGACTCATCATTTACAAGGGAAGCCCACTAAAATTAACAGACCTCTTATCAGAAAATTCTGAAAGAGATGGGAATACCAGACCACCTGACCTGCCTCTTGAGAAACCTGTATGCAGGTCAGGAAGCAACAGTTAGAACCAGACATGGAACGACAGACTGGATCCAAATAGGAAAAGGAGTAGGTCAAGGTCGTATATTGTCACCCTGCTTATTTAACTTATATGCAGAGTACATCATGAGAAATGCTGGGCTGGAGGAAACACAAGCTGGAATCAAGATTGCCAGGAGAAATATTAATAACCTCAGATATGCAGAAGATACCACCCTTATGGCAGAAAGTGAAGAATAACTAAAGAGCCTCTTGATGAAAGTGAAAGAGGAGAGTGAAAAAGTTGGCTTAACACTCAACATTCAGAAATTTAAGATCATGACATCCGGTCCCATCATTTGTGGCAAATAGATGGGGAAACAGTGGAAACAGTGGCTGACTTTACTTTTTTGGGCTCCAAAATCACTGCAAATGGTGATTGCAGCCATGAAATTTAAAGATTCTTACTGCTTGGAAGGAAAGTTATGATCAACCTAGACAGCATATTAAAAGCAGAAGCATTACCTTGTCAACAAAGATCCATCTAGACAAGGCTATGGTTTTTCCAGTAGCCATGTATGGATGTGAGAGTTGAACTATAAAGAAAGCTGAGCACAGAAGAACTGATGCTTTTGAACTGTGGTGTTGGAGAAGACTCTTGAGAGTCCTTGGACTGCAAGGAGATCCAACCAGTCCATCCTAAAGGAGATCATCCTGGGTGTTCATTGAAAGGACTGAAGTTGAAGCTGAAGCTCCAATACTTTGGCCACCTGATGCAAAGAGCTGACTCATTAGAAAAGACCCTGATGCTAGGATATATTGAGGGCAGGAGGAGTAGGGAACGACAGAGGATGAGATGGTTGGATTGCACCACCGACTCAGTGGGCATGAGTTTGGGTAAACTCCAGAAGTTGGTGATGGACAGGGAGGCCTGGCGTGCTGCAGTTCATGGCGTCACAAGGAGTCAGACACGACTGAGTGACTGAACTGAACTGAACTATCAGAAACAGTGAACACTAGACCACATTGGGTTAAAACATATTCAAAGTGTTCAAAGGATAACTGCACAACAAAAACAAGATTTTTTATAAAACCAGAATTGATTGATTGGTTTTTTATTTTGGATAAAGCTCACACACCTTTAAAGAAATACTAAAGGAAATTCTTCATTTGAAAGCTTACAGGTGTAAAGATAGTGCCAGTAATAGTAATTAAGTAATAATAAAAGACAGCAGAAATGTACATTATCTCACTGTCTAATTGATTCAAAAAGCAAGTGAATAAAACAATGCATACACAATGTTTTGTTGAGCTTGTATCATGTAGAAGTGGAATATATTTGCCAGTGTGCTATGCTTGGTCACTCAGTCCTGTCCAACTCTTCATAACACCATGGACTGCAGCCAGCCAGGTTCCTATGTCCATGGGGATTCTCCAGGCAAGAATACTGGAATGAGTTGCCATGCCTTCCTCCAGGGGATCTTCCCAACCAGGGATTGAACCCAGGTCTCTACATTGCAAGCAGATTCTTTACCCACTGATTCACCAGGAAAGTTCAATACAGAGTAGGTAGCCTATCCTTTCTCCAGGGTATCTTCCCAATCCAAGAATCAAATCGGGGTCTCCTGCATTACTGGCAGATTCTTTACCAGTTGAGCCAACATGGAAGCTCCTATATTTGCCAATAACTGCACAAAAATGGTGGTTGAGCGCAAGTATTGAGCTAAGAAAATGACCATGTATAATAGTAACTTGAATCCACAGAACAAATGAAGGGAAACAGAAATGATAAATCAGAAGGTTAACATAACAAAAGCTACATATAAAAAAATTCACAATGGTCTGTTTTGAAACTTTGCAGGTTAAACATAATCATTGAATATGTAATAAAACTGCTTAACTTTTGGTTTCATTTATAATATAGATATTGGTTTGGTAACAATGTGGCTTAAATTAGTCCAAATTAGTTAAAGTTAAAATCATTATTTATTCTCTTAAATATCAAATATTTTGCTAAAATATTATTTTGTAGATTAACAGATATAAACTTTCTTATTTTGGTTTTATTGTTATATTAGGATAACCACCATAAAGTTAAAAAAAAACAAACAACAAACTTTAAATTGCATTTGTGGAGATCCACAGACTGAAACAAGCCCCTACAACAAATGACTTTTTACTTACAAAATGTATAACATATAGACTAAATGTGATTATTTCACCTGTGCAAGCCCTTTGAATCTTAAATAATTGATTCTTATGTGAAGCCTATGCAGTACCTTTCAGATATATGCCATAATAGGCATTCATTGATTTTAACATTAATAATGGCAAGAATTCATCTTGCACATGTGCAAAGTTCACATTGTAATTGAGACAAGAATGAGAAAGTTTAGATGTTATCATGGAGTCATCTAGATCACTTTTCTGCTCCTAAGAAGCATTATTAAACTATCTCACATATTATGAAAAAGTGTAATGTTTTAAGCCACAACCAGATTAAGAAAAGTCCCTGAGACACTCTTCCAAGTATGTGACCATTATTAACATTTGAAATAATTTTAATATGACCTAAATAGATCTATCATTAATGTATTTTTAGTTCATGTAAAAACTGTTCCTTGATATTGTAATGTATCCATTCATCACTTTTAAAAGCAAATTTTCAAAGAAAAGTTAAAATAAAAACACTTTAAAGAATGGGAGGTTGGGATCTCAAGGTGTTGCTTTAATTGTAGATATTATAATTACTGAGATATTTCTGTAGTCTGTCTCTCTGAAGTTCAAAGAAGGAAAAAAAAAAAATGAAGGTAGAATAGAATCTCAAAAAAGACTACACAGCTTTCAACATATCTTCCTCAGTCAACCAAATTGTTATTAAAAGTTGAACTAGATCTTGACCTGGAGTATCTTATGAATTTTGTAGTGCTTGACATATATTTGATGAAAGGAAGGTATCTTACTCCTGATAATTCAGCAGGTAAAGAATCTGCCTGCAATGCAGGAGACACAAGAGACAGGTTTTATCCCTGCATTAGGAAGAGCCCCTGGAGAAGGAAATGGCAATCCACTCCCGTATTCTTGCCTGGAAAACCCCACGGACAGAGGAGACTGGCAGGCTACAGTCTAAAGGGTCTCAAAGAGTCAGATACAACTGAGCAACTAAGCAATTCACGTTTTCAAAGCAATGAAGTAAAGCAGAAAATGAAACGTAACCATGATTGTGTTAGAATTCATGCCTACCAACATTTCCATAGAGAGGATGTGCTGTGCCAAATATACATCGAAATGCCAGATTTTAACTCTAGTTCAATCAGAACATTTCATTGTACCAAACTTTTTTTCTTCCTTCACCTAAAAGCCATTTTTGAGAGATGTGACTCATGGGAGTATAAGGAAGCTTATATTACAAGAGGGAATCAATGAGGTCACCCATAAAGGAGAAATAGCTCAGATCTCTTCTCTCTGTTTTCTCTTTCAACTGGCTCCTTTCTGTTTTTCCTGTCATTTTGACTTGGATATATCTTTCTATCACTGACAGGCTTTTCCTAAATGCTTAACTGAATAAACTGTATAAGGGAATTGATATAATATGAAATCAAAAGGACACTCCAGACAGCTGCTTCTGTCTGCCAGGCATGGTTTATAAACCTTTCTAATGGGATGCTACATGTCAACTGCCAGTATCTTGAAAGAGATCTTTTCCTGAAACAGGGTTGCCTACCACACTGTAACTATCTTTATTGTGTTATTTGTGTTTACTTGTTTAAAGATATCAAGCCATCATCACACTCACACCACAGATATTGGATATTCACACATCTGCTCAAAAGCTCTATTTCTTTTTTTAAATCTAAAGTGAGTGATTAAAACAAAAACAATGCCCAGTTATAGGTGTAAAGAACAATATTGCATAGGAACTTGGAATGTTAGGCCCATGAATCAAGGCAAATTGGAAGTGGTCAAACAGGTGATAGCAAGAATGAACGTCAACATTTCAGGAATCAGTGAACTAAAATATTTTTGCTGACTGTATAGAGCTTCTCAATCTTTGGCTGCAAAGAATATGGTCAATCTGATTTCAGTGATGACCATCTGTTGATGACCATTTGTAGAGTCTTCTCTTGTGTTGTCAGCACAAGGTGTTTGCTATGACCAGGGCCTTCTCTTGACAAAATTCTGTTAGCCTTTGATCTGCTTCAATTTCTACTCCAAGGGCAAATTTGCCTGTTAATCAAGGTATCTCTTAGCTTCCTACTTTTGAATTCCAGTTCCCTATAATAAAAAGGACATCTTTTTTGAATGTTAGTACTAGAAGGTCATTGGAAGGACAGATGCTGAAGCTGAAACTCCAATACTTTGGCCACCTGATGGGAAGAGTTGACTCATTTGAAAAGACCCTGATGCTGGGAAAGATTGAAGGCAGGAGGAGAAGGGGACAAAAGAGGAGAAGATGATTTGATGGCATCACCAACTTGATGGACATGAATTTGAGTAAGCTTCAGGAGTTGGTGGTGGACAGGGAAGCCTGGTTGCTGCAGTCCATGGGGTTGCAAAGAGTTGGACATGACTGAGCAACTGAACTGAACTGAACTAAAATGGACTGGAATGGGTGAATTTAATTCGATAACCATTATATATACTACTGTAGGCGAGAATCCCTGAGAAGAAATGGAATAGCCCTCATAGTCAACAAAAGAGCCAAATGCAGTACTTGGGTGCAATCTCAAAACTGACAGAATAATCAGTTTGTTTCCAAGGCAAGCCATTCAATATCACAGTAATCCAATTCTATGCCCCAAGCAGTAATGCCAGAGAAGTTGATGTTGAATGGTTCTATGATGACCTACAAGACCTTCTAGACCTAACACCAAAAAAAGACACCCTTTCCTTCATAAGGGGATTAGAATGCAAAAGTA
Organism: Odocoileus virginianus; assembly: GCF_023699985.2. Lineage (NCBI taxonomy): Eukaryota > Metazoa > Chordata > Mammalia > Artiodactyla > Cervidae > Odocoileus > Odocoileus virginianus. The sequence continues at coordinate 24,112,265 of NC_069707.1, forward strand.
GGAAGTCAAGAAATGCCTGAAGTAACAGGTAAGTTTGGCTTTGGAGTACAAAATGAATCAGGGCAAAAGCTAACAGAGTTTTGCCAAAAGAATGCACTGGTCATAGCAAACACCCTCTTCCAATAACACAAGAGATTTCTATCATGGACATTACCAGATGGTCAATGCTCACCATCATTATATTCTTTTCAGGTGAAGATGGATAAGTTCTATATAGTTAGCAAAATAAGATCAGGAGCTGACTGTAGCTCCAATAATGAATTCCTTATTGCCAACTTTAGACTTAAATGAAAAAAGTAGGGAAAACCACTAGACCATTCAGGTATGACCTAAATCAAATGCCTTAAAGTTCTACAGTGGAAGTGATAAATAGATTCAAGAGATTAGGCCTGATAGACAGTGCCTGAAGAACTATGGATGGTGGTTCATGACATTGTACAAGAGGGAGTCATTGAAACCATCCCCAAGAAGAAATACAAAAGGCAAGATGGTTGATGGAGGAGGCCTTACAAATAGCTGAGAAAAGAAGAGAAGTGAAAGGCAAAGGAAAAAAGGAAAGGTATATCCATCTGAATGCAAAGCTCCAAAGAATAGCAAGTAGAGATTAGAAAGCCTTCCTCAGTGGTCAGTGCAAAGAAATAGAGGAAAACAATAGAATGAGAAAGATGAGAGATCTCTTCAATAAAATCAGAGATACTAAGGGATCATTTCATGCAAAGATGGGCACAAAAAGGCAGAAATGGTATGGACCTAACAGAAGCAGAAAATATTTTAAAAAAAAAAGGTGGCAAGAATACACAGAAGAATTATACAAAAAAAGATCTTCATGACCCAGATAGCCAAAATGATGTGATCACTCACCTAGAGCCAGACATCCTGGAATGCAGAGACAAGTGGGTCTTGGGATATCACTATGAACAAAGCTAGTAGAGGTGATGGAGTTCCAGCTGAGCTACTTCAAATTCTAAAAGATGATGCTGTTGAAATACTGCACTCAATATGCCAGCAAATTTGAAAAACTCAGCCAGTGACCATGGGACAAAAAAAAAATCAATTTTCCTTCCAATTGCAAAGAAAGGCAATGCCAAAAAATGTTCAAAATACCTCACAGCTGCGCTTTTCTCACATGCTAGCTAAGTAATGTTCAAAGTTCTCCAAGATAGGCTTCAACAACATGTGAACCAAGAACTCCCAGATGTATAAGCTGCATTTAGAAAAGACAGAGAAACCCAGATCAAATTGCCAAAATCATTGGATCTTAGAAAAAGCAAGAGAATTCCTTAAATACATCTACTTCTGCTTCATTGACTACGCTAAAGCCTTTGACTGTGTGGATCACAACAAACTGTGGAAAATTCTTCAAGAGATGGGAATACCAGACCACTTTACCTGCTTCCTGAGAAACCTGTATGCAGGTCAAGAAGCAACAGTTAGAACCAGACATGGAACAGACTGGTTTCAAATTGGAAAATGGGTACGTGAAGACTGCATATTGTCACCCTGCATATTTAACATTATATGCAGAGTACATCATGTGAAATGCTGGACTGGATGAAGCTCAAGCTGGAATCAAAATTGCCAGGAGAATATCAACAACCTCAGCATATGCAGATGATACCATCCTTATAGCAGAAAGCGAAGAGGAGCTAAAGAGCCTCTAGATGAAAGTGAAAGAGGAGAGTAAAAAGAGGCTTAAAACCTAGCATTCAAAAAATTAAGATCATGACATCTGGTCCCATCGCTTCATGGCAAATAGATGGAGAAACAGTGGAAACAGTGAGAGACTATTTACTTGGACTCCAAAATCACTGCAAATGGTGACTGCAGCCATGACATTAAAAGATGCTTGCTCCTTGGAAGACCCATTTTTTGTTTGGGTCATTTATTTTTTTGGGATTGAGCTGCAGGAGTTGCTTGTATATTTTTGAGATTAATCTTTTGTCTGTTGCTTCGTTTGCTATTATTTTCTCCCAATCTGAGGGCTGTCTTTTCACCTTGCCTACAGTTTCCTTTGCTGTGCAAAAGCTTTTAAGTTTAATTAGGTTCCATTTGTTTATTTTTGCTTTTATTTCCAATATTCTGGGAGGTGGGTCATAGAGGATCCTGCTATGATTTATGTCGGAGAGTGTTTTGCCTATGTTCTCCTCTAGGAGTTTTATAGTTTCTGGTCTTACATTTAGATTCCATGCCAGTCAGGATGGCTGCTATCCAAAAGTCTACAAGCAATAAATGTAGAAAACTAGTACAGCCTTTATGGAGAACAGTGTGGAGATTTCTTAAAAAGCTGGAAATAGAACTGCCATATGACCCAGCAATCCCACTCCTGGGCATACACTCCAAGAAAACCAGATCTGAAAGAGAGACGTGCACCCCAATGTTCATCACAGCACTGTTTATAATAGCCAGGACATGGAAGCAATCTAGATGCCCATCGGCAGATCAAAGGATAAGAAAGCTATGGTACATATACACAATGGAATATTACTCAGCCATTAAAAAGAATACATTTGAATCAGTTCTAATGAGATGGATGAAACTGGAGCCCATTTTACAGAGTGAAGTAAGCCAGAAAGATAAAGACCAATACAGTATACTAACACATATATATGGAATTTAGAAAGACGGTAATGATAACCCTATATGCAAAACAGAAAAAGAGACACAGATGTACAGAACAGACTTTTGGACTCTGGGAGAAGGCAAGGGTGGGATGTTTTGAGAGAACAGCATCAAAGCATGTATATTATCAAGGGTGAAACAGATCACCAGCCCAGGTTGGATGCATGAGACAAGTGGTTGGGGCTGGTACACTGGGAATACCCAGAGGGATTGAGTGGAGAGGGAGGTGGGAGGGGGGATCGGGATGAGGAACACATGTAAATCCATGGCTGATTCATGTCAATGTATGACAAAAACCACTACAATATTGTAAAGTAATTAGCCTCCAACTAATAAAAATAAATGAAAAAAAAACAAAAAGATGCTTGCTCCTTGTAAGAAAAGCTATGGGAAACCTAGATAGCATGTTAAAAAGAAGAGACATTATTTTGCTGTCAAAGATCCATATACTCAAAGCTATGGTTTTTCCAGTGGTCATGTATGGATGTACATGTGGACCATAAAGAACACTGAGGGCCAAGAAGTTGATGCTTTCGAACTGTGGTGTTGAAGAAGACTCTTGAGTGTTCCTTGGACTGCAAGGAGATCAAACCAGTCAATCTTAAAGGAAACTAATCTTGAATAGTAATTGGAAGGACTATGCTGAAGCTCCAATACTTTGCATTGATCTATTTATCTATCCTCGTGTGAATGCAATAATATTGTTTACTGAAACTTTATAGTAAACTTGAAATCATGTGTTGAAAGTTCTCTAACTTTGTACATCTCTTTCAAAATTGTATCAATGTCTTTTTCTGCTAATCCTATTTTCTCTCACATTCTAAGATTTATTTTCTCCCATTTACTGGCCAGATTTTCCTGCTTCATTTACACATCTAGTTACTTTTTTGGTTGCATACTGAACCTACTGATTCTAACATTGTTTAGTATCTAGTTTCTATTCTCAATCAATGTTGCTATTTCAGTAGAGAGTTAAGTTAGAATCAGGTTGGTCCTTTTGAAGTTTGTTTTTAAGTTTTGTTATGATGAGTCCAGAGTTGTCATGACTATGGGACTAGTTTAACCCCATAAAGCTTTTCCTTGTGCATCCTTTACTGGAAGTTCTGAATGTTTACCAAGCTCTCCCCATTCTGGCTGGTGGAATATCAACTATCAGCCAAGGTGGACAGAGGTTGGTGAGCAGGCTGAGCTTCCAGTAAAGGACCAACAAAGAAATATTTTAGAGGTTAAACTAATCCCATATTCATGACAACTGGGGTAAAGAATCTGCCTAGAGTGCAGGAGATGCTGGTTCTATCCGTGGCTCAGGAAGATCTCCTGGAGGATGAAATGGCAACCCACTCCAGTATTCTAGCCTGAAAAATTCCATGGACAGAGGAGTCTGGCAGGCTGTAGTCCATAGGCTCACAAAGAGTTAAGCACAACTGACTGACTGAGCATGCATGCATCTCAGATATCTCGAAGCAGTGTGTTGCTTCTGAGAATCGCTCAGCTTATGCATTTTCTAGTAGTTTCTTGCACAGCCTGGTGTATCCTTTGGTATTTGGCAAAAGCAGCCAAATGGAGCTCGGGTGTTCGGCAAAAGTTAAAAATAGCCCCGTGCAGGTTTCCACAGCGTTTTCTCTGTATAGATTCTGGTGTGTGTACGTGTGTGTGTATTTTATTTCTAATTGGAGGATCATCACTTTACAGTATTGTGTTGGCTTCTGCCATACAACTAGAATCAGTCATAAGTACATGCATGCATGCGTGCAAAGTCACTTCAGTCATGCACAACTCTTTGTGACGCTATGGACTGTAGCCCACCAGGTTCCTCTAGCCATGGGGTTCTCCAGGCAAGAATACTGGAGTGAGTTGCCATACCCTCCTCCAGGGGATCTTCCTGACCCAGGGATCAAACCTGTGTCTTCTGCAATAGAGCCTGAGTGGAATCTTTACTTCTGAGCCACTGGGGAAGCCTAACTATATGTATTTCTATGTGCATATCCCCTCCCTCTTAAATCTCCCTCCTTCCCCACCCCTATCCCACTTCTCCAGGTTGTCACAGAGCTCCAGGCGGTATATTTCTTATTCTCTTAGACACTAACCCACAAATTCCATCTGCCACACATTTTTTAATTGAAGGGTAATTGCCTTATAATGCCATATTGGTTTCTGCTGTACAACACTTCATCAGCTATAAGCATACATGTATCTCCTCCCTCTTGAATTCCCTCCCACCCACACCAGATGACCTCTCTAGGTCATTACAGAGTGTGGAACTGAGCTCCCTGTGCTATGCAGGAGCTAGCTGTTTATTTTACACATGGTAATGTATATATATATATGTCAAAGCTACTCTCTCATTTCATCCCACCCTCTCCTTCCCCCACTGCATCCACAAATCTGTTCTCTTTATCTGTGTCTCTATTCCGGCCTCACAAATAGGTTCATCAATACCATTTCTTTTAGATTACATATATATATGCATTAATATATACTGTTTAACATTTTTAAGCTCTGATCTTTGCCTCCTCCATTCAATGTGATGACCATGCTTTGTTTGAGTTTGCCCCTCAGGTCTTAAGGTCCAGGAGTTTCCTCCCAGCAGAATGTCAGGCTTTTTTCTTCTCAAGAATTAAAATTCTTCCCTCTCTGTGATTCTGTGTGGAAAGGTTGCTTCTTTGTTGTTTTGTTTCTTTTCTACTTGTCTGCAGTAGGAGGACAAATAAAGCACTAGTTGCCTCATCATGGTCAGTGGAGCAACCTCTCCAATTTATGTTCAAGACTTGCAGAACACTGCCAAAGTCTAAAAACAGAGTGCACAAATAAAGCAGAGCTCAGTTTTATTTAAGAATAGGAATGCAATGATCTTAAACAAATTAGTGTCAGATTGATCCCAGCATTAAAAACTACTGCCCTAGCCCTAATATCATTGTTTCAGAGATTCTATAATGATTGAATGTTATAAAATCTTAGCATCACATATGTAGGTTAAAGAAGAAAAACCCTTTCAGCTATCATAGTAAGTCTCAACAAATCTTCAGTATGGAGTTATTAAAAATTAAAGCTCTTAACATAATAAAACATATCCATTTCAAGTCTGAAGTTAGTACCATAAAATAGAATTAAGTGTGAAATGTTTTTCAATAAATATACAAGGAGTAGAAAAGTACTGATGTCATCACTATTATTCAATGTATGTATGTATGTGAAAGTTGCTCAGCCATGTTCAAGTCTTTGCAATCCCATGGACTTTAGCCCACCAAGCAACCCTGTCCATGGGATTTTCCAGGCAAGAATACTGGAGTGGGTTGCCATTTCCTTCTCCAGGGGATCTTCCCGAACCAGGGTTCTAACCCAGGTTACCCACATTGCAGGCAGACTCTTTACCATCTGAGCCACCAGGGGTACCTTGCACTATTTTGAGCACTTTGGTATATATAGTGGCAGAAATAAGCCAAGGAAACTCTTACAAAATACTACAAGTATTTGTTGTTGTTGTTGTTAAATCATTCATATGGCATTGATGATTGTCAATGAAAGCTAGTAATGTCATATTTAAAATTCAAGGTAGGTCTAGGGACTAATAAATTTGGATTTTCCACTAAATGGCATGTCATCAATAATTGATACCATAAACATAATGTCCTATGTATTTGCCAGCTTACTTATCTGTTCTTTCCTTTCACCTCTTAATTATTTGCCATCTCCCATTCAAGATCAAGAGAAAAAGAATTTTTTTATTGTCAGAACTATAGGCAGGATACTAATAAAATCTCTGAAAGCCTAGAGGGAGGTTGCACTTAATTATGGAATTGCATGTCAATCTTGAAGAAATAACTATATCGTTTCCCATGTCCACAAAGAGTATGACATGACTGAAGCAACCTCACATGCACATATACATGTACTTATGAACCTATGAGTGCTTGCCTACCTGTGTACATGCCCAGTTGTGTCTGACTCTTTGTAACCCCGTGGACTGTAGCCTGAGAGTCTTCTCTGTCCATCAGATTTTCCTGGCTAGAATACTGGCTTGGGTTGCCATTTCTTCCTCCGGGGGATCTTCCCAATCCAGGGATCAAACTTGGGTCTTTTGAGTCCCCTGCATTGGCAGGCAGATTCTTTACCACTAGTGCCATCTGGTTATGAGTAGAGTTGGTAAATTTTTCCCCGCATTAGAATGTTGGGAAAGGAACGCCCCAAGATTAACATGCAATACAAGACTTCAGACAATTCAGTAAGGCAAGAAAAAGAAACAAGTTTTGTGGTTATAAATAATAACCATTGTCTTTAGGTTCTTCATCAGAGAAAATTGCAAAAGATGGAAAAATGTAAGGAAAAGGGAAGGAAAGAAAGAGAGAAATAAGACGTGTGAGTTATGAGTCTGTGAGGTGATCTATTTAAACAAAATCAGTAAACATATCTTAAGTAATATGGTGAGCATGACAAAAGTATAAATCTATCAGGAAACAGGCATTGCATATATGATGGAAAAGGTAATATTTTATTAAGAAAGATGAAAGTATAAATAGCATGAAGTATATAGTAGTTATAAAAGTTGTCTTGTTTAAGACAAGGGTGCCCACTCTCACCACTACTATTCAACATAGTTTTGGAAGTGTTGGCCACAACAATCCGGGAAGAAAAAGAAGTAAAAGGAATCCAGATAGGAAAAGAAGAAGTGAAACTCTCGCTGTTTGCAGATGACATGATCCTCTACATAGAAAACCCTAAAGACTCTACCCGAAAATTACTAGAGCTAATCAACGAATATAGTAAAGTTGCAGGATATAAAATTAACACACAGAAATCTCTTGCACTCCTATACACTAACAATGAGAAAACAGAAAGAGAAATTAAGGAAACAATACCATTCACCATTGCAACAAAAAGAATAAAATACTTAGGAGTATATCTACTTAAAGAAACGAAAGACCTATACATAGAAAACTATAAAACACTGATGAAAGAAATCAAAGAGGACACAAACAGATGGAGAAACATACCATGTTCATGGATTGGAAGAATCAATATTGTCAAAATGGCTATACTACCCAAAGCAATCTATAGATTCAATGCAATTCCTATTAAGCTACCAAAGGTATTTTTCACAGAACTAGAACAAATAATTTCACAATTTGTACGGAAATACAAAAAACCTCGAATAGCCAAAGTAATCTTGAGAAAGAAGGATGTAACTGGAGGAATCAACCTGCCTGACTTCAGACTATACTACAAAGCCACAGTCATCAAGACAGTATGGTACTGGCACAAAGACAGAAATATAGATCAATGGAACAGAATAGAAAGCCCAGAGATAAATTCACGTACCTATGGTCACCTTATCTTCGACAAAGGAGGCAAGGATATGCAATGGAAAAAAGACAACCTCTTTAACAAGTGATGCTGGGAAAACTGGTCAACCACTTTTAAAAGAATGAAACTAGAACACTTTCTAACACCATACACAAAAATAAACTCAAAATGGATTAAAGATCTGAATGTAAGACCAGAAATTATAAAACTCCTAGAGGAGAACATAGGCAAAACACTCCGATATAAATCACAGCAGGATCCTTTATGACCCACATCCCAGAATATTAGAAACAAAAGCAAAAATAAACAAATGGGCCCTAATGAAACTTGAAAGCTTTTGCACAACAAAGGAAGCTATAAGCAAGGTGAAAAGACAGCCCTCAGATTGGGAGAAAATAATAGCAAACGAAGCAACAGACAAAGGATTAATCTCAAAAATATACAAGCAACTCCTCCAGCTCAATTCCAGAAAAATAAACGACCCAATCAAAAAATGGGCCAAAGAACTCAACAGACATTTCTCCAAGGAAGACATACAGATGGCTAACAAACACATGAAAAGATGCTCAACATCACTCATTATCAGAGAAATGCAAATCAAAACCACAATGAGGTACCATTATACTCCAGTCAGGATGGCTGCTATCCAAAAGTCTACAAGCAATAAATGCTGGAGAGGGTGTGGAGAAAAGGGAACCCTCTTACACTGTTGGTGGGAATGAAAACTAGTACAGCCACTATGGAGAACAGTGTGGAGATTTCTTTAAAAACTGGAAATAGAACTGCCATATGACCTAGCAATCCCACTCCTGGGCATACACACCAAGAAAACCAGATCTGAAAGAGACACGTGCACCCCAATGTTCATCACAGCACTGTTTATAATAGCCAGGACATGGAAGCAACCTAGATGTCTATCAGGGATGAATAGATAAGGAAGCTATGGTACGTATACACTATGGAATATTACTCAGCCATTAAAAAGAATTCATTTGAATCAGTTCTAATGAGATGGATGAAACTGGAGCCCATTATACAGAGTGAAGTAAGCCAGAAAGATAAAGACCAATACAGTATACTAACGCATATATATGGAATTTAGAAAGACAGTAACGATAACCCTATATGCAAAACAGAAAAAGAGACTCAGATGTATAGAACAGACTTGTGGACTCTGTGGGAGAAGGCGAGGGTGGGATGTTTCAAGAGAACAGCATCGAAACATGTATATTATCTAGGGTGAAACAGATCACCAGCCCAGGTTGGATGCATGAGACAAGTGCTCGGACCTGGTGCACTGGGAAGACCCAGAGGGATCGGGCGGTTAGGGAGGTGGGAGGGGGGATCGGGATGGGGAATACATGTAAAACCATGGCTGATTCTTGTCAATGTATGACAAAAACCACTACAATATTGTAAAGTAATTAGCCTCCAACTAATAAAAAAAAAATTTTTTTTAATTGAAAAAAAAATGTCTTGTTTAAAGCTGTCAAATCTTTCAAAATTAATATATATTATAAAGTTTTAATGAAAATGCTAGGGGAAATTTTTTGTAATTTAATAAATAGATTTAAAACAACCTGGCATGATGACAAAGAATAGAATATGGACAAAAATATTTTGAAACAAATTATTAATTAAATACAACTTTCCTTAGTAGATAACACAATATATTAAAAAAAAAAAACAGCAAATAAAAATCAGTGGTACTAGAAGAGACAAGGCTTTAAACAGAACAGAGAAAAGATGATGTACCCAGCGTAATATGTTAGAACAGTTGGGGAATTATCTTAAAATAAGGTCATTGCTACATGCTATATATCAAAATAAATTTTGGATAAGTAATGTAATGTAGAAAGCTAAGTCATAAAGTTATTAGAATGAAATTATGGAGTATGTTTGTATAATTTTGCTATCATAACCATAAAGGTACACCTTTAGAAAATACAGCACTAGGTTTGACAATGTGAAAAATCTAAAATGGTTATATGCCAGGAAGCACTATTAATTATTTTAAAATGCAAATGAAAAAATAGATAGTACATTTGTAACATTTGCTGCAACTTAACTTTCATGCATAAGCAGTATTGCCAATCAATATGAATTCAAATATTCAAATGAAAAATGGTCAAGAGACACAGCAAATCATAAGTTAAAATGTATTTGGGTAATAATCATAACAAAATTTTTCAGTGTCATCAATCATCAAAATATTCAGAAAGCATAATGATTCAGGGCCTGAGATTTCAAGATGAGCAGTCATAAGTTTGAGTTCCAAGTTTGACATTTACTAGATATGTCACCCAATTGAATTAATAATTTATCTCTTTGAACCTCAGTTTCCTCAAATGTTTTATAAAGCTTAAATGATGTAACTCATGTGAGAGTCAATAAACTACTTTATACATTGTGTATTTTTTACTTTGTATTTATCTTGTATTAATATATTCAATTACATATTAATTATTTTTTAAAACAATGAGGTATCTCCATTCAACAAACTGGTATGTATTTTATTGTAATAATACATTGTGTTATTATATAAATTTCCAGGTGGTGTAGGCATGGGAATTCAGTATTCTCATACAGTGAGAAGGATTTTCATTTCTAGACATTTATCTTAAGAAATCATAAATTATGCCCACAAAAGTTTTAGCTATGAGAAAATAAAAAGCATTATCGTTTTCTTACAGTTGTTGATATTGTTCAGTTACTCAATTGTGTCTGACTTCTTGCGACCCCAGAGACTGCAGCATGCCAGGCTTCCCTCTCCTTCACCATCTCCTGGAGCTTGCTCAAACTCATTTCCATTGAGCAAGTGATGCCATCCAACTATCTTGACCTCTGTGGTCCCCTTCTGCTTCTGCCTTCAATCTTTCCCAGTCTCAGGGTCTTTTCTAATGAGTCAACTCTTCTCATCAGGTGGCTAAAATATTTGAGCTTAAGCTTCTGCATCAGTCTTTCCAATGAATATTCACAGTTCGTTTCCTTTAGGGTTGACTGGTTGGATCTCCTTGAAGTTCAAGGGACTCTCAAGAGCCTCTTCTAACACCACAGCTCAAAATCATCAATCCTTCATTGCTCAACCTTCTTTATGGTCCAACTCTCACATCCATACATGACTACTGGAAAAACCATAACTTTGAGGATATGCACTTTTGTTGGTAACATAATGTGTCTGCTTCTTCTTAATATGCTATCTAGGTTTGTCATAACTTTTCTCCCAAGGAGCAAGTGTCTTTTAATCTTATGACTGCAATCACCATCTGCAGTGATTTTGGAGCCCCCAAAAATAAAGTCTCTCACTATTTCCATTGTTTCCCCATTTATTTGCCACGAAGTGATGGGACTGGAAGCCATGATCTTAAATTTTTGAATGTTGAGTTGTAAGCCAGATTTTTCACTCTCCTCTTTCACTTCGTTAAGAGGGCTCTTTAGTTCCTCCTCACTTTCTGCCATAAGGGTGGTGTCATTTGCAGATCTGAGGTCATAAATATTTCTCCCAGCAAACTTGTTTCCAGCTTGTGCTTCATCCATCTCGGCATTTTTCATGATGTACTCTGCGTATTAGTTAAGTAAGCAGGGTGACCATACACGACCTTGAAGCTCTTTCCCAATTTGGAACCAGTTCAATGTTTCATGTCTGGTTCTACCTGTTGCTTCTTGACCTGCATATACATTTCTCAGGATGCAGGTAAAGTGGTCTGGTATTCCCATCTCTTGAAGAATTTCCCACACTTTGTTATGATCCACACAGTGAAAGGCTTTGGCATAGACAATAAAGCAGAAATAGATGTCTTTCTGGTATTCTCTAGATTTTTCTATGATCCAATGGATGTTAGCAATTTGATCTCTGGTTCTTCTGCCTTTTCTAAATTCAGCTGGACCATTTGGAAGTTCTCACTTCATGTACCATTGAAGCCTATCTTGGAAAATTTTGAGCAATACTTTGCTAGCATGTGAGATGAGTGCAATGTGTGGTTGTTTGAACATTCTTTGGCATTGACTCTCTTTGGGATTGGAATGAAAACTGACCTTTTCCAGTCCTGTGGCCACTGCTGAGTTTTCCAAATTTGCTCACATTTTGAGTGCAGCACTCTCTTTATAGTGTTATTTGCTAAATGTGACTTCATGATGTACTAAGTGTGTGATGTTAAACAAGTTAGTTACATTTCTAAGCCATGAGTTCTTCATTTTCAGAGTAGGGGATAACAATAATGCTTTTTGAATAGAAATAATTTAGTTATTAGTTTTATTTTTAAGTGGTTAATAAACATTAGTTCTTATTTCTCTTTTCAATAATAATTCTTTTCATTATTATTTTTACTATTTGTGAGTCTCCCAAATAGTTTTGGCTTCTTGAAATAACTTAAGGGATTTTCAACCTATTGGAGGGCTCCCCAGGTAATGCTAGCAGTAAAGAACCCGCTTGCCAATGCAGGAGAGGTAAGAGATGCAGTTTGATCCCTGGATTGGGAAAATCCCCTGGAAGAGGGCAGGGCAACCCACTCCAGGAATCTGTCCTGGAGAATCCCCATGGACAGAGGAGCCTGGGGGGCTACAGTTCATAGCGTCGCAAAGAGTCAGGCATTAATGAAGCCACTTAGCATGCACATGCATGCATGCAATTAGTTGGAATCATAATCTATTACTAAACAAAATGATGAAGAAGAATTTTCAAAGAACTTTCATGAAATCCACAGAGGATGTTCAGGTAGCCATAATGGGGAGAAGTAAGCAGAAGGTAGGTCAAACAACATGCCTTTCCCCTTCCTCACTTCCTCCAGAACAGGTCTGTATCTACTCCGGCATCTGTTAGAGTCCTCCTTCAGATTTGCTTGGATGAAGATTTCTACCAGTAAAATATAAAAGCTGCTTGTTTAGAATATAAGTTGACACAGAAAACATACATGACATATTATTAAGTTTTAAAGATCAGACTGTCAAACATGATAGAACATGTGATAGATGAAATAAACACTATGACTATTGAATTGGGGATCATTACTGTTTTCTCCTTTGGGAGCACTGTGTAATTTCTGATGAGTATTTTATTAAATGAATAAGGCCCATGAAGATCATTTTAAAGAAGTAAAGAAATAGTCTTTAAAAAATATCAAGAAACAAATTTCATGTTTCTTTTACAGTGACATGGGATAATTACTCAAAATCACAATCAGAGACTAGTAAAGATTTGTAATCTGCTTTTATTTTGAACAATGATGGATAACAACAAATAACACAGCTTATATTTTCTGAGTTAAAACAGCAATACATATGGGAATAAAAATATTTTAGTGTTACAAAAGTTATTTTCTAATCCTGTATATTTATTTCTTATATTCTGAGGCAAACTTTATAGTCATTCTGAGTTTTGGATTCCTCAGCTATGAAATGTAGTTAAATGTCTGATTTATGGAGTTTGGAGATTGAAGATTATGTAGAAAAAAGGCCAAGTTCATCATAATAGGCGCAAAAGAGAGACTAGTTTTTACCTTACACATTATCTACCTTACGAAATAGAAACTTTAACAATACTTGAATCTCAAAATTTAATTGTCTTTAAAAGTAAGGACAATGACGACTTTATAAGGTAGGTGGCTCTCAGTTTGTAAGTTGCATACATGAACTCAGCATATCATGATGTTACAGTTTCAAAAAAAAAAAAAAACCCTGTCAAATTACAAAATATTTGTAGAAAAAAATCTAAAGAGTACCGATTGTTGATTTTCATGAATTTTCTCTTTCTGCTTGACTTACCTTTTCATGGATAGCTGCCTATGTTGCTGAAAGACGGCTGTTTGTGTTTAGTATAGATTTGTTCTTGTTAATATTTTATTAGTTGCTATTTTTGGTTTTAGTAAAAGACTTCTAGCTCTTTTATTTTCAGGCTTGAAACTTGAAATGTTTAGGGAACCTATTGGTTGTACACAATAGATTTGTAAAGTTATTGCACCAGTTATTGCTGGTGCAATAGATTTGCACCAGCCTTGTGCAACGTGTGTTGGCAGAAACCTACACACCTGTTTGGCTCATTTGCGTCTCTCTCTCTCTCTTTTTCTCTCTCTTGCTCTTGTTGGCCATCCCAACTGAATGGTGACATTTACTTTTTAACTTTTATTAGACAGAAAATAAACCTTACCTAAACAAAAGCTTCCTCTATGATTTTGAAATGTGGCTTAAAGAGAACTCACATTGGCCCAGTAGTTTCAAATACATTTCACTAAGATTTAAAATTTATTTAAAAATTGTATATCATAAATTATATCTAAGATGTCTCAATTTCTAAAGTGTGAAACAGTCTAGTATATATATGATCCACTGTGAAAACAGCCTACAAACTACCTCGCATTGAAAAGGTGCCAGAGACTGGGTAAACGTTTCCTCATGTGGCTATATTTTATCCCTACAACATCTTCATGATTTTGAACCCTTGTTTTATAGATCATAAAACTGAGATTCAAGACACATAACCATAGTTACACAGCTGGTAAATAACAAAGCTATATTTGATTCAATACTTTATTACCAATGTAAAACAAATTTGAATATTGATCTAGCCTTTTCAAAGTACAAGATATTTGAAAGTGAAGATCATCAAATTAGTGAAAGACACAATCTTTGACTTCAAATTTGAGAAATGACATGTTTCTCATTCTCCTTAGTTGTTAAACTTCTGATGACAGAAATATACATTAATGATGACGTTTGTACAACTGTTCACCAAAGAGATAAATTTTTGGAAGTTCACTTCAATGACAGGAGTCAGAGAGTCACTATTTCTAAAAGAATAGAGGAAGGATTTTAAAGTAGAAACTCAAGTTTTCATATTTGTAACAGAGAAACAAAGTCATTCTTTTCACTTCCTTTTCCTATCTCTTGCTGCACAGGATGTCAACATTCCAAGACCTGGTACTGGAGGGAGCAGCAACTGACTATCACCCTGGACTCACAGAGGTATCCAGAGTGGGTGAGTTCAATAACCATCTGCAAAGTTATATTGTATTTATATCATTTTATTGTTTCAAAAATATCCAAAGTCTCATATTTAGGCAGGGTGATTCAGAGTGCTAAAGAGTTAACCAAATGAAATGGGAGGCAGTTATGTTTGTAAGAGAGAACAGAGAAAGATCGTCTATTTTAGCTCTACAACTGGCATTTTGCATCATGTAAAGCAGAATATGATTAGTTACCAGCAAATTTAGTGGGTGTTGCAAGCATTGCTAAAATTACATTTTAAGAAAAATCCTTTGATCTCTTGAAAGCAGTGATCTGTATAAAAATAAAGTGATTTGGGTATTATATATGCAAAATTCACCTCTGAGGAAGAAAAGAATAAGACAATTAGTTTATTTCAATATTTTGGCTTGCAGTGAAGTGAATTTATTCTGGGTAAAAGAGAACATGATCAACTATAATATTTGCAGTTTTAATAGCTTATATAATTCTGTTTAATTATTAACAGTATGATTGACTCCTGAGGACAGAGTTTGTTGCTCTTGAATGGGGTAAGCAAATAAAAACTCTTAGAAATGCATTTACATTTATCAGCAATATATTTACACCTAGGATGGTGGTTGGGACTTAGCCTCCTAGAAAACTGCCAAATGTAATCTGAAACCAGCCTCATACTTGGAGGAAAGGGAGACCAAAGAAGGAGATGGACCATTCTAGGTTGGCAGGCTTAATAAGCAAAGGAATTTACTTATAAGGCTTGTCTTGGGTAGATGTAAGATAGATTTCCATACCCACACATCAAAATCTTAAAGTCCTGAGAAACTTTAACAGGGTTCAGTCATATATATCATCCAGATGCTCGCACCCATGATTATCTCAAGGTTGTATCCTTGGGGCAGCTTCCAGGAGGAGGGAGAGCAAGTAGAAAGCACATTCCAAGGTCAGGAATGAGTTTGAGGAGCCTCCAATTGCCTGGGCTCAGTTTGAGGATCAAATCAGAGTCAAATGTCTTCTTGCTGATCTCTCCCAAAAACTACACAACAGCAAATCTTATTTTAAGGTTTATTGTGTTGACTCCTTTTCTTTGGAGTATGATTTGGAAATCCCTACCCCCATTCTTTTTTATAACTGTCACTGTACATTTATGTCTGTACATTATTTCCTGGAGCATGGGTAATTTAAGAGGGGGAGAAATATGTTAACTATGTCAGTGTGCAAATTTGAAAAATCTCTAAATCAAATTGTTTACTTAAAGTTATGTTTCTTTGGAGCAATGGAGAGAAAATAGACCCCATTTTATATCAGTGGATTGATTATTCACTAATAAATTTTAGTTTCATATAGTCTTGGAAAATCTTTCCATTCTGACTTTACAAATGCCTATGAGTTTGCACATGCCATAAGGTTTACTAGAGAGAGTTTCTGTAAGTCACTTAAGGCTGAAAGGCCTACAACTGAGGAAGGGTGAGAAGCAACTGTTAAGATAATGACGTAAACCTAAAAGGCTGTATAGATGGAAGCAGGGTGTAAAATGGTGGTCCTGAAGAAGCATCAATAATTAAACTCATCTAGAGGTTGAAATCTTTATGCAACAGACTGATTTATTACTCAGATCCATCCTCTGTGTCACCTCCCTTGCCACCAAAGTTTAAAAGAAAATCTTGCTTTTAAGAAGACTTTTGAGAAACTTCCCTGGTGGGTCCAGTGGTCAAAAAGCTATCTTGAGATGCCAGGATGTGGGCTGGATGGCTGATTTGGGAACTAAGGTCCCACATGCAGTGGAGCAGTGTATCCAGCGTACCACGACAATTGAGCGCTGGTTGTGTGCGGCCACAATGAAGATTACATGCTGCTGCTGAGTTAGCCAAATAAATGCATAGATAGATAGACAGACAGAAAAACCATTTGCTAAAGGACTTGATCTACACCTTAAATTCAGCAATATGTTGCGACACAGTTTATGAATATGATCCATGCATTTTCTTTTTTATGTCATTTTATTAGGACAAAAAGGAAAAAAAAGAATGAAACAGCTAAACTACAGTGAATTACATAAGTAACTTACATTTTCTGGACTCCAAGATTAAATTTGTTTTTATCATCCAAAAGTTCACTATGTTTCAGACAATAAATGCCTCATTTTCGTGTTTTTATCGATATTGACAAATTTTACTAAACTTTTGCTTTTGGTGGCTTTTGCTTTTTAAACGTGGAATTAAACCAAAAACACAGTGACATTGTGTTTCTTTTTCAAATTATTAAGTCAGAAGTTCATTTGATTGAAACAAAAAAGCCTCCAAGAGCATGAATTAAACAAGTTTGGGAGAGAATGAAATGGATTGTAGCCATCATTTTCCAATGCTACTTTAAAAGTTGTTGCTCACAGGAATTACTTGATATAAAAAATAAGAATTTACTCTTCCTTTCACTTTACCAAATTTCTGTTCTTTTATCTTGCTCCTACATGCTTTGTTTCACATACATATTATTATGTAGCCTCAGAACTTGAGAATTTCTATCATTTTTGATAAAGCATTGCATCTAATTTTGTCTAGAAACTATGTAGAATATGCAATACCAAACTTCCATTTTCAACAACAATCTTAGAATCACAGCCATATGGTAGAGTTTGAGTAGAAACTAACTACTTTGTAGAAACAGGTTGCAGATGATTAAAGGAATTTGTTAATTAAGTTTTGATATAGCATGAAATAGTTGCATAATTATAGTATAGGATATAACGTATATAAAAAGATACTTGGAAGAATGCTTGTGTTTTCTTGTTTACTAGAGTAATCTGTCCCATAATCTATAGTAGTGTTGTGAAGGGACAATTTTTTGCCAATAAGGAATCTAAATTCCAATGGGATTGAGTTAATCATAAAAAAAGTAAAATAGGACATTCTCCTCTACATTTTAATTGGAAACCCCATGTTATAAGAGTCATACATCTTGATCAATAAATCATGCATTGAGATTTATAGAGACTATCACTATCATTTGTTTTATCATTCATTGAAATATATAAAATATATTTTACTAGAATATATATAGACTTTATAATGTATTGAAAAGAGGGTGAAACAATGAAAATGTAGCATAAATAGAATTATATTATGTAGAACCTCACAGTTTATTTCTTGTGTTGATATTTCCAGAGATTTGAAAGCAAAATCAATGAAGATATATCATGACAAAATTGTCCCAGTGCATGTCACATGATAGCCTAGCAACCTTTACTGTATATTTTGTTGATTAATTAGCAAATAATTCCAATTCAGCAGAAAGTCTTAAGCTTCATTTTCCTTCCCCAAACCTTTTTTTTCTACAGATATTTAAGATATATTTAGTTTACTTTGAATTGTGTAACTGCTGGGAAATGACCTAAGTAGATATTTCCTGTGGAAAACAGTAAAGCTCTTATTTTAATTTGGATCTAACTTAAGCTATAAATAACATTTGAATCTGGAGAAATCTTAAGTGACTTAGCATTTTACACATAAATTTTGCTGTAATAAGACTAAGATAATGAGGAAGTGCCAAGGAGTGGATATAAAAGAAGGAATTACTATACATATTATTCCTAGAGATTTACTTGTTAGTTTTACAAATATTATTGAATTTTCTGAATTTATTTCTGAACATTTATATAGTCTGAAAATATATATAATCATATCACAGATTGTGTACATTGTCAAATTATGATCATGTTCTGCTGCTTTATTGCATTTCTAGAGTTTACATTTGCATTGGCCCCAAGTAAAGGACAAATTACCTCATGGCAAGCTGTGTAAATAAAGCTTTTGCAGCAATTTACATAAGGATGAAAAGTGGGGAAATTAAGTCATCAAATAGCCCATGGTCTTTAAACTCTGCAAAACTCAATAGACCTGTTCGGTAGGTTTCAATACCATAATCATTTCAATAGCAGATGTGTTGTTACATTTAATTTTATACAAGTAATTATGATAATATATGATGAAGGATTTCACACAGCAAAATTTTTATTGTATTTTATTGAATACAATTCAATTCATTGGATCTTCAAACAATTACCTGATAGTTAAAACTATTGGCTTTTTAATGGCTAAAAAATGGCAGTGATAAAATTATACTCAAATTATAGTCCAGCATGCTCAAAATGGGATGAGAAAGTGAAAAACTACCATTTCATACTTTAAAGTTCATTGGTATTTGTTCTTTTTTTTAAAAATCCAAAAGTGTATATGAAGTTAATGTTGTTAGCTTGAAATTTATTGGTTTAGTGGGAAGTTTTAGTATTTAATTTGAAATTGTGGTTTCATAGAGTTTCAGAGCTAGAAGTGAAATAAGTTTTGTTTGTACATATTTAATTAATAATATAAAACATAACAACACTTGGAACTAAAGAGTCCTTGACTTTGTGTGTGTGTTTGTGTGTTTAACTGAAAGGGCTTGAAGTTAATAAAGGTAAAAGTGAAAAGACAGAGTTCTAAATATTTTGCCTTCAATGTAGACCAATGTTTGCTAATTTTGTTACTTGTTTGTTTTCATTTTCATAATCAGTAGCAATAAAAGCCCATATATATTTTTAACATAAGTGTATATTCATTTCAGGGCTTCCCTGGTGGCTCAGAGGGTGAAGAATCCACCTGCAATTCAGGAGACCCAGATTCAATCCCTGGGTCAGGAAGATCGTCAAAGAAGGAAATGGCTACCCACTCCAGTATTCCACGGTCAGAGGAGCCTGTCGGGCCTCCCTGTCCATCACCAACTCCTGGAGCTTACTCAAACTCATGTCCATAGAGTCAGTGATGCCATCCAACTATCTCATCCTCTGTCATCCCCTTCTCCTCTTGTGTTCAATCTTTCCCAGCATCAGGGTCTTTTCCAATGAGTCAGTTCTTCACATCAGGTGACCAAAGTATTGGAGCTTCAGCTTCAGTATCAATCCTTCCAATGAATATTCAGGACTGATTTCCTTTAGGATGGACTGGTTGGATCTCCTTGCAGTCCAAGGGACTCTCAAGAGTCTTCTCCAACACCACGGTTCAAAAGTATCAAAACCTTGGGGCTCAGCTTTATTTATAGTCCAACTCTCAAATCCACACATACTGGAAAAACCATAGCTTTGACTAGATGGACCTTTTTCTTCAAAGTAATGTCTCTGCTTTTTAATATGCTATCTAGTCTGGTCATAGCTTTTCTTCTAAGGAGCAAGTGTCTTATTTTCATGGCTGCAGTCACCATCTGCAGTGTTTGAAGCTCAAAAAAATAAAGTCTCTCACTGTTTCCATTGTTTCCATATAGATGGAATGCATGTGTGTAGGAATCAGTTTTATTTATCTTTTCTGTGTTTAATTCTGTCTGATACACACACACACACACACACACACACACACAGGTCCTGTAATGATTTTTATAGTAATAATGACAGAGCTTGTGACCACAAGGAGATTACAATTTACTACAAGAAAAAAATAGTACATATATAAAATGTTTAAGAATAGCTAATTGGCTAATAAGACACAAGAAAAACATTTCAAACAGATAGAGAATATTTGTGGCTAAGCAAATTAAAAGCCCTATCAAGTAGGCTTGAGGTATAGCCAGAGAATTGACAGATAAGTATGAAGTGAGGGAATTTCACATAGAAGGAACATGAGCAAAATCAGAAGAGGTAATATAGGGACAATTACTAAATGAACTAGTTGAACTAGGAAAAGGTAAATGAATATATGCAATGTTCATTAGGTAATGAACTTGATGAATGAATATATTTGAATGACCTTAAGTAAAAGGAAAGGGGCAGGGTCTTCACCTTGAGAGCAACAGACTGTTGTTGAAGGATGTTCCACGGGAGTAAACAGTTGAGCTTAACTTTCAGATGAGCATGCTGGGGAGACATAAAGGGAATTAGATAGGAAGAGAGAAGGTATAAGAAAATGGGAAACTTTACCTAAATGAAGAAAAATCATGAGAACATAATCTATGCAAAGTTAATGAAAATGTGCAGGATAATGCCAACAAAAAGGACTATAGAGGCAGAGTGCATAATGTTGCATCTGGCCCTAAGCGATGAGTGAAAAGGAGATGACACAGACGTCTCTGTGGGTTTTCAGAGTAAACAACTTAGAGAATGACACAAGAATTAATTTTTAAATGGTCAGGGTATAAAATAAAAGGACAGATGACTTTTCATTTGAACATGTCCAGTGTGAAATATTATTGGCAAAGCATCTAGAAATGTCTAGCAGGGTATTTGAAATGACAATCTAGAAATCAGGCAAATGTATTAGGATTTGATCACTATGTCAAAGAACCAGTTACTCAACATGTTTCTTGAATATGGGGTAATGCTTGTCCTCCCCAAGGGAAAGACAGAACCATAGAATATGGTTCAACCCGGTGTATTGAATTCTCCTTGCTGCATTTTTTATCTACTTTCTGTGAGAAGAGCACCCCTCTTCATATTTTTACCTATTTCTATACTTTCACTCAGTCTACACACAGGCAGACTCATGCACACGCACGAATGTTTTCATCACCTTATTCCTGTTGGTACAATAGGCAGCACGATTTGTGCCTGAACTCCTACAACACTCTGGAAGGCTGCCTAGTTCAATGGGGTCAGAATGTCAATTTAAATTAAACTCACAGATGAGTTGATGGACACTACCCCAACTGTCTCAGGCAGGATTTTGCTTCACCAGAGAGAAGCTGGCAGCTGTTGTTTAAAAGAAGCCTCACTTCCACTCATTTCCTTATTGTGACATGCCAGTTTCCTTCCTGAGACTTTCTTCCAAGTTCTTGATCCCAATCCTAGAAATCTGCATATAAAGTTCCCCGGGCAGCTATAGTATTGAAACAGCTGCATGATTAACCCAGCAATCATTCTTCCACCTTTCCATTCCTATAGCACCTGCACTTCTGCTCCTCCGGCAACTCTCTGCTCATACTGTCTTGCAAAAGAGCTGCCTTTGGTCTTATCTCTGCTGCTAATATTGTAAACACTGAAAAAGCCTTAGACTTCCTCGTGCTTAACATACAGAGGGATTTAAAAATAATACAAACTTGACAGATGAATAAATGACTATGTGAAAGGAAAACTTTGTGCATTTTTTAATTGCTTGATGTTGTTAAATACAATGCCTTACATACATTGTTTATAGGGGCTCTCAAGGCAATGATATTGAAGTGGTTTGCCATTCCCTTCTCCAGCAGACCATGTTTTGTCAGGCGGGAGGAGAAGGGGACAACAGAAGATGAGATGGTTGGATGGCATCACCGACTCAATGGACATGAGTCTGAGTAAACTCCGGGACTTGGTGATGGACAGGGAGGCCTGGTGTGCTGCAGCCATGGGGTCGCCAAGAGTCACTGAACTGAACTAAACTGAAATACATTACTCTTAGCTTAGCTTGATCAGGCTATCCAAAAGTCAAATGAGATTCATACATCCAAGAAACCTACAGGTAAGAAATTGCTAAAACTCGCTTCTCTCTAGGGCAGCCTATTGAAAGGTACACTATATTCCTTTAAAGTTAAAAATAGATGGTGAAGAATATATATTTTTTAAATGTAATAAATGGTGAATAGAGTCAAAGTAATATTTTAAACTGGGGGCTTCTCTGGTGGCTCAGCAGTAAAACATCTGCCTGACAAGAAGGAGATGTAAGTTCGATCCCTGAGTTAGAAAATCCCCTGGAGAATGGAATGGCAACCCACTCCAGTATCCTTGCTAAAAAGTTCCACAAACAGAGGAACCTAGGGGGTTATAGTCCATTGGGTCGCAAAGAGTCAAGCACAACTTGGAGACTAAACAACAGAAGCAACAATATTTTAAACTATGCATTGTATACTATAAAGAATAGTGATAGAATGAATGTGTGTGTACATGATGGTGAGGTGCATGTTAAAAGGTGTGAGCCTCACCCCTGTGGTTCCCAGAGAGTGCTTGCCCTCATATCCTTTCCTTTCCTAGGACCCAAATTTTATGTCCATCACGTTCCCTTTTTTCTGTGCTTTAAGCACAAAATTTGTATTTCGAAACAAAATGCCGTGTTGTTGTGAATTGTAAAGAAAAGGATTGTGCATTGTAAATTCTGCTCTAATTTGCTTTCTTCCCTAATCATTATGTCCCTAATATATTCATCTACATAATTGCATGCATGTATATCTATTTTTCTGATTTATGACTTTATCCTAATATATTTTTTTAGTAGTATTGCTAAGCGTTTTGGTTGTATTTGAATAGTTGCCATTATATTGTGCTGCTGAGAAAATTTTTCCACTTGTTTCCTGGTGCACATGTGCAGGAGTGGAACTCTAGGATCATAGATTATGAACATTTTGAATGTTCTTCAAAAGTGAAAGTTAGCCACACAGTCACGTCCCACTCTTTGTGATCCCATGGACTGTAGCCTGCCCGTCTCTTCTGTCCATGGGATTCTCCTGGCAAGAATACTGGAGTGGGTTGCCATTTTCTTCTCTAGGGGATCTTCTCAAACAAGGGGTCAAACCCAGGTCTCTTGAACTGAAGATTCTTTACCAACTGAGTCATTAACCCAAAGGCAATGTTCTGTATGATGTCACATTTTACCCAAAGAGGCCCATGGACCTCCATTTCCAACAGTGTTAGCTAAATGCTCCCCTTGCTCCAAATCCTCAGCATTTGATATCTCCAGACTCTTAGCGCTTGCCAGTCCAGTGGGCACAGTGCCTCGTGCTATGAATTTGCAAATGTTCCTGATTACATATCAGATTGGAAATTTGCCCACAAGTTTATGGGTTATTTGTGTTTCCTATTATATGAAGTGCTTGCTTTTTACATTTTCGCACTTTTATCTGACTGTGAATTTTCACTTGATTCATGGGAGTTATTCACTCATTCTGGATACTTACACCGATTACTGCCATGTGCTGCATGCATTTTCTCCCAGTTAGGAGCTTTACTTTTTACTCTATGGTGGTTGATACTTAATATAGTTGAAATCATCAGTGATGTTTGGTTTAATAAATTCCTCTTTATTTCAATGCATGATAATATTATCCTAAATCATCAACCAAAATATTGCTTTTCTCACCTTTTGGTCATAAATATGTATAGGTGTCAGTTAGAGGACAAATTTTATATTTTCTCCATATAGGTAACTAATTGTGCCAGCAGGATTTGTTGAAAAGTATATTCTTTTTTACAGATCTTGAGTGAAATAATGTCATAAGTCAAGTATGCATATATGTGTATCTCAATGCCTTTGTTGGATTTTCCTATTTGTATCAATACCATACTGTATTATTAATTATAGCCTTATAGTAATTCTTCATAACTGGCAGGGCAAATTCCACCCACACCATCCACATGTTATTCTTTATCTTTAATATTTGGCCATTCCTCCATATCAGTTTAGGATCATCCCCTTGAGTTTCATATGCAAAAAGAAGAGAGAAAAAGTGAAAAAAAATGTAATTCTATGGGGTCTTTAATTATAATTAACTTGGATCTATAAATAACTGAAAGTAGAAATGAGAGTTACAAGTTTTTAATAATGTTATATATTTTTTCACATTTTTTAACTGAATGAGACAAGTATGTATAAATGTAATTGATTATTGTACTTTGATTTTGTAGCCCACATCTTTGAAAATTTTGCTGAAATTTCCTAATCCCTTGTAATAACTTCTCAGTAATTTACTTTTGTTTTTATACACTGATAATCATATATGCATATAGTACCCTTCTATTTTAGCTTTGTTTGTTTTTCTTTCCGATAGTATGCTGCCATTAATATGCTCAATTTCTCTCTCTCTCAAAGTTGCTTAGTCCTGTCTGACTCTTTGCAACCCCATGGACTGTCGCCCACCTGGCTCCTCTGTCCATGGAGTTCTCCTGGCAAGACTGCAGTGGTGGGTAGTCATTCCCTTCTCCAGGGAATTGAACTCAGTCTCCTGCATTGCAGGCATATTCTTTACAATCTGAGTCCCCAGGGAAGCTCCATTAATATGCCAGTTCTCAGAGTTTGGTATAATGTTGAAGAGAATAGTGGATCAAAAAACTTTGCCTAGCTTCCTAAAAGCTTTCAGTGCTGTTACATCACAAAAAGTGTGCTATTTGCATTTCTGAAAATAACTTTACAACATTAAGAAATGTTCTTCTATTCCTGCATATATAGCTGATTTTATTATGATTAAACATTGAATTTTGACAAATATTAGTCACCTATTAAAATAACCATATTAATCATTAAATTATAATACATTAATTTAGTTTAAAAATGTTAAACTCAACTCGTAGGACTTGAACATAATGTATTACCTTTTATGCAATGCTTGCATTTGGTTTACTAATAATTTGTTAAGAACTTTTCAGTTAACTTTCATAATAATGCTGTATAGCAAGAGGGTTTAGAGGATGCTTCATAAGTTTTAAGATAGGACAGCCCAGCCTTCACTTCCCAAACATATCTTATTATATGTAGCTTTAATTTTAATGTTCCTTGTTGATTCCTTCTATTTACAGTCTGGGCTTCCCAGCTGGCACAGTGGTAAAGAATCTGCCTGCCAATGCGGGAGACACAGATGATGCAGGTTCAATCCCTGGGTCAGGGAAGATCCCCTGAAGTAGGAAATGGCAGCCTACCCCAGTATTCTTGCCTAGAAAATTCCATGAACAGAGGAGCCTGGCAGGCTACAGTCCATGAAGTCACAAAGAACTGGACATGGACATGTCTGAGCCACTGAACACTCACGCATGCACCTACAGTCTAGCAGTTCACTATATCTCATAAGATTTGTTATGCTCCATAACACTGGCATTGTTCGCTATTTAATTTTATCAGAGAGCATACCACATGACATCATTGACAGGGGAAATATTAGGTGCTTTTTGCTGAAAACAAAACAGAGATGGATCATAAGTGTTCTTCCACATGCGAGAATGTGTTTTATGTATTACATGAATCTTTCAGACTCCTTGATGAGGCTGTGGCAGATGTGGCTTATTTTGATACAATTATATTACTATTAGGTTTCTCAGGTGACTCCAAATCTGCTTGCCAGTGCAGGAGACTCAAAGAGACATGAGTTCAATCCCTGGGTTCAGAAGATCCCCTGGAGGAGGAAAAGGCAACCATTCCAATATTCTTGCCCAGAAAACCCCATGGGCAGAGGAGTCTAGTGGGCTATGGGTGGTCCGCTACAGGTCATAGAGTCAGACACGACTGAGCACACTCGCTGCTATTAATTGCTAAATGAAAAACTCATAATAAATTGGAACAATGCTGGACAAACTGGAATGTGTTGTCACCTTACTTTCACCCAACTTATTATGTGCCAGGAACTTTTCTAAGCAATTTCCATTTTATTTCTCTTTCTTGTGTTTCTAAGAACTTTGAATCCTATAACTGCCTTGAAAAAGATGCAGTATTATTTACTCTTTTTTTTTTTTTTTTTTGTAGATGGAAAAATTGAGTCATAGAAATATAAAGTACCTTGCCCAAGATCTTAGTGATTGTAAATGATGGAACTGGGGGTCAAGATGAGTCAAGTTTTGGACATTATACACTTAATTCCTATTTTTATTTCCCATATTTTCCCTCTGCTTCCCTTGAGTATATTTTTATTTTATTTTTTAGATTCTTATAATGGAAATTTAGATTACTGTTATGAGGACTTTCTTTTTTTCCCCAATATAAACATTTAATACTTTCTAATACTTTGATGCCATAAATGTTCTCAAAATGAAATAACATGTCACATTTAAAAAGGAAAAAAGTGTAAGGACAAATTTTTTTTTTAGTTGCTAAGTTGTGTCCTACCTTTTGTGACACCATGGAATATAACTCACCAGACTCCACTGTCCATGAAACTCTCCAGGCAAGAATATTGGAGTGGGTAGTCATTCGCTTCTCCAGAGGATTTTCTTGACCCAGGGATTGAACCCAGGTCTCCTGCATTGCAGGCAGATTCTTTACTATCCAAGCCACCAGGGACCAAATAATGACTAATTATTTTACTGCAGCATTACTGAAGAGTACAAACATACATCAATATGTGACATTCTAATCCTTAAATGTTTTATATAACTTGATTTGAAACAAATGAACAAAATTAGGAAATTCAAAATAAGTGTATTAATTGAATGTGACACATGAGGATGTTTTTCTTTAATGAAATAGCTACTCACAGTAAGCATACAAAATGAAGTGACCCAAATAACTGTGGTGTGCTTTTGTTGGGCTCTGCATGCCTATATTACACAGCCCATATGCCATGTGATGACTCAGCCCTTCAAATACATTTGTCTATGTGAAAGTTCCTTTGTGTCTAAGTCCAATTACATCTTCTTAATTAAATGCATACCACAAAGCCAAAAAGATAAACAAAGGAGGCATTGAAATTTAATATATGAATGTATAATTGTGTAGCTCAGTTATCAACGAATTCTGTGTGTCTTGTGTTTTGGTCCATTATGAAGGTGAAGGCATTTTTGAAATAGATTTCATTCCTTCTGTCTCCTTGCTGTGCTCCTCCCATCACTCTATGAAGTATATCTTTGAACATATAGTAGTTACCAACTCTCATTACAATAATAATTCATCTAGTCTGTAAGCACCTCTTCAGATTAGTTGAAACTACATTACAAACTGTCATCTTTTCTAGTAATCTAGAATCCTTCGTGTGTCTACATGTGCCAAACTATATGTGGTAAGCTGAATAATGGCCCCTAAATGTGTCTATACCCTAAACACAGGAAATTATAAATGTTACCTTATATGGCTAAAAGAACCATGTAGATGTAATTAAGTTAAGGATCTTGAGATAAGAAAATTATCCTACATTAATATGTACCCCTTTTTGACCACTTCCAGTTTGCCTTGATTCATAGGCCTAACATTCCAGATTCCTAGGCAATATTGCTTTTTACAGCATCAGACTTTACTTCCATCACCAGTTACATCCACAACTAGGTATTGTTTTTAATTTGACTCTGTATCTTCATTTTTTCTGGAGTTATTTTTCCACTGATCGCCAGTAGCATATTGGGCACCTACTGACCTGAGGAGTTCATCTTTCAGTGTCCTATCTTTTTGCCTTTTCATACTGTTTATGGGGTTCTCAAGGCAAGAATGCTAAAGTGGTTTGCCATTTCCTTCTCCAGCGGAGCACGTTTTGTCAGAACTCTTCACCATGACCCTTCTGCCTTGGGTGGGCCTACATGGCATGGCTCATAGTTTCATTGAGTTAGACAAGGCTGTGGTCCAGTGATCAGATTGGTTAGTTTTCCATGACTGTGGTTTTCATTCTGTCTGCCCAATGATGGATAAGGATAAGAGGCTTAGGGGAGCTTTTTGATGGGAGAGAGTGATTGAGGGTAAAACTCAGTCTTGTTCTGATGGGTGGGGCCATGCTCAGGAAATCTTTAATCCAATTTTCTGTTGTTGGGTGGGACTGTGTTCCCTCCCTGTTGTTTGATCTGAGGTCAAACTATGGTGGAGGTGATGAAGACAATGGCGACCTCCTTCAAAAGGCCAATGCAAGCACTGCTGCACTCAGTGCCCTGACCCTTCAGCAGGCCGCCGCCGACCCATGCTTCCACCGGAGACTCCTGGACACTCACGGGCAAGTTTGGGCCAGTCTCTTGGGGGATCACTGCTCCTTTATCCTGGGTCCTGGTGCACACAAGGTTTTGTTTGTGCCCTCCAAGACTGAGTAATGCTCAAAATCCACCAAGCCAGGCTTCAACAGTACATGAACCATGCACTTTCAGATGTTCAAGCTGGATTTAGAAAAGACAAAGGAACCAGAGATCAAATTACCAACATCTGCTGGATCATCAAAAAAGCAAGAAAGTTACAGAAAAACATCTACTTCTGCTTTATTGACTACACTAAAGCCTTTGACTGTGTGGATCACTACAAACTGGAAAATTCTGCAACAGATGGAATACAAGACCACCTGACCTGCCTCCTGAGAAATCTGAATACAGGTCAAAAGGCAACAGTTAGAACTGGACATGGAACAACAGACTGGTTCCAAATAGAGAAAGCAGTATATCAAGACTATATATTGTCACTCATCTTATTCAACTTATATGCAGCATACATCATGAGAGTGCCAACCTGGATGAAGCATAAGCTGGAATCAAGATTTCTGGGAGAAATATCAATAACCTCGGATATGCAGATGACACCACCCTTATGTCAGAAAGCAAAGAACTAAAGAGCCTCTTGATGAAAGTGAAAGAGGAGAATGAAAAAGTTGGCTTAAAATTCAACATTCAGAAAACTGAGATCATGGCATCTGGTCCTATCACTTCATGGCAAATAGATGGGGAAACAATGGAAACAGAGAGAGACTTTATTTTCTTGGGTCCAAAATCACTGCAGATGGTGACTTCAGCCATGAAATTAAAAGATGCTTGCTCCTTAGAAGAAAAGCTATGACCAACCTAGACAGCATATTAAAAAACAAGAGACATTACTTGGCCAACAAAGGTCCGTCTAGTCAAAACCATGGCTTCTCCAGTAGTCACATATGGATGTGAGAGTTGGACCATAAAGAAAGCTGAGTGACAAAGAATTGATGCTTTTGAACTGTGGTGTTGGAGAAGACTCTTGAGAGTCCCTTAGACTGCAAGGAGATCCAACCAGTCCATCCTAAAGGAAATCAGTCCTGAATATTCATTGGAAGGACTAATGATGAAGCTGAAACTCCAATACTTTGGCCACATGATGTGAAGAACGGACTCATCTGAAAAGACCCTAATGCTTGAAAGGAAAGATTGAGGGCAGAAGGACAAGAGGATTACAGAGGATGAGATGATTGGATGGCACCACCAACTCAATGGACATGTGTTTGAGTAAGCTCCGGAAGTTGGTGATGGACAGGGAGGCCTGGTGTGCTGCACAGAGAGTCTGGGTCACAGAGAGTCAGACACACTGAGAGACTGAACTGAACTCAGTATGTATCCCAATGTAATCATGAGAGTCTAGTAAGTTTCAGATAGAGAGGAAAGGTTAGTGTGATGACATGATGACAGGTGCAAAAACTAGAGTGCTACATTTTGAAGGTAGAGGAAGTGGCCACAAGCCAAAGATACAGATGGCTTCTAAAGGCTAAAAATGATCAGGAAGAGAATTTTCCCTTCAGAGCCTCAAAGATGTCAGAAGGAATCAGTCCTTTTGACATCTTTATTTTAGCCCAGAGAAACTAATTTTAAATTTACAACCTCAAGAACTTTAGAAAAATAAATTAGTGTTGTCCTAAGTTAACAAGATGGAGAAGGAAATGGCAACCCACTCCAGTATTCTTGCCTGGAGAAGCCCATGGACAGAGGAGCCTGGCAGGCTACAGTCCATTGGCTTGCAAAGAGTCGGACACGACTTAGCAACTAAACAACAACCACCAGGCCAATAAGAAAGGGATAGCAATCCACTCCAGTATTCTTGCCTGGAGTATTCCATGGATAAAGTAAGGAGTCTGGTAGGCTTCATTCCATGGATCACAAAGAGTTGGATGACTAAGAAACTACCATTCATTTTCAAGTCGGCAAGGCTTCCCAGATGGTGCATTGGTAAAGAATCTACATGACAATGCAGGAGATGATGTGAGTTTGATCCCTAGGTCAGGAAGATCCCCTGGAAGAGAACATGGAAACCCACTCTAATATTCTTGCCTGGAGAATCCTGTGGACAGATAAGCTGATGGGCTACAGTCCATGGGGTCACAGAAGAGTTGGACATGACTCTGCAACTGAACAACAAGCTAGCAAATTGGCATCCATTGTTTACAGTATAATACACTATGCCTTTCCAATGTTCCTTCTGTCTAGAAGACATTTGTTGTTCTTTGCCTGATTAATTACCAGACTCAGTCTCCCCACATTCTTTCTGATGGAAATCTTAGGTAGGAAGTTAATTGCTTGCTTAGTTCCAGCTCATGCCTTTATCATAGCATTTACATAATTTCCTTTAAAGTTGTCCCTTAAGGTTCTGCCCACTTAAAATATGCATAACGTTCTGATGACAAAACAACAGTCTTACTCATATTTTTGGGTTTTTTAGCAACTAGAATAGAATTTGGAAAAGAGTTAACAGTAAGTCTTTGTATAACTGATTTTCTTATACAAGACTTTCAATAATGTTTTAGAGCATATGCTATTTTTGAGAAATTTTTAATTAAAACATTTAATCTAATGAGATTGACATGTATACACTATTATATATAAAATAGATAACTAATGAGAATCTAATGTATAGCACAGGAAATTCTACGTGGTGCTCTGTGGTCACCTAAGTGGGAAGGAAATCCAAAAGAGAGGGGATATATGTATATATGTAGCTGATTCACTTTGCTATACAGCAAAAACTGACACAGCAGTGTAAAGCAATTATATACTTCAATTTAAAAATATAATAATCTTAAGAAAAACTTAAAAGCTAAAAACTTAAAAGTTTAAGTTTTACTCTGAGGCAAACAAGAAAATTTATGCATGCATTCAGTTCAATTCAATCGCTCAGTCGTGTCCGACTCTTTGCAACCCCATGAATCGCAGCACGCCAGGCCTCCTTGTCCATCAGCAATTCGCGGAGTTTACTCAAACTCATGGCCATTGAGTCCATGATGCCATCCAGCCATCTCATCCTCTGTCGTCCCCTTCTCCTTCTGCCCCCAACCCCTCCCAGCATCAGGGTCTTTTCCAATGAGCCAACTCTTCACATGAGGTGGCCAAAGTATTGGAGTTTCAGCTTCAACATCAGTCTTTCCAGTGAACACCCAGGACTGATCTCCTTTAGGATGGACTGGTTAGATCTCCTTGCAGTCCAAGGGACTCTCAAGAGTCTCCTCCAACACCACAGTTCAAAAGCATCAATTTGGGGAGCCAAGATGGTGGAGGAATAGGACGGGGAGAACACTCTCTCACCTACAAATTCATCGAAAGAACATTTGAACGCTGAGCAAACTTCACAAAACAACTTCTGACCACTAGCAGAAGACATCAGGTGCCCAGAAAAGCAGCCCATCATCTTCACAAGGAGAGAGAAGAAATCCAGTTCCATGCACCAGAACACCGACGCAAGCTTCCCTAACCAGGAAACCTTGGCAAACCAATCGTCCAACCCCACCCACTGGGTGAAACCTCCACAATAAAAAGGAACCACAGACCACCAGAATACAGAAAGCCCACTCCAGACACAGCAATCTAAACAAGATGAAAAGGCAGAGAAATACCCAACAGCTAAAGGAACATGAAAAATGCCCACCAAGTCAAACAAAAGAGGAGGAGATAGGGAATCTACCTGAAAAAGAATTTAGAATAATGATAATAAAAAAGATTCAAAATCTTGAAAACAAAATGGAGTTACAGATAAACAGCCTGGAGACAAGATTGAGAAGATGCAAGAAATGTTTAATAAGGACCTAGAAGAAATAAAAAAGAGTCAATTAAAAATGAATAATGCAATAAATGAGATAAAAAACACTCTGGAGGGAACCAACAGTAAAATAACAGAGACAGAAGATAAGATAAGTGAGGTAGAAGATAAAATGGTGGAAATAAATGAAGCAGAGAAGAAAAAAGAGTCAAAAGAAATGAGGACAACCTCAGGGACCTCTGGGACAATGTGAAACACCCCAACATTCGAATCATAGGAGTCCCAGAAGAAGAAGACAAAAAAAGGCCATGAAAAAATACTCGAGGAGATAATAGCTGAAAACTTCCCTAAAATGGGGAAGGAAATAGTTTCACAGGTCCAAGAAACCCAGAGAGTCCCAAACAGAATAAACCCAAGGCGAAACACCCCAAGACACATATTAATCAAATTAACAAAGATCAAACACAAAGAACAAATATTAAAAGCAGCAAGGGAGAAACAACAAATAACACACAAAGGGATTCCCATAAGGATAACAGCTGATCTATCAATAGAAACCCTTCAGGCCAGAAGGGAATGGCAGGACATACTTAAAGTAATGAAAGAGAATAACCTACAACCTAGATTACTGTACCCAGCAAGGATCTCATTCAGATATGAAGGAGAATTCAAAAGCTTTACAGACAAGCCAAAGCTGAGAGAATTCAGCACCACCAAACCAGCTCTTCAAAAGCATCAATTTTTCGGTGTTACATATATACATATTTCTCTATATTTACAAAAGAAAAAATTTCTAATTTTCATTGTCATCCAGTTTCAGAAAATACTAATGATAGATGATCTGGATACTAGATGGTAAGTGGGAGAGATAATCCAGGATTGGTAGCCTCAATTTAACTATTCACTGTTCACCTGAAACTGTTGCAATATTGTTAAGTGGCTGTACCCCAATACAAAATGTTTTTGGCATTAAAAAAATAAAAATAAAATAAAAGTCTAAGTGACTACACTAATGACCCCAAGAGTTAGAACACTAGAACTGAAAAGATCAGATAATCCTAATCCTTCAAATATTGATATATATAAATAAGATACTCCTGAATGAAAAATAATATTCTGAGTT
Source organism: Odocoileus virginianus (assembly GCF_023699985.2). NCBI lineage: Eukaryota > Metazoa > Chordata > Mammalia > Artiodactyla > Cervidae > Odocoileus > Odocoileus virginianus. Next base: position 24,145,619 of record NC_069707.1, read on the forward strand.
TTATGCAGTGCCCATTGTTTCATTTATGTGCTTATTTGTTTTCACTCGATGAGAATAGATCACACTATTTGTTTACTGAATGAATCTCTTAAAAATGAATAATGTAATTTTCCATTCTTGCTTAGGAGTCAGAAAAACAACAATATGTGGAAAATGTAGTTTCTAAAAAATTCATAGCTTCAAGTTGACTCTATATTTATTGACACCTAAAATTATGTCAGCCATTATCTTTGCTTTGTCTTTTATTCTTGTTGTGGATAGAGTTCTTTCTATTATGTACCTAGAGATTGTATCAAGAAGCCAAGTATAAATTCTAAGAACATCAACTGATTAGAATAATCAAAAGTGAGTCATGGACTATGTCAGGTGGATTTCAATGGACATGGCATTCCTTCTGCTTCTGGGACTGATTTTGTGTCGGTTTTGACAACCACAACATTATAATAAAGGAGAGCATCCAAAGAAGAGGAACAAAGACTTGTCCTGTGACTATTGAGAAGGAAATGGCAACCCACTCCAGAATGCTTGCCTGGGAAATCCCATGGAAAGAGAAGCCTGATGGGCTACAGTCCCTGGGGTCACAAAAGAGTTGGACACAATATAGCAACTAAATAACAATATGACTATGCTTTGTGGGATTATTTTTCCCCAGGGACTGTAATACTGCAAAAATTAACTAAATATTTTGTATGGATACTAGTTAAATGAGTTTTGTAATTCAAGTTATACTGAGCAGAGGCCTATAGCCATAAATATTTATTGCTATTTGGCTGCATGATATTATTGCATTAAAACTGTTGTGTTGCTAATGGTTAAGGATGCAAACACCAACTCAATGAAAAGTCTTGTTTGTAATCATTGGGGTTTTCAGATTAACAAGCTCTCAAATAGTTTAAACATGTGTACAAGATGGCATGTTTATGAAAGCATTTTGGTTTATTTGAATAATATTTGCAGGAGTATTTTTGAGATGGTGGGAGAAGGTGCTAAGGGCACTATTTCCTATTTGCTTATCTGTGTATTGTCAAATAAAAGCTTTTAGAGCTAAAAATTGTCATTTAGGCTCCAATTTTCACATATACAAAGTGCTATACCTATGTATCCTGCCCTAGAAGCTGCAAAGGCAGGCATCTATCTAGATAAAAATGTTTCAAAAGGTCACTTTCAGTACCATTTTAAATGGACAGCATGGAACTTCCCATCATTGTTTGACCCATAAGAAGCCATTTTGTTTTGAGAAAAATATTATTATATCATAAATTAAAATGATGGAAATTAAAAACTGCATCAAGCACTGCAAAAGACCTTCTGATCTCTCAAGACTGTAGCCTAAGTTAGGAGATCATATATTATATATCAACCTGTAGGTCTCTTCCACACTGAGATGCAGATGAGAAAGAGAACACATATTAATGGAAGTCCCCAAGCTTCAGCTTTTCCTGAGACCTGTAAGATGAAAAAGTGCATTTTATCTGAGCATGATGAACTATGGAGTACCATGAGGAAGAGAGAGTGAAGGGTGAAGGCATGGGCTCCAAAGCCACTTCAGCCACTTGTCTTGAAGCACACATATCACAAAGGAGTTTACTTGGCAAACTTGTATAAACATTTTGTGAAGAATCCACATATCTATCTGCTCATACTTCAGGGGAGAAACCAGAGAAGGTATGATTCTACATCTACAATTATTTAGCCAAGTTACAAAGAAGTGATAAGCCCACTGTGTCTCCAACTACTTTATCTTCACCAAGGGATCTTCCAAGCACCATTGGATTAATGTGAAGAGAAGAATGCGGCTGCTGTTTAGTTGCTCAGTCGTGTCCAACTCCCTGTTACCCTATGGACTGCAAGGGGTAGGGAATATGATATGCACGGGCCTGTACTGTATTAAACAGGGCTTCTTTGAAAAATAAGAATGACTTTCTCATCACCCCCAGGTGAAAGGCTGGGAGCAGTAAAAAATACATCCTGGAAAACATGTTGAAAACAAGATGTTGAAGTACTGATGTGACTGATGGAAAATGATTAGTGACTGTTCGCATAACTAGAGCCTTGACGGAGTTGCTGAGAAAGGGTGTCACTATCCGAAGGGCTAAACAGACTCCTGAAAGGCCTGAAGGTTTGACATTGAGGACTGTGCATTGTATATCTTTATTCCTGATCTGAGATTGTAAAGAACAGATATCTCTAGAGCATGTACAAGGAAGTATATATCAACAATAAAAGGCATGCAAGGATTAGGATCTGGGCATCAGCCCCCTGAACCCCACCCTATTTCTGAGTCTTTTTTTTTTCTTTTTTATTCTTCTGCAGCACCGCTCCCTCAGGTCAGTTTGTTGTTTGGGCTGGTCCTGACACAGGCTCATATGTCCATGGGATTTCCCAGGCAAGAATACTGGAGTGGGTTGCCTTTTCCTACTCCGGGGGATCTTCCCAACCAAGGATCGAACTCGAGTGTCCTGCATTGGCAGGCAGGTTCTTTACCACTGTACTACCTAGAAAGCCCATCTGCTCCTAAATGTGGGAAGAAGGTATTCAAGTTATAAGATGAAACTGTGATTAACTAGGTTTCATTTTTCCCCTCCCCTCTAATGCTCTGCTCACACTCCCCAGGTCTACCTCATTGAGTTTTCAGATTTTTTTGCTTCAGATTTTCTACTGAGGTGAAGACACAGAAAAAATGAGATTGACTCTAGACTTTGTGTTCCAAAACAATGCACTGAAGCCTATAACAAAGATTGTAGTTTTATTAAAGTTCACTGTTTTAATATGCAAAAACAATGCTAGTTTGAAAATCACTCTGTTGAATATATATGTGAAGACTATTCACAACATTCCTCTTCCATAGATTTTAATTTTAATCTATGTTGTGGTCTGCAGGAATGTCTCTTCATTTAGTTCCTGATATTCCCTGGTAGCATTAGTGGTAAAGTACCTGCTTGCCAATGCAGGAGATATAAGAATCGCAGGTCCAATCCCTAACTAGAGAAGACCCCTTGGAGGAGAGCAGGGCAACCCACACCAGTGTTCTTGCCTGGATAATCCCCATGGACAAGGAGTCTTGTGGGCTATAGTCCAGAGGGTAGCAAAGAGTCGGGCACAGCTGAAACAACTTAGCATGCACATTGGTCATTTTTGTTGCAATATTTTTCTTTGTCAAAGTTGCTAGCAGTTTACTAAATTTATTTCCATGAACCAGTTTTTGGCTTCAAAGACTGTCTTTTGATTTCTTTTTATTTATTTGTTTTATATTGCATTGATTTCTGATCTTTATTATTCTATTTCTTCTACTTGCTTTGCATATATTTAGATCTTATTTTCCTAACTTTTAAAAAAAGAAACTTTGATTATTGTTTTGAGATCCTTGTTTTTTTTTAATATAAACATTTAGTGCTATGGATTTTCCTCTAAGTAAATGATCTTATTGAACTAGTCAGGACCTTCACTAAGATGTTGATGTGGTACAAGGTGGTAATAATGCACATACTTGTTTATTTTAAAAGGAATGTATCTAACTTCAACATTAACAATGATGTGAGGCTTTTGGAGATAAGCTTTAGAAGCATAAAAGCATTTATTAATCTAACAGTTTGTACCATATGTGAGTGTGGAATTTTGTCAACTGCATTTACTATAGTTTTTATATAATTTTGTTTTGTTTTCTCCCTTAACTGGTAAATCTTGTTAATTATTCAATATATTTGTGGATTTTCTAAAATTAAAAAATACTTACACAAACCTGACCATAATAACATATACTCATGCATTCTTATTATTTTTTATTTTGCAATTTCCAGAATTTGATTGCTAATATTTTATTTATGACTTAGTATAAATGTGCATGAGCAATTCTGTGTTGTAATTTTCCATTCTTGGACTGGCCTTGAATGGTTTTGGTGTCTTCATAGAATGGTTTGGAGAGTATTTGCTAGAAAAGTTTGTGTAACTTGGCTCTGAGATTCCTTCAAAATTGTTGGAATCTGTGTGAAATAGTTTTGATTTTTATTTTCTTTCTGGGAAAAGTTGTAAATTCAACTCATTTTTTCTATTTTTCTTCAATTTTTAGTTATTTATATTTTCTAGATTTTGTCCACTAAATCAAAGTCTTCAGATTTATTGATATAAATTACTTTATTAACATTTTAATGGATATTGATCTATACTTTTCTTTTGTTTAATATCATAGAATTTATTAATCTCACCCCAGCCAGTATTTCTCCTCTTTCTCATGAGATTTTCAAAAATTCCATTTTAATATTCTTTGTTAAAAACTTAGCATTGTTGTTCTTTTCTTAAAAAAAATTGTATTAATTTTTTGTATCTGTGTCTTCTTTCCTTTTTTAACATAACACATGGATTTATTTGGTTCTTTTTCTAATATTTTAAGTTGAAACTTAGGTCATTAATTTTTAGAAAAATATATTTTTTCAAATACAATCATTTAAGATTAGAAGCAATTTATAGAAGAAATATTTTCATACAGTTCAGTTTTATACATTTTTGTTTTCACTAAAACTCAAAGTAAAATTTGTTCATTTTGATTTTGTCTTTACTTCATGGTTATCTATAAGTGTGCTGTTAATTTGCAAACACATAAGTTTTTATGTCCAGTTTTACTGACATCCTTCTTAATATTTAACTTGTTTCATTTGCTTGTTTGTATGATTTCATAAAATATGGGTTCTCTGACCATGTAGGTCTAAAAACAATGCTTATTTTCAAATTGTTGGTCGCTGGGTTCTCTATTTTAGTATTGGATAAAACTAATTCAACATATTGTTCAGGTCTTACATATCTTTGATAATTTTTGTCTTAGAACAATCTTAAATAAGAGAAGAGCATTGAAATATCACAATATGATAATATTTACTTTTCCCCCTGTAGTTCTATGTAATTCAATATAATTTGAGTCTGTTTAATTATATGATCACTAGTTCAGTGATTTTATATGTACTAGTAAATCAAAATGTCATTATGTAGTAACAGGTACTATATTTTTCCACTTTGATTAGAATTTTCTTGATATATCTATTTTCTTCATTTAACTTTCCATAATTTCATTTTTTAATGCTTTAGGCCTCTATTAAATAGCATATAGATGAATTTAAAATATCTGATAATCTCTTGCTTTAAATTAGTGGCTTGAAACCATTTGCGTTAATTATAATAGTTTATATTTTCTCTTATCTACATTTTGCTTTCCTTGTGGATCTCATTTTTGCTCCTTTTCCCCCTCTATCATGACCATTCAGGGTTGATTTAGGGTATTTCCTTTTTAATTCTCATTCAGAAATTTTGCAGTCTTATTTTCTAAGTTTAGTGAAAACTTTGAATATTATAATGAATATTTAAAAACTAAAATTTTTACCTTATGTATCTTTCTTAGCAACTTGGAGAAACTAGAACATTTTTGACTACAGTTACTGGTCTCTAAATTTACATAGTTTTACATTCTGTATTGTAGTTCTCTTTTTTCTTTAACTCCATAATATCAGGTATTTGTGTAAATATTATTTTATATGCTTGGCCTAGGTCTGCTTAGATGTTTGCCAATTTATTTTCTGAATATTTTCTTTTTCTGCCAGGATGTCATTTCTTCAGAGTTGTTTCATTTTTTGCTTTCTCACTGTTTTAAATATCCTCTTTTTGTTTTGATGTAGTCTCTTAAGAAAAACATTACTCAATCTAAATTTTCCTGTTAGGTGCATATTTCATTTTCTCTCTATATAAATATGTCTGGAAATTTCTCAGAAATAAACTATTCAATTATTGCCTTTTTTCTTTTCATTCTATTTCCTCCTTGAAAGAGCCCAAATAAACAATAAAAAGTTTTAGTTCACCTTGTATATATCTTATCATTTTTTTCCTATTTCCTAAACCCTTGTCACTGTCCTATATTCTGAATATTTCCTTTAGCATTATTTCCTCCTCAGTTGAGGTCAGTTTGTCTTTATATCATTTATAAAGGTTTTATTTTTATTTCAAATCTGTATATTTTTATTTTATTATACTTTGGTTTGTTTTAAATCTGTCTGGTCAATTGCTTAATGGTATCCATTTACTTTGATTATATAATTCACTCATTTATTTCATCTAAACATTTAATCCATGATTAGGTCATATTTTTAAGCTAGTAACTTTATTTTCTAAACATTCTTGAAAGTTTAAATTTATTTTATTTGTTTCTGATATATCTCACTCAAGGTGACTTTTTTCCTATATACACAGAGATGGTCATTTATACATTTTTTTGAATTTTGGAAGACCTGAATGTATAAACTAAAGCTGTTTTTCTACAGAGGGTGGCTGAGTTGGGGTTGGTGAATAGGCATAGAATATGTTATCAGTGTCCTTCAGAGTCTTAAGTTTAGTGTGGAAATTGTTATCAATTCTTGCTTATCAGGTTGATGCTGACAGTGGAATTTGCTTTCAGAGTGACCAATATATTGCATTTGCTTAAAGCTATCTATTGGTGTCAATCTATAAGTTTTGTTTGTTCTGGAAGAGTGTATCTATTACGTCTTACAGACCCAGAAGTGTGTTAAAGTTAAATGCATTCTGCTTTATACATTTGTAAATAAATACTCTCTGGATCACTAGTCAGCCATATTCCCAGGGCAAAGAGATACACACACACACACACACACACACACACACACACAGGCACACATGAAAAGAGAGAAAGAGGAAGTTCTATTGTATGTGGCTTCAGGGAGTTTGCACCTTTTGCTCTTTCTCTTTACAATGATCTAAACCTCCAGACTTCCCCGTATTCCCCACCAGGCACACACACACACCCCTCACTTCCCAGGACATTGCATAGTCCTTACCCATATTTTCAGATGTCTCTCACTGTGTTAGATTAGGTCTCACTGTTGTATGTTCTCATTGTAACATTTCCTCCACAGCATGCAAAACTGTAATTAGGTAAATGACACGAGCAAAGGAGTTCTTTCGTCTCTTTAACATCATCATATCCTAAGCAGCACAGCTCCTGTCCTCGTTAGTATTATTAAGTGAATAAGTTAAAGAAAGTGGACAAAAAAATATAACAACTAGTAGAGGTGGCATTTCCATAAATACTGAATTTGAGCTCATTCAAATTAGATGAATCTACTGAATTTGAAAAGTCTCTTCACTATTGAAAGTACAAAGCACATGTAAGTTCCAAAATGCCTTGGAAGCCAATGTTATTTAAAATCTAATTTTGATTAGCTAGACAGCAATTGAAACTGAGAATTCAGTTGTAAAAGACCATATTAAGGCTATTCTGTAAAATATTCAGAAGGTCTATATCCTACTACAAACATCCCTTGAATATACCTCCTAAAGAAATAGATACCTGATTTTTAGAAATTTAATAAATAACAGACATAAATAGTTACTATAAATAATAACACTGATTATCCTGTGTAATCAAACCCTTCACCTGCTGAGATATGCAGTGCATTTATGCAGATCAGCTGTAGGCCTTTCATCCATGAAATTATAGAATGTATAATGTGATGGGCCATGATATATTCAGTGTAATTGCTTATTTATAAAAAGAGCTATCAACAGCCCACTTTAAATAAATTCAGAAATCACCGTAGGGCATTTAGAAATGAATATTTTATATGACATTTTAAAAAGATTATGAGCATTTCTTTGAACAGTAAAATTAATAGCTGTTTGGCTGTTTAAACTCATCCAATGTAGATTCAGGATAATAGCATATAAACTGTAATTACTGTATTTGTGTTTTAATTAGGAATAACCATCTACCTGGCTAGCAATGCAAGTCTTTTACCTAAAATATCAATAAAGGGAAAACAAATTAATGTGTTAAATATCCTCATGGATCCTTTGAAAGCAAAGTATATTTAATAGTAACTATCTGTATGCTTATCTATCTACCTACCTACTCACACATCTATACTTTATCACATGGTTTTAAGTAAATTTCCCATAAATAATTAAACGATTTGAACCTCAAACATAATATTTAAAAACCTAACACTATTAACATAATCAGAAACAATGCACATTTTCTGTCTTTAATCTTTAGTATAAATGAATTTTACAGAAGTCTGAGCTGCATTACAAAGTTAGAATTAATATTAGATCCTCATATTTCCAAACTCAAGGTGAGAGAAGGTCAAGAATAATGATCTTGGAGTCCAGAATTAACTAAAGAATATTACTGAATCATTCACAATAGTCATTGTCCTAGCAGAGAAGAAAGGGCATACTTAAAATTTGTGAAATACTGGAGGATAGAAATAATTGTTTTTATAAAACAATTCATCAGAAATTGATTAAAAATCCTCAGAGGGCCACAAAGTTATCTACATATTCCCTTTTATTCTTTGAGCAAAAATTATCCTCAATACATTCTCTTGTACATGTTTTTTTTTTTTTTTCCCCATGTTGACATTAGAAATCACTAAGATGATGACAAGTATCTTTAAATATATCTTAAAATTTTTCTGCTGATATTAGTATGTAATCTCATACATAGAGCTTTGGTTATGCTGTAAAAGATGTAGATGACATAGAAAACAGTATCTGAGGATCTCTTTTATTCTTAAAATAATTTCTACAATTAGAGAGTCTTTGAAAACTTTCCTTAAAAATCATAGACATATTTACTCTAAAAGTAAGTGATGTTTTGGTGAAGTATCAAGTGTACATTGTCAAGATAGGCTCAGAAGAACAACTTGTAAAAGGCAATAAAATTCATACTATTTCTTATATTCATACTATAATTACATATTACTTTAAAACTAATACTGAAGATAAATGATGAAGACAAAGTGAATAGGAACTCTAAAACACTTGGAATTAACATTAACTTCGTGAGAATCCAAAAATAAGGTGATAGGCAATGGCATCTATTTACGTGAGATATATGACCTTTTTCATAAGAAATGCAACTGTTGACAGAATTGTAGGCAGTACAAGCTCTAGGACTGCAAACTTATCTAAGAATTCCATGAACATGAGTGAGACTCAAGCCAATTAAAAGTAAGTACCTTTAGCTGATTTACTTCATTTTGCAGCAGAAACTAACACAACCTTTTAAAGCAGTTATTCTCCAAATTAAAAAAAAAAAAAAAAGACTTCCTGGTGGCTCAGATGGTAAGCGTCTGCCTACAATGCAGGACACCTGGGTTTGATCCCTGGGTCAGGAAGATCCCCTGGAGAAGGAAATGGCAACCCACTCTAATACTCTTGCCTGGAAAATCCCATGGGCATGGAGGTGCCTGGTAGGCTACAGTCCATGGGGTTGCAAAGAGTCAGACACGATGGAGTGATTTCACTTTCACTTAAAAAAAAGGCGGGGGGGGGGGGTAAGTACATTTAGACACAAAGATTCTGAAACACGTGTAGTTATTAACTGCCAAGCAGGAGATATGGGTTTGATCCCTAGGTCCAGAAGATACCCTGGAGAAGGAAGTGGCAACCCACTCTAGTATTCTGGCCTGGGAAATCCTATGGACAGAGGAGAATGGTGGGTTATAGGTCATGTGGTCACAAAGAATTGGATATGACTTAGCTACTCAAAAATAACAACAATAATTTAAACTAGTTTCTCAAGAGAGCAGTGAACAGTGAAAGTTTCAAGTTCTTTGATTATACAGAGGTTTAGTGAGTGAGTGAAGACACTCAGTCGTGTCCGACTCTATGTGACTCCATGGACTGTCACCCACCAGGCTTATCCATCCATGGGGTTTTCCAGGCAAGAATACTGGAGTGGGTTGCATTTCCTTCCCCAGGGCATCTTCCCCACCCAGGGATCGAACCCAGATCTCCTGCATTGAAGGCAGATGCTTTACCCTCTGAGCCATCAGGGAAGTCCCATACAGAGACTTACAAGACTTCCAAAACCTGGAGAAACTAAGGATTGACTATTTGGATATACTTGTCCCAGTATCCTCTGTCCCCATTCACATACCATGCAGGGTTATTTGACTAATTTGGAACTAGATCTGTCCATAAGGGGGAAGAAAAGAAGAAAAAAGAGACATCTCCTTCAAATTGAACCCTTCATATTTATTTCAATTTGACACCTTTTTCCTCCAACAATTAAATTCAAATAGTAAAGAAGACCAAAATAGAAATTGATTTCAAATTATTAAAAAATAGATAAAAATCAGAATGAGCCTATTAATTTCATTTTCCCTATATGCATTCTAAAAACCACTAAACACTTTCTTATTTTCAATCCATTAATTTATATAGCAGCATAATATTAATTTTATGATATTACATTTTAACATGTTCTCAAATATTGCAGAGCTGAGTACAAAGTAAAGAGATATATAAAAATGGAATGGTGATTGTTTAATATTGGAAACATGTAGAACATGTTTCTCATTATATTTATATACTTATGAATTATGTTTGAGTTTAATTTCTGTGTGTTCACATGTCCTATAGGACAATAGTAAACAAAGAAGTTTTGCATAAGCATAGGAACACTTTCCATGGTTATACACCCAGGCTCAGTACAGAAAAATTAAGCAAAATTGTCTATCTCCCAGTTTTTCCTAGAAGGAATTTGACTGCATACTTCCCTAGCTGCTGCCTGAGGGTCTGACTTCCTGACTGAATCCTCCCCAAAATAAATGGTTCTTGGAATATCCTCAACTAGAGGGAACACTAGTGACAAAGATGATGGCTTGGTCAATCACAAAGTTTTGGGAAACATGGATGAAAATGGAAGGAATTATGTGAGGTGAAATAAACCGGATAGAGAAAGACCAACACTGCATGGTGTTATTTACATGTAAAATCTAAAAAAGCAGTCAAACTCATAAAAATAGCAAATAAAATGGTGGTTGCCAGTGGCTGGGAAGTGTGGGAAATAGAAAAAGTTTGGTAAAAGGGTACCATTTTTCAGTTATATGATGAATGAGGTCTGAGAATCTAATGTATCTCCTGATAACTATAATTGATAATACTGTATTACCTAACTGAAATCTGCCAAGAGAGTAGCACTTAAGTGCTCTCACACACACACATACACAGATTAAATATGGGACGTGTTAATTAACTGTGAGAATTCTTCCACAATGTGTACATACATCATCTCTCTTCACATTATGTAGTTTTAAACATATTGCAAATTTATTTGTCAATCGTACCTCAGTATAGAATTTTCTACATTTTTTTCTTTCCTGTTGATAAGAGGGAAATTTTCTGTGAAAAACTAAAGAACAGTACTTATGGACTTCAAGGTTATATCAGGAAGGTTGAAAATGTCATATGACCAACCAACATGGAAACAGAAGTTTTCATTTTGCATGTTTTATCATAATGTATTCACAAGATTTGTTTCCTATTTTAATATGCTTAAATGATATTTTAATATGTCTCTGATTTAATACTTTAATTTCCTGTTTCTTTGTGCCTGGATGGGGTGGTGGTGGGGTGAATAAAGTGACATGTGAAATAATATATTGTGGAATGAAACTCTATTTAACTCCTATTCACACACACACACACACACACACACACATACACACACACAAACAGTATTTGATATCTAATACATATTTTTCATGTAAGAGTAGCTTTTAACCTGTGATGTGCACTAATTTTTTTTTTTGCGACATAAATACTATAGCCATCAGAGAATTAAATAAAGCATGACTATTTTTCCCAAAGTATTTTTAAAAAAACAGCAGAAATGAGAACACCTTGCTTTTGGCTAAGTGAAAATGATTTTAGACTTCTGGCTTCCAGAAACTGTGAGAGAATAATTTTTTATTGCTGGTTTAAGCCACCAAGTTTATAATGTTTGTTAGGGTAGCCACAAATTCTAACTCACTAGTTATTATTACTCACAAACCTTTGTACAGGACTTCCTTATGGTACAGTAGTTAGGACTCCATGCTTCCACTGTAAGGGGCATGGGTTCCACCCCTGGTGAGAGAACTTATTCCACATGCCATGCAGTGCAGCCAAAATTAAAACAAACAAACAAACAAAACCTATGGACAAATTTAGGTTGATCAAGAACTCACTGCCTTAAAATTTGAATCCAGAAATATACTGTATTCATTCCTTTAATACAGTATCAGACATTCACATTTTGATGAAGTATTGAAACTAGTAGTTCTTGTTCTAAAGCCCGGGAAAATCAATAAAGATTTCAGACCTCAAGTAATACATCAACCAGACAAGACAAATTCAAAATAGCTCACCTTGCATTAATGGGGAAAAAAGTATCTTTAGTTTCCCAAAGCAATTTCAAAATGAGAAAAAAATAGAACACTTAAACATAGATGTGTGAATGCACTCCTTCTGCTTCTAAGTCTGGGGGGATTTTTAAAATTCCAAATCGTGCATTAAAAAATGTGTACTTTATAAAAATATAAATTTAAGTTATAAATATTTATATTACACATTTTATGCATTGTTTTATATTATATTTAGCACATTTTGTGTAATGTATTAAAATAATTTTGCCATCATTTAGAAAGTTGTAACTTTTTTCTACTTTTAGTATTAGGCTAATTTTTAAGGTTTTCTAGAAAAGGAGATGAAAACCTCATAGTTTTCAGAACTGGCAAGAATGTATTTACTTTAACTCATTTATCTTCCTTATCTGTCCTTGGATATTTTAAAATATGTCAGCAGCAAGGACTTGTAGGAAAAAAACACTACATAAAGCATGTGAAAGTCTGAGTTTATAATTCTACTTTTAATACTGTTTACATGCAAACCAAGAAACCTCAGTCTTTTGGAATTTCTGCTTGATATCTATAATACACAGAAACCTCTTCATCTACTGGTAGGATTATTATAAAGATCAAGTAGACTAATATGTAAATCATTTTAAAAACTATTAGAGTCTACAAAATAATTATCTTATGAGAAAATATCAGTGTACTTGTATACTTGATAATTATCTATCAGTTAATTATTATGTAATACAATGAAAATTAGAGATACCAAGGGAATATTTCATATAAAGATGGGCACAATAAAGGACAGAAAAGGCAAGGACCTAACAGAAGTTGAATATATTAAGAAGAGATAGTAAGAATACACAGAATAACTATACAAAAAGATCTTAACCACCCAGATAACCACGATGGTGTGATTACTCATCTAGAGCCAGACATTCTGGAGTTCGAAGTCAAATAGGCCTTAGGAAGCAACACTACAAACAAAGCTATTGCAGGTGATGGAATTCCAGGTGAACTATTTCAAATCCTAAAAGATGACGCTGGGACAATGCTGCACTCAATTTACCAGCGAATTTGGAAAACTCAGCAGTGACCACAGACCTGGAAAAGGTCAGTTTTCATTCCAGTCCCAAAGAAGGGCAATGCCACAGAATGTTCCAACTACCACACCATTGCACTCATTTTACATGATAGCAAGGTCATGCTCAAAATCCTCCAATCTGGGCTTCAACAGTATGTGAACCAAGAATTTCCAGATGTTCAAGGTGGATTTAGAAAAGACAGAGAAACAAGAGATCAAATTGTGAATATCCATCGGATCATAGAAAAAACCAAGGTCCAGGAAAGCATCTACTTCTGCTTCTTGACTATGCTATAGCCTTTGACTGTGTGGATCACAGAAAATGTGGAAAATTCTTAAAGAGATGGGAATACCAGACCACCTTACCTGCCTCCTGAGAAATCTGTATGCGGGTCAAAAGTAACAGTTATAAGTGGAAATGGAAAAATGGACTGGTTCAAAATTGGAAAGGTGTACAGAAAGGTTATATATTGTCACCCTGCTTATTTAACTTACATGCAGAGTACATCATGTGTAATGCCAGGCTGGATGAAGCACAGACTGAAATCAAGATTGCCAGGAGAAATATCAATAACCTCACATATGCAGATGATACCACCCTTGTGGCAGAAAGTGAAGAGAAACTAAAAAGCCTCTTGATGAAAGTGAAAAGAGAGAGTGAAAACGTTGGCTTGAAACTCAACATTCAAAAAACAAAGATCATGACATCCGGTCCCATCACTTCAAGATGAATAGATGGGAAAACAATGCAAACAGTAACAGGCTTTATTTTCTTTGGCTCCAAAATCACTACAAATGGTGACTGCAGCCATAAAATTAAAAGGAGAGCTATGACAAACTAAAACAGCATATATTAAAAAGCATAGATGTTACCTTTCCAGCAAAAGTCCATATAGTCAAAGCTATGGTTTTTCCTGTAGTCATGTATGAATGTGAGAGTTGGGCCATAAAGAAGGCTAACTGCCAAAGAATTGATGCTTTTGAACTGTGGTATTAGAGAAGACTCTTGAGAGCCCCTTGCCCTGCAAGGAAATCAAACCAGTTAATCTCAAAAGAAATCAGCCTTGAGTATTCACTGCAAGGCCTGATGCTGAAGCTGAGGCTCCAATACTTTGGCTACCTCATGCAAATAGCCAACACATTAGAAAAGACCCTGATGCTGGAAAAAATTGAAGGCAGGAGCGAAGGGGACACCAGAGAATGAGGTGGTTGGATGGCATCACCAATTCAATGGACATGAGTTTGAACAAGCTCCAGAAGATGGTGAAGGACAGGGAAGCCGAACGTGCCGCAGTCCATGGGGTCGCAAAGAGTCGGAGAGGATTGAGCAACTGGACAACAAAAACAACAAAGACAATGACTATCTGACAATAAACTAGTTTATTATGGCATATTTAATTTTTTTTAAAAAGATCTCTTTATTTGCATGGAATTATGCTACTACTGTGGGAAAACATCACAGCATGCTATTGTCAACTTCTACTTGAACATTCTAAGAAACTTACATTGAGGTAAACAAAACTCATTTTACTGCGCTTCCATCATGTATGATATTGGTGCCATCTATTTCAATTTCATGTATGTAGGACCATATGAGATATGTTATTATTATTGGTTTATGTATCCAAATTTCGTTTGGATTTACCTTCCTTTTGAACATTGGCTTTCTTTTTGTTCAGAGTGTTGGTAAAATGAGTAAAAAATCCCCACAAGTTAATAAGATAGTTTTCTTTCTAACACTTTTTTGTTTTGTTTTTAATCTAAGGAAAAAAAGATATATTTATTTAGCCTTCTTCATTAGCATATCATCTTGGGTATAGAATTTTATGTTGCAGCTTTTTTTTTTTTCAGTACCTTGACACTATTTATTCACTAGCATCTAGCTTCCATTGTTGATGTATTAAACAGAAAGTCAAACTGACCTTTGAATAAAATTTGTATTTCTTTCCCTCAGCACTTTCAAGGTATTTCCCTTTATCTTGCTTTTTTGTAATTTGACAATGATATTTCTAGTTGTAGTTTCTTTCTTGGAATGCTTCAGTTCAGTTCAGTTGCTCAGTTGTGTCTGACTCTCTGCAACCCCATGAACCACAGCATGCCAGGCCTCCCTGTCCATTCACCAACTCCCGGAGTCCACCCAAATCCATGTCCATCGAGTCAGAGATGCCATCCAACCATCTCATCCTCTGTCGTCCCCTTCTCCTCTTGCCCTCAATCTTTCCCAGCATCAGAGTCTTTTCAAATGAGTCAGTTCTTTGCATCAGGTGGCCACAGTATTGGAGTTTCAGCTTCAACATCATGCTTAGGCCCATTGAATGTATAAATTGCTATCTTCTTAAAAGCCTGAACATTGTCACTTTAATTCCATATATGCAGGATCCTGTGAGATATGTTATTATTAGTGTTCTATAATAATAATATTATTATTATTATATTAATACAGTGTTCTGTAATCTGGAAATCTCTGCTTCGTTCTCTTTGTTCTGTAAATCAGTTAAATGTATTTAGAATTTCTCACTGAATATTCTGTTTCTCTTACCTAGAAACATTTTTTCTTTCTTTTTTTCATTTATTTTTTATTAGTTGGAGGCTAATTACTTTACAATATTGTAGTGGTTTTTGTCATTCATTGACACCAATCAGCCATGGATTAATCAGTTCTAATGAGATACCTAGAAACATTTAAAGGCTTAGTTTTTTAGAGTAGTTTTAGGTTCACAGTAAAATTAGGAAGAAAATACAGAGAGTTCCTAAATATGTCCTGCTCCCCCACATGTATAGCCTCCCCCATTACCAACATCCCCCAGCACAGCGGTACATTCAGTACGTTCGTTATAATTGATGAACTTACATTGCTACATCTTTACCACCCCAAATTCATAGGCTATATTATGGTTCACTCTTGGGGTTTTACATTCTATGGATTTGGACAAATGCATGGAATGTATCCACTGTTACAATATCATAGAGAATAGTTTCATTGCTCTAAAAATCCCCTGCAGCCTGCCTGTGTATCCCATTTCTCTCAACTCCTAGCAACCACTGATTCCTTTGACTGTCTCTATAGTTTTACCTTTTCCAGAGTGTTATATAGTTGGAACTATACAGTATGTGGCCTTTTCAGATTAGTTCCTTTTGCTTAGTAATATGCATTTAAGGTTCCTCCATGTCTTTTTGTGGCTTCATAGCTCATTTCTTTTTAAAGCTGAATACTGTTTCATCATTAGAGTGTACTGCAGTTTATCCCTTCACCTATTGAAGGGTATCTAGATTGCTTCTAAGTTTGGCAATTATGAATAAAGCTTCTATAAACCTCATTGTGCAGGTTTTTGCATGGATATAAACTTTAAACTTGTCTAGGTGTATACCTAAGAGTAAAATTGCTAGCTTGTGTGTCAAGAATCTATTTGTAAGGAGCCACCAATCTGTTTTCTAAAATGGGTGTACCACTTTGCCTTCCCACCAGCAGCATTCCTGTCCCTTCACAATTTGCCAGTATTTAGCTTTGCCTGTGTTCCAGATTTGGGGCATCCTAATATGTGTGTAGGTGTGTCTTCTTGTTTTAATTTGCATTTTCTGGATGACTTATGAAGTGGAACACCTTTTCACATGCTTATTTGCCATCTGTATTTTGTCTTTGGTGAGGAGTCTGTTAAGGTCTTTGGTCTATTTTTGATTGAGTTGTTTCTTTTTATTTTTGTTGAGTTTTAAAAATCCTTTGTGTATTTTAGATAACATTTCTTTATCAGATGTGTCTTTTGCAAGTGTTTTCTCCCCATCTGCGGCCTATCTTTTCATTCTTTTGATGTACTTTTCATTATTTGCTTACTTCAGTCTACATTCCAGACAATTCTTACTTACTATCCAGTTTCTTACTTCTCTCCTTAGCTATTTCTAATCTGGGGTGACATCTATCCATCAGATTCAATATTACTTCATTTTATTATTAGAATTTCTATTTGGTTCCTTTTGAAATCTGTATTCCATGTTCCCTGAAAAAAAATTTTTTTTCAAGATTTTCATTTATTTATTTAACCATAGAAATAATAGTTGCTTTACAGTCTCTGATGCATTCAAGATATGATTTACAAAATTGGTTATATTATTTTCTATGTCTCACTATGATGCCTTCTTTCTACAAGAGCCTGGTTTTCTTTGCTTACAGGAGTCATTTATTTTACTGAGAGGTAAAGAACCTTCCTGCCAATACAGGAGACATAAGAGATGTGGGTTCAATCCCTGGATAGGGAAGATTCCCTGGAGAAGGAAATGGCAACCCACTCCAGTATTCTTGCCTGGAGAATCCCAGGGACAGAGGAGCCGGTGGGTCACAGTCCTTAGGGTTGCAAAGAGTCAGACATGACTGAAGCAACATAGCACATAGCAAAATATATTGTAGGATTGAATTGTATAAAATATAGGAATAAAGAAGTTAATAGAGTTCACTCTCCCTTCATGAAAGATAATCTTTTGTTTCTGTTAGGGGACTGGAGATGTTACTTGTCTTACTTTAATTTACAGTCAAGGCTTAAGATTGCCTTCAACCCCACCCTTACCCCTTCACAAGAGATACAAAGGTGAGCAATGGACACTTTACCTTAGATCTTTCTTTACTCTAAAGGATTATCCCTTTGTGGTCACAGCCTAATATCTCATTTTAGCTTACCAAATAAATTAAAATTATCACATTATCTATTTTATAAGTGAAGTTCTCCACTTTGTAAAATTTGGGCTTTCATTTTCACTTTTATGTGAATGAGGCATTTCAATTTCACAGCTCTTTCTTACTAATTGGCCAGTGCCCATAAAATACAAACAACTTTGTTTGCCTTTTCCTTCCCCAAGATTTTGGCCTAAAGATTCCTCAATATCTTCAAAGCTCTTAAGCTGATTTTTAAACTAATTTCATCCAGCTCTTTTAGTTTCCCTAATTAGGAAGGTTGATCTTAGTCACCTGGCCTATCATTGCAGGAAGTAGAATCTGTTTTATAGAAAGATTACTTGCTATAAATATATTCACATGTGTACACTCTATGTTATAGATAAATTGACAGATTTATGTTATGTTGCCCTTGATCAGAATTAATGGCAATTATTATTATGCAAAGATGAGTTTGATTGGGCTAGCAGAGAAATCACAGTTAGGATATGAAGTTTAACTATGGTGAACTTCAGGAAAATCTCAGGGGATGAAGAGAAGGTTAGATTTTATTGGGCCCTGGAAAGAAGTTAGGGAAGATTGTACTGAAAATAATTCACTAGAGGAGAATTAGAGTTCAGAATTGTGATTCTGAACAACGGTTACAAGTGACAGACAGTTTGCTGTTACTGAGGAATGCAGAAATCTTCTTTCTTCCTGTTGACTATTTATGTTTATATAAGGGGTACATGTATGAGAGCTCTTCTTTCATAGCTTCCTGACTCCACTATAAATCAGGTTACTTTATCCATTTCACTTTTCCCCTCTTTGATCAATATCTTTCTCTGAAAGCATCATTGATCAAGCATCATGTCACTTTTTTGTTTGTTTGTTTGAAATCTTTTTTGTCTGTTTGAGTTCCTTTGTGCCAGGAAGGACCTTTTCTGGAAGTCATGTCCCACATGAAGGTGGAGAGAGCAAGTAGCAGTCTTAAACTATTGGGGTCCACGCTCCACAGGAGCGTGGAGGAGGGGTTCTCAGGAGTCTTCCATTCTTAAGTTTATATTTTGTCAAGGTTGTAAGCAATGGAGATTATCTCAAAGTGATGAGCTAATGTCATTCTGTTTGGTGCATTATTTCTGCAGATACCTGACAGGTAAGAAATATAAAATTTAAAAATAATTATACAAGGCATAATTAAAAATAATATGAAAAATCTAGTTTGAATAGTTGTTTTGAGGCATGAACCTAGGCTTGAAGTCTGCCAACTGAACAAAACAAAGGACCATGAGGAATCAAGTGAAATTTGCAAGCAGATTCCTAATTTTATGCAATTGAGTTTCTACTTCCCCAAAGAAAATTATCTAAGTTGCTATGTATACACCACCTTGCTCTACTAGGAGGTAGTTAAGGGCTATTTGATTAATTAATATGGCTGAAGCTAAGGAATCTAATGACTTATTGTTGGGCAACTATTATAGCTATAGCAGTAAAGTCAGCTATGTTACCTAGAGTAGTGATAGCCAAGCCAAGGAAGGAGTAAAGATCTGCCAAAGAAGGAAATTCAGAGTCATAGACCTCATTAGGTGGTTCACATTTGGTTTTTTGATGTAGGCCTAACAACGCACAATTGATCAACCCAGATCAATTGTGAATGGATAGTGGAAAAACTAGGTATCCTAATTAGTACTGTCCTCCCATTCACCAACGATCCAGGTATTTATAAGCTCAGGGATGATGTCAAAATCCACAGAAGAAGATGAAGCCAGACAGGGTGCAGAGGACTTCAGGTAAGCTTGTTTTGTTTATTTAGACCCTGCTGAAATGGAGTTATTTGAAGTGATCAAGCAGGGATCAGGTGCAAACCACAAATATTTATCTAGATAGTAGACACACTTTTAGAGTAGTCCCTGACTTTGGAATATTATGGAAGTAGTGAGTTTTTCTGAGGAGGCCTTACAAATAGCTGTGAAAAGAGAAGTGAAAAGCAAAGGCAAAAAGGAAAGATATACCCATTTGAAAGCAGAGTTCCAAAGAATAGCAAGGAGAGATAAGAAAGCCTTCCTCGGCGATCAGTGCAAAGAAATAGAGGAAAACAATAGAATGGGAAAGACTAGAGATCTCTTCAAGAAAATTAGGGGTACCAAGGGAACATTTCATGCAAAGATGGGCTCAATAAAGGACAGAAATGGTATGGACCTAACAGAAGCAGAAGATACTAAGAAGAGGTGGAAAGAATACACAGATTAACTGTACAAAAAAGATCTTCACAACCCAGATAATCATGATGGTGTGATCACTCACCTAAAGCCAGACATCGTGGAATCTGAAGTCAAGTGGGCCTTGGAAAGCATCACTACGAACAAAGCTAGTGGATGTGATGGAATTCCAGTTGAGCTATTTCAAATCCTGAAAGCTGATGCTGTGAAAGTACTGCACTCAATATGCCAGCAAATTTGGAAAACTCAGCAGTGGCCATAGGACTGGAAAAGGTCAGTTTTCATTCCAACCCCAAAGAAAGGCAATGCGAAAGAATGCTCAAACTACTGCACAATTGCACTCATCTCACACGCTAGTAAAGTAATGCTCAAAATTCTCCAAGCCAGGCTTCAGCAATATGTGAACCATGAACTTCCAGATGTTCAAGCTGGTTTTAGAAAAGGCAGAGGAACCAGAGATCAAATTGCCAACATCTGCTGGATCATGGAAAAAGCAAGAGAATTCCAGAAAAACATCTACTTATGCTTTATTGATTATGCCAAAGCCTTTGACTGTGTGGATCACAATAAACTGTGGAAAATTCTGAAAGAGATGGGAATACCAGACCACCTGACCTGCCTTTTGAAAAACCTGTATGCAGGTGAGGAAGCAACAGTTAGAACTGGACATGGAACAACAGACTGGTTCCAAATAGGAAAAGGAGTCCATCAAGGCTGTATATTGTCACCCTGCTTTTTTAACTTACATGCATAGTATATCCTGAGAAACTCTGGGCTGGAAGAAGCACAAGCTGGAATCAAGATTGCCAGGAGAAATATCAATAACCTCAGATATGCAGATGACACGACCCTTATGGCAGAAAGTGAAGAGGAACTAAAGAGCCTCTTGATGAAAGTGAAAGAGGAGAGTGAAAAAGTTGGCTTAAAGCTCAACATTCAGAAAACTAAGATCATGGCATCTGGTCCCATCACTTCATGGGAAATAGATGGGGAAACAGTGGAAACAGTGTCAGACCTTATTTTGGGGGGCTCCAAAATCACTGCAGATGGTGATTGCAGCCATGAAATTAAAAGAGGCTTACTCCTTGGAAGGAAAGTGATGACCAACCCTAGATAGCATATTAAAAGCAGAGCCATTACTTTGCCAACAAAGGTCAGTTTGGTCAAGGCTATGGTTTTACTAGTGGTCATGTATGAATGTAAGAGTTGGACTGTGAAGAAAACTGAGCACCAGAGTATTGATGCTTTTGAATTGTGGTGTTGGAGAAGACTCTTGAGAGTCCCTTGAACTGCAAGGAGATCCAACCAGTCCATCCTAAAGGAGATCCGTCCTGGGTGTTCATTGGAAGGACTGATGCTGAAGCTGAAACTCCAGTACTTTGGCCACCCCATGCGAAGAGTTGACTCATTGGAAAAGACCCTGATGCTGGGAGGGATTGGGGGCAGGAGGAGAAGGGGACGACAGAGGATGAGATGGCTGGATGGCATCTCCGACTCGATGGGTATGAGTTTGAGTAAACTCTGGGATTTGGTGATGGACAGGGAGCCCTGGCGTGTTGTGATTCATGGGGTTGCAAAGAGTCAGACACGACTGAGACCGAACTGAACTGAGTGAGCTATTCTTAAGTATAACGGAGATAAAGTTTTAAATGCCCATATGTTCAACATTTACTAGATGGCCATGTTACTATGAATAACTTTGGCTATTATTAACATTCCTAGAAATTTCAAAATTGACCCCCATGGAAGTAGAAGAGAACCGCCTGTTGATACCTTTGCCAAAATCATCTGGAAAATTTACTAGAAGTGCCAAATAATTGGCCCCATAAAAGAAAAAACAATATTGAAAATCTAATAATTGTTGGTTGATAAAAAGACAGAGCTCTGTGTTCAGGCAAATAATAATCCAGTCATGCAGGGCACTCTAAATTCCTTGTTACTGACTACATGCATTGAAATATTGGTTAACTGATAAATTGATAACAATTATGTATCAATCAGTTCAGTTCAGTTGCTCAGTCGTGTCCAACTCTTTGTGACCCATGGACTGCAACATGCCAGGCCTCCCTGTCCATCACCAGCTCCCTGAGTTTACTCAAACTCATGTCCATTGAGTCAGTGATGCCATCCAACCATCTCATCCCCTGTCGTTCCCTTCTCCTCCTGCCTTCAATCTTTCCCAGCATCAGGGTCTTTTCAAATAAATCAGTTCTTTGCATCAGGTGGTCAAGATTTTTGGTATCAATACTGATGGATAAATATTAATAAAGCCACTATCAGTGCAGCAACAATGCAAAATCAAGCAGAGAGATCAAGATTTAAAAATAGCCATTCAATTTATCAACTAATACTTATATATATGCCATTTTACATGTTGACTGTACTACAGTTTAAGGAATATGGTAAATAATTTGAATGACTAATGCAGATGTTGATAAAGAATTACATATTTACAATTACATTAGTTTGGTAGAGCCACCATAAAAGGCTGATTGCTTGAAATAAATAAAAATTTATTTCTAACAGTTTTGAAATCTGGAAGTTCAAGATCAAGTTGTCAGCAGGATAGTTTCTTCTTGGGCCTCTCTACTTGACCTTCAAATTTTCACTATGTCCTCACATAGTCTTTCTTCTATATGCACATTCCTGGTGAGTTCTAATCTCTTTTCATAAAGATATCTACTAGATTAGGGCCTTCACCAAAGGTTTTATTATAACTTAATCACCTCATTCAAGGCCCCATCTCTAAAGAAAGTCACATTGCGAGATTCTGGAGGTTGGGCCTCAACATATGATCTGGGGGAGGGGGCACAAATCAGCCCATAACAAATACTTATTTCAGGTATGTCCAGATTTCATAGAGATCTTATAGTCAACTAGTTATTCTTTTATCCCTTCTGACAAATAAAAGTGATTTCAACTATTGGGTTCAACTCTTGTTCTGGCTTCTGATGGATTATAGCAGAGTCATCCAATTCCTGTCATTGTAACTATTCAGTTAACAAGGATTGAGAAATCTCTGAAATGATCTTGTTGTATACAACACATCTTACAAAATGGCCAACATATGGTACCTGAAGAGCATGTATGGAAATTGCCATACCTATTTCTTTTCTTTCCAAAGCATCTTGAAGATTCCTTTCCTGTACTGCAGACTTTTATTTTCTTATATTTGGATGACATATTTTGTGTGTCAAATGTGGAGCATACAGATAAAGTATCCTTAACATGTGTGCTGATGTATCCAGATTGCCTTGCAGTATAGGATATTGAGGCAGAGGAGAAACTGTACATCATTATAAGTTCAGAGCCTAAAAACCATCCCAACTGAATCAAGTGAACTTCTCATTTCTATCTAGTGCTTGGTATATTGGCAGTTAAATAAAACTATTAATGGAAAGAATGCATTATATCAGCTTGGCTAGGATTATATAAAAAAATTAATTTTAGGTTCAAAGCCTGGATGGGAAAATAAATGTAATTAGAGGTTAATATGAATCTTCTGGAATATTCTCATAGTTACTACTATCAGAGACTAAAACAATGTACAATAATCACATAAGTGTGCATTTGAATCCAGAGGCTTGAACCTGAGAAGATTTTTTCCCTTGTTAGCTTTGATTATATGAAGGTCAGAGAATGTTTGGGCTGAATTCAAATACTGAATTCGAGACAAGTCATGCACTAGTTCTTAATATGAATAATAAGTGTGCATGTCAAGAAGACTTGGCTAGCAAGTGGGAAGAGAAGTATGAAGTGGAAGAAACTTTTCACGTGACAATTATGAGGCAGGAAAATGGACACATGAAGTATTTTTAGATACATAATATGCTAAAATTATGTCAATTTGTTGAGGTCACCCTCAAGGATTTTAGAATTCAGAGAACAATATCCCTCCTATTTTGGCTAAAGTGTTGGCCAAACCTGAAAAGCAATGTTGACCAGCTGACAAAGTAGATTTACTTAATCCTCCTTTAGCTCATATTCTCTACCAAGCTATACTCATTCCAAATGATCCCTCTGCTTCCTAATTTTCACTTGTAATATTATCAGGTACGTTTATGCTTTATTATGCATGAAGAATAAGGGAAAGTAAACCAACCAAAAATACTTTCAAAGTAAAATATATCATTCCCACTTGCAAGAAGTTCATAGTTAGAAAAGGGAAAAAATACAGATCTGTATGTATTTTAAAAGAGTCATCCAGGAGAGAACAAGATGGTGGAGAAGTAGGTTGGACGTGGAGTACATCTCTCTCCACAGATACATCAGGAATTCACCTTCAGACACAGAAGTGCATACAGAACACCAGCTGGGAGCAGGCAGGAGTACCTAACCAGAGGAAAATAATACATAGACCCACGCAAAACTCGGTAGGATGAAGGAACTAGGGGGAGAAACAGGAGAGTTAGTAGAACTGGACCTGCCCTCAGCAGGTAGGGGAACTGAAGCAGGGGTCCATCCCCACATTGGGGCAACTGTCTGAGTCAGAGGAGAAACATTTAAGGCTGAGAGTGAAACAGCTGATCTGTGGCAGCCTAAATGGAATGAGAATCAGACAGTCCTTGCCTCAGCCATGCATACCCCGGACAGGGATGCAGGTCCCCTAGAAGACGCATGGCTGGGAGCTGGAGTTTAGGGGTTGTGGAGCAACCCCAGAGCAAGGGCTGCTGTTGACCGCCGAAAGATGCATCAAGGGGATGTGAGGGAGGAGATGGGTGGGAAATGCCTGTGGAGGAAAGCCAGGCAGCCACGGAAGCAAGGCGATAGGGCCGAGTCATGCATAGGGGGTGGAGCCATGATTATAACCACTGTCTCCCCACAGGCCAGCATCAGCAGCTGAAAAATAGCGAGGCTGGCCCATCAAATGCCGGACACACTGGACTACGGGGTAGGACCCCAGCCAGGGGGCCCTCTATGGGTCTGACGCGTCCAAGAGCAGAGAAGGAACCCAGGGCAGGGAGCCCTGTAAGTGCCTGAACTGGCAGAGCTATGGAGAAAGACTGGCCAAAGAGGCCTTCTGACGGTCAGCTACAAGAGGCTTGAAAAAAGACACTGATGGGGCCGTATCCCCTGAGGCAGAGGCAGTCCATGTCCCCGCACACTTGGCGCCACCAGGGTCCCTGCGAGCCAAGCAGCTGCGCCACTTTCACACTCAACCCTCACGGGGGCAAAGCTGCCACAGGGGAAAAAAAAAAAAAAAATCCTTGCGTCTACGCACGCAGGGTCCCTTGAGTTGTGAACAACTCCTTGCGACCCTGTGGACTGTGGCCTGCCAGGGTGCTCTGTCAGGGGGTTCTCCAGGCAAGAATACTAGACAGTATCGGCCAATACTGGTTGCCGTACCCTTCTAGAACACTTTATTTCCTGCTGCCCTAGCCACCAACCCCCCTGAGTACCTGGTGCTGCCAGAACCCCTGCGACCCAAGCAGCGGCACCACCTCCACGCCTGGCCTCACAGGGGCAGACCCAAGTCCTCCAGAGAAGTCTCAGGAGCAAACCCCAGTGGACGACCCACATGTAGAGGAGGAAATAAAAGCACAATTGAAACCCAGGGGCAGTGTGACTAAAGAAGACCCAAAACCTTCCCACCGGCTGTACAAGTGCAGATTAAATCCACGTGATCAACTAGGCAGACTCTGTGTCCATGGAATACATAAAATGACATTGAGAGCTCCCACAAAAGAAAACACGATAGTTTTGATAGCTGTGGACATTGGAGGCAAGAACACACAGAAATAGGACCAGATTAGAATCTGAGCCAGAGAAGGAAATGGCAACCCACTCCAGTATTCTTGCCTAGAGAATCCTGTGGACAGAGGAGCCTGCTAGGCTACCACCTATGGGGTCGCGCAGAGTCGGACACGACTGAAGGGACTCAGCAGCAGCAGCAGAATCTGAGCTGCCCCCACAGGAGGCCCAGAGACCAGCACAGTGTTGGAGGGCATCCTAGGAGGTGAGGTGGACTGCGACTCCCAGCGAGGGAAAGGACTCTGAGAGCAGCGACTCAAGAAAAACATTTATTATTCTTGTTTTGACTTCTTCTGCAGATTCTTTTGGGTTTTTTGTTTTTTTTTTTCCCTTTTCCTCCCCTCTGTTGTAGTTGATTTTATTGGCACTATGAAATCTAATTAAGCTTTTGAGTTTTCACACTTTTTATTGTTATAAACCTCAGCCTCTACATTGGGCTTTTGCAGTTTTTAGCACTTCTGTGGAATTTTCTTTTTATTGGCTTTTTTTTCTCTCTCTCTTTTTTTAATTTTAATTTTCAAATTAAAAAGAATCTATTATTATTTTTATACTTTAATTTCTTTGTTTGCTTTTCCTACTGTTCTGTTCCCCTTGCAGTTAATCTTTAATGTATACAAATCTTCTTTATCTACCTCTATTTAGCTTTGCATATCTATTCTTTCTTTCTTGTCTTTCTTTCCTTTCTTCTCAACTTACTTGTTAGTTTTGTTTTCATTGTTTTTTTTCCCCACTTGGCACCTTGCTTTAGTTTTGTTTTCCATTTTGTGCTTTAGTTAGTTTTGTTCTTAACTGGTAGATGAAATTTTTGGTTTCCTTTTTTCAATGGGTCAATTATTGCACTTTATTTTTGTTTTGATTTTGCTTATGGGTATATATGTATATGTGTATATTCCATTATTTTAATTATTATTTGCCTGATTTTGTAACTGTCATTTGTCTGGGGTTCATCTTTGGCTTCTCATTTAAAGGTATTTGTTTTAATCTCACTTAATGCTTCTTGAAATACTTGACTTGGACTTCCCTGGTGTCTCAGAGGTTAAAGTGTCTGCCTGCAATGCAGGAGACCTGGGTTTGATCCTTGTGTCAGGAAGATCCCCTGGAGAAGGAAATGGCAACCTGCTCCAGTATTCTTGCCTGGAGAATCCCATGGATGGAGGAGCCTGGTGGGCTACAGTTCACAGGGTCATGAAGAGTCAGACACGACTGAGCAACTTCACTCACTTCATTAATGCTATCATAAACCACTTGTGGCATCTTTGTTCCTGACCACAGATCAAGCAAGGAACCTTTGCAGTGGGAGCACTGACTCCAAGACCCTAGACTACCAGAGAACTAACTCTAGGGAGAATCAAACACTGAGAACTCACACAAAGGAAACCACTCAGATACAAAACCTGGCATCACCCAACCACCAGTAGCACCTGTGTGTGGGATACCTCATCTAAACAACATACAAAACAAAAATGCAAACCCAACCATGAGCAGACAGGATTACCACCTCACTCAGCCTTGCCCATCAAAAGAAAAACAAAACAAAACAAAACCAAAAAAACTCGGCACTAATCTCACCCTATGTGAAGCTTACACAAACCACTGGACCAGCCTAAGGAAGGCAGAAACCAAAAGGAAGAAAGAATTCATCCTTGAAGCCTGGGAAAAGAAGATCTCAAACACAGTAAGTTAAAATAATAATAATAATGAAAAGGCAGAGAAATACTACACAAATGAAGGAACAAACTAGAAAAACAGAAGTCCAAATAAATGAAGAGGAATTAGGCAAACTACCTGAAAAATTATTCAGAATAATGATAGTAAAGATGATCAAAAACCTTGAAAACAAAATGGAGAAAATGCAAGAATCAATTAACAAAGACCTAGAAGAATTAAAGAATAAACACATAGATTCAAACAACACAATTACTGAAATTAAAAATACTCTATAAGGAATCAATAGCAGAATATCTGAAGGAGAAGAACAAATCAGTGAGCTAGAAGGCAAAATGGTGGAAATGACTTCTGAAGAGCAGAATTAGGTAAAAAGAATGAAAAGAACTGAGGATAGTCTCAGAGACCTCTGGGACAATATCAAATGCACCAACATTTGAATTATAGGGATCCCAGAAGAAGAAGAGAAAAAGAAAGGGTATGAGAAAATTTTTGAAGAGATTATAGTTGAAAATTTCCCCAACATGGAAAAGGAAATAGTCAAAGTCCAAGAGGTGCAAAGAGTCCCATACAGAATAACCCAAGGAGAAACACACCAAGACACATGTAATCAAACTAACAAAGACGAAACACAAAGAAAGAATATTAAAAGCAGCAAGGGAAAAGCAACATGTAGCACACAAGGGAAACCCCATACATTTAACAACTCATCTTTCAGCAGAAACTCTGCAGGCCAGAAGGGAATGGCAGGATATATTTAAAGTACTGAAAGGGAAAAATCTACACCAAGATTACTGTACCCAGTACATCTCATTCAAAATTGATGGAGAAATAAAAAGCATTTTAGACAAGTAAAAGTTAAAAGAATTCAGTACCACCAAATCAGCTTTATAACAAATGTTAAAGGGACTTACATAGTCAAGAAATGCAAGAAAAGCAAAAGATCTACAAAATCGACCCCAAACAATTAAGAAAATCACAATAGGAATATGTATATCAATAATTACTTTAAATGTAAATGGAATAAATGCTCCAACTAAAAGACTAGACTGGCTGAATGGATAAAAAAAGACCCATATATATGCTGTCTACAAAAAACCCACTTCAGACTTAAAGACACATATAGACTAGAAGTGAGAGGGTGAAAAAATATATTCCATGCAAATGGGAAGCAAAAGAAAGCTGGAGTAGCAATCCTCATATCAGACAAAATAGACATTATCTATGCACCCAACATAGGAGCACCTCTATATATAAAACAAACACTAACAGACATAAAAGGAGAGACTGACAGTAACACAATAATAGTAGGTGACTTTAACATTCCACTCACAACAAAGGACAGGTCATCAAAACAGAAAATTAATAAGTAAGCACAAGTCTTACATGATACATTAGATGAGATGGATCTCATCAATATCTTCAGCACATTTCATCCAAATGCAGAAGAATACACCTTCTTCTCAAGTGAACATGGAACATTCTCCAGGAGAGACCACATCTTGAGTCACAAATCAAACCTCAGTAAATTTAAGAAAACTGAACTTGTATTTATTTTTTTTTCATAATCTTTGAATCAAAATTTACCTAATTTTTCTTTTTTTTTCCCATTTATTTTTATTAGTTGGAGGCTAATTACTTTACATCATTGCAGTGGTTTTTGTCATACACTGAAATGAATTAGCCATAGATTTACATGTATTCCCCATCCTGGCCCCCCCTCCCACCTCCCTCTCCACCCGATCCCTCTGGGTCTCTTCTCCGACCACAATGCTATAAGACTAGATATCAATTACAAGAAAAAAACCTGTAAAAAACACAAACACATGGAGATTTAACAATATGTTTCTAAATAAACAACAGATTACTGATGAAATCAAAAGGGAAATAAAAAATTTTTCTAGAAACAAATGACAATGAAAACATGACAACTCAAAACATATGGGATGCAACACATGCAGTTCTCAGAGGGCAGTTTATAGCAATACAATCCTACCTCAAGAAACAAGAAAAACATTGAATAGATAACCTAATTTACACCGAAAAGCCTGAAAAAAACACCAATACAGTATACTAATGCATATATATGGAATTTAGAAAGATGGTAATGATAATCCTGTATGCAAGACAGCAAAAGAGACACAGATGTATAGAACAGTCTTTTGGACTCTGTGGGAGAGGGCAAGGGTGGGATCATATGGGAGAATGGCATTGAAACATGTAAATTATTATATGTGAAACAAATTGCCAGTCCAGGTTCGATTCATAGACAGGGTGCTCGGGGCTGGTGCACTGGGATGAACCAGAGGGATGGGATGGGGAGGGAGGAGGTAGGGGGTCCAGGATAGGAAAGACATATACACCCATGGTGGATTCAAGTCAATGTATGGCAAAACCAATGCAATATTGTAAAGTAAAATAAATAAATAAAACTAAAAAAAAAAAAAAAAAAAAGATGGTGTAATTAAAAAAAAAAAAAAAAAAAACTGGGAAAAGGAGAACAAAAATGCCCCAAAATTAGAAGGAAAGAAATCATAAAGATCTGAGCAGAAATAAATGAAAAAGAAATGAGAGAAATAATAGTGAAGATTAATAAAACTAAAAGCTGGTTCTTTGAGAAGAGAAACAAAATTGACAAACCTTTAGCCAGATTCATCAAGATAAAAGAGAGATAAATCAAATCAAGAAAACTAGAAATGAAAAAGGAGCAGTTACAACAGACAATGCAGAAATACAAAGGATTATAAAAGACTATTATGAAAAATTATATGGCAATAAAATGGATAACCTGGAAGGAATGGACAGATTCTTAGGAAATTTCAACCTTCCAAGACTGAAACAGGAAGAAATAGAAATTATGAACAACTCAATTACAAGCACTGAAATTGAAGCTGCAATCTAAAATCTCCCAAAAACCAAAAGCTCAGGACCAGATGGCTTAATGCCTATACTCCTAAAACTATTTCAAAAAATTGCAGAGGAAGGAATGCTACCAAACTCATTCTATGAGGCCACCATCACCCTGATACCAAAACCAGACAAAAACAACACAAAAAAGAAAACTACAGGCCAGTATCACTGATGAACATAGATGCAAAATCCTCAACAAAATTTTAGCAAAGAAAATTCAGCAACACACCAAAAAAGCTCATACACCATGATCAAGTTGGTTTCTTCCTGGGATGCAAGGATTCTTCAATATATGCAATCAATCAATGGAATACACCATATTAACAAATTGAAAGATAAAAACCATATGACAATCTCAATAGATGCAGAAAAAGCCTTTGACAAAATTCAGCCCCCATTTATGATTAAAACTCTTCACAAAATGGGCATAGAAGGAACCTGCCTCAACACAGTAAAGGCCATACATGATAAGCCTACAACAAACATTAATCTCAAAGGTGAAAAACTGAAAGCATTTCCTCTAAGATCAGGAACAAGACAAAGGTGTCCACTTTCATCACTATCATTCAACAGAATTTTGGAAGTCCTAGCTACAGCAAACATAGAAGAAAAGAAAATAAAAGTAATCCAGATCTGAAAAGAAGTAAACTCTCACTGTTTGCAGATAACATGATACTGTACATAGAAAACCCTAAAGACAGTATCAGAAAATTACTAGAACTAATCAGTGAATTTAGCAAAATTGTAGGATACAAAGTCAATACACAGAAATCACTGGCATATCTATATACTAACAATGAAAAATCAGAAAGGGAAATTAAGGAATCAATCCCACTCACCATCGCAACAAAAATAATATATCTAGGAATAAACTTACCTGATGAGACAAAAGCACTGTACACAGAAAATTATAAGACACTGATGAAAGAAATCAAAGACAACATAAACAGATGAGGAAATATTTCATGTTCCTGGGTAGGAAGAATCAATACTGTGAAAATGACTATACTACCAAATGCAATCTACAGATTCAATGCAATCCCTATCAAATTACCCATGGCTTTTTTCATAGAACTAGAACAGTTCATATGGAAACACAAAAGACCCCGAATAGCCAAGGCAGTCTTGAGAAAGAAGAATGGAGCTGGAGAAATCTGACTTCAGATTATACTATAAAGCTACAGTCAGTACAGACAGGATGGTACTGGCACAGAAACAGAAGAATAGACCAATGGAATAAGATAGAAAGCCCAGAAATAAACCCATGCACTTATGGGTACCTTATTTTTGACAAAGGAGGCAAGAATATACAATGAGGCAAAGATAGCCTCTTCAATAAATGGTGCTGGGAAAACTGGACAGTTACAAGTAAAAGAATGAAAGGAGAACACTTCCTAATACAATACACAAAGATAAGCTCAAAATAGATTAAAGACCTAAATGTAAGACCAGAAACTATAAAACCCTTAGAGGAAAACATAGAAAGAACACTCGATGACATAAATCAAAGCAAGATCCTCTATGACGCACCTCCTAGAATAATGGAAATAAAAACAAAAGTAAACTTAAAAGCTTTTGCACAGCAAAGGAAACTATAAGCAAGATGAAAAAACAACCCTCAGAATGGGAGAAAATGATAGCAAATGTAACAACTGATAAAGGATTAATATCCAAAATATACAAGCAGCTCATACAACTCAAAACCAGAAAAACAAACAACCTTATCAAAAAGTGGGGAAAAGACCTAAACAGACATTTCTCCAAAGAAGACATACAGATGGCTAAGAAACACATGAAAAGATGCTCAACATCGCTCATTTTGTAGCAAATCAAAACTACAATGAGATATCACCTCACACTGATCAGAATGGCCATCATCAAAAAGTCTACAAACAATAAATGCCCGAAAGGGTGTGGAGAAAAGGGAAAGTTCTTGCACTATTCATGGGAATGTAAACTGATACAGCCACTATGGAAGATGGTATGGAGATTCCTTAAAAACCTAGGAATAAAACCACCATATGGCCCAGTAATCCCACTCCTAGGCATATACCCTGAGGAAATCAAAATTGAAAAAGATACATGTATCCCATTGTTCACTGCAGTACTATTTACTAGAGCTAGGATATGGAAGCAACATAGATGTCCATCGACAGATGAATGGATAAAGAAGTTATGGTACATATACATGATGGAATATTACTTAGCCATAAAAAGGAATGCATTATAATCAGTTCTAATGAGGTGGATGAACCTAGAGCCTATTATACAGAAAAGTAAGTCAGAAAGAGAAAGAAAATATTGTATTCTAACACATATATATGGAATCTAGAAAAATGGTACTGAAGAATTTATTTACAGGTCAGTAGTGGAGAAACAGACATATAGAATAGACTTAGGGACATGGGGAGAGGGGAGGAGAGGGTGAGATGTGTGGAGAGAGTAACATGGAGACTTACATTACCATATGTAAAATAGATAGCCAACGGGAATTTGCTGTATGGCTCAGGAAACTCAAACAGGGGCTCTGTATCAGCCTAGAGGGGTGGGATGGGGAGGGAGATGGGAGGGAGGGTCAAAAGAGAGGGGATATGTGCATACCTATGGCTGATTCATGCTGAGGTTTGACAGAAAACACCACAATTCTGTAAAACAACTATCCTTCAGTTAGGAAAAAAAAAAAAGAGTCATCCAACAAGCAAGTGTGAAACAGACATTTTCAGCCCAATTTCAAATGAAATGTTCTTGATCTGTTTATTGGCTGGTTTTTCTTTGCATTGTCCACATATTATGCTAATTTCTTAACACCTTATTATGTCATACAATCTCTTCCATATTTCTCCTTCAGTATGAAGAACAACCATGAAGCCAGGTATTATTTTCATTTTGTAAACGAGGGACTGAATTCTTGAAAACTTAGTTAACTTACTCAAATTCACTTCACCACAACTGTTCTAAAAAACAAATAAATAAAAACAGAAATACAAAAAACAGTGTCTACAACCTGCTTCTTAATGCTTTGGTTAGACTTCAGTGGCCTTACTTTCTGTTTGGCAAGTGTTAAGCATGTATAAAGTCAAATACTTTGGGTCAGCTCAAATTATTTAAAAAAATAGACCATACCTGTCAATATTTTTATATGAATGAATGGAGTTGAATTGACATAAACAAATCCATATTTCTACCTTCTGTCCCTCAAAATGGAACCCTCTCTTTCTCTGTCATATATATTCTTTGTACCAGGATGAAAAAAAAAAGAAAAGGAAACTCAGTAATTTTATAATTTTATTTCTTTATATTTTTGGCTGTGCTGGGTCTTCATTGCTGTAAGGGATTTTCTATAGTTGTGGTGAGCAGGGGGCTACTCTTCAATTATGCTGCATGGATTTCTCATTGTGATGGCTTCTCTTATTGTGGAGCAGGGATTCTAGGCATGTGAACTTCAGTAGTTGCAGCTCCTGGGCTCTAAAGCACAGGCTCAGTAGTTATGGCACATGAGCTTAGTTAGTTGCTTTGCGGTGGATGGGATCTTGCCGGACCAGGGATCAAACCCTTGTCTACTGAATTGGCAAACAGATTCTTTACCACTAAGCCACCACTGAAACTCAGTGATTTTAGAATGGAATGTATTTGTTAACTATGGGTACACACTTTCCAAGACCAGGTTTTTTCCAGAAGTTAATTAAACATGCAATTATTTTTGTATTTTTGTTTTGCATTCCTAGTGTCTAATAAGGTGTTGTAGATTCTCCTTAAATGTTTATTGGCTTGATTCAACGTCAATAGAAGGCTAAAAGGAGATGCCAAGGTGTAGAAAAACACAAATACAAGAAAGGAAGACACGTGCATGCATATGATAATAGTTTCCACATACTGTAAATACCAAGCTTCCCAGGTGTTGCTAGTGGTAAAGAACCGGCCTGCCAGTGCAGGAGATATAGGAGACAAGGGCTCAATATTCTTGCCTGGAGAATCTCACGGATAGAGGAGTCTGGTGGGCTAAAGTCCATAGGGATGCAAAGAGTTGGACACAACTGAAGCAATTTAGCATGCATGCACTATGAATACCATACAAAAAGCTGCTTGTGCTAAATGCAAACTGATGCTAATATCACCATCACCACCACTCTTTCTTATTTTCAACTCAGTCAAGCAGCTTTCAAAGCAAGAGGAGCTTTGCAGCTCCCAGGGAGGAAGCATGCACTCATAACTTCCTAGCATAGTGGTCTAACTACACTGAGCTTCTGACAAACTCCAGACCATTCCCGCACCAACCAAACATTTGGTGTGGGGAGTGGGAGCAAAAGCTGAATGTACCCTGATCTCTGCATCAGCCTCTGAGCTCCCTTGCTGTGGCCCCAAGCATACTGTAGAATTCAGATAGTTCCTTCTTCTCCCCTTATATAGACAGTGGCACAGTTTCAAAAATAGCCTGTGCTTTTTTAGGCCTTTAAAGACATCATCAATCATTGTCTTCTATGGTAACGCTTCAATTACCCAGGAGGGGAAAAAAAAAAAAACAACCAGTAGCCATGGAAGTGATATCCTGATGTGCTGAAAATCCCAGCGAAAAAAGGGCACCGTTTGCATATTAGCCATGTAAGCAACATAAGAACTGTGATGAACCATTAATAAGCCTCTCTTGTGCTTTCTAAGTATTCAGGAAATGTGCCGCCTGACAGGCTAGATCTTTATAGGATTAGCTTAATGGTTTGTCACTTTCTGCCTTGCTTGCCACCCTTCTGCCTTTTTCATGCTGAACAGTGTTGTACTGAGTATGCTGTGTGGCCATACAAGCCCAGTGTTTCTCCATGATAAGCACCCCTATTTTAGGCACTTAACAGCTCATCCATGTTAAATGACAGCCAGCAAAAATGAAGCCCTAGAGTCATCACCCTCTTTACACATCTCACCCATTTCTTACTGCCAGGATGGTTTCCAATTGGCCACTCCCAAGTGATCACCCGGAATAATAAATGCCCAGGGGCACAGCCCCCTCCTCTCCACACTGCTTGTATCTCTGGGAAGTGAGCACATGCTTATTGTGTCATCAGCTTGGAGATGCACACAGGTGCAGCATGTTTGAGAGCAACTTCTGTGAGGCCAAGGGGTTCCAACATGAGTTAGGAAAAAATGACATAGGATAAAAAATGTTTTTAACACACTGAGGTTCCTGTATGACCCACTTCTGCTGCAAAGAAATTTATGGGCATTTATTATTAAAATGAGTTCTTTTTCTATAGCTTCTTATGCAAGCAAAAAAAAATATTCATTGTCTATGGAAAAGGGTTAATGGAAGTTTTGAATATTTAATGAATATGTAATATTAAGAGGGCAGATTTCATCTATTACTACTTTTATTGATACATTTGTGCAAACCCACAGAATATACACGGTGGCATTATTTGCAGTATGAAAGGTTTCCCATTGCCATAAACTTGTAATTAGAGTTTTCAGATTATTACCTGTGACTGCTTTATGATAAGTATACCAATTCCCTTGACACATTTGAGGTACCTCCTGCCTGCACCATTGACTTTATGAAGGTTCACAATATGTGAATATCATGGGATTTAAACTTGTTTTATATTCCAGGCAAAACCCTCATATATACACCACCACAAAATCACATCAGATTGCTCTTTACTCCTCAACACACATATACCCATTATTTATAGCACTTCAGGGGTTCTTTTTCAATTGTTTTAATTTGCCTCAAGGGGTTGATAATGGGATAAAGAGCTTTTCACTGCTCAATCACATGTTATAAACATAGTTTGAGTCTTTAATGACCACTAATGCTGACTTTGAAAACTTTGTTGTCTGAAATCCATTTTTTTCTTTGAACTGCTAACGTTTTAAACAACCTTTTTTTGGAATAACATGTTTTTCATGGTAATGACATTTTTAATTTAATGATTGGCTAGAAAATTGGATAGTGATGATTTGCTCTATTTTAGACCTTTATGATTTATCTTCTTCAAGTTGTAAAATTAGAGAAAGATTTAATTCACATCATATAGTGTGCATATCATGGAGATCAATTGACTAGACAAAGCTAACCACAGCTTAGTATCTATTCAAACACCAAGTACTGTGAACAAGCTTAGTTCACTACTAAAAATTAAAGTGCTAAAAGTCTCTGATAAACACTAAAATATCTTTGAATAACATTCAAAGAAGTCAGTACGAGCTTATCAGGAGACTGCTACACTAGTTTATGGTCACATAGCTTTAATATAACAATCAAAATGGATTTTTTATAACAGATTGATGCAGATATGGATATATAGAAACATATGATTAAGAGGCAGAAATACACTTTTCTTTACTGACTTTAAACCAAGATCTGGTGGGAGAAAAAGATTCCATCAACAATTAAATGTTATAGAAATAGCAACTGTTTAAGAGTCCATCATCTACTACAGAACTTCTCTGATGGTTCAGATAGTAAAGAATCTGCCTGCAATGTGGGAACCAAGGTTTGTTCCTTGGGTTGGGAAGATCCCCTGGAGAAGGGAATGGCTACCCATTCCAGTATTCTTGCCTGGGAAACCCAGTGGACAGAGGAACCTGACAGGCTACAGTCCACGGGGTCGCAAAGAATCAGACATGACTGAGAGACAACACTTTCACTTTCATCTATTACAGAATATATCTCAGTGATTTCTGTTAGATTCACAGGTTTTCCCTCACATCATCAAGAAAGATACTTTTAGACTGAGTTCAGAAAGAAGAGACAAATTTTGTACTTATGGTCCCACCATAAGAAACGGAGACTTATTAATACCAATCTGAAGCTTGAAAAATGTTGCTAAACCTTTGTCAAATAGATCTGTCTCTGAAAAGTGACACTGTGAATCTCTTGGTATAACTTCTCCACATGCTGCATTCTATCTCACTCAGCGCTGACCTGTCAATGGATAAGAAAGATTTAGGTGGAAGGTTAAACTGGGAGTAAACAAGGAAGGACATTTAAAATAAGATTCTAGAAAGAGGTAAAAGTGGAAGACGGTATGCCAAAAAAAAAATAAATAAATAAAAATAAAAGTCTATGTGTTACATAATTAGATCAGAAACTGAAACAGAATTCATAAGGGGCAGAAAATGGTGAAGAGTTGTGAATCAATGCTGTTGCTATTTGTCTCCTGAGTCTCTGGCATGAAAACTGGATCTTCATCAAAGTAAGACCTACTTCACTTTGTTACAATATGGGATTACAAGTCATCACAAACATTCAGTCACTAAATAATGGGGGCATTCATCCTAGAAAGAGGTTGGCAGGAATGTGACTTAGTAAAAATGGCCAAGGCAGGGAGATGAGAAAAAGAGCAATCATAGATGCTGCAACCACTGTAAAAATGTGTGAGTGAATTTAGCAGTAGCCAATTTATGTATAAAGGCCAATTCACAGAAAAAAGATAATTTTTTAGACTTTCAGACATTGGTGGACTTTTCAGTACTGGAATATATTTTAACTTTACTTTGACAGATGAGTAATTTTGAAATGTGTAAAATCATGAAAGAGTTGGTCAAAGCAGAATGGCTTTATGTAAATAAATAAATGAATACACACATACACACACATAAACACACACACTTCATCTCTAATCAACACTACTGTTTATCAATTTTTTCCCTTCCTACCACAAGGTAAAATTTCTATGGTAACTCATTGATAAATGGTCAATAGTTCTCCACCAAATTGTCCAAAGTTGAAAATGCATAATTTATGCAAGCATATGTACTTTCTTCTACTTTATAGCTGGTAGGTTTGTTGGTTTAAATGGAAGGAAAGTTCTTGACAAATCTTTTCCTCAAGATCATTTCTAGTTATGGATTAATTT
This sequence comes from Odocoileus virginianus, assembly GCF_023699985.2. Taxonomy (NCBI): domain Eukaryota; kingdom Metazoa; phylum Chordata; class Mammalia; order Artiodactyla; family Cervidae; genus Odocoileus; species Odocoileus virginianus. The sequence continues at coordinate 24,183,910 of NC_069707.1, forward strand.
TTAATTGTCAATGTCTCTGCAAATTGGTATAAAATAAAAATAATTTCTTTACAATTAGAAAAGAAAAGAGCAACCTCATTCTCATTCCAATTTTCTGAGGACACTGCTTTTCTATTTAAGCTTTTGCCCTCAATGCCAGGCATCCAGGGACACTTACAAAAATGTTTAGGGTTGATATATATAGTACTGTGTCAACAGGCCCCTCAGAGGTCAAGAAAGTTATGATAATGGTTTTCCCAGGGTTAGTTCTTGTACTTAATGTCCATCAGCTAATAGATTATATTTTATTTCTTGGGATTTATGGCTTAGTTTATGGTAGATTGTTTTCTGAGTTCTCCTTTGATCATAAGATAGATTAGATTTGTTTTCTAGTTTCAAATATTATCCATCTGTTGCATGGCACAGATTACTTTAATTCACATGTCACTTTTATTCAAAAACTTGATGTCCTTTTATAAATTGTGCCATTAACAAATTAGTTATTTAAGAACACATCAAGTTTCTTTTTGAAAATGGAACATGATCACTATCCACACCATTTGACCAAATATCCTTTTCTTTTTGTTTCCCTTAACATTTATGAGGGCAAACAGTATAAGCAGAAACCTAGTATATCATAATATCTAAATACAACTTTTTTTCTTATTTTAACAGTAATTACTGGAGTTAGTAAAGATACAGGCATTTTTAAAATTTGAGTATATTTTCTAATGTTTCCTTTTACAAGAAATCAGTTGAAAATAAAGGTGAAGGTAGACCTGGAATGTAAGCATATGAAGCAAGAAAACTTTGCAATTTTAAAATTTTATTTTATTGAGTTTTTGAGCAATTAAATCTAAAAGAAATATTTACTTAATCTGAGATATATAGATGTGAATTATCCAGAGAGGAAAGGACATTATATACATTCTAGTTTGTATTCTTGATTGTTAGGAAATAGTCCTTTTACTCTTTCTTATGCTCCTGGACTCTTTGTTAAATGCTTACTATACATGTTTTACAGGTCAGCTCTCCATCCTACCCTCTGCCAATGGTGGCTCTAAGAAATGCTTTTCAACTAAAATTGATATGTCTTGAACTTTTTAACAACTGTAAGTGTTTTTTCTTAATATTTCAGTTTCCTAAAACCATTTATACAGTACAAGATAACTCAACAATTCTTCTAACTTATCAAAGAAAGTACAAATTTTCCCAGTATATTTTTGGTGCCCAACAGTGTACATATTTTAATTTTTCTTTTAAAGCAATCTATGCATGACATAGGGCTTCCCTGGTGGCTCAGAGGTTAAAGTGTCTGCTTCCAATGTGGGAGACCCAGGTTCGATCCCTGGGTCGGGAAGATTCCCTGGAAAAGGAAATGGCAACCCACTCCAGTATTCTTGCCTGGAGAATCCCATGGACGGAGGAGCCTGGTAGGCTACAATCCACGGGGTCGCAAAGAGTCAGACACGACTGAGCGACTTCACTTCACTTCATGCATGACGTGTGTGGGGCTTCCCCGGTGGTTCAGTGGTAAAGAATCTGCTTTCAATGCAAGAGCTGCAGGAGAACCTGGTTCCTTTGCTGGATCAGGAAGATCCCCCTGGTGAGGGCATGTCAACCCACTTCAGTATTCTTTCCTGGAGAATCCCATGGACAGAGAAGCCTGGCCGGCTATGTCCCTGGGGTTGCAAAGGGTCAGACATGACTGAAGTGACTTAGCACACACCATATGTAAATGACATTTAGTCATTTTTTTTTAAGGGCTTCTCTGGTGGCTCAGAATGTAAAGACTCTGCCTGCAAAGCCAGAGACCTGGGTTCAATCCCTGGGTTGGAAAGATCCCCTGGAGGAGGGCATGGCAACCCACTCCAGTATTCTTGCCTGGAGAATCCTCGTGGACAGAGGAGCCTGGTGGGCTACAGTTCATGAGGTTGTAAAGAGTCACTCAATCACTTGACTCAGTGACTAAGTACAGCATGATTTTCTTAAGCAGTATACTTGAGTAACTGACCTATCACATTCTATAGCGATATTTGTTTATATTATTTTTCTATATTTACCATATAAAATATATTTACTATATTAAATACTGTGTGTCTGTTCAGTCGCTCAGTTGTGTCCAATTCCTTGTTACCCCATGGACTGTAGCCCACTAGGCTTCTGGGTTCATGGGATTTTCCAGGGGCAAGAACACTGGAGTGGGTTTCCAGTTCTTTCACCAGGATTAAAATGCCATACTTCATAATGTTTAACCCCTAGATAAGAAATGAAATTATCAGAAACACAATTGGTTGGGTTGGTTGCAGCAAAATAAAAGTACCACATTCTAATAAATTTTGAGCTCCCATTATCTTTATTATATAAATAAATTGCTTGAAACTATAACTCATGTCCACTTATTCTTTTGTTTAATATAAGTTGCTAGACACAGGAAATTCTAAAGCTCTGTTACAGTAGTCCATCCTTATCTACAGTTTTGTTTTCCATGGTTCCAGCTACCATAGACAAACATGGTCTGAAAACATTCTGTGGAAAATGCCAAAAATAAACATTTCATAAGTTTTAAATTGAAAGCCATTCTGAGTTGCATGATGAAATCTCTCACTTTCCTCCTCAATCCTACCAGAGATCCACAACCATCAACATCATCAACCCCTGACATCCTCCAACCATCAGCATGACCATGGTTTGATGATCAAGATCTCTTAAAGCAGATGATCCTTCTAAGTACCATCAGGCCAATATTATCTTAATGCTATGTCACAATGCCTGTGACGTTCACCACACTTCATCTCAGTATGTAAGCATTTGGTCATCTCACCTCATCACAAGAAGGGTGGGTAGAGTACAATAAAATACTTTGAGAAAAAGTGAGAAGGACCACATTCCCATAACTTTTATTACAGTATATTGCCATAATTATTCTATTTTATTATTAGTGATAGTTGCTAATCCTTAGTATGTTCAATTTATAAAATGAACTTTATCATTGATATGTATGTATAGGAAAGGACATGTTTATATAGGATTTGGTACTATCCAAGTTTTTAGGCATCCTCTGGGGATCTTGGAATGTATCTTCCTTGGATAAAGGGTGACTACGTGTATTTGGAATAATTGTCTCTTCGTTGTTTTAAATCATGGGATAAATCTCGAGTAAAGTATGTGTGTGTGTTAGTCGGTTAGTCATGTCCAACTCTTTGCAACCCCATGGACTGTAGAACACCAGGCTCCTCCGTCCATTGGATTCTCCAGGTACGAACACTGGAGGGGGTTGCCATTTTCTTCTCCAGAGAATCTTCCTGACCCAGGGACCGAACCTGGGTCTCCTGCATTGCACGCGGATTCTTTACCATCTGAGCTATAGGGAAGTCCCAATAAAGAGGCAATCTCATTTTTTACACTGTCCCCTGGAATATGTGATATTTAGAATTCTAAGAAATACATCCCAAAACTGACTGAGAGTTTATTTTTCTTCTTAATGGAGTATGTTAATTTACATATACATACAAATCAGTCACCTCTGTAGAGAAGTTACTAAGAATCTCAGTATCAGAAAATAAAACTGTACGCTTAAACTGACATTTGTTTCCATATGCCCTAATCAGTTGAAAAGTTACCTAACTCAAATGTTTCTTTCTTTAGATTTAAAAATAAACTTTGTACTTTGTTGCTGTACAAAGTACTTGAATGTACTTTGCTGTTTGTCAAGTAGGCTAACACCAAGAGTTCTGATAAAATTTTACTTATCAGAACACTAAAATGATTGAGAATATAGATGTGTTTATTAGTTTTAATCCCTTAAATTTATCCACTGAACATAAAATTAAATGGATGATGATTATTATTTTTTAAACTGTAATCAGGAAGAAAAAACACAAAGGACTAATTAATCAGTTTAAATACACTGTGCAAGATGGTACCCATTCCTGATTTAAATCAATTAATACAAAATTACATCAGGTAAAAGAATATTTTAACATTTTGTACTTATTTAAAATTATGTGCTTATTATATTTTGTGTTTGACAAAAGAATATAAAATCTCAGTACTCAAATTTTATAAGCTCATCTCAATACTAAGCAATACTTAAGAGTAGGCTTCTACGGTACAGCTCATGAGAAAACTGATTTTACATTTTCACAGTGATACAGCTGGACAAAACGTTCTGCTTAAAGTGATACTGGCTAAGACATTTGTGCTTAAAAATATTAGGAACATTTTTAAAGGAAATTTCAAAGCAGTCTCTATAAATTCTAAACTATTTGAGTTTATCTAATAGGGAATTTGAAAATATGAATAACTTCCAATATTGATATTACCACAGTCTCAGTGTGTATCCAAGATATCCCAGAAGTTGGTTCACTAAAGTAGTATTAGAATTCTTTTGAAAACCGCAAACCATGGAGTGGTTTTGGGCTTTCTTGGAATTTTGATTGCCTTGGGAGAAGAAAAAAAATGTAAAACTTAGAGCCCATGAGACTCCGTCTCAGTCTGTATTCATCTCAGGACAGTAGAAGAGTTCTAACAGGGACTTCTAGCATATCAGATTCTTCTAATTTCTCATTAATTTGGAAAGTGTCTTTAATAAATATATTCTTGAATATTATTAAAATAAATGGCCTTAATGAATTGAGGAGTCATTAGTTTGAACATTATATGTGTCATCTGTGTCTGTTATAATGGGTACTTGTGTGCCCATTTTTCTTATGTTTCATTATTTTAAAAAGGAATTGATAATATTAGCTATAAATTTATATTTACCACAGTATTTTTAAAAGCAGTAGTAGGCAAATCATTTTCTTTAGTCATTTTATATTATTATCTGCTTCCATTGATTTTTTCAGGACATTGATCATTACTATATATATTATTCTTGTAACTGCCAGAAATAATATTCATTAGCAGTAATGCACATGCCTGATTTCTCCTTTCCATCCATTTCAGTTTCATAAAGTGTATTGTAGGTACCTTGTTGATAAAATTCTGCTTCACACATTAGAATACATGGAATTGCTTTCACTCAATAGAGTTACTATTTTATATGTGAGGACAATTAACTAAGCCCTCCACATCATTTTGATAAAATATAAAAAGTGGGCATGCCCAAACATGTCTTTAAAAAAGTTAAAATCATCTATGAAAATTTTTTTAAGAGTTTCACTTAAACAATGGAACTCATCTGATTCTTGATTTTGAACATATTTTACTGAAGAATACTTTAAATGTTTTAAGTTCAATAAAATGTACAAATAGTAAGTGTGCTACTGGATGACGTCTTTCATATATATACACCTCCATGTATTTACCAACCAGATCAAACTACAGAACAGCCATCACCCTCATGCCACTTTCCAGACAATGCCAATCACTTCCAGTGATAATCACTACTTGATTTTATTATTAATTAGTTTTGCCTATCCCTGAACTTGGCATGAATGAAACTATACATTGATGTTTACTTATACATCTTACTTCTTTTGCTTGTTATAATATATGACATTTTCCCATGTTATTCTATGTATTAAGGATATTAATGGAAGATTATTTTATAATCCATCCCAAACCAGAAACAACCCAAATGTCCTCTAGTTGGAGAATGTACTTCTTCAGCATTGACAAGGAGGAATTGTTTATACATATAATAACATGGAAAAATCTCACATATTAATTAAAAGAAGTGAGATGCAAAAGTACTGAAATACAAAAGCACATGATCTGAATCCAGATGGAGTGTAACTCTAAAGTTACAAGTGAATTTTCAACTGTGTGAGAGGTAGAAGCCCTTAACCCACATGTTTTTCAAGGGTCAACTTCATATAAAGAACACCCAAAGCTCACAATAAAAATTATCTAGTTAGAAACTGGGCAAAATAAATGAGGGACTTTACACCAGAGAAGATATTCAGATGGCAAAATGTACATTAAAAAGATATTCAACATTATTATTAATGAGCAAATTCAAATTTAAGAAATAATTATGTATCACCATACACCTAGCCAGAAATTCTCAAATAAAATATAAGGACAATACCAAATGGTTATGAGGATAAAGATAAACTTTACCCTTCTTACATTGCTGGTAGAAATGTAAAATGCTCTGCTACTCTGAAAAGATTTTGGCCATGTCTTAATAAACATATATACACATGCACTATATTCCTGCAATTACTCTCATGATCTTTTAAACACAGAAATGAAAACTTATTTTCACACAACAACCTGTAGACAAATATGTTCATAACATCTGTATTCAAATAGCCCCACACTGGAAATAACCCAGGTTCCTTTAGTGGGGGAATCAGTAAACAAGCTTTGATATACCCATATCATGGTATAGCACTCAGCAATTAAAGGAAGCAAACTGTTGGTGCAGCAACTGTTTGTATATCTCTAGATTTCTATACTAAGTGGAAAAAAAAAAGATTATATTGATGGCCAGACATTAAGTAGGGAAAGAGAGGGAATTGGTTGTGGTTATAATAGAGCAACGAGAAGGAAAATTCAAATATTAAAAAAACTCTATATCTTGCGTCTATCAATGTCTATATCCTGGTTATATTAATTGCACTATTGGTTTTTAAGATGCTAGATTGGGAGAAATGAGGAAAAGGATGCATGGAATTTCACTGCATTATTTCTTAATATTGAATGTGAATCTACCTTTATTTGAAAATTAAATCAAATTTAAACAACTTAATACACAAGAAGCACTGATAAAAACTACCTTTAATAAATATTAAATATTAAGATAGTGAAATTACTAAGGTATAATGTTTATAGACCACATGGTCTATATTATTCTAATAAAGCAGTAATAATCTAAGCAACAAAACTGGAAAATAAGTTAAATGGAAGAGGGAGAAAACAATAACAGTGGCAATCACGTTATTACTTATAACGATACTCAATAAATTCTATAAAAGTAGTAAAACCCTATTATGAAAACCTAATAAGGAAATGGCAATCCATTCCATTATTCTTGCCTGGAAAATTCCATGGACAGAGGAGCCTGGCAGGCTACAGTCCATGATGTCGCAAAGAGTTGGACATGACTGACCGACTTCACTTTCTTTCCTTATGAAAACCATTAAGAGACTGAATTTGTTTTGTTAACATTAAGCAGGACTCCAGGCTTCCTTGCCCTTCACTATCTCTCAGAGTTTGCTCAAACTCATGTCCACTGAGTCAGTGATGCCATCCAACCATTTCATCCCCTGTCACCCACTTCTCTTCTTGCCCTGTCTTTCCCAATATCATGATCTTTTCCAATGATTTGACTCTGCATCAGATGGCCAAAGGATTGGAGCTTCAGCTTCAGCATCAGTCTTTCAAATGAATATTCAGGGTTCATTTCCTTTAGGATTGATTGGTTTGACCTCCTTGCAGTCCAAAGGACTCTCAGGAGTCTTCTCCAGCACTGCAATTCAAAAGCATCAATTCTTCAGTGCTCAGCCTTTTTCTTTATGGTCCAACTCTCACATCCATACATGACTACTGGAAAAACCATAGCTTTGACTATATGAAACTTTGTTGGCAAAGTTATGTCTCTACTTTTTTAATATGCTAAGTTTGTTATAGCTTTTCTTCCAAGGAGCAAGTGTCTTTCAAATTTATGGCTTCAGTCACTGTCCTCAGTGATTTTGGAACCCAAGAAAAGAAAATCTGTCACTGTTTCCATTGTTTCCCCTACTATTTGCCATGAAGTGATGGGACTGGATGCCATGATCTTGGTTTTTTGAATGTTTCATTTCAATCTAGGTTTTTCACTCTCCTCTTTCACCTTCAGGAGGCTCTTCAGTTCCGCTTTACTTTCTGCCATTATGGTGGTATCATCTGTACTATATCTGAAGTTGTTGATATTGCCCCAGGCAATCTTGATTACAGCTTGTGATTCATCCAGGAGGGCACTTGCTTAATGTACTTGGCATGGATTTAAATAAACAGGGTGACAATATACAACTTTGATGTACTCCTTTTCCAATTATTTGTATATGGCTTAATTTTGAGCTTTATATACTTATTTATGCATGTATTCATGCATTTGTTTTCCCCTTTATAATTTATGCAAGTATGATTTGCAATTTAAACACTAGAATTTTCTTTTAAAAAGATATTTAAAATAAATTAAAGCAGAATAAATTCTGCTTTTGTTATTGACACTTTTAAGATGCATTAAAACAGTAGGATGATATTAGAATTGTGTGTGTCTTTCTCCTCTCCTATCATGTATAGGTTCCATCAAAACAATATCAAAATATTCCAAATATCAGAATTTTATTTTGATATTCTTTCCTGTGGAATAACTTCATTCCCTGGAGAAGTATCCAGCATGTCATTCTGTCTCACTGAGATCATATGTCCAAAGAAATAAACATAGTTACAATTGCGTTATGGAATAGATTCATACTTTAGTATTATCTTTACAGTAAGAAGTTCTCCATTGACTTTCACCAAATTCCATTGATATATATCTCTATGGGGAGTGTGTGCACACTTGGTTCCTCCAATGGTGTCCAACTCTTTGTCACTCCATGGGCTGCAGCCTGCCAGGTGCCTGTGTTCATGGGATTCCCCAGGTAAGAAAACTGGAGTGGGTTACCATGCCTCTCTCCAGGGCATCTTCCCGACCCAGGGATCGAACCCAAGTCTCTTACATTTCTTATATCTCATATGTCTCTTACATCTACCTGCATTGCAGGTGGGTTCATTACCACTAATGCCACCTGGGAAGTACTATGGGTAGTAAAATATTATAAAACGATTAGTATTTTGCTAGGAAAAATATATTTTAAAAAATTAAGAGAAAGCTAATATTTTCTAATTGAGATAAATATTATTTATCATATTATTTTATTTCATCATATTATTATTTATTATTATTCATCATATTATGATGAATTATATTATTATTTCATCATATTATTATTTCATCATATTATGATGTTTGTTTGGTTTTTGATTTTGTTTTTTAAAAATCTTTTAAAAGATTATGTATTTTACTAAACTAAAGTTGTTTAGAGAGATATTTTATCAAGCTTTTCTATGTCTTTTAGCAAAATTATTAACTCTATCTAAACTTAGGCTTAAAAGGAAATGTAAAGTCCACCAGCTATTAATTTACTTTTAAGCTTAAGGTTTTTGCCGTGAGTTTTCATAACCAAAACCAAGAGTCATTCTTTGTAATAGTTAGCACAGTTGTTGTTACTTATATTTACTTAATATTCTTTATAATTTGCTTGTTTATGGTCTATTAGGTCTAAATATCAAATGCTTTTTTTAAAGTTGTCATGAAATCTATTATTTTTTAAATAAATGTTTTATTATATTTACCTGGTATGTTTTTATAAACTCTTTATTTTATATTATAGCTGATTAACAATGCTGATAGTTTTAGATGGACAGCAAAGATACACAGTCACATATGTATATGTATCCATTCTCCTCCAAACTGCCTTCCCACCCACGTTGCCACATAACAGTGAGCAGAGTTCCCTGTGCTATACAATAGGAACTTATTGGTTATCCATTTTAAATATAGCAACGTGTACATGTGTATCCCAAATTCTCTACCTACCCCTTCCTCTTAATCTTGCCCCTGGAAGACATAAGTTCATTTTTAAGTCTGTGAGTCTATTTCTGTTTTGTTAAGTTCATTTGTTTCTTTTTAGACTCCACATATAAGGGATGTCATATGATATTTCTCCTATTCTGTTTGACTTACATTACTCAATATGACAATCTCTGGGTCCATCCATGTTGTTGAAAATGGCATTATTTCATGTTTTTATGGATCCATTTTACATATATCCCACATCTATATCCATTCCTCTGTCAATGGGCATTTAGTTTGCTTCATGTCTTACCTATTGTAAATAATGCTGCAATGAACGTTGGGATGCATGTATGCTTTCAGATCATGCTTTTCTCCATGTATATTCTTAGGATTGGATTGCATGGTCATAAGCAGCTCTATTTTTAGTTTTTTTAAAGAACCTCCGTATTGTTCCCCATATGTACAATATGTTCTCCATATTGTAAATTGACTGTGTCAATTTACATTTCCACCAACTGTGTAGGAGGGTTCCCTTCTCTCCACACCTTCTCCAGCACTTAATTTTTGTAGACTTCTTGATATCAGCCATTTTGACTGGTGTGAGGTCAGATCTCATTGTAGTTTTGATTTGTATTTGTCTAATAATTAACAATGTAGAACATCTTTACTTGGGCCTCTTGGCCATCTGTGTGTCTTCTTTGCAGAAACATCTATTTATGCCTTTGCCCATTTTTTGATTAGTTTGTTTATTTTGATGATGTTAAGCTTCATAAGCATCTTATAAATTTTGGAAACTAATTCCTTGTCAGTCACATCACTGCAAATATTTTCTTCCAATTTGTGGTTGTCTTTTGGTTTTGTTTATTATCTCCTTTGATATGCAAAAGCTTTTGAGTTTAACTGGGTCCCATTTACTTACTTTTGTTATTTCTTTTGTTCAGGAGCATGGATATATGCTTTTATTTGTTTATATTCCTGATAATTTTTAAAGCTTAACATCCATATTTCATGCAGATTAGAGTACAGTGGAGAAGGAAGTTGAGTAAGTAGTTTGCAATATTAATTCATTTAATAACTGTACTTCCTTGATTACTTCCATTTTTGGTGTTTTATTGGCCTCAGTTCTAGCATGGAGATATTTAATTTTTGCTTACAGTGATATATGATGTAAGAACCAAACTAGATGCTTTAAAAAAGCACTTTAAGACTATATATTTGACATTAATGGGCTTCCCAGGTGACTCACTGGGTAAAGAATCCTCCTGCAATCCTGGAGATGCAGGAGACATGGGTTCAATCCCTGGGTTGGGAAGATCCCTGGAGAAGGAAATGGCAACCCATTCCAGTATTCTTGCCTAGAGAATCCCATGGACAGAGGAGCCTAGTGGGCTGCAGTCTATAGTGTCACAAAGAGCTGAACATGACTGGAGCAACTGAGCATTCAACATTAATAGCAATTATTAATTATTATGATCATAGGTCTCTAATATTGATAACTTGGATATGTTATAAATTAAAGATAATATAGTTCTAGTTTTTTTTTTCTTCATGATTTGAACTATTCCTTCAAGGGCAGTTTTCCTGTTTAATGCAGGATCAGATATTTGAATAGAGCAAGTTGATGCTACTATAACTTATTTCATGAATAAACAAATTCAATGTTCCTGACACAGAAATGTAATTTTCTAATAAAACATGATTTTTGTAGATATTTTCCCCTTTATTTCTTAGTCTACTTAAACTGTGAACAAACTTTATAAAGCTTGCAGGTGTATCAGGGAAAGATGCCATTTTATCATGTTTGAAATTAAATTGTTGTATCAATTAAGAACAAAAGAAGAATGAGTTGAATAATTACCAAATCTTTTAGAATTTACATAAAATTACACTCATCTAAAGTCATCAGTTGAGTGATCACTTTTGATACATTTTTGTTTAATTTTACCTGGGAGCAGATGTGCAAAATTAGTATATATTCAGTTTTACAATTGAGTTCAAAAATAACAAAAGTAAATTATAATAATTTGTAGTGCAATATAATAAAGCCTAGTTTCTGCAAGAAAAAAATATATTTTTGAATCTCTAGTACCTAGGTAAAAGTGAAAATGAAGTCGCTCAGTCATGTCCGACTCTCTGCGACCCAGTGGATTGTAGCCTACCAGGCTCCTTTGTCCATGGGATTTTCCAGGCAAGAATACTGGAGTGGGTTGCCATTGCCTTCTCCAGGGGATCTTCCCGACCCAGGGGTTGAACCCAGGTCTCCCGCATTGCAGGCAGACGCTTTAACCTCTGAGCCACCAGGGAAGCCCTAATACCTAGTACCTAGGTAATATGTGAATATCACATGTATCTAGAAAGATAACTTTAAGTCATGTCATAGTACCTTTTAAGGTATAGAGTATCTGTAGCTCAAACCATTCCTTTAAGAGGGAGGTTCTCAACAATATGATTAGAAGACTGATACCACATCTCATACTTTTAAGCAGCATCATTATAAGAAACAATCAAGCAATATTAGCTTTAAAGTAGCAGGAAGATCACGATGGCTCTAAGTCTAACATGTTCTGAAATAAACATTTCAAGTGACCTTAAAGGCTGCCCTATGAAGAAGTTAAAAATTGTAGTGTCTAGAGTTTTAGAATTTCAGATTCTCCTCTAAGTGCTGAAGTGATATAGCAATGTGTCCTCAGACATAATGGCCCATGGAGGAGCCAGAAACTTTAAAAGACAATTCTGAAACATGAAACAGATACTAAAATGGATAGAGGATCAAAGTCCTGTGAGAATGTAAAGCAAAATAGATTGTAAAGGATTTGGTGGTCAAAGTCATCTGAACAATGTGTAAAATTATTAAATTTTTAAGAAGCCCATCCCACTAGATAAGTAAATTGTGTGTGTGTGTGTGTGTGTGTGTGTGTGTGTGTGTGCGCGTGCACACACACGGACATGTATGCTTATGTAATACAACAGAACTGTACATTATTCAGCAAGCAGTCTTGCTTTGTCACTAATGTCGACCTGTTTGCAAACCTTGCTTTAAAAGATCTTTATTATCCTTTTCAAAGGCTGCATTTCTTCCCTCCTCCCTATGGTTAGCTTATGATCTTTTGATAGTACAAGTTCTTCATAGAAAATCTCTAAAAAGTTGGCTGCCTAATGACTTTCTGCAGTCTTGAAGCCCTCTATGAATCCTTTATCCAAATGGTGCTCTTGGCTCCAAAGTAAAATATTTTCTAGCTCTTATGCATTAGTGTAAATACTTCATCCTATATAAGGAAACACATTCTTTTATTTCCTTATATGGACTAGCTTTCTCTAAAAATATGTGTCACTTCAGTCATTCCCCAGTTCACTTATTTTTAATGCTAAATGAGCCAGAAGAGTTTAATTTCTAGAAAGAACAAAATGATTAAATACACCTTATGGAAAAATCATATCATAATCTGAAAGAGGTGAGATAGTTTATGGGCTTTTCACCTAAAATTCAGGAGTACTTTATCGTGTGTTACATGCTTTTATATTAAATATAACCATGTATATTTGATGGGATGGTGTATCAGCAGATGGAAAACTACACCATAAAAACATACCCATTCTAAATGAATGGGGAATAAAGAAATGAAATGAGTTGTTTTGAATACGACAAGGCAGTCCACAGGATTTTTTTTTTTCTTTTTTTCACTGAAGTATAGTTGGTTTACAATATTGTGCTAGTTTCAGGTATACAACAAAGGGATTCAGTGATTTCAGATTATTTTTCATTATAGGCTATTACAAGATATTGAATCCCTTGCACTGTACAGTGAATCCTTGTTGTTTACCTATTTTATGTATAGTTCAACTCAGTTAAGATCAGTCACTCAGTAACGTTCAACTCTTTGCAACCCCATGGACTGCAGCACACCAGGCTTCCCTGTCCCATAACCATTTCCCAGAGCTTGCTCAAACTCATGTCCATCGAGTCGGTGATGTCATCCAACCATCTCATCCTCTGTCCTCCCCTTCTCCTCCTGCCATCGATTTTTCACAGCATCAGGGTCTTTTCAAATGAGTCAGTTCTTCCCAATACGTGGCCAAAGTATTGAAGCTTCAGCTTCAACATCAGTACTTCCAATGAATATTTAGGACTGATTTCCTTTAGGATTGATTGGTATGATCTCCTTTCAGACCAAGGGGCTCTCAAGAGTCTTTTCCAACACGACAGCTCAAAAGCATCAATTCTTGAGTTCAGCTTTCTTTACGGTCCAACTCTCACATCCATACATGACTACTGGAAAAACCATAGCTTTGACTAGATGGACATTTGTCAGCACAGCAATGTCTCTGCTTTCTAATATGCTATCTAGGATTGTCATAGTTTTTATTCCAAGGAACAAATCTTTTAATTTCAGGGCTGCAGTCACCATCTGCAGTGATTTTGGAGGCCAAGAAAATAGTCTGTCAGTGTTTCCATCATTTCCCCATCTATTTGCCATAAAGTGATATGATGGGATGCCATGATCTTGGTTTTTTGAATGTTGAGTTTTAAGCCAACTCTTTCACTCTCCTCTTTCACTTTCATCAAGAGGCTCTTCAGTTCCTCTTCACTTTCTGCCATAAGGAGAGTGTCATCTGCATATATGTGATTAAGTGAAGTGAAAGTCAGTCAGTGGTGTCCGACTCTTTGTGACCCCATGAACTATACATTCCATGGAATTCTCCAGGCCAGAATACTGGAGTAGGTAGCCTTTCCTTTCTCCAGGGGATCTTCCCAACCCAGGGATTGAACCAGGTCTCCCGCATTGCAGACAGATTCTTTATCAGCTGAGCCACAAGGGAAGCATATCTGAGGTTATTGATATTTCTCCCTGAAATCTTGATTCCAGTTTGTGCTTCATTCAATCTGGCATTTCACATGTTGTACTCTGCATATAACTTAAATAAGCAAGGTGACAATGTATGGCTTTGATGTATTCCTTTGCTGATTTGGAACCAGTCTGTTGTTTCATATCCAGTTCTAACTATTGCTTCTTGATCTCATACAGGTTTCTTAGGAGGTAGGTATGGCGGTCTGGTATTCCGATCTCTTTAAGAATTTTTCAGTTTTTTGTGATCCACAAATCAAAGTCTTTAGTGTAGTCAACGAAAAAGAAGTAGATGTTTTCTGCAATTCTCTTGCTTTTTTATGTCCCAACAAGACGGTTCAGTTCAGTTCAGTTGCTCAGTTGTGTCTGACTCTTTGCAACTGCATGAACTACAGCATGCCAGGCCTCCCTGTCCATCACCAACTCCCAGAGTCCGCCCAAACCCATGTCCATTGAGTTGGTGATGCCATCCAACGATCTCATCCTCTGCTGTCTCTTTCTCCTCCTGCCTTCAATCTTTCCCAGCATCAGGGTCTTTTCAAATGAGTCAGTTCTTCGCATCAGGTGGCCAAAGTATTGGAGTTTCAGCTTTAGCATCAGTCCTTCCAATGAACACCCAGGACTGATCTCCTTTAGGATGAACTGGTTGGATCTCCTTGCAGTCCAAGGGACTCTCAAGAGTCTTCTCCAACACTACAGTTCAAAAGCATCAATTCTTCAGCACTCAGCTTTCTTTATAGTCCAACTCTCACATCCATATATGACCACTGGAAAAACCATAACCTTGACTATACGGACCTTTGTTGACAAAGTAATGTCTCTGCTTTTTAATATACTGACTAGGTTGGTCATAACTTTCCTTCCAAGCAGTAAGCATCTTTTAATTTAATGGTTGCAGTCACCATCTGCAGTGAGTTTGGAGCCCAGAAACATAAAGTCAGCCACTGTTTCCACTATGTCCGCATCTATTTGCCATGAAGTGATGGGATCAGATGTCATGATGTTAGTTTTCTGAATGTTGATCTTTAAGCCAACTTTTTCACTCTCCTCTTTCACTTTCATCAAGAGGCTCTTTAGTTATTCACTTTCTGCCATAAGGGTGGTGTCATTTGCATATCTGAGGTTATGGATATTTCTCCCGGCAGTTTTGATTCCAGCTTGTGCTTCATCCAGCCCAGCGTTTCTTATGATGTACTCTGCATATAAGTTAAATAAGCCAGGTGACAATATACAGTCTTGACGTACTCCTTTTCCTATTTGGAACCAGTCTGTTTTTCCATGTCCAGTACTAACTGTTGCTTCCAGAACAAGACGGTAGGAGGGGTGAAATGGCGTTTATGTATAAAAGTTTGTGTCTATTAATCCCATACTCATATTTCTCCCTCCTCCCTCCCTTTTAGCTTTTGATAGCCTGAAGTTTGTTTTCCATATCATTCCACAAGGATTTTTGTATGATGTTTCTAAAGACCTTTACAGAGAAAATCATGGTAGCTTTAAAAATACTGATATATAAAAAGGAGACATAAGCTGGGTCAGTAAAATAAGGTAACCTAAATCTTATTAGGGTTTCCCTGGTGGCTCAGACAGTAAAGAATATGCTGGTAATGCAGGAGACCCATGTTCAATACCTGGGTTGGAAAGATCCTTTGGAGTAGGAAATGGCAACCCACTCCAGTATTCTTGCCTTGATCCATGGACAGAAGAGCCTGGAGGGCTTGACCACGTGACTATCACTTTCACTTTCACTAAAAAGCCTCTTGATGAAAGCGAAAGAGGAGAGCGAAAAAGTTGGCTTAAGCTCAACATTCAGAAAACTAAGATCATGGCATCTGGTCCCATCACCTAATGGGAAATAAATGGAGAGACAGTGGAAACAGTGTCAGACTTTATTTTTTTGGGCTCCAAAATCACTGCAGATGGTGACTGCAGCCATGAAATTAAAAGATGCTTACTCCTTGGAAGGAAAGTTATGACCAACCTAGATAGCATATTAAAAAGCAGAGACATTACTTTGCCAACAAAGGTCTGTCTGGTCCAGGCTATGGTTTTTCCAGTGGTCATGTATGGATGTGAGAGTTGGACTGTGAAGAAAGCTGAATGCTGAAGAATTGATGCTTTTGAACTGCGGTGTTGGAGAAGACTCTTGAGAGTCCCTTGGACTGCAAGGAGATCCAACCAGTCCATCCTAAAGGAGATCAGTCCTGGGTGTTCATTGGAAGGACTGATGCTGAAGTTGAAACTCCAATACTTTGGCCACCTCATGAAAAGGGTTGATTCATTGGAAAACACCCTGATGCTGGGAAAGATTGAGGGCAGGAGGAGAAGGGGACAACAGAGGATGTGATGGCTGGATGGCATCACCGACTCAATGGGCATGAGTTTGAGTAAACTCCGAGAGTTTGTGATGAACAGGGAGGCCTGGAGTGCTGCAATTCATGGGGTCGCAAAGAGTCGGACATGACTGAGCGACTGAACTGAACTGAACTGAATCATATTGTGTTAACGATAATCAGTAAACCAAACTTAATGTTTAAACATATACAATCATGGAGAAGCAAGAACTAGGCTCAATAAAACATACAAAGGGTAAAAATTGATGCCACGTATCTGGTAAAAACTGGGCAAGTAGAAGCATATTTACTTGACTATTCTCTATAATATGTACTGGGAAACAGTAAAAGTAACTGAACCTACATTTTAGAAAATGATAAAACATGCAAAAGATTTTCTTAAAAAGTCAAACACAATGAACTATTCTATGGATATTAAGTCTCAGTTCTGTGAAGATGTCACTGAACTCCTATTTATTTATTGTGCATTTATGTATTTATTTATATTTAACTCTCTTTGGACATAATTCTTGTATTTAACTTAGAAAAAATTAACTGATGAGAAAAACTAAAAGAAAAAGATAGGAAACAAGAGATTAAGGTAAGATATTGCCAGGCATAAAAATGTATAAGCTTATGTCATTACAAGCAATATGGTATGAATGAAGAAATAACCAGAAAAATAAATTGAAATTTTTAGAAATGAAGGTCACCAAACATATATGGGAATTTGGAGTCTAATAAGATGACATTTCAGTAAGGAAAGAAATTTTGAATATTGTTGAAGTATTGGGAAAACCCAGTAGCCAAGAAACAATGTAAATTTCCTTACAGGAAATAATATTTAAAACAGATCACAGATTAAAGAAATAAAGCAAAGCATGCTAAAAATTAAAATAAGCAAATGAAAGGGCCCCAACACAATTTAGGTAAGTAAATAAACCCTCTCAAAGAAAAAATACTGATTTATAAGTGTGGTTAATGTATCCCTTTAGATTCTTTGAGTAATGAACAATAGAAAGTTGACTCATATACTGTGTTTAAATCAAAAACAAGATATTTAGGGATAAATTTTAACTGATGGAAAAGCTTAGTAGCTGGGTTGAAGGACTAAAGGATTTGAAAATTTTAGAGATTGTCATTCACAGGACTCAGTTGCAACAAGTTCCAGTTTTTTCATTTGAAATTTATAATTTCAGGAGAGAAAATCTGAATGTCCCAGTCTCAGTACTTGTCTATACAATCAGCTGTCATAGGGCCAGTGGGACCCAATAGTTACAGATAATGAGGCCCATTTCTAGTGAAAATGTCTTGCATGCCTACCTTTGTGAGCCAGGATTCACCATGAGGTTCTAGTATAGCTACAGATTTAAATCATCTGCAGAATAAATAAATACAATGAAAAACTAAAAACAAAAAAAAGGTGTCAAAAAAGGAGATCGTTGCACAACAAATATAATAACGACTACCTTTCCACATTTAAGAGAGAATATTAATAATTTTTTTTTCAAAGAGACAAGCCATGAGGGAAAGAATATCAAGATTAAAAAGAGCAGAGACATTGAGTGGGTTACTCATGCACACTTATTTCCCTCTAAAGCATCTCTTTCTTTTTTCAACAGTAGGGATAAAATTGGTACACAATTCATGCTGCTTTGTAGATTAGATGAAATAATCCAAGCAAAAGATTTACTGTAGCACCCAGCATGGAGTAAGTGCTCAATAAATAATAGCTATATTTGCGTTGATAAATGTTATTATTAACTCCCTTGAAGTGTATAATTTATGTATATAAAAGGTAGAGGTAAAAATATATATGGTCAGAAAAGGAATACAGGAAAGGAATCTCAACTTTATTCATCAGCTCAGTTCAGTTGCTCAGTTGTGTCCAACTCTTTGAGATCCCATGGACTGCAGCACACCAGGCTTCCCTGTCCATCAGAAACTCCTGGAGCTCGCTCTGACTTTATTCATATTTAACATTTAAACATTTTTGGACAATTAGGGAAATCTCACTCTTGTCAGATGGGTAAATGTCAATTAATACCAAATATTGCTGAGAGCACTTGGTTAACCCTAAATTGCTACAAACTTTTTGAAAACAACTTATTGTCAACTCCCAAAGTAAAAAGAGGCACATCACCTCTTTATTAGTAGGGAGAGCTATTTTGCTTCAGAAGTAGATAGCAAACTCCACTGGGCCCAAGTGGCCTGACACTCTTTGATCTGTTTGTTTGCCCCATCTTCTCTGAGTTGTGGTCATCCCCTAGGCTCAGAGACAAAAGGCAGGTGGGTCATGGGCAATGGACTTGCCATCCAACATGCATCTAGCTGGATGCATATCCAAGTTGGCTAGACCACAATCTGTCATCAGGTGGTACTGGGATCTGGACAGTAATGAACTAGAAGAAGATGCTTATTTGATTTCAAATCTCAGCTTGTATTTTGATCTATATTTGCCCAAGAACCCTGACCTTGTGAGGTCAAGACATTTCCCTTTCCTTAATAATCCTTTCTCTTGATTTCCATTTGCCTTCATGCTTCTCTTTACCCTAAGTTAAAATACATCAAAGACACAAATTGTTCACATCACAAAGCTCCAATTAAATCTATCTCTATGCACTTATCTACAAACGCTTTCACATGAATGCCTGAATGTATTTGTACAGAATCTTGCTTCCAACATTGTTTTAATAATAAGGAAAAAGAAAATAATGTTTATTATTCAGGGATAATGATAAATAATAGATGATGATATATTCTTAAAAAAGGAGACCATGCAATTATTTTAAAAGCATAAGGTAAATTATTATGCTCAAATTCCTAAGTACTGGTACGAAAACTGCTCTTTACACACTTATTAAGAAAAACAGCAAGGTGGAATATAGCAAGTGTAACATTGTTTATACATAAGACACACACACACACACACACACACACACACACACTCAAACTCTAATCTTATATGTTTGCCTCAAGGGTCACAATTCAACTGCTGTCCCTCAAAGATCAGGCAAGTGTTATCAATATCTGTTGTAGCTAAGTAAAAAAATTTGGAAGCAGTGGTAAGAGGGAGGGTGAATTTCACACTTAAATGAATTCAAATTTAGTTTTTAAAATTTTAAAGTACCGTATTGCCCAAACAAAACCAAAAATGATTTGCTTCAAACTGCTAGTGGGTGAATTCTAATACAAACATTCATATTCATTAAACAGCTCTAGGAGGCTGCATGAAATTTCCTAACAGAGATTAATATTTTGGAGTGGAGCTACGATGGTGAAGGGTGACCTTAATTTTATACTTTATACTCTTCTGTACAGTTTTATATTTTTACTGTCAGCACGTATATCTTTATGCCACTTTTACTTTCACAAAAAGGCTTACATAAATAAAAATGCATGGCAAACAAATGAAACGGCTTTATTAATATTTGAAATCTATATAACCTAAATTTTTGATAAAATAAAAAATACACATAGCTGGACATTCTTACCCTAGAAGTATTTGATTACATATATTTATCTATGCTGTGCTGTGCTTAGACTCTCAGTTGTGTCTGACTCTTTATGACCACATGAAATGTAGTCCACCAGGCTCCTCTGTCCTTGGGGATTCTCCAGGCAAGAATACTGGAGTGGGTTGCCATGCCCTCCTCCAGGGGATCTTCCCAACCCAGGGATTGAACCCGGGTCTCCCGCATTGCAGGCAGATTCTTTACCAGTTGAGACAACAGGGAAGCCCAAGAATACTGGAGTGGGTAGCCTATCCCTTCTCCAGGGCATCTTCCCAACCCAGGGATTGAACTGGGGTCTCCTGCATTACAGACGGATTCTTTACCAGCTGAGTTACTTTCTAGTCCTAAAGTTTTATTGTAATATTGTAATACTCTATATCATATGAAAATCTTTATGCTATATGGTTTTATATATATATACTTTCCACATGATGCTTCTTTACCTGGAATTTTCTATCCCTCTCCACCTCTTGAGAGCTGGGAAACCTATGTTCATTCTTCTCAATTTGCTCATGGTAAGTGGCTTATATTATTCCCAACTTCCCTCTCCCCCAAGAGTCATGAACCACTTATTCTCCTCTCCTCCTATTTGTGCTACATATTTTAATCAAGTACACATCATATGGAATTATTATTTGTTAGAATGTTTATTCTCTCTTTTTTGTAGTCTGAGATTTCCCTGAGAGCAGACAATGCCTGATCTTTCTTAGTATTATCAAACCTATAAAGGATGCGCCAAAATTATTTCCAAACTTTCTAAAGTAATCTGAGAGAAGGCATTCTTGCTGTCTATAAAGCATCCTTAGAGTCTGGAATAAAAGGAATAAGTGCTCTTTTTGAAGGTTCGCTGTGACATTTCTTAAGTACTGAGAATGTATTATCTCATTTAAGACTTACAGAAACTAGATAGTTAATGTCATTTACTAGATGAGCAACCTGAGGTTTTGAGCCACTAATTTTCTTGACTAAACTGTAAGATGTAGAACTTGTGTATGAAGTCAGGAATAAGGATTTATTGAATAAAGAGAATCATAAAATATTTCCACAACTCAAGGAAGTATAAAATGTGAGTAGTGATTTAAATCTATTTCTTGTCATTTAAAATGGATAGAACAGAAATTTTACCTCAACAGCAGGACAATAAAAAATTGGAAATAAATTGAAAATCACAACATAGGAAGTAATTTTAGATGATTAAAAAATAAATAGAAACAAAACCCCAGCAAGTACAAAGGATTTGGCTTGTAAAGGTATGTAAAAATGCCTCAGCATCATAACAAGTACTATAATATATTTATTGGACTATGTATGTTACAAAATATAGTTTGCTCAAAAAGATTGTTCAAAAAACAAAACAAAAAAAATGGTTCAAAAAGATAAGAAAAACAGAAAACTGTTTTAAAAGTTTGAAAATAAAAAAGAATGTACATTCACAAGAATCAAAGTTATTTCAAATTCTACTTTTCAAGGAGGAACATCACAGGAGCCCTTAATAGGAAACATAATGTAGGTCCCAGCAGGCCCTGTGCAGCCCAGGGTTGGAGACTGGTGGTCCCCGGGGCCCCTGCTCACCCTGGCATGCGCGTTTTGGGGTTTTGTCCAGCTGGACCTTCACCGCCGTGTGCGCTGCTTGGGGAGACCTGGTGCGCTGTAGGCAGAGACCCGGAGCCTCCGTGGATATGAGCCGACCCACCCCGGAGGCGTGGGAGCCATCACCTGAGGTGGTCTTCAGGGTCTTTCTTGTTATGATTTCTGAAGAGCGACCCTTACTCTGGGGAGATTTGGACAGAAGCCCCTGTCCCAACAGCAGAGCCCCCAGGTGCAGGAAGCAAAAACTGAGACAATACAAGGAAGGCAGACAACTCAGTAATAGTATGGGCATACTTTTGCTGCCCTTTATTATGCTTTGCAGATACTGTTTTTGTTTGTTTGTTTGTTTTTAACAAATGGAAGGCTTGTGGCAAGCCTGCATGGAGCAAGTCTATCAGCACCATTTTGGCAACAGCATTTGCTCACTTCATGTCTGAGTGTCACATTTTGGTAATTCTCACAGTATTCCAAACGTTTTTGTTATTATTTTTTATGAAAACCTGTGATTTATGGTCTTTGATGTTGCACTTGTAATTGTTTGTGTGCCAACAGACGCTCCCAGGTAAGACAGGGAACTTAACTGGTAAGTGGTGTGTGTTCTGACTGCTCCACCAATGTGTGTTTCCTATCTTTGCACCTCTCCTCTGGCCTCCCTATCCCCTAAGGCACAAATATTAGGCCAATTAATAGCTTTAAAATGGTCTTTAAGTGTTCAAGTGAAAGGAAGAGTCACACATCTCTCACTTTAAATCAAAAGCTAGAAATGGTCAAGCTTAGTGAGGAAGGCATGTCAAAAGCTGAGATAGGCCCAAAGCTAGGCCTCTTGTGCCAAACAGTTAGCCAAGTTGTGAATGCAAAGGAGAAGTTCTTGCAGGAAATTAAAAGTGCTACTCCAGTGAACACGGTGATAAGGGAGCGAAATATCCTTACTGCTGATATGGAGAAAGTTTTGGTGGTCTGGGTAGAAGATCAAACCAGCCACAACATTCCCTTAAGCCAAAACCTAATTCAGAGCAAGGCTCTGACTCTCTTTAACTCTCTGTGAAGGCTGAGAGAGGTGCAGAAGCTCCAGAAGGAAAGTTTGATGCTAACAGAGATTGGTTTATGAAGTTCAAGGAAAGAAGCCATCTCCATAATGTAAAAGTGGAAGGTGAAGCAACAGATCTAGTTAGGATGATTAAGGTGAGTGGCTACACAACACAACAGATTTTCAGTGTTGATGAAACAGCCTTATACTGGAAGAAGATGCCATCTAGGACTTTCATAGCTAGAGAGGAGAAGTTAAGGCTTGGCTTCAAACCTCAAGTGACAGGCTCATCTATTGTTAGTGATGAATACAGCTGGTGACTTGAAGTTGAAGCCAATGCTCATATATCATTTTGAAAATACTGGAACTCTTAAGAACTAAGCAAAATCTACTCTGCCTGTGCTCTATAAATGGAACCACAAAACCTGGATGACAGCACATCTGTTTACAACATGGTTTACTGAAAATTTTAGGCCTGCTGGTGAGACCTACTGCTCAGAAGAAAGATTTCTTTCAAGACATTACTGCTTATTGACAATTCACCTGGTCAGCCAAGAGCTCTAATGGAGATGTACAATGAGATTATGTTGTTTTCATGCCTTCTAACACAGTGTTCATTCTGTAGCCCACGGATCATGGAGAAGTTTCAACTTTCAAGCATATTATTTGAGAAATGCACTTCAAAAGGCTATAGCTGCCATAAATAGTGATTCCTCAGACATATCTGGGTAAAGTTTACTAAAAACCTCTGGAAAGGATTCACCATTCTAGATGCCATTAAAAATAACCATGAATCATGGAAAGAGGTCCAAATATCAACATGAACAGGAGTTTGGAAAAAGTTGATTCCAACCCTCGTAGATGACTATGAGGGGTTCAAGACCTCCTTGGAAGAAGTAACTGCAGATGTGGTGGAAATAGTAAGAGAAGTAGAATTAGAAGTGGGGCCTGAAGATGTGACTGAATTGCTATAATCACATGATAAAAATTAAACAGATGAGTAGTAGCTTCTTACAGATGAGCAAAGAACATGGTTTCTTGAGACAGAATCTCCTGGTGAAGGTGCTGTGAAGTTTGTAGAAATGACCACAAAGAACTTAGAATATTACATAAACTTAATTCATAAAGCAGCAGCAGGATTTGAGAGGATTGATTCCAGTTCTGAAAGAAGGTCTATTGTGGGTAAAATGGTGTCAAACAACATTGCATTCTACAGAGAAATTGTTCATGAAAGGAAGAGTCAATTGATGTGGCAAACTTCATTCCTGTCTTATTTTAAGAAATTGCCACACCAACCCCAGCCTTCAGCAACCACCGACCTCATCAGCAGCAGTCATCAATATCCAGGCAAGACCCTCCTCCAGCAAAAAGGTTACAACTCACCAAAGGCTCAGATGATGGTAGACATTTTTTAACAATAAAACATTTTTAAGTTAAGGTATGTACACTTTTTTTAGACACACTGCTATTGCATACTCAAGGGGCTGCAGTATAATGTAAAAATAATGTTGATATGCATTGGGAAGCCCAAAATTGTGACACTTGGCAATATTCACTTTTACTGCAATGGTCTGGAACCAAACGCTTAATATTCCCGAGGTAGACCTGTCATGGTCTTAGTCAGATTTCTCTCCCCTTTTGTTCTTCTCTTCCCTCATTTAAAAACTAGGCAAATTATGTGCATACCAAAGATGATGCAATCCTAAAATGAACCTATCCACAGACCAAAAATGTTGAACATGACCAATATTGTTATAGCCACCTATGTGCTCTGTACCATACCATCTCAGCCCCTTGATTACCCACCAAAGGGATCCGCCATCCTCAACTTCACATTTGTCTTTTTCCTGTTGTATAATGTTCTCTTGCATGTGCATATATATATGCACAAATATATTATTTAGTCACACTTGTTTTGGATGTTTATAAAAATGAATCATATATTTTTAATTTGTGAATGCCTTTTTCATTCATCACTATGTATCCAAATTTCATTTGTATTATTTTATACAGGTATAGTTTATTGTGACTTCTCTGTAATAGCTCATTTGGTGAATATGATAGGATTTATTTATCCATTATCTTATAGGACATTCAGATTGTTTTCCCTTTTTGGTATTATGGAAATTGCTACAGTGAATATATTTCTGCATATTTCTTGGTGTAATGAGTTGAAATCTGAGGATATGTACATAAATGTGGAATTGCTGAATCAGGATATGCAAATGCTCAGATTTATGAGACAATGTCAAAATGGTTGTCTCAGTTTATATTCTCACCACATCCTCAACAACTTGGAATTATCATACTTCTTAATCTTTGCAATCTAAATGAAGATCTGTTAAAACTAAGTTGTGGTTTTAATTTGCATTCTTCTACTAGACATTGCAGCTTAGTATCTTTTCCTGTTTTTTTTTTTTTAATGTACCTTTTGTGTTTTCTGCAAAATGTCTATTCAAGTTTGTTGCTCACTCCCCTGTTGGGATGGTTGTCTTTTTTGTTGAGCAGTGGTAGTTCCTTGTGGTTCCTGAATCAGATCTTCTATTGTTTATATGTTACCCATATCATCCACCAATTTTTGACTTTATTTTTCATGATCTTTTGAGAACAGAATTCCTTAATTTTAAGAATGTATTCCCTGAGAGTATAAAAACCGATTCTCTTTTGCCCCTTAATTTTGTAAAACTTTGGCTTCCACAGCTCATTCTTTAATAAGAAACAGGTGTTTTATTTATGGTATAAGGCAGGGATCTGACTTATTTCCCATATGGGTAGCCAGTTGTCCTAGCTCTACATGCTGAAAGTCTTATCTTGTTCCCCCTGAGCCGCAATGCCATCTTTGACATTCACTAAGTCTCTATAAATACATGGATTTATTTTGGGCTTTCTATTTTGGGTTGTTCTTGCCTTGTCTTCATTGCTATAGCTTTATAATAAGGCATAGTATTTGTGAGGGCAATTGCCCTGAGTAGTTTACTTCTTTAGAAATTTCTTTTGAAGTTTTGAGGCTATTCTTAGCCATTGTTTCATAAATTTTTGAATTCATGTGTCAAGTTTATTGTTTATACCTGTTAGAGTTTTGGTTAGAACTATACAGAATCTACAATTCAAGGTGGGGAGAAGAAACATCTTTGTGATTTGAATCTTCCCATCCATAAACAGTATATCACTCCAGCTAATTAGGCCCCCTTTAAAAACTTCCAATAAGAGTTTATGTTTTTCTGCATATAGGACTTGTACATTTTTGGTTAGATTTATTCCTAGTTACTTTATTTTTTATTGTTGATACTTTTGTCAATGAATGATCCTTTAAAAAACTGATATTTTCTAATTGACTGGTCATGGTATATAAAAATGCAGTAGATTTTTGTGAAATGATCTTATACCCATTTACTTTAATATATTATTTTATTTTAAATAGTAGCAAAAGGGAACACAATGTAGAAAGCTGATAAATATTAATGTGATAAAACATTTAAGACATTACAGAAAAGTAAAACATCCTAGAGCAAAAAGAATCAGCAAGTGACTAAGTCATTGTGTCATATCAGGAAAAAAGAGAAGAATTAAATGTTGATTTTCCTAGGGCACTATTAATAATGAAAAAAATAGATTTCAAATAGAATGGAAATATTCAAATAAAAAGTACCTGCAATCATAAACCTGTGTTTAAAAAGCAGGAAAAAAAATGTAGGAATTGCTTCTACTCACCACTCCATTATTACTGACTTTAAAAATATACTTTCCTTAAGGTCTCAAAAGGATTATGAAATATTACCAAGAATAGGAGTTCATATTCTTGAACTTGAATCATGAAATTTCCTTCCCACTTTAAAGAGTGGAGTTGCAACCTTATCATTTCCTATGTCTGCAGTGATCCTGATTGTGATCTAGAGGTAAAGGCAAAAAAAAAAAAATACCTTGCCATTAGTTGCTAACTGCAAATATATAAAGACCTCTAAGAAAATTCAGGAGCTAATAATAGCATCTGTTTCTCAGTGTATATATAAGAAGAAAGCACCTCCAGAGAAGGCACCACTCTATACTAAATGACCTGCTTCAGGCCTTAAAGTTCATTGTCTCTAGGCTGTTTAATGGCTTGTGTTTAAAAAAATTACTTGTTTCAGTCCAATTTCTCTCAATCCAATAACTCTTAAGCCTCTTGAAACAAAACAAAGTTAAAATTATTTTCAACTGCTTTGAACTAGGATGTGTCAGGCAGTCACCCACATTTCATGGGCATCAATAGAACAAAGTACTCACCATGAAACCTCTTCTCTTTTACTCATGAATCAAAATTCCAATGAGCTAACTTCTGTTTTAGTCTAGAAGAGATTTATGAGAAAAGGGATTTTTCTGACTCAGGATTTTAAGCGAAATTCTCTAGATATATGTTCCCAAGAAAAACGGCGTAGTTAATCATCTCACTTAACTCTAAATAACGCACACTTGATTTTGGAGCCTATCTCAAAAATCCAGTAATCAAGAAGCTTGACAGAAATGAGAGCACGGCTTCCCATCCTGGACTCTATGTTGTAGTGAATGACTTTTCTCAATGTGCTTTATTTAGTCACACATTCTAATATCAGTTCATTGTGTCAGAAAGGTAAAACCACAAGAATTAACGATGAAGAATTTCACTTACTCAGCTGCCTGTCGTCACCTGTCAACTTCCTACCCATTCATCACCTAGCCTGTCACACTTGACATAAGCTTCTGAAGGGCTGGGCAAAAAGAGGGCAGGAGAGGCTGGATAAATGTCTTCATGATCATCTTTAGCAATGTCAGTAGCTCAGCACTCTCAGTATTTCAGACTTGCCGGTGACAGCTTTTCCACCAGTGCTGAAGCTGCATTCCAAATTGATATTTGTGGCGGCTTGGAGTCCGGGCTAGAGAGATGCCTAAGGCAAGCCAATTTCTGCAGTTTGATACCAGTAAACAATATGATCTCTCTTTGTGTTCATATGGATGATCTGGAGTGGAATGAGGGAAGGATAACTTCAAATGACAGTTGCCACAGGTGATTAATTTTTTTTGGTCTCTTACAGATTTACTCTGCCTACTCTAATTTAAATTGGTGTTCATAATGATGCTTTCATTTTGCATAAAAGCTGAAGAGATGCTTTCACTCCTGTAACAAATAAGCAGGCAGGATGCTGTGCATGAAGATGATGTTCCTGATTCCCTGTGATTTTTTTAAAATGTGCAAAGAGATGTTTCTTCTTTCTGGCTACCCATCTGAACAGCCCCTGTGTGACTAGGAGATGTGATTGTGAGGCAGCTGATGAGAGAAAGGTGTGGGAACAAGTGATGCCTCTAAGGTCAAGGATGAGATACTCTGAGGTCCAGATGCAACCTGATGTTGCCTCTCAGGGAATGAGTTCACATACAGCCAGAGAGAAGGAAATGTTCCAGCCCCGCATTTTTAATTATAAGCAGGGAAAAGTAACTTAATCTCACTGGGGTTTCAATAAGTGGAGGGGAAAACAAATAGAATATACTGCAAAGAGCTATCATGAGGATACGACAGTGCATATGAAAATGTTTTAAAAACTTACAAGGCATTAGTCAAGTATTAGTTAAATATTATTAATAATTATCTCATATCAAAGGAATATCAACAGGCTCATAATTGAGCCTTTAAACTTGGCCTTGGGAATCTAAAAGAGTACAAAATCTCATGTTTTATTAATTCTGCTCTGTTTTGTATAGTCTATTATTAGTCATCTTTTAGTTTTCCATTTTGGGTATATGTAAACATGAACACAGTAGTGTTAGTATATATCAAAATATTTAAGTAAAGCATATTTAGAGAAGCTGACAGCATGGAGATGAGCAACATCTCGTGGGAAAATTACAACATAGAAATAAAGCAGCACAATGCTAAAGAAAGCCTAACAAGTCTAATGACCATCCAAACCATGATTCATTTTTACGGGTCATAGATTAACAAGTTGATTTTTGAAAACAAGTGAAAGACACACACTTTCACTGTATTGCAAAAATATCCTGAGGATGTGTGATTCCAATGGAAAATATCAGGATATTTTGCTTTCTCTTTGCTCAGTCAATAGTTGGAGACTGTAGTATGATTACCTGACATGCATTCAAACAAATGTGAGCTTCCACATTGATCTATTGCTCTCTGGGGAGCACAGCTCTCAGAAGCTCTGTTTCTGAATAACAAGGTAAGAGTGAGCCAATACAAACTTCCTTTAAAAGAAAATGTCAGATTTGGAGTAGAAAAACAAGAGAAATATCACAGCCTTCTTGAAAAGATACATAGGGCTACAATTGCTAAAGTATGTCTGGTAGACACAAACCCTTAGAAAATCTGATGAGCATATAAACCCAAAATATGTTTTGCAGGCTAACTGCCCAATCAATTCCCAGAGAACATGAACAAAAGCACTAACAAATCTAAACTGGATCAGAAACTTATTTCTGTTCAAAACCCAAAGTTGAGCAATGATTCCTTTGTTCTAACTAGGCAGTACCTGTCTGCCCTCTGAAGCAGTGCATGGCATTTATTCAATAGGTGAAAACTCACAGGGCAAAAAATGGGAAATAAAGTATCAATTGATTATGTTTTTTCTCCAAAACATATCCTTTTTTATACCTAATAGTCTTTTAGCAACCCTAATATTTTACCATATGAACTGTCTCCAGCCTCTCGCTAGCCCAGTCATCATAAGACAGTTGTCAGATTTGGATTTCAAAAGCCCATCTCTAATCATGACACTTGTTCCCCAAATCTTTAATGACTTCTTATTACACACACACACACACACACACACACACACAATTTCTATAACATACATTGTGACATGGCAGCAATGTTTTTATCCTTATTTTCCGTTAGTCCCCTATATATAGTTACATTGCAGCTAGACGTTCTTTTAGTCTTCCTAATACTACTTGGTTTTTTCCTCCTGTGCTCACAGTGGCTTTTTTTTTTTTTTTTTGCCTGGAATGTTCTCACTCTTCTTGCGTCTCTGCCTGGTTGACATTTTAGGTGTCATCCAAGTTCTATGTCAAAAATCACCCACTCAATTTTCTGCTTGAATATCATTTCTCAGCATCCCAAAATACCCTTAAATACTGAAGAAGACGTAAAAGCATACGGTAACCTTTAACAATGATTCTCTGTTTGAAGCCAAACTGCAACCAGACTCTGGGAAGGATTTTTATTGTTTAGAACAGGGGTCCTCAAGCCTGATGCTCTGAGGTGGAGCTAATTCAATAACAGTAGAAATAAAGTGTGCAATAAATATAATGTGCTTGAATCATTCTGAAATGATCCCCCACCTCCGGTCTGTGAAAAAATTGTCTTCCACGGAACTGGTCCCTGGTGCCAGAAAGGTTGGAGCCACAGGTTTGGAAGATCCATGAGCTTGAAGTGTCATTCCGTAATGGTGATTATTACTGACTTTTTTGCTCTCATCTGAGGAACCTACACTGCAGAGCTGATGGGAAGCAACCTCTTCACCCATCCTCCCATGAAGACGCAGGCTCTTAGGGTCACCCTACTGGATTCTATTAATTTTTAAATGGCCAGATGATTTTATTCTATTTCATTTTTTATAAATGAATTACCATTCCCAGAAAATTTGGGGGGTCAGGAAGAAGGAGGGAGAGGTGGCGGTGTAGCGGTTTCTGTGGCAGTGTGATTTAAGCAAGATAGAGCTTGTGGGGAAAGCTGGAGGAGCAAGAAACCAAAATGATTTATCTGTGGATAAGCCATGTTGTGTAATCCCTTTTGCAGAGTATCAGATAAAGTGAAGGTCAAGAATAAGAAATAGTTAGATAGATAACATATAGCTATAGATGTAGTCAACCAATGAATACGATGGAAGTTGACCCAGGAACTATGGATATGAACCTGCCTCTGTCAGATGTAGATGTGAGCAAAAGAGCATAACACCCACCCAAGCGCAGGTGTCGCTTGTTCTCTTTCTTTTAAGTGCATGATAAAAATACTTTAGCTTTGTTTTTGAGAATCAGGGACATTGTGTAAAGTGAATTGTGTGCCACTGTTTTTTGCTTACTTTGTAGGATTGCAATATGCATTATAATACAAAATTTATGCTTGTGTTTGATACTGTGAGACTGACTACATTTCTGCTGATATATGACACACCACCCATGTGAGTTGAATAGTGACTAGGAGGCTAAGGATATGCCAAAGAGCCCATTTTTTTTGTCTCCATCAATTCTTGATCGGGTTTTCCTGCTTTCAGGATAGGCAAAAAAGAAAGTACCTTACATGGGACCTATGAAAGATATTGAATATTCAGTGAAATAATACTGTAAGCATTTTGGACATGTCCAGCTCTGAGTTATAGGGAAACACATAAGAAGTAAGAAAAAAAGTAGTCCTTAAAATAAACATCTGGTTGGTACACATAAGAAGAAAGATGTTTTCCTATAATGTGCAAATCACTAAGGATGATTAAGGTAATGTTCTTATTCAAAGGGCTTTGGAATAAGATACTCTGAATTTGACAATAAAGTCAAATAGCATTCCAAGAAAATTAATAGATTATGTAATAAAGGAAGATCTCAAGGAATATTAGCAGACAAAATATCAGTGCATTAGTTCCTAGGTCTCATAAAAAGATATGAAGTAAGCCACAAAAGGTATACCATGAAAGCTTTTAAGGGGAGCAAAAAAGTCAAGAAACCATGTCAATAAAATGCATTCAGTGGATATAACTACTGAGATTTAAAAAATCATCAATAAAATTATGTACCAAAATGTATTAAAATTTTTTTTAAAAACCTGAGATCCAGGGAATTGTTTTGTCATGGATACAAAACTAGTTTTAGGCAAGAGGATAGGTTAGGAATAAGTAGGCACTTTTCTAAATAAAGAAGTGTAAACACCAGTGTACCTTAGGCAGCAGTGACAGCATATGTCCTGTTTAGCTTTTTTATAAGTGATTCATAAAATCATTTATAAAATGTGGAAAATTAATCAAGAAATGGGAGTACCAGACCACCTTACCTGAGAAATCTGCATGCAGGTCAAGAAGCAACAGTTAGAACCGGACATGGAACAACAGACTAGTTCCAAATTGGGAAAGGATTTTGTCAAGGCTGTATATGCCACCCTGCTTATTTAACTTATATGCAGAGTACATCATGAGAAATGCCAGACTGGATGAAGCACAAGCTGGAATCAAGATTTCCGGGAGAAATACCAATAACCTCAGATACACAGATAACACCATCCTTATAGCAGAAAGTGAAGAGGAACTAAAGAGTCTCTTGATGAAAGTGAAAGCAGAGAGTGAAAAAGCTGGCTTAAAACTCAGCATTCAAAAAACCAAGATAGTGGCATCTAGTCCCATCATTTCATGGCAAATAGATGACGTAGGGAAACAATGGAAACAGTAACAGACTTTATTTTGTGGGGCTCCAAAATCACTGCAGATGGTGACTGCAGCCATGAAATTAAAAGACGGTTACTCCTCAGAAGAAAATCTATGACCAACCTAGACAGCATATTAAAAAGCAGAGACATTACTTTGCCAACAAAGGTCTTTTCCAGTAGTCATGTATGGTTGTGAGAGTTTGGCCAAAGAGAAGGCTGAGCCCTGAAAGAATTGATGCTTTTAAACTGGTGTTAGAGAAGACTCTTGAGAGTTCCTTGGACTGCAAGATCAAACCAGTCAATCCTAAAGGAAGTCAGTCCTGAATATTCAATAGAAAGACTGATGTTGAATCTAAAAGTATCAGGTGGCTAATACTTTGGCCACTTGATTCAAAGAACTGTCTCATTGGAAAAGACCCTTATGCTGGGAAAGATTGAAGGCGAGAGGAGAAGGGGATGACAGAGGATGAGATGGTTGAATGGCATCACTGACTCTATAGACATGACTTTGAGCAAGCCCTGGGAGTTGGTGATGGACAGAAAAACCTGGAGTGCTGCAGTCCATGGAGTCTCAAAGAGTCAGACACAACTGAGCGACTAAACTGAACTGAACTGAATAAATTATTTAGAGGAAAAGTACATAAGGGATTCTCAAAGTTTCTGGAAGATTTTTCTGTGTAATGTAAGGTCTTGCTGAGCTAAATGATCTCAGGGATATTTTGTAATTTGGTTTATAAATGGCAAATTAATTTTAATTTAGGGCAGTTTACTTAGAAAAAAAATCTAATTTATTTGTAGAGGATGTTCAATTTGGAAATGCCAATCTTCACAATAGATTATGGGCCTTGTAATTGTTACAAATCATGTCTTTCAAGACAGCAGGATATAAGGATCACTGTGTTTAAATATAAGGGTAACAAATGGCACCATCACTAACCGTGCTTTTTGGAAGCCTACTAACAGGACTTTCCCACACTTACACCATGCCCAAACTTACATATATATGGAATATCCAAGTCTCCAGGCAACTGAAATTTCCTAAGGAGTGAAGGGATTGAA
This sequence comes from Odocoileus virginianus, assembly GCF_023699985.2. NCBI lineage: Eukaryota > Metazoa > Chordata > Mammalia > Artiodactyla > Cervidae > Odocoileus > Odocoileus virginianus. The sequence continues at coordinate 24,217,189 of NC_069707.1, forward strand.
AATCTCAAAAGAAAAGCCTAATTATTTCTGGCTATGTTGTGAAACACATAATTTCCTTCCTGATCAATACCCACTTCCATGCTTACCCATCCCCTACATCTTCAGGAGCTCACTTGCTCTTTCCTACTAACGTCAATAAGCCCACTTTGAGAGTCCACATCACAAATCCAATGGCTTTGAAAAATCCAATCTAGTTCAAGACAGAAGACCAGGCATACAAATTGGTGTCTGTTATTTCCCAAAACTTTTGGAGTAATAGGTACACAACAGAAAAAATTAAATACATTTTCTGTGTATATTTGCAGAGCTTAAGTGTGGATATAAATGGGATAAAGATTTGGAAAATTTTTGAAAAACAAAAGACATGTGGAATAAAAGTGGGAAAAGTTCATAAAGGAGATTAGGGTCAAAACCTATATGAAGTATAAATGATAATAAGACTTTAATACATAAGGGTCAAATTATCAGTGAGAAATGAGGATGAGACATCAAAATAGCATTTGAAAGCAAGCAAAAATAGATTATAGGATGATTCCAGTAAATTAGGTCTAGAAATTGGACTAGATGATTTAACAGTTAACAAATGAAAGTATTGAAGTATAAGTATCTTTGAAATATAGTGGTACAGATGTGTTTCTTTTCTTAATGAAAAAGATTAATGTATTTTTTCCCATTTATTTTTATTAGTTGGAGGCTAATTACTTTACAATATTGTAGTGGTTTTTGCCATCCATTATCATGAATCAGCCATGGATTTACATGTATTCCCCATCCCGGTCCCCCCTCCCACCTCCCTCTCCACCCGATCCCTCTGGGTCTTCCCAGTGCACCAGGCCCGAGCACTTGTCTCATGCATCTAACCTGGGCTGGTGATCTGTTTCACCCTAGATAATATACATGTTTCGATGCTGTTCTCTCGAAACATCCCACTCTCGCCTTCTCCCACAGAGTCCACAAGTCTGTTCTGTACATCTGTGTCTCTTTTTCTATTTTGCATATAGGGTTATCATTACCATTTTTCTAAATTCCATATATATGTGTTAGTATACTGTATTGGTCTTTATCTTTCTGGCTTACTTCACTCTGTATAATGGGCTCCAGTTTCATCCATCTCATTAGAACTGATTCAAATGAATTCTTTTTAATGGTGGAGTAATATTCCATGGTGTATATGTACCACAGCTTCCTCATCCATTCGTCTGCTGATGGGCATCTAGGTTGCTTCCATGTCCTGGCTATGATAAACAGTGCTGCGATGAACATTGGGGTGCACGTGTCTCTTTCAGATCTGGTTTCCTCAGTGTATATGCCCAGAAGTGGGATTGCTGGGTCATATGGCAGTTCTATTTCCAGTTTTTTAAGAAATCTCCACACTGTTCTCCATAGTGGCTGTACTAATTTGCATTCCCACCAACAGTGTAAGAGGGTTCCCTTTTCTCCACACCCTCTCCAGCATTGATTGCTTGTAGACTTTTGGATAGCAGCCATCCTGACTGGCGTGTAATGGTACCTCATTGTGGTTTTGATTTGCATTTCTCTGATAATGAGTGATGTTGATATAAAGATTAATGTATTTTTGAGTTAATGAGTCAACAACTAGAGGCATAAATGAATTATTCAGAAAATGGAGATACCTTCCCAAAACAACAAAAAATGGAAAAAAGATACACTTTGTTTTGGAATTTGGATAGGGTTGAAGAGGAAATCAGAAGCGGGCAGGGATAAAACATGAATGTCAATAGGCCATTGGAAGTTATCATGTAATTTAAAACATCTGAGTTTTTTAGTGTCATTCAGCATTGTTTGTCATTCTCTTTGGACATACTTTATACCTGATATCAGAGATGTGAAACTGTCCTAGTTTTTTACTCAACTATCTGGATTGTCTCTTGAAGTCTTTATTACTAACTTTCCTTATCTTAGCTGCTTTAAAAATTGCCAAATTTTCAATACTTGGGATCCCATATAAGGCCATTTCCTTCTCATTCTGTACCCTCTGTTTAGGTTAGTCACTACTACTCTAGCTTTAAATACCATAAATATGCAGATTAATTACACATTTTACTTCCAGATTATCTTCTAAACTCTAGAACACATATCTATCTCATCTCATCACTAGGATGTCTCATAAATATGCAAATACAACAAGTGAAAAACCAAACTCTCAATGCCACCCTTCAAAAATATTTCTTTCACAGTGTTCTTCATATAAACAATGGACATCCAGTGCTCACAGCAGAAACCTGGAAAGAATTCTTGAAACCACTCTCTCCATCACCCATATTTATTCCCACTTGAGTGAATTTCTAGTAAATGTTTCCTTCTTATCTTATTACAAGTTACTTTAACTACTGTATCTTTAAATTTTCATTAAAATATAGTTGATTTACAATGTTGTGTTAGTTTCAGGTATACTCAAAGTTATTCAGATATTCTTTTTCAAATTCTTTTCCATTATATGTTATTGCAAGACATTAAGTATAGTTCCCTGTGTTATGCAGTTGATCCTTGTTGGTTATATACTTAAATGTGCTATTTTAATCCCAAAGTTGAACTATTTTAAAAGTTTTCTAATTGGTTTGTCTCATTATGTTCTCATATCTCTCCAATTCTCTGCTCAAAAAAGCAGTAAAATTGGTATTGTTGAAAATATAATCAAGGGATGTAGCATTTTTTTCTTAAAATCCTGTGTTCTTAAATACACTAAGTGTAAACTGCAGTGATGAAAATTTTATATTTTCTTTTAATTTACTGCAAAAATATTGAGTTATTTGAAATTCTTTCAGGTTCAAGGGCAAGTTACCTACTCTACCTACTGTCCCATCCTGTCCAATTCCCCTCAAATCACTTCCTCTCAATGCCTGCTCACTTGTGTTGTCTGGGATTCAATTTCTTTTACTTAGAGACAATTTTGATGACACTCAGACTTGATTTATGCATCTCCATTACTACTTTGATAGCAGGTTTTACTTGTCTTTCATACCACTTATCACAATTGTTTAATGATCTGCATGAGTCTGCTCATAGCCAACCCATCCAAATGAAGCTCGAAGTTCAGTGCAATGGGAATTCAATCTCTTTGTTTTACTATTGATTCTACAGTGCTTATTGGCACTTAGGATATATATGAGTTCACATATTTATAAATTCTATTTAATGTGTAGCTCTGATGAGACGAGCATGCTTTGCTGTTCTTAGTTGCTCAGTCGTGTCCAAATCTTTGTGACCCCAGAGACTGTAGCCCGCCAGGCTCCTCTGTCCATGGGGATTCTCTAGGCAAGAATACTGGAATGGGTTGCCATGCAACCTCCAGGGGATCTTCCCAACTCAGGGATCAAACCCAGGTCTCCCACATTTCAGGTGAATTCTTTACCATCTGAGCCACCAGGGAAGCCCAAGAATAATGCAGTGGTTTACCCTATCCCTTCTCCAGGGATCTTCCTGACCCAGGAATCGAACCAAGGGTCCTGCGTTGCAGGCAGATTCTTTATCAGCTGAGCTACCAAGGAAGTCCAAGATGAGCATGGGCTAAGTCAAGAAGTTAGCAGTGCAAAGGGAGGGTGATCCCTTGATAGATTATGCTAAATAAGTACAATTATTGTTTCACACACATAAACATAGGAAAAATAAACTCAATTGCAATTTCACACAAATGTAATATTTTAATGGCATACACTACTTTCAAGAGGTTGAAAGAAAGAAGGTAAAATACAGAAGCAACATATCAGCTGTAGATATGGATAATAAGATATAGGTAACTTGTAGATGGATAATAAGATACAGGTTATTAAGGAAACTAGAATGTCTTGATAGTCGCTTGAAATTTGATTTGATGTAGGTATTTTAATCTTTAAATTTTAATTTGCAAAATTATACATATATTTCTTTTTTACCTGGAATTTCCAGTTATGTCTAATTAATTCAGTTTGCCTTGACTTTTGCAAAAGATTTTAAAAGATATCATAACTGATGATCACGGTTATTATTCATTTGCTGCATGTCATTTTAACCCTCATTTTTAACAATAATTTTTCAAAAGTTGCTTAGAAGGTAAAGAATCTGCCTGCAATGTAGGAGGCCCAGGTTCAATCCCTGGGTTGGGAAGATCCCCTGGAGACAGGCATGGCAACCCACTCCAGTATTCTTGCCTGGAGAAGTCCATGGAGAAAGGAGACTGGCAGGCCTAGTCTCTGGGGTCACAGAGTTGGACATGACTGGGTGACTTTCACGCACACACAGATATTTTAATATTTAAAATTTTAATTATAAAATTATACACATATTCCTTTTTAACCTGTAAATTCCAGTTCTGTCTAATGAATCCAATTTGACTTGAATTTTGCAAACTGATTTTTAAAGTCATCTTAACCTATGATCAAAGTTATTGTTCAGTTTCTGCATCTCATTTTAACCCTCTTTTTTAACAATAATTTTTCAAAGTACTGTGGAAAAATGGTTTCCCACAACACCTTGAAATTTTCTGTCATAACAATTAACATGCCTGTTTGTATAATATTCAGTCTTTTCTATTGATAGAATCTGTGAGGCAAAAATCATGTCTTCCTCATTATTTTATTCCTAATATCTACAACAGTTCTAAAAGCACAGTAAATAGTTCATAAACTTAGTAAGTATAATCAAATAAGGGGAGAGTCAAGTCTCTTAGGAAACATAATTTAAGATAGATATTTTTGTAGGAAAACTTAAAGTAGTTTAACATCTCAAGCAAAAGCAAAGTATATAATTTATGCTGGATAATAACCATGGAAGTTACATTGTACAGACAAAGATTTCACAAAAGAAATATTGTAGGGTTAGCAAATGAAGGGAATAAATACAAAATTTGAGTCAGCATACTATTTGCTTTTTAAGACCAATTAAATTCTAGCCAGTTTCTGTCCCCTGATTTCAGTTTGTTTTACACAATCAGAGAAAGGTGTTTGCATTTTAGACTATCATTTACAGATTGAAGAAAGTCTAACATAAAGTCAGGGGGCTGGAGCTCCTAAAAATCCCATATTTTAAGTCAAGTCTAAGATTTAAACTTTCAGGTCAATGAACAAATAGATGCTGTATCCTTTTTGAGATTGACTTAGGGCCAATATGACTTAGGGCCAATTAAGATTGATTTAGGGCCAATATGAAAACTAAGATAAAAGCTAAAATATACATATTGAGAGAGGTGACATAGATGTTTGCAAATAACATAAATCCCGACCCCAGAAGTCCAAAGCCAGTACAGACTTGAGGTGAAATCAGATTATTCTCAATCAGAGGCTGTTTGTTCTTTTCTTCAGTTTAGTTCAGTTCAGTCGCTCAGTCGGGTCTGACTATTTGCAACTCCGTGAACTGCAGCACACCATGCCTCCCTGTCCATCACCAACTCCCGGAGTCCACCCTTTTCTTACTCTTTATATAAATCCTGTTGGATTTGAGGCAGATGATTCCTCAGGTATTGACCATATCTAGAAAGTGCTTTAAGTAAATTTGGCTTCAATTAAGTGAAAGAGAAGTTCTTAGGAGATTCTCATATTAAAGTTTAGTTTAGTTTCTACAAAGTCTGCAACACAAAGTAAAATAAAATCTGGCATGTTGACATATGTGGAGCACAGAAGAACTTTAGGTCAGTACAAAGAAAAAAAAATTCTGTATGATACTATAATGATGGACACATGTCATTATACATTTGCCCAAACCCATAAAATGTATATCACCAAAACTGAACTCTAAGCTAAACCATTGACATTGAATGCTTCTTCTGTGAAAATGTATATTTATTAGTTGATTTGTAATAAATGATTTGTAACAAATGACTCTGGTGGAGAATCTTGATAAGCATTTGTCTGCGGCAAGGGATATAGGGAAAATCTGTATTTGCCTCTCAATTTTGCTGAGGACCTAAAACCTATGGAAGAAAATAAAGTCTTAAAAAAAATCTCAAAGCTGTAGCAATAATATAATAAGAAGCAAATTAATATTCCAAAAATTGTTTTTAATTAATACATTGTAACTTTATTATTTGGTTAAAGATTCACTTTGTTGTACTGCCTATCACTAAAACTAATTACCAACCTGTGGAAAATAACTCCATTGCTGAACATGTCACAGTGTTCTCAGCGTTATAACAACACAAAACTTTATCACCACAGCTATTAAACAAGAATATGAGTATCAATCTCAGCAAAGAAATACTATAGATTAATGATCCACTTTTACTGTAAAATTCAGAAGTGCTATGATGCAAAAAATTTGAAACTCAGTTAAGACAAATTTTCTTATTTACATATTGACAAAAATCTACATTTTTCAGTCCATATGCACACATATTTCACATATATATGTATTCAATATGTTCACTTCATGTGTAAACACATGCATGCATGCCTTCACATACATGAATGGTTCCCAATAGCCACCATCAATTTAATGTGATCAACTCCATATACATGTAAAGAAGTTTCAAAATTAACTCACACCCTCATGAGATATGCCTTTACTCACTAGACTGCAGTGCTTATATACATTTCCTTTTGTCATTAGACTTGCAGCTTCCAGTCATTTTTAAAGTTCCTGAGGGCAGCATCCCTCTTTCATCACCTTCATGTGGTTGTGTAATGTATTTGTAGGACAGATATTTTTACCACAGTCTGAAATCAATCTAGAAATCCCCCACCCTCCTAGTGGATTTTATTTTTAATTTAGAAACTTTAAGTTTCTTTAAGTTTCTTTAAGTTTCACTTTTGCTATAAAGTGGTAGGAGTTTTGAAAAGCAAATAGTGTCACATATCAAAAAGTACCACACAGAATAGTTTCAGCATCCTAAAAATTCCTTGTGCTTCACCAAACAACCCTTCCTCTTTCCAAAACCCCTGGTAACTAATGATTTGTTTTTCACCTTTCATAGTTCTGTCTCTTTCAAACTGTCATGTCAATGGAATTGAACAGATTTTAGCACTCAGTCTTGATTCTATACTAGAAATTTGCTTTTAAGATGCATCCTTGTTGCTGTGTGGAATTATAGCTGTTCTTTTTGATTGTAAGATAGCATTTTGTACTGTAATGTACCACAGTTCATGCATTCACTGACTGACTAAAGAACAACTAGATTGGTTCCAGTTTTTGGTGATTATGAATAAGTGTGATATAAACATCTATGTGCAAGTTTTTCCATGGAAATATGTTTTAAGTCAGTCAGATTAATACCTAAGAGTATGACTTTGGGGTCATATGTTAATTGAGGTTTAGCTTTATAAGAGAGTGGCAAACTGTCCTCTAAAGTTAATATTCGTGGGAGTCTATTCTGGCCATTCAGTTTTGTTCCATTGACTTATGTGTCTATTCTTGCACTACTTTGAGATGTCTTGATTAATGTAGTTTCATAGTAATTCTTAAAATCAGATACTATGTCTTCACCCTAGTTTTTCTTCAGTATTGTGTGGGCTATGCTAGATTTTTTCTATTTCCATATAAATTGTAGAATCAGTTGGTTAATATCTATAAAAGTATCTAAGATTTTGTTTAGGATTTCACTGGAGTTATGGATCAAATTAGGAAAAGTGATAGTGTAAAAATATGAAGTCTTTCATCCTGTGAACACAGATTAATTTTTAATTTTTTTAAAGATTTCCTGCCTTTCATTCATTATTCTTTCACAGTTTCCCACATGCAGATCTTATATATGTGTGGGATTTACACCTAAGTACTGACTGTGTTCTGTATCTCCAATACCAAGATATTTCCCTTTGCTGGTGTTCCTCTCTCCTCAACTATTTGAATGATTCATTCCATCCTTATGAGACAATTGTCCTTTATTGGCAGTCTGTTCCCAGTTACCCTGAGTAAAATAACACCAATCAGTCCCTTTATGTTTTATTCCTTCATTCCAGTTAGGTGCTTTGTAGTACTTACTACAATTTATAACTCATGTATTCACTAATTGGTTTATGTTTTTATTAGAGCAACCTGAATACAAGGTAAGTTCCATGTGACCATTTTGAGTCTCCAGTTGCACATAGACTAATATAAAACAGACAATTACGATAGCCAACACACACCCCAATCTCCATATTCTTATGGATCTCACTCCCATATTGTATGGGCTAACCTATATAACAAGCTGGATTTAGTAAAGATGGAAAAACCAGAGATCATGCCAACATCATTGGATCATGGAGAAAGCAAAGCAATTCCAGGAAAACATCTACTTCTGATTCATTGACTATGCTAAAGCCTTTGTGTGGATCACAACAAACTGTGAAAAATTCTTAGAGATGGGAATACCATACCACCTTACCTGCCTCCTGAGAAACCTGTGTGCAGGTCAAGAAGCAACAGTTAGAACTGGACATGGAACAACAGACTGTTTCCCAATTAGCAAAGGAATATGTCAAGGCTGTATATTGTAACTCTGCTTAACTTATACACAGAGTGCATCATGTGAAATGCTGGGCTGGATTAATCACAAGCTGGAATCAAGATTTCCAGAAGAAATATCAATAACCTGAGATATGTAGATGACACCACCCTAATGGCAGAAAGTGTAGAGGAACTAAAGAGCCTCTGAAAAAGATGAAAGAGGAGAGTGAAAAAACTGACTTAAAACTCACTGGTAAAAAAAATTAAAATCATGACATCGGGTCCCATTACTTCATGGCAAATAGATGGGGGAACAATGGAATCAATGACAGACTTTATTTTCTTGAGCTCCAAAATCACTGCAGATGATGACTGTAGCCATGAAATTAAAAGACACTCCTTGGAATAGAAGCTGTGCAAACCTAGGCAGTGACATCATTAAAAGCAGAGACATCACTTACCAACAAATGTCAGTCTAGTCAAATCTGTTTTTTCCAGTAGTCATGTATGGATGTGAGAGTTGGGCCATAGAGAAGGTTGAGCAACAAAGAATTGATGCTTTTGAACTGTGGTGCTGGAGAAGACTCTTGAGAGCCCATTGGACAGCATGGAAATTAAACCTGTCAATCATAAAGGGAATCAACCCTGAATAGACATTGGAAGGACTGATGGTGAAGCTGAAGCTCCAATCCTTTGGCCACCTGATGTGAAGAGCTGACTCACTGAAAAAGACCCTGATGCTGGGAAAGGTTGAGGGCAGGAGGAGAAGAGGGTGACAGAGGATGAGATGGTTGGATGGCATCATCAACTCAATGAACACTAGTTTGAGCATACTCCAGAAGAGAGTGAAGGATAGGGAAGCCCGGAATGCTCAGTTCATGGGGTTGCAAAGAGTCAGACACAACTGAGTGACTGAACAACAATAAGAGCCTATGTAATTAAGAGGAGATTAGACTCTATTTTAGACAGCAAAGAGAATCTCAATAACTCTGAAAGGATTCAAGTAATACTAAGTATGTTCTCTGGCCACAGTGTGATTAAATTTGAAATTAGTACAAAAAAAAAGATCTCTAGAAAATTTACAAATATTAAAAACTAAGCAGCACATTTATGCCTAATCCATGGATCATAAAGTTAATCAAAAAGGGAACTAAAAGAAATTTGAACTGAATGTAAATGAAAGCATGACATATCAAAAGTAATAATAGCTAGAGGAAAAATTTATTTACAACATCAGCCATCTATATTAGAACTAAGAAAAGTACTAAACCAAGTACCTCAGCATTAACCTTAAGAAATATGAAAAAGAGGTTATTAAGCCCAAAGAAGAAGAAGAAAGAAAATAAATAGAAATAAAAATCAATGACATGGAAAACTGACTAGCAATGGGAAAAAAAATAAAACCAAAATGATTTTTAAAGAAATCAATATAATTTATAATGCTCTAGTCAAAGGAATGAGAAAAAGAGAGAGAGAAGACTGAATTATCAATGGCAAAAATTAGAATAGTGAAATCACTGCAAATTCTGCAGAAATTAAAAGTTAATAGAGAAGTATTATAATAATTTTATGACAATAAATATGAAAATACAGATCAAATGGACAAATTTCTTGAAAGAAACAAACCACCAAAGTAATATCAATAAGAAATAAATATTTTGAATAATCAGTGTGCAAAATAATTGAAGTTGTAATTTAAAATGTTCCAAAAAGAAAAACCCATTGTAAATTAACCACCCTTCAATTCTTTACAAATGGCTAAAAAAAAAGAAAGAAAGAAATATTCAGGACCAGACAGTTTTACCAGAAAGTTCAATCAAACATTAAAAAAATAAATAATGGCAATTCCAAACAAATTCTTTGAGAAATGTGAAGAGAAGAAAACACTCTCCAACTTATTTTATGAAGCTAGCATTATTCTATATGTGTGTTAAAGGCAATTCTAATCAAAATCTCAGCAGAGTAACTAAATAATTATTAACTATTGATATAATACGGTGACTCTCAAAATAATAAAGTGGTGTGTAAGAAGCCAAAGGAGAATAGATATGCTATGATTCTATTTATGTGAAAATTCTAGAAAGTACAGACTAACTGATATTGACAGAAAGATGAGTAATAATCTTGGGATGGAAATAGGTAGAAGGAAATAGAGGGAAATACTATAAAGAGTTCAGAGGAAACTTTTAGAAGTAATGTATATATTTACTATCTTGTTTGTGGTGATGATTTCATAGTTGTTTACATATGTGAAAAGTTTTCTAACTGTACAATTTAAATATGTTCAGTATACTCTATCTCAGTTATATGACAACTAGTTTTTCAAAAGACTAGTTTCAAAACTTAATGTTTCTCTTTACTCTCAGTCACACCAGATCTTCCCAAAGATAATCATGGGTTTTTTTGTCATGTTCTGTCATATTTTCATGACATATTTTAATGAACCTAGGTATATAATTTTGTATCTACAAACTTATAATATTATATAAATTTTACAATCCCTCATATCATTTCCCGACTTTCAAAAAAAATGGATGGGATGTAATCAATGGGAAGGAGAAGACTGGAAATGCATACAAATCTTTATAAGGTAAGAAGCCACCAAGTGTCAGGCAGAAGATATATAGCCAGTACCACACTAAGGTCATCCTCCCTGAATTTCAGAAAAACAAACACACACAGAACCAACATCTTGGGGAAGATTTTTGGATGAGCAAGAAAAAGGTTACTTAACAAGGAATGAGACTCGAATGGTCGTCAAGCTGTATTATTTGTACTGGATTCTAGATGCCAAAGTATCAACATCTTTGAAGCCATGTGGGATAGGCATTTTGAACAAAAAAATCACAAATTCATACAAGCAAGTTTTCAAATGTGCCCTCTCTTATAGAATCAACAAGTATTTAATGATTCAAATGAGAGCATCTCAGTAGTTGGTGAAAGGAAAAATAAGTTTGCAGGAAAGGTAAATTTATCATGAAGCCACTGAAGCTTGAACTTCAAAGTCTTACACTTGCTATAAGTTTCAGATCGTGTGTGTGTGTGTGTGTGTGAGATGATATTTATTATTAGGAATTCACTCACACAATTATGGAGTCTGAGAAATTCCATCATCTGCTGTCTACAATCTGGAGACCCAGCAAAACCCCATTATATAATTAAATTGGTGTCCAAAAGTGGAAGCTTATGAGGTACTCCCAGTCCAAGGCTGAAGCCTCAGAGCCTGGAGCTCTGGGGACAGAAGACAGATGTCCCAGATTAAACAATCCAACAAGAAAGGCTGAATTCTTCCTTCTTCCACAATTTGTTCTGTTCTTTACAGATGGGGTGATACCTATCCTTACTTGGGAAGGCAAACCACTTTCCTGTGTTCATCATTTCAAATGCTAATTTCATTCAGAGACCCCCACCCTGCCCAATACCCCAGAAATAATGCTTTGCCAAATATTTGGGCATCCCATGATCCAGCCATGTTACACAGAAAGTTAACACGCTGTGGAAGACCTGGATATGTGCCTAAATGCAGCAAGTTAAGCAATAGGTATCAAGTTATGGGGGAAAAAGTAAATGGAGACACCTTTTTCAAGAAGGGACAAGAGAGGAAAAGATGATGGTAGCAATAGGAAACAATAGTCAAGACATTTCTTTGGAAGACTGACTTAAATATGGTACTAGGGATGGAGAGGGTGAAAATTTGATGGAAAGTGGAACTAATTTATGGAGAAAAGTATCAGAGAAACAAAAGAACTTAGCTAAAAATTCAGATCGACAATATCACTGATGAACATAGACACAAAAATCCTCAACAAAATTCTAGCAAACAGAATCCAACAACTTATAAAGATCAAACATCATGATCAAGTGGACTTTATCCCAGGGATGCAAGGATTCTTCAATATTTGCAAATCCCTCAATGTGATACACCACATTAACAAATTGAAAGATCAAAACCATATGATTATCTCAACAGATGCAGAGAAAGTCTTTGACAAAATTCAATATCCATTTATGATAAAAACTCTCCAGAAAGCAGGCATAGAATGAACATGCCTCAACATAATGAAAGTCATATATGATAAACCCACAGCAAACATTATCCTCAATGGTGAAAAATTGAAAGCATTTCCCCTAAATTCAGGAATAAGACAAGGGTGCCCACTCTCACCACTACTATTCAACATAGTTTTGGAAGTTTTACCCACAGCAATCAAAGAATAAAAAGAAGAGGAATCCAGATTGGAAAAGAAAAATAAAACTCTCACTGTTTGCTGATGACATGATGCTCTACATAGAAAACCCTAAAGACTCCACCAGAAAATTACTAAAGATAATCAATGAATATAGTAAAGTTTCAGGATATAAAATTAATACACAGAAATCCCTTGCATTCCTGTACACTAACAATAAGAAAACAGAAAGAGAAATTCAGGAAATAATTCCATTCACTATTGTGATGAAAATAATAAAATACTTACAGATAAATCTACCCAAAGAAACAAAAGACCTATGTATAGAAAATGATCAAACACTGATGATAGAAATCAAACATGACACAAATAGATGGAGAAATATAGCATGTTCATGGGTTGGAAGAATCAATACAGTGAAAATGAGTATTCTACCCAAATCAATCTATAGATTCAATGCAATCCCTATCAAGCTACCAACAGTATTTTTCACAGAACTAGAACAAATAATTTCACAATTTGTATGGAAACACAAAAAACCTCGAATAGCCAAGCAATCTTGAGAGAGAAGAATGGAACTGGAGGAATCAACCTGCTTGACTTCAGATCATACTACAAAGCTACCTTCATCAAGACAGTATGGTATTGGCACAAAGACAGAAATATAGATCAGTGGAACAAAATAGAAAGCCCAGAGATAAATCCATACACCTATGGACACCTTATCTTTGAAAAATGAGGCAAAAATATTCAATGGAGGAAAGACAATCTCTTTAAGAGTTGCTGGGAAAACTGGTCAATCAGCTGTAAAAGAATGAAACTAGAACACTTTCTAACACCACACATAAAAATAAACTCAAAATGGATTAAAGATCTAAATGTAAGACCAAAAGCTGTAAAACTTCTAGAGGAAACCATAGGCAGAACACTCTCTGACGTAAACCACTGAAAAATCCTCTATGACTCACCTTCCAGAGTAATGGAAATAAAAGCAAAAATAAACAAATGTGACCTAATTAAACTTAAAAGCTTTTGTACAACGAAGGAAACTATAAGCAAGGTGAAAAGACAGCCTTTAGAATGGGAGAAAAAATAGCAAAAAAAAAAAAAAAAAGGCAACTGACAGAGAATTAATCTAAAAAAAAAATACAAGCAGTTCATGCAGCTCAATACCAGAAAAATAAACAACCCAAACAAAAATGGGCCGAAGAACTAAACAGACATTTGTCTAAAGAAGGCAAACAGATGGCTAACAGACATATGAAAAGATGCTCAGCATCACTCATTATCAGAGAAATTAAAAGAAAAACCACAATGAGGTACCATCTCATGTCAGTCAAATGGCTGCTATCAAAATACGTACAAACAATAAATGCTGGAGAGAGTGTGGAGCAAAGGGAAACCTCTTACACTGTTGGTAGGAATGTAAACTAGTACAGCCACTATGGGGAACAGTGTGGAGATTCCTTACAAAACTGTAAATAGAACTGCCATACAACCCAGCAATCCCACTGCTGGGCATACACACTGAGGAAACCAGAATTGAAAGAGACACGTGTACCCCAATGTTAATCACAACACTGTTTACAATAGCTAAGACATGAAAGTAATCTAGATGTCCATCAGCAGACAAATGGATAAGAAAGCTTTGTTATATATACACAATGGAATATTACTCGGCTATTAAAAAGAACACATTTGAGTCAGTTCTGATGAGGTGGATGAAACTGGAGCCTATTATACAGAGTGAAGTAAGTCAGAAAGGACAACACCAATACAGTATATTCACGTGTATATATGGAATTTAGAAAGATGGTAACAATGACCCTATATGCAAGACAGCAAAAGAGACACAGATATAAAGAACAGACTTTTGGACTCTGTGGGAGAAGGTGAGGGTGGGATGATTTGAGAGAATAGCACTAAAACTTGTATATTACCATATGTGAAATGGATGACCAGTCCAAGTTTGATGCATGAAACAGGGCACTCAAAGCCGGTGCACTGGGACAACCAAGAAGGATGGGATGAGGAGGGAGGTGGGAGGGAGAATCAGGATGGGGGACACATGTACATCCATGGCTGATTCATGTTAATATATGGCAAAAACCACCACAAGATTGTAAAGTAATTAGCCTCCAATTAAAATAAATAAATTTAAAAAATTTCAGATTGACAATCTCTCTTCGAAATAGTATAAGGATATGTTCCCCTCACTTTAGTCTTATCATAGGATATAGTGCTGATGGTCATTTTTTGAGGGAGCATGGTTAAGACCGGTCATGCTGATGGTTTCATTTTTCCTTGTAAAGTGGGAAAAATGCTGTCTGCTCAAATTAATATAAAGACATTTTTCTGAAGGTGCTGTCCCTAGTGTATAGTTTGCAATATTTCCCAGATTGAACAATTATGTTGCAGAATCAATATGACACACACCTTGTGAATGGTCCTGAAATACAACATATTGTAAACAGCCTCTTAACTTGCCTGCTAATTTTGCAGATAAATAGATTGAGATGTTGTTATCATGGCCCACCAATCAGTTCCTCATCATGGGAAATCACAGGGAGAACAGCCACCCAAGAATCAAAAGATTCCAGTTCTTCCCACTGTGTTTCTCTGGGCTTCAGCCTCTTACTCCACATAATGCATGTACTGGACAAAGGTCTCTCAATTTCTAAGATTGTATGAGCCTGTTTTAAATTTATTTGTTATTTAAACAGAAAAATTGGAATGTGGGAAGGAAGGAATAACTGTAAAATGAGGTAATCAGAACATCTTCAAGAAAGAATAAATTATTAAGCTGAATCTTACAAAGTAAATAGAATCTACATAATAATATTGGGTAAGATTTGTATTGTTTTATAAGTTAAATGCTTTCTAGTTTATATAACATTTCATTTATTCCTTCTGTTATGATAATATAATTATTTTAAGTGTTATTTCCATCCTGAAGTTAAGACACTGAGGCTCTGAAAGAAAATAGAGGTCTAATTATTGCATACCTGCAATATTTCAGGTAATAGATAATGGGTAATGGCAATTCCAATATAAATAAGACACTGCCCATATTCTGGAGGAGTTCACTAATTAATGGAATCAGATGAAGAGAATGGAAAATAAAGAGAGTATAATGGAGTCCCTTGAAAGCCAATCAGAAACTTCCTTTCTGTTACTCAGCTAATTCATGGCAAATCAAGATAAGGAAAATTTTCCTAATGTTTTACTCATCACCACATTATTCTGCTACATTATTTCAAAAGGAGAAATACATTTATTATACCATGAAGGCAATAATCTAAAAAAAAATTAAAAGATATATTTATATTTCTAATTGGTTTATATTATACACACTTAATTAGCTAGGAATCTATAACATATGTGAAATTGCTAAATGCACTTTAAGAATAGCCAATAATAGATAGTCACAAATACCATAATATGAAAAAAAGCTGAGAGAAAATCATTCAGCCCATTATGAGGAATATCACAATAAGAAATAGAATGGTAACCCAGTTTTTAAAAAACTAAATATCCTATAACAAAGAAGACATTTTTAAATTTTAATTACTATGTTCTAAGTAACTCAAATTCTCATTTGTAGTGCTTCATTGTAGTCTGTGTCTATTTTAAGCATAAATAATATGTTAACTTTCATTAATTATAAAGAATTAGTAATGTGCCTTTATTTTTGTTCACATCTTGTATATGAGTTAGACAATGAATTCCTTTACACAAGCATGATAGACATGGAACACTTACCTTAAAATATTTTAAATTCTGGATGATGATAAAATATTAAATTAAATTTCACTGCATACCTGAAAATCTGGAATCATATCATTTTAATGGAAAAATGTTCAATGGCTAAACAAATATGCTGGTAACTATTTTTAGATAAAACTTAAGTTATCCCCACACCCAAAAGAGTTCATTTGAAGCTAACTCACATCTACACAGCTTCACAGTATTAGGCTTTGGGTATATATAATTTTAGATGATGTCATTATTATCAAAAATAGAGTTTTCTAACATTCTTAGTTCAAAAAACAAGTGTAAAGGAAACATAACTCTCTTTCACACTATAAATTCTAACTTAACTTCTTTTATGAATTTAATCTCACTTTGTTTTAGAAACTTTTCATCAACCAATTAATGGAATCCCTGTCTTTACTGAGAATTTCCTATGAAAATAAATAGTACAAGGAATGGACAAATGCTCTTGGACCAAGGTCCTCTTCTGTCCACATTGTCATCATCTGCAGTGTCCATTCTACCTCCCATTGATTCTGGGTGGTCAGGTCATGAAGCATTCTTATTTTTTGATCCCCAAGTCCTTTCCAGTATGTCTAAGTCCCTTGGAAACATTTGCCCCTCTGCCAACGTGCTGAGGAATAGGAAACACAGTTCGCATCATTAAACCAGGACTCTCATCTGGGCAATCCAGAAGAGAGTAAGTCCTTCAACGTCTGTCACAGTCTCACCTTCCTGCCCTCCTGCCTAAAGAAACAAAGCAAAGGGTATCAATTAGGGGAAAAGTCTAACAGTTTGCTGAATGCTTTTTACTATTGGTATTGCTAGAAACTCATTGTTGTAGTTAAACTCAATGTATACATTCTGGGTTCTGACCTCATAATTGAATATATTTTACCATTTTGAATGGTATGTTTTCCACCGTTATTTGGAACCCAGGTGGAAGGTCTATAGCAACTCATGATAGCATGTCTACAGTCATAAGTCACCTTAAAATGAAGAAGACATATGCTAAGTCCCTTTTGTCTACTTAAAGAGAACCACACAACATGAGAGCTGTGAGTTTTATTTTTATTCAGGGGCTTATTGAGGACTATAGTCTAGGAGAGAGCTTCTCAATAGTTCTGAGGAAACTGCTCCAAGGAAGTAGAGAAGCCAGGTTATTTGTCACTTTTGGTGAAAGAACATGTATGGTTAAGTACACATTCTTGGTAAAAGATTACTGCTGCTCACAGAGAACATATATCTCAAGTTAACGATTTTAGTGTGTTTCTAAATGAGAAGATGCAAGAATCAGAGTTTGTTAAACTTTTTCCTGAGATATACATCTAGCTAATCTAAGGGCCCTGCTTGCTCAGAATGCTTTGTCCTGTTTTTCATCCTGAATTCTTCTCAGGATGCCCTATAGGGGCAGCAACTGCAGTGAGTAATGACTTAACTCTTGTAAAACTGGGTGGTGAATGATGTTCTTTATTTTTCTTTGTTTATACCGCCACCCTGTGAGATTGGGAGTCTCTAATGATGGAGGGGACAGAAAGACTATGACCAAATTTTGAATTAGATAACCAGGTAGGCGGGGCTGGAATCCTGAGCCAGAAAGACTATTCAAGTCTTTATTTGCACACTGGAGTGTGTCTTGCAGCCTAGTGCTTGTAGCATGTCTTGTAGGCATAGTCCTTGGGACGTAGCCTGCTGAAATACAACTCCAGAGTCCCAGATCTCCTCTCAAATGGAAAAAGCAGACCAAAACATGGAGAAAAATGGCAAAGGGAAGGAAAGATTGAGAACCAAATTTCCCACTTTAGGACCTACCTTGTAGAGCAACATGGATGAGAAGGGCTTGTTAAGAAAAAACTATGAAGGAACATGGGTTTGGGTTCAAATCCATCCAGAAAACAAGGACGTTTGTCTTTATTCAAAAATCCATCCCAGCAGCCTCCTGAGGGGCCTCTCTTCCACTAAAACTCAAACTTAACCAGAGCAGTTGCCCAGAGTTTCCAGCACTGCCTGCCATGGACGGGTACCTGCAGAGGCAGGCTGACTAGCACTTGAATCATTGCACTTGTGCTCCAGTGACTGGCTGGTGGTTTCCTGTCTGCATCAAATGACACTGATGTTCACCCAAGTCTTGATAAACCAGCATGTGCCCTCAATCAGAGGGTGTGTTTGAATCATTTGGGAAATTTGCATGACAGCCTTCACTGCCAGACCCATGACAGGAGTTGGGAAGTTCTCATTCCTGTGTGAGAAGTTCCAGGGCATTCTCCTTCAAGAGTTATAACACAATGTTGCTGTCTGACCCCTAAATAAACACCCTCAGGAAACATAACCATGCAGATTAGCAAAATGACAGACCTTGAATTTAGACTGGCCTACAGATTGACTCCTTGCTCCACCAGGTAACATCTAGGGATCTTCTGGAATGGTACTTAACATTTAAGCCTCAAGTCTTCTGTACTAAAATACAGATAGATAGATAATTAGATAGATTATATGTGTGGTCTGTGTGTGTGTGTGTGTGTGTGTGTGTGTGTATGTTTGTGTGCACGTGCCTGCTTAGTCCTGTCTGATTCTTTGTGACCCCATGGACTCTAGCTGGCCTGGCTCCTCAGTCCATGGGATTTTCTGGGCAAGAATACTGAAGTGGGTTACTATTTCCTGTTCCAGGGGATCTTTCCAACCCAGTAATCAAACCCACATCTCCTGTGTCTCCTTTATTGCAGGTGCATTCATTACCACTGAGCCATTTGGGGAAACCCATATTATATGTATAATATATAATTACCTGTGAATGAAGAATGTTGCCTGCCATATCAGTAAACAAAGGATGCCCTGTGGGTAATCCCTGAGGGAACTCGGGGTACCAAAGCACAGGATATCAGTTCTAGATAGCTGAGGTACATATCAAAGGAATAATTTCAATGAGCCCAACTTTTACATCTTACCATACACAGAAAGGTTTTCCCTGGTGGTTCAGACAGTAAAGAGACTGTCTTCAAAGCAGGACCCCAGGTTCAATCAGTGGATCAGGAAGATCTCTTGGAGAAGGAAATGGCAACCTACTCCAGTATTCTTGATTGGGAAATCCCATGGAGAGAAGAGCCTGGTGGGCTATCATCCATGAAGTTGCAAAGAGTCGGACACAACTAAGTGACTTTCACTTTCATATGCAGAAAAGCACTAAATTAATTAACTTGAGATGCCTGATTTTCTTTAACTGACAGTAACCTTTTGATACTTAAAAAAAAAAAAAACCCTCCTGTATATCCTGGCTCCACTTTTACCTCTTCAGAGCAGTTCCTTAGAGCTATCTGAGAGACTGTCTCAGGGTTTCAAGTCCTCAGAATTCTTCAGAATAAAGTACAATTCTCAATTTTTAGTTCATGCATTTTTTTTTCAGTAGACATACCTAAGAACTTTGATTTGGTTGTAATGTTTTAATGAGATGATCTAAGGCAATGATTCCTCCTCAACACAGTAAACTGCTAAACAAATTCTGACTGTAACTTTGGATTACTATTAGCAGTTGGCCATCTTTGCCCTTGAGGAAGTTCCAAGAGAGGTTGTGTAACCCCAGAATTTTTCACAGGACTTCCCTGGTGGTTCAGTGGTAAAGAATCTGCCTGCAGTGTAGGAGACCCAGGTTTGATCCCTGGATTGGAAGATTCCCTGGAGAAGGAAATGGCAACCCACTCCAGTATTCTTGCCTAGGAAATCCTAGAGACAGAGGTGCCAGTGAGCTATGATCCACAGGTTTCAAAATAATAGGAAACAACAGCAAAGAGTCTTTCATGAAACCTTCATTTGTATCTTCACTTGACACTAGTGTAGCATGTTAATTGGCTAAACCGTCATGTTAATGCACTACTGTCAGATAGTACAGGGTTAGGCCCTGGGAAACCAGATAATGCAGTAGGATCCTGGTTATCTAGTAGGGAAGGATTTGAGCACAGAATTGGGAGAGGAGATAGTGTCAAAGAGTATCTGGTATTTAATGATTTGGCCTAGAACTAACCCCTAGAAAACCTGGTGGCTCAGGCCAATTTACAGCACAATTGGACTCTAAGTCTTTCCTCTAATTCACACTTTAACTCTCCTTAAAAAGTGGAGTTTTATGAGAAGATGAATTCACAGGAAGAGATGACTCAGAAAACTGGTTAAAGTTGACTTTCTCTTTGCTGTTTCCTGTTTTCCTTACAAGTGATGTATTTTTGGCACAGAATCTTGTTATAAACCGTCTGGGGCAGTTGTTTCATGATACTGTATTAAGTTGCTAAAAAGAGAGAATTCTGAGTTAGTGAATGACTAAACTATGTTTTCATCCTGAATAATGATAGACCAACTAGACAATTGTAACTGGATTTTCCATTTCTTTCCTGACAACAGCACCAGGATATAGGGTTGGAAGCCCTTTAAATAGACAGATGTACAAACTATAAATGCTTGAGTTTTGTTTATTTTTTCCTCAGTTCTAATTTCTAGACAATGGTCCCATCTTTGGTCAGCTAGTTATTTTTGTAGAAGGCTTCAACTATGGAATTTCTTAGCATGGAAGTTTGTCTCATTTCTTTATATTCTTTTTTAAACATTACAGATTTTAATGATAAAAATAAATCCAACTTGCTGTTTTGAAACTTTGCTCTGTATAAGATGTGTTCTCAAAAGAGAAACACATTCTGTCTCAGTTTGTCTCAAAATGATTTTATTGCTGACAGGAAAGAGACTTCAAAATGAGTTCATATGACAGAGCAAAATAAAGTTTAAGACAATGGAAAAATCTCTTTGTTTCTCTCTATGTAAAATAAGTGATTCTATCTGTTGATCTGAGACCAAAGTGCCTATTACCATCCTAACAAAGTACCAAGAAAGTACATTTCCCTTAAGTCTGAGAGTTTAATAAAAGTATTCAATGATCAAGATATAAAATTATTTCACTACATATTACCACCCAGTGTATGTAAATATACTTGCTTATAAATTAACTTTTGTTAATAAAATTAAAGAGACAACTAAAACAGATCTTTTGACAATATTCTTGTTGGTATCTATTAGCTACTTAAAATGTTGTAGGGACATTTCATCAAGTTTCCCCTGCTCCAGGAATGTATTTTATGAATTTGTCACAGGAAACGGAATGACAGCTCAAAAACAAATGGAGAATCACTGTATAGACTAACCCAGATAACCACGATGGTGTGATCATTCATCTAGAGCCAGGGATGTTGGAGTGTGAAGTCAAGTGGGCCTTAGGAAGCATCACTGTGAACAAAACTAGTGGAAGTGATGGAATTCCAGATGAGCTATTTCAAATCCTAAAAGACGATGCTGTGACAGTGCCACACTCAATATGCCAGCAAATTTGGAAAAACTCAGCAGTGGCCACAAGACTGGAAAAGGTTAGCTTTCATTCCAATCCCAAAGAAAGGCAGTGCCAAAGTGTTCAAACTAATGCACAATTGTACTAATTTCACATGCTAGCAAAGTAATGCTCAAAACTTTCCAAGCTAGGCTTCAGCAGTACATGAACTGAGAACGTCCAGATGTTCCAGCTGGATTTAGCAAAAGCGGAAGAAACAGAGATCAAATAGCAACATCTGTTGTATCATAGAAAAAACAAAAGAATTCCAGAAAAACATCTACTTCTGTTTCATTGACTACACTAAAGCCTTTGACTGTGTGGATCACAACAAACTGTGAGAAATTATTCAAGAGATGGGAATACCAGACCACCTTACCTGCCTCCTGAGAAACCTGTATGCATGTCAAGAAGCAACAGTTAGAACCAGACATGGAACAACAGACTGGTTCCAAATTTGGAACAAAGCTTTATATTGTCACCCTGTTTATTTACCTTATATGCAGAGTACATCATGCAAAATGCCGGGCTGGATGAAGCACAAGCTGGAATCAAGATTGCCAGAAGAAGTATCAATAAACTCTGATGTACAAATTAAAACCACTGCAGATGGTGATTGTAGCCATGAAATTAAAAGATGCTTTCTCCTTGGAAGAAAAGCTATGACCAACCCAGACAGCATATTAAAAAGCAGAGACATCATTTGCCAACCAAATTCCATCTAGTCAAAGCTATAGTTTTTTAGTAGTCATGTATGGATGTGACAGTTGGACCATAAAGAAGGCTGAACATTGAAGAATTGATGCTTTTGAACTGCACTGTTGGAGAAGACTCTTGAGAGTCCCTTGGACTGCAAGGATCCAACTAGTCCATCTTAAAGGAGATCAATCCTGAGTGTTCATTGGGTGAACTGATGCTGAAGCTGAAACTCCAATACTTTGGCCATCTGATGCAAAGAGCTGACTCATTAGAAAAGACCCTGATGCTGGGAAAGATTGAAGGTAGGAGGAGAAGGCAATGATAGAGGACCAGATGATTGGATGGCATCACTAACTCAATGGACATGAATTTGAGCAAGCCCCTGGGGATTGTGGAGGACAGGGAATACTGGCATGCTGCAGTCAAGGGGGTTTCAAAGAGTCAGACCCGCCTGAGTGACTGAACAAAAACATCATATTGACTTAAATCAAATTAGTGACTTTCTGATTGGTATGAGCTGAGTGGAAATTGAAATAGGAGCTTAAAAATCTGTTGTTATTTACACTTCTTTTCAACTTATATTTTATTAATTTCCAATGATAGCAGAATATTATTTCAAATACCTCTCTGAGCCAGAATGAAGCAATTATTTTGTGTTCTTCCCTTCACTAGTACTTCATAAACTTTATTTTGGCTTTAGTCTTGACAGCATTTTATGTTTTATATAATTGCAAACAATATACTCTTTTAAATGAATATGCTTTGTAAAACCTAACCCTGATTTTATCAAAAAGTTTTCTACTATCTACTTAAGTCTCCAAACTGGAAAATAAAGGGTAGACTAAATTTATCATGTAATTTGATCTTGTGGGTTCCTGGTAGTGTTGTTATTTCTAAATACTGAGGAAATTTTTTTCTTGGGAAAAATTCGATTCTAGCCACCTACACTACTTTTTCTGAAAAGTTTGAGAACAAAAACAGAGCACTGACAGAAAATAATACCCCCTCAAAAAAAAATTTCCTCATATTTATTCTTATGTAGTAAGATCATGGTGGTGGCCGTGGTTAGTTGCTCAGTCATGTCTGACCCATGGTCTGTAGCTGATCATGTTCCTCTGTCCATAGGATTCACCAAGCAAGAATACTGGAGTGGGTTGCAATTTCCTTCTCCAGAGGATCTTCCTGACCAACTTCGAACCCAGGTCTCTCTCCCTCATTGCAGGTGGGCTCCTGTATTGTAAGCAAATTCTTTAAAGCTGAGCCACCAGGAAGCCCCGTAAGGTCATGACCTGGTTTTAAACCTCAGCTTTGACATAAACTAAGTATGTCAACTTGGTTAAGCTATTTATTCCTTTTTTGAACTTCTGTTTTCTCATTTGTAAAATGGATGCAGTAATTTATGTTTAGTATTGTGAGTATTACCTGAGAAGCTGAATATATGCCAGAGACTGTGGTTTCATCACACTGATTTTCCCTTTCCTCTGAGTGCACAGCTGGGCTAATTCTCCTTGCCTTCTTTGCAACTGGATGTGGCCAATGGGGTATGAATGGAGATGATATTTGCCTTTCTCTCAACTGAGCCTTAAAATCCTCTTGCATGATCCACCAATGTCTCTCCTTCATCTGTAGAATGGAAAAGACTTTTAGGACCTTGATGATGAGAGCTATGAGATACAATTTGCTTGGGTTTCTGAATGTCCTTGCTGCACAGACCTTTTGCTAGGAAGCACTTCCACGTTGGAATTTGTAAAAAGAAGATATAAACTTTTATTTGAAAGACAACAAGTTTTGGGGACACTTTCTGCACTGCCAGTATCATTACTACTATCCTAATGTGTACAGAATATCAGCTCTCAACTAGACTGAGAGCTCCAGGAAATTAGTAATCTCTCTTACCCATTGAGCTTCATAGTGTCTCACACAAGGTCCTCTAAATATGAATGAAAATGTAAGCTATTGAAAAAAACACTTGCAAAGCAGTGTATACCCATGCATTTGAAAATCACAGCTATTTTCATTACATTATTATTTTGTTATATTATTATTTTATTTCAAATCATTTTTACTAAGCTATTTTATTTATAGTTAAAGAATTTCCCTTCCTTCTGCATCCATCATTTTCCTTATTCAGGCCCCTATTCTTCTTGTGGAAGAGTACAGCTGCTGTCTTGTAGATCCTCTTGTCTCTGGATTCCACACATAGCAAAAGCACTTCCAGTCTTTTGTAGAACTTGGCTATTTTTATCAAAGTATGAATATACTCCAAGACTATTCATTTTAATGAGTTACTTTTTGAAATGAGTTATTGTTCAAATCAGTTAGCATTTATAAAGTTCTTAGAACCATGCCTGGCACGTAGAAAGTGCTATATAAATGTCTTTTAAAAAGACAAAACAAACTGTGTCATGTTTATATGATGTTTGCATTTCTCCTTCCAGTCCAAAGAAAATTATTTTCTTCACTGATTTTCAGATTCCGGATGAGATCACTTTAACTTATATTTGATGTTGTTATGTATCCTATTAAACTTATGTTTGACTTTTGGCAAAAAGATACTTCTGTTGGTGTCCAAGTCTTATCATGAACATAAAAATTGGTCTCTGTCAATTGCCACACAGCATTACTAACAAGCTTTATATTTAGGGGTGTACTGTAGTCATCTCAACTGACTTGCAGGAGTCAACTTTTAGCATTTCTTTCCAACTTTGTGTTCAGTAACCCCATACTGGTAACTTGAAATCAGCTACTGTAAGACTATCTAAACAAGGAGATGGCAGATTCTACAGATCAAGACTCTTTGAAACCCTCTCTCTCCTGTGTGCTCTCTCTTGTTCTCCTATTTTTAGAGAGCCAATTGTTAAACTTTTCCTATCACATCTTGGTGACATTGATGTTTATAAACTCTAAAAAGCTTACTCAGTAAGAAAGCTAAGATAAACACAAATCATGGTACTTTTTAATCTGCAACAACTCAATATCAAGGAAAAGAAAGTGGTTCTCAGTCTCTCCTGTGTGTGATGCCTGAAAAACAATAGGCACAAAGTGTTTGTTGAATAAATAATGCAATTTGGAAATAATAGATACTTTATTTAAAATAATAATTGCTAACTTTTACTGAGAACTTATTTGATGCCAAACACTATTTTGACTGAATCTTCATGAAAAACGTCATGAGTAAAAACATCAATGTCTTTTATTCTACAAACATAAAAGTGAGGAGCAAAAACAGGTTAGGGCTATGAGCTAAACTGGTAATTATATTGTTGAATAAATTCTTAATCTGGAACCCACTACACTTCAGGTATAACTCAGATTTCTAACTTCTCTTGAAAAATGGGAAAATCAAGCTGCAGTCCATACATTCTAGTATGACACATCAACAGAAGCATAGATGGTTTATAGGAAGCATTCCTATTTTGGTGAAGTTTCAAATATGCAGTTCACCACTTTCTTCTACTCCTGGATGTGATTTTATAGTTGAATAGTTTACCTTAGTTTTGTGAGCTTTCTGGTCTTCAGAAGCAGATGAGACTGTAACTCCTAAGGTAATACTTGAACCCAGTTCCAAAGTTGCTACTCAGCCCATATGGTGTTATGACGAAAGATAAATATTTAACACAGACTAGAGATGTTTTAACTTCTGTTTGTTGCTATTGTGTATTTTTTTTAAATTGAGCTACTAATGCATATAATTTTGTGTAATATGATACAAACACATATATTTAACTTTATACATGTATGTCAATCTATAGTCATATGCATATATAAAATCCATAATTGTATAATCATCAAAAAGATATCTAATAATATTTTCAAAATTCAGAGAGCATTGACTTGATTGAACATATTTCCATTTTAGCACTTGCTTCCTAGTTGAGCAACTGGTTTCTATTAAAATTTAGATTCCCAATCTTTTCACTCAGTCCAAGCTTCTTATGTATGATGTTGCTATTATATTTCCTGAATGAACTTAATGGCTCTGACATGAATCCAATCTAATTCATATACCTATTATACACATGCATATCAGATAGAAAACACTACTGTAATGATATTGATGTTATTTTAGATGAAGTTTTCCAATTCCTTGATTGTTATGAAGCAAATGTTATAAAGACAGCTTGCTATATCCTCATTTCTAGAAACAACAGAATGGAAGGCAGAATAATATAAACAAGATGGAAATCCTAGGCAAATATTTCCAGTGAATAGGAGTGGTGTCCTGGAAGCAAAAGAGAACTTTTAACACAATGGACATTGCATCTCTGGACTGAGATGTCTTACATTTGTTTTTGACCATTAGAAAATTATGTTTGCCTGTCAGCCATCAAGACATATTGTGGGCTGGGTATTTTGGAGAAGAAAAACAGACTTCCTTGGTGGCTCAGAGATTAAAGCATCTGCCTGCAATGTGGGAGACTTGGGTTCGATCTCTGGGTTGGGAAGATCCCCTAGAGAAGGAAATGGCAACCCACTCCAGTATTCGTGCCTGGAGAATCCCATGGACAGAGGAGCCTGGTGGGCTACAATCCACGGGGTCGCAAAGAGTCGGACACGACTGAGCGATTTCACTTCACTTCACTTCTTCATATCCATGATGGTTTTCCAATCAAGCTCATAAATTTATTATGTTGTGGGAGGAAAGGAGAACCAGAGAATGAGCGCGGGGTTTATGTATACCTGATGTTCACATAGAAGGACTCTGCTCTATGGCCAGGCACAAAGAGATTTTCTGTATAGCTAAGATTAAGCATAAAGTAACTCTAGGGGGAAGAAATTAAGAGGCTTTTCTTATCCTAAGGCATTTGTATCACTTTATAATATAGCACAGAGCCTTCATCAATGTCAGGCATCACTAAACTATTGTGATGGCACTACCCAGAGTCAGTTCCTTATCCTAAGGAGTTAAGCCTCAGATCCAGCAGCACTGCAGAGCATACCCAGGGGGAAAGGCAGAAGTTTGTTGTCATGCAGGAAAAACAGGAATTGCTAAAGTTTGCTGTGACTTGCAAGATAAGGGACTCATCCTCAGAGACCCTGTAATTCAGGGACATTAAAGTTAATCCTAAAGCTAGCTTAACAGAGTGCTTTAAAAAAAAAAAAAAAAAAAGGGACATTCCAAAAGAGGTACATTGCAATACTTTCCCCCCTAGTGTTCTCTATATGTTTGAAAGCTCAACTTGGATTCAGTGTTGAGTGTTATTTGTAGGTATGACTCACCAGTGCCTTGAAATGGTTAACATGCAGGCAACTAACTCACCCAACAGTGAGGAAGCCACTGGGGAGAATCTGGTTTCCAGAGAATAATGATTCATCCTAATGACTCTTTTATAAATATATTAGCAAATAACACATTATAACGAGTGATGTCTTCTTTGAGCACTCACATACACACAGCAGCTAATGATAAAATAACAGGGATACCATTTTTATCAGCTTATTGCCTTATTATTCACCAGAACATCCAGATGTCATAAGATCACAAGTACATGAATATCTATTTGCTTATGAGGCTTCATTAAAGTTGATAGAAATATGAGGGAGGTCACAAAATTCAGCAATATTAGCTTCCAGCAGAAGAGAAACAGAGCAACTGAAGGGCCTGTTCGATTTTGCCTATAAAGTAATCTGATGCACTCCACTCCCACCTGCTTCCCCATACTCCGAATTATACGCTCCTTTCACGCCCACCCACACGGGCTCTAGTTAGTAACTGGAGTGAATCATTGGAATGTCTTTTATTCTAGAAAAGGCCATTTCATAATATTTTGTGCCATTAAATTCATCCTTAAATGATAAGCCATATAGTTATTTGAAAGCCCACTGAAAAGTAAAAGGATAAATAATAAGGTAGCAATCATTATTAATAAAACTCAGTCCTAGTTAACTTTAAATCTGAATGAGACTCCTATTTGATAGTATTAATATGATTACAGATGGGGCATCAACAATTATTAGAAGCCAAATAGTGTCATTATGATTTTGAGTGATAGTTTACTATTTTTTTTTTTTTTTTTTTTTTTGCTTTTAAAGGGCTGATGTGATGATTTAAAGGGCTGACTTAAAGGGCTGATGTTCAGCATCTCACTAGTATTAATGATGGGCTTGGAAGACAGAGCTAGCCTGCTCTTGCCTTATTCCCAACAGGATAGAAGATAGAATATCATAAATAAAGGTAAGGTCCTAGATAAATGTTTCCCTGAGGGTCAAGAATAGAATAAAGTTGAAAATATCATCCAATATCATTCTGCCAAGGCAGGGAGAGAAGTGCCTATATTTAATTGCAGGAAGGAATAAAACAATGCAATGCATTAGGTTTCACTTTTGCATTTGCTATCAGGAAGCAAAACCAAAAAGGAGTTTCAAAATATACAATCAGCTCACTGTAGACTCATTAGTTTATCCTCTTTACCTCAGTCAGAGAAGTCTGTGCACTTCTTGTTTCTCTCATTTCTTCTCTTCTCTGGCTTTTTGATGACTGTGTCAGCTCAGTTTTTAAAGTGGTCAGGATATAAATAAAACAAGTTTATTCGTTAATGTCAACATCAGAAGGTATGTTATTTATTAAATGTATCAATGCCTGTAAAAATAACAAATATTAATTGATCATATATGGGGGCTCAGATGGTAAAGAGCCTGCCTGCAATGCAGGAGACCTGTGTTCGATCGCTGGGTTGGGAAGATTCCCTGGAGGAGGGCATGGCAATCCACTCTAGTGTTCTCGTCTGGAGACTCCCTATGGACAGAGTAGCCTGGTGGGCTACAGTCCATGGGGTTACAAAGAGTTGGACACAACCTAAGCAACTAAGCATAGCACAACATTATGGGTGCCAGGCGTTATTTTATAATACTAATATATACTAACTCAGAGTATCCTTATAAAAACTCTATGTAATGGATACTGATGCTGCCTCTGTTTTACAGATGAAGTAAGAGAGAGGTCTACCCAGCAAGTTAGTACTGTGATTGATAGGTCCAGAGTCTGACTCCAGCATCTGCTCTCCTAATCTCTCTACTATGCAAAGAGAATTTATAAAGTCACTGTATTTTTTTTTTACATCTTTGACAAAATTAGAGCCTTCGTTTACTTATTCGTGTAACTATATAAAAAAATCATTACAATAACTGTCTAAATGGTAAAGTTATTTTCCATGAGCTAGATAGCTGTTAATTTGATAAATATTTTAACAGTTCTATATTAAATTCCATTTTGTTTTGAAATGAGTGAACATGGATAGAAATAACTTAGAATGAAGAATTATGACATAGGAGGAAACTTGATATTTTGCTTTCATAAATTTCTTCAGTACTTGTATAATTTTTGATCACACTGGGCACTTAATATTTTTCAAATTAAAAATAAATGAGCAAAAGAATATCAGCTCAAAGATAACATAATTACATGTGCCACCCTTAAATACTTGGGTCAGGTACAGAGCAGGTGGACTTGTCTACTGATAGAGTATCAGAATGCCCCTTCACCTCCCCAGAAGGCCTTAGGACTGTCAGAAGCTAGAATCAGAGAGTCTTTATTGCCTTATCAGTAAGGCAAATCACATATTAAGATGAGTAGAATTAGGATGATAGGATTAAGGAGGATAACTAAAGGACATGCAAAATCAACACCATATGTACCATGCTGTATGGTAAAGCTCAGTATTAAATTGCAACTAAGAGTCCAGGTGACAGGACATTAAAAAACAGGGTATAGGATTCAACAGAAGAAAGAACCTAGAAAAAGATGGGAAAAGGCAAGAAACTGTAAAAGTTACATTTCTGATTAGAAAAAAATTTATTCCAGAAAGCAAAAATGAAAATATTGCTAATCCCATGGGTACACTCAGTCATTAACTATGAGGCCACAAGTTTTTTAAACTTTTGTTTTTTTATTTTGATTTTACACCTCTCATTTGGGCAGTCACATGAATTAGTCATGCCTGTTATTCCATAAAAATTGACTTGAATTTATTTTTTTCTTCACATTCAAGGCAAACTTATTACTGTTACAGATTATTAACAATTACCCTTTTAACTCTAGCTAAAGGCATAAACACAATATTAAAGACACAGAAATTATAATATGATATGATGTATCATTAATATGATAAAAGACATAAGGTTTCATACATCATTAATAGGATTCAATATAATGGGATTTTCCTGCAAGATCAAGCATTGTCCACAATGCCTCTGGATAAAATGCAGTCCTATATTTCATGCTCATAAATAGCATTGTAGATCCGTCACACATGATTCCTGCATATGAAGGTTTATAGCACAAACAGAAACTGTTGCAGATTCACAACATTTAGTGTTTTTATACTTTGTGTTATGTGCTTTATTGATTATTGGTTAAACTGTGCTTCAGATTAAAAATTCCCTGTAAGACTAGAGTAGAAATATGTCTACTATTATTCAGTATTAACCTGTGTATAATTTAACACATGTATAATTCATATGCTTTATAGAGCTTTCTGAAATTTGAATACTAAAGATGCAACTGATTTGTAAGATATTTTCATTTCATAGATATGTTCAGTTGTGTGCTAACTATTATATATAGGATAGATAATCAACAAAGTCCTCGACAGTCTACCGTAAAGTACATGCAACTGTGTTCATATCCTGTAATAAACCATAACAGAAAAAAAAATATGAGAAAGCATATATATGTATAACTGAGTCACTCTGCTATACAGCAGAAATTAAACACAGCATTGTAAATCAACTACGCTTCAATAAAAATTGAAAAGAAGATTCAACTGATAAATGCATTTCAAGCATGATAATACACAATATTCACTCTAAAAGTAAAGTGTTTAAATGACTTAATAAAAATAATTTGAAAAAAAATAATAAGTACTCCACATGAAGAACAAATACACTAATTTATTTCTGGAATGAATTGAAACATTCCTTTTCAATGTTAATCTTCTTTCAAAGATTACTTACTGTATTTCTCTTAAATTCAGTGATGACTCTGTTTTTCTCTCAGTGAAACCACTGAATTTTCCAACGTACATTTTTCTTCTCACATGTAATCTTCCAGTGTCTTCTTCAAAGAGAAAAATACACCTACTCAGAGAAAGTCATTCATTTCAGGGACAATGGAATCCCCTTTTCTCAGTATTGCTCATCTAGCTGGCACTCCGGATGCAGGAGAACTTACAGGGACCCACTTCAGCCCTTTAATTTGCAAAGGAGTGGTCTATGCAAATCTGAGTTTTACAGATCCTGAGAGACCTCTGACAACTTTTTTGCAAATATCCCAGGTAAACTATCAAACTCAGTGGACATCCATAGGAACACCAATAAATTTCTTGTGGGTCTCTTGAGGTTCCTTCTGAATCCGGAATCCTGTAAGGATTGCTTGGTTTAGCCATTTAAGAGCTGATGAGGCTGTTGTATGGAAAAATAGCATAGGTTTTATGGCACCTAGAAGGCTTCATACTATTTTCTGCAATTAGCACACATGTTGAATTAACAGAAGAATTCATGGAAAAATTAATCTGGAGGGCTCTCAAGTTAGCCTTTATCTCTTCCAGGGGTTGTTCTAAGTGGTACCCAATTACTTAATGTTGAAGGAATCAGTGTGTTTCTCGGTAGTTTTCACATTTGTAAGGGGAGAAATGCAACTGTGAAAATGTTGGGATTGGAAATAAAAGTGAAAAGAACTAGCACTAGATTCTATTTCGTAAGAACATGCAGAGGCTTCCAGTATTTCAAAAACAGAAGTTCCTTTCATCAGTCCTTGCTCTAGTCTTCTGCTGGCCCCATACACAGTAAGACATCTGTAGACCACAGGGATCTGTGATCTTTTAGAAAGAAAGCACAGTCAGATGTTGTGACTATATATCTCTGTTTTTCATCTATCATGGAGAATTAGGGATCCCTGCTCTATATCTACCCCTGCATTTGAGGGTCATGTGGTAAACATTTAAAACTCTGTGTTTATATACACCTTAATTATAACTGGTAGAGGCTGGGCAAAGAATGCTTGACCTCATAAGAAGTAACATGTTACATGGCAATGTTTGTACATTAAAAGATAATTACAAATATAAGCTAGAAATCATGTTGATAATCACTTTAGCTAATATACAAATTTTGGCAATCCTGTTAAAATTCTAAAGACATTCCAATTTGGTCATAATAAAATATTATTGCCACAAATGATTCATTTCATTAGCATCAGCTAGTGATGACAATATGAGTAATACTAAGAAAATGATGATTAATAACACTCATTCAACAATTAACATATGGCAGGCACCATTCTAAACATGCTGCATGCATTATTACACCTTAATCTTATAAAAACCTATTTAACTCCATTTCAGAAATAAGAAGGTCAAGTCTTAGAGATACATGTGGATAAAAATTAAGGTGGAATTTGAAGCCAGATAATCTTATTCTAAATCCTGAACTCTTACCTATTCATTCTATACCACACTACTTCTCAACTGTTTTCTTATACCCATAACATAATATATCCACATCTATCTATACATATACATATATATGTATATATATATATATATATATATATAGAGAGAGAGAGAGAGAGAGAGAGAGAGAGTGTTTTACCATTCTTTCCTCTTTCTTTCATTTTTTTTTCTTTAACAAGACGGAATGAGAACACTTCATGACTTATCGTAGAAGCCTAGCCCTTCTGTACAAAGAATTGTTTACAGTCACAAAATGTGTGGCCTTTCCAGAATGTCTTCCAAGACAAGGGAGTAATTGACCAAGTTCTGGAAAATCTCTCATTCACTGTAACTCATGACCATTTCTCTTCTTTGATGTCTATAACTCCCTTATATCAAGAATAACAGGCTTCAGAACCCCTGTTGTTTCCAGCTTCAATGTCACAAACAGCCATCTGAAAATTTCCTTTAAGATATACTATTTTTAAAATGTTTTTGAGTGTATATTCCATGCCACAGCAAAGGAATGATTATACTTCTATTTTTATGTCTGAAGTTGTTTTCTTTCTTTCTTTTTTAATGTAGAAAGGTACATTTTGTTTCCCCAAAGCCTTTGGCTTTATAAATTGATTCTTAGTGAGCTTTGTACACAACAAGCCTCATTTATATTGCCTTTCTCAGGCTTGAATGATCAACAGTTTTTATAAGGAAATAGATA
The DNA here is from genome assembly GCF_023699985.2 of Odocoileus virginianus. Classification (NCBI taxonomy): domain Eukaryota; kingdom Metazoa; phylum Chordata; class Mammalia; order Artiodactyla; family Cervidae; genus Odocoileus; species Odocoileus virginianus. The sequence goes on from NC_069707.1 coordinate 24,250,684, forward strand.
TGATTTGTGAAAAAAAAAATTACAGAATTCTCTGTAACAAATCTCCAGATGATAAGATTTCATATACAAATTCTTCTTTAACATATATTTCTTCATGCAGGCTCCTACCAAAATAAAATAATGCTTTTAATAACCTAAAAAAACACATTACCCTTTATGTCTGTGTACACCTGACTACCCAGTGGCAGAAGTCAGGAAGCTAAGGCTCATGACTAACTTGAGTACTTCATACCTTGCCTAAGGCATGGCTATGAACCTGAACCTGAGCCTGACATCCTCCATTTCTCATACCCTTCACTTATTCTGAGCTATTATTTTCTCTGTGATTCTTACAATCACAAGTTTTAAATTCCTATTAACTAATACTTTCTCCCTTCTTTTCTTTTTCCACACATTACTCTTTCCTGTGTTTTCATGTTATCTTATTTCTATTTTTCCATTTTAAGAAATTTATTTCCTGTAGATATTGTGGTAGGTATTTCTGAGATGCAGGAAAACTTTTTATAAAGATAACTGTCAAACATTATCACACCTAAGTCAGATTAGCAATAATTACTTTAATATCACCAAATATAAATTAATGTTCAATTTCCTCAGTTGTCACAATTTTCTTTAGAGTCTATTTATTTGATCAAGATCCAGATAATGTCCCTACAAAGAAACAGCTGGATTTGTCTCTTAGTCTAGTCTCATCTTTAAGTTCTCATTTTAGCTTTATTTTTCAAGATTTGTGTTCTTGTTATTCTTGAAAAAAAAAGCCATTTGATCTATTTCTATAATTTAATCTTATTTCAGCTTTATAATATTTTTCAGGAAGCTTATTGGTTTTACAAATGTTAGATATATAAAGAATAATTCTTGGAAACAGTTTAATATATTGCTTGTCACATGGTAACATCCCCATGATTGTAAACAACTGTATATCAGTTATGACAATTAAATGTGAATCTTGCTACTTTAATTTCAAACCTAAATTCACAGATGACATCCCCATCTGATGCAGTTCCAGTGTTGTGGGCTGGATTGTTTTCCCTCAAATGATATGTTGAAATACTAACTCCTGGTATCTACAGACATGATCTTATTTGAAAACAGTATCTTTGAAGATATAATCAAGTTGAGTTGTGGTGGTATTCAGTTATGATGAGCCCTAATGAGATTCTGAAATTTCTCCCCACATATAAGGTTTAAAATTGGAGACTTTTTAAAATTAATTTATTTTCTTATTGAAGGATAATTGCTTTACAGAATTTTGTTGTTTTCTGTCAAAGCTCAACATGAATCAGCCATAGGTATGCATATGTACCCTCCCTTTTGAACCTCCCTCCCCTCTCCCTCCCCATCCCACCCCTCTAGGTTGATACAGATCCCTTGTTTGAGTTTCCTGAGACACACAGCAAATTCCCATTGGCGATCTATTTTACATATGATAATGTAAGTTTCCATGTTACTCTCTCCACACATCTCACCCTCTCCTTCCTTTCCCCACATCCCTAAGTCTATTCTCTATGTTTGTTTCTCCATTGCTGCCTTGTAAATAAATTCTTCAGTACCATTTTTCTAGATTCCATATATATGCGTTCAGTTCAGTTCAGTTCAGTTCAGTTCAGTCGCTCAGTCGTGTCCGACTCTTTGCGACCCCAGAGAAGCATGCCAGGCCTCCCTATCCATCACCAACTCCCAGAGTTTACTCAAACTCATGTCCCATCAAGTCGGTGATGCCATCCAGCCATCTCATCTTCTGTCCTCCCCTTCTCCTCCTGCCCCCAACCCCTCCCAGCATCAGGGTCTTTTCCAATGAGTCAACTCTTCGCATGAGGTGACCAAAATATTGGAGTTTCAGCTTCAGCATCAGTCCTTCCAATGAACACCCAGGGCTGATCTCCTTTAGGATGGACTGGTTGGATCTCCTTGCAGTCCAAGGGACTCTCAAGAGTCTTCTCCAACACCACAGTTCAAAAGCATCAATTTTTCGGTGCTCAGCTTTCTTCACAGTCCAACTCTCACATCCATATATATGCGTTAGACCATGATATTTATCTTTCTCTTTCTGATGTACTTCACTCTGTATAATAGGTTCTAGGTTCATCCACCTCATTAGAACAACTCAAACATGTTCCTTTTTATGGCTGAGTAATATCTCATTGTGTTTATGTAGCACAACTTCTTTATTCATTCATCTGTTGGTGGACATCTAAGTTGCTTCCATGTCCTAGCTATTGTAAGTAGTACTGCAATGAACAATGGGACACATGTATGTTTTTCAACTTTAGTTTCCTCAGGGTACATGCCTAGGAGTGGGACTGTTGTATCATAGTGTGGTTTTATTCCTAGGTTTTTAAGGAATCTACATACTGTCTTCCATAATGGTTGTATCAATTTACATTCCCACCAACAGTGAAAGAGCCTTCCCTTTTCTCCACACCCTCTCCAGCATTTATTGTTTGTAGACTTTTTGATGATGGTCATTCTGACCAGTGTGGGGTGATATCTCATTGTAGTTTTGATTTGTATTTCTCTAATAATGAGCGATGTTGAGCATCTTTTTATGTGTTTGTTAGCTGTCTGTGTGTCTTCTTTGGAGAAATGTTTGTTTTGGTCTTTTCCCCACTTTTTGATAGGGTTGTTTGTTTTTCTGGTTTTGAGTTGTGTGAGCTGCTTGTATATTTTGGATATTAATCCTTTGTCAGTTGTTACATTTGCTATTATTTTCTCCCATTCTGGGGGTTGTCTTTTCACCTTACTTATAGTTTCCTTTGCTGTGCAAAAGCTTCTAAGTTTAATCAGGTCCAACTTGTTTACTTTTGTTTTTATTTCCATTACTCTAGGAGGTGGGTCATAGAGTATCTTGGTTTGATTTATCTCATTAAGTGTTCTGCCTATGTTTTCCTCTAAGAGTTTTATACTTTCTGGTCTTACATTTAGGTCTTTAATCCATTTTGAGCTTATCTTTGTGTATGGTGTTAGGAAGTGTTCTAACTTCATTCTTTTATATGTAGTTGTCCAGTTTTTCCAGCACCATTTATTGAAGAAGCTGTCTTTGCCCCATTGTATATTCTTGCCTTAAAATTGGAGACATTTTTAATCTATGTATAAAAGAAAAGAAATTAGTAAAATTTTACAAAATTCATTTACTCTTCTAGTCTGATTAATGAGTTGAGAATAGTAGCATAAAAACAAGTAAAACCTTTATTGTTTTTTTCATAAAGAAATCTGAAAGTAAGCAAACCTAAGCTGAGATAAAGCATCAATAGTCTTCAGAGAGTCGGGCTGCTTCTGTCCTTCTCTTTTACTGCTTTACTTGTGGTTTTACCTTCTGATCACCTCATATGCCATAGCGGCTCTGCATCAGCCATTACACTACTAGCCCAGAAGAAAGGAAAATGGAAAGGTCAAAAAGAAGGACGTTCTACCTGAGTTACCAGTTATAAAGACTAGTATCTTCATCTCATTGGCCAGAACTTAGTCACTTGGTTACATCTAGTTAAACACATACAATTTGGGGGGGGGGGGGGGGACACGGCGGAATCCAGAACTTCTTACTGATGTAGTGTCACACAGAAAAAACATTTTAATTACTCAATATATTGCTTAAAATCTAGTACCCAAGAGAACATTTGAAACTCTCCTATATCCAACTGGTGAATTTGATTCTGTCAGTTCTTTTTTTAAGGTGTTACCTGAACTATCCATATTTCTCCTCAGCTGCCCTTTATGTTACCTTGGAAATGATTTGTTTAGCACTTTTATAAATACCCTTCTTTTTTTCCCTTCCCATCCTCTCCTCCCCTTTCCCACTAGTCTCACCTCTTCCCCCCTCCTCTCCATCTCCCTTCTCTTCCTCAGCACTTTGAAGATTTATTATTTTTTGCTCAAGATCTGGATTAGTTTGGCTCATGGTGGGAATTCAATAAATATTTGCTTAGTTACTGAATTAATCATTTTAAAGGAAATATAAATATGCCCACATACAAGTGGGAACATATGTTACATGGATGGAGTCATTCCTCAGTTTCCCAGGGGAATTAGTTCCTGGACACTCAGCAGTACCAAAATCCACAGATGCTGAAGTCTCATATAACATGGCTAGTTACATATAACCTAGATGCGTCCTCCCTACTCTAAATCATCTCTAGATTCCTTGCAATACCTAATACAATGACAATTCTATATAAATATTTGCCAGTGTACTGCAGATTGAAGTTTTGCTTTTTGAAACATTAAAGATTTTTTCTAGTGTCTTACATCAGTGATCGATTGCATCTGTGATTGATTGGGTGGACGCAGAACTCATGGATAGGCAAGCCAAGTTGCACTTCCATTTACAAAAATTTTGACATTATATACACTATTTTTTTTCTGGTGCCATATTTAGTTTATGTACTTGGAATCAATTTCTCTAAAAATAAGCTCTTTTTGTTCCTTTGACTGTAAAACAAAAATAGACTTAATTGCTCTATTCTTAAAGCAGAACACTATAAATCTCAGTTAGGTAGTCTCTGAGGGATTACAAACAGCCTTCTCACAATGAAAATGTCCACAATTAAATAGGGACTTCCTTCATCAAAGTTAAGGTAATTATAAAAGTGAATGTAAAATATAAAATAGAATAGTACTTTACAAAACACACATATTAAATATAAATGGAAAAAGGGTGGTTCTCCCCAATCCCTTATGAATTTACCTCCAAGGATTGTGTGAATCAATTCAACAACTTGAAAAGATTTCAGCAAGCTACAGTGCTATTTTCTTCACTAAATTAGAAAGTGTAGCTAGTTTTCCAAATGGAGAATCATCATTCTAGAAATATCAGCCAACATTATAGTAGAATAAGATTTTATTGGTAAACTGTTAGGTATATTAACTAACATATTGAATAATAGAAGTGGGTTTTATGTGAAACAAAAGATACTTGAGGTATGTAGATTGGATAATGTATTTTCAAGGCACTACTGGTGGCTCAGATGGTAAAGAATCTGCCTGCAATGCAGGAGACCTGGGTTCATACCCTGGGTTGGAAAGATACCTGGAGAAGGGCATCACAACCCACCTCACTATTCTTGGGGAGAATTACATGGACAGAGGAGTCTGATGGGCAAAAGTTCATAGGGTTGCAAAGAGTTGGACACAACTGACTGACTCACAATTTTTCACTTTTTTCACTAAATTTTAGATAAATAAGGTATAAACCAAGAATTCATTCAGGCCTAGAACTTTTAGGAAAGGTGGCCACAGTTGCATTGCTTTAAAAAAAAGTGTTGTGTAGGGGGATTTCTTCTTGCCTTATACTACCTAGAAAGATAATCTAAGCCAGTGTGTAGGATTTTGTCCTTCTGACTCAAGTGAAACTTTTATGTAAGGTGTTCTCACAGCACAGATAAATTGCAGACAGCCGGACTGTATCAAGATAAAGAACAGACTATAGACTCTTCAGTAGTGTTTTGTTAATATGTGATTATATATGTGTTAGAAATAAGTCTGAGACTTGCTTTCATTTGTAGTGAGTTGAGTCTTAAGGGTGCATCTAACCTTCATCCCACTTAGTGAGCATTATGAAAGGGAAAGTGTTCGTTGCTTAGTCGTATCCAACTCTTTGCAACCCCATGAACTGTAGCCCACTAGGCTCCTCTGACCATGGGATTCTCCAGGCAAGAATACTGGAGTGGGTAGCCATTCCCTCCTTTTGGTGATCTTCCTAACCCAGGGATTGAACCTGGGTCTCCTGCATTGCAGGCGGATTCTTGATCATCTGAGCCAATCCTCAGTCTACGTTAGTGGGCATTATAATGTACTAAAAATAATCACTTAAGTATTGTGCATGACCAAATATCCTTGAGTCCATTTGCAGTCTCAGTGCCCTCTAAACTGTATAATCTTAAATCATAACTTTAAAAATTTTGACATATGATTCCAGAAAACTTGAATATAATTCAGACAAGTCAAAAATCTATAAGCATTTCAAGCACATAATTTTTCATTTGTTTATATTTAGTGTTATGGAACAATTATTTTCTCCTGAGACATGTACAGGTACACCTCGTTTTGTTGTGTTTTGTTTCATCCCACTTCACAGATATTGTGCTTTTCACAGATAAGTTTTGTGATAATCCTGCATCGAACAAATATATTGATGCCATTTTCCCAACAGTGTGTTCTCATTTCATGTCTCTGTGTCACATTTTGGTAATTCTTAGGCTATTTCAAACTTTTTTCATTCATATTATGTTTTGGGGATCTTTGATGAGTGATCTTTGATGTAACTGTTTTGTTTTGGCTTTATTTAGCAATAAGTAAAGTAACTACACTTTTTTTATTTTTTACAGAATGCTATTAGACACTTAATAGACAACAGTATAGTATAAACATAACTTCTGTATGCAATGACAAACAAAAAAATTACTGTGACTTGGATTATTGTAACATTTGCTTTATTGTGGTGGTCTAGAACAAAGTCTACAAAATCTCAGAGGTATGCCTATATATGATATTCACTGTAATTCATCTCCTTATTTGAAAAATGAAAGAGCCAACATTTCATTGCAACATGATTAGGAGAACCACAGATTAGACTTCCTTCTTAACTGGTATACTCCATGGTTGAGGAACAAATTTGGGTAGAATTACTCAACCTCATTAGAAACTGCTGTGCATCAAATCCCAGTACATACACCAGAGTAAATATGAAATGGTGAGTAAGTCTTCCGAAACAAAGTCATCCCTTTACTCAAATGTGTTCAGATATAAAGTTGAACTTGTTCATTTTTATTTCTATAACATGATTTGATGGAAATGAGTCATTCTATTCACAGTGGTATCATGAAAGTTTACAAGACACTGGACAGTGTTGATGTCACCCTTTATTCAAGTCCTGGTTTCTCTTTATGTGCATTCTGCCACTAAAATTACTCACTGAGCCTTTAGAGTAAGGAAAAGATGATTAAATTTTGAGAGATACTAATAATGGCTTTGGACAAAAATAATTTCATCTGGAAAAGAAGACTAGCAGGTTCAATTTTCAATATTTCATGACTTTTATAAAATAAGCAGTTGTACCAGTAAATAGAAAGAACATTCACTCTTTCATATACAGCAAATAGACAGCATGTTCCTGGGGCTATGTCTAGAATCTGGAAAAGAATACAGGGGATACACACAGCCCATTGCTTGGGCTATTGTAAATAATATGTATACATAATCGAGCAATAGCAACAGCAAGTGATGAATTGATGGGTTCTTCAGAAACATATGACAGGAAATAAGGCATCCCTCAGAGGTCCAAAGGACTTCCCTGGTGACTCAGTGGTAACGAACTCACCTGCCAATGCAGGAGGTGCAGATTCAAGCCCTGATCTGGGAAGAGCCCCTGGAAAAGGGATGGCAACCCACTTCAATATCTTGCCTGGGAAATCCCACAGACAGAGAGGACAGAGGAGCCTGATGGACTGGAGTCCATGGGGTCACAAAGAGCCAGGTATGACTTAGCGACTGAAAAACAACACGGCTACAGAGAAAAAGTAGCTTCTACTTTGAATCATAATGATAGAAAAAGAGTTACCATTTAAGGTGGCGTAATGACTTAAGAAAGATGGATTAATTTAGACAGAGACTGATGATTTGTGAAAGTCCAGGGTGAAGAAGAAACGGGGTTCATTCTAGGAAGTTAAATAAGGCCAGAATGACAGGAGTGTGAAACATAATGAGAAAAATGCAGAGATAACACTGGAAGATAAGCAGATTCTTGGCCCATTTAGGGTCTTAAAACTCATGCTAAGGAGATTTGTCTTTATTCTGAGAGCAATGAGGAACTACTTAACATTATAAGCAAGTATATGTATAATCATATTTTTATTTAGAAATATCACTCTGGCAGCATACAGGAAATGGAATAGTATGTGATTAATAGCACTATATAAGAGCATGTACATAAATTATAATGTTGCTAAAATTTTTAATTTTCTCTGAGAAAAAGGCTAAGCCAGTTTTATAGAAGCTGTAATTTGTTTCTATTGCCTTTTATTTCTTTTCAGTTAAGGTATTTTGTTATTTAAGTAGGTTTATCTTATAAATAAAATACTCTTCCAAGGTCAAATAAAGGGCTTCTTAACCAAGTGGTTAATATTTGATGTGAACTTTTATTGTTTGTACTTCAGATTATAGTAAATATCAAGTAATTTAAAAGTTATTGGACTTCTCCTATGACTTGGGTTTTAGAGAGACACAAAAGACACCATTTCAATGCAAAGGCTAATTTACAAAACATAATTTGTTTTAAGCCTTTCAGAGAGCTGAGCTCTCAAGGCCACCATGATAACTGAATTCCAAATGGTGAAAAGGAAAATAAAAGATGACCTTCATATGAAAGGGTAAAATGAAATCAGCTAAAATTGTAGCTAAATCTAGAAGGCTGAGTGTGGACTAATAGAATAATTAGGAGCCCTGTACAAAAAGAGATTTTGCTTTCACATGCAAGCTTCTTCCAGTAGGTTTATAAGAAGGATCTGAAACAGGGCTGAAGACCAGAAGGAGCCCCTCCTAGGGGCATAGGGACATAGGTAAAAGAAAGTGATAGTCTACCAGTGGAATCAAGGTAAAATAAGTTTCCTGTGTTTTGGACCCTTTGATGTACAAAGCAAGATCCTCAAACCATAAGGTAAGAGGTAACACAACTTCCTTGTTTTAGGTCTCAAACAAAGATATACTGCTTCTGGAAGACAAGTGGAAGCAAACTGCATCTGCCACTGGGGATATCTTGAAGAGCTCTTGGACCCATTGTTGTTCCTTGGTGCAAAACAGGGATCTGCTATCACTGGGGAATTGTCAGAAAACTCTATCGTCTACACAACCCACTGGACATAAAAGTGGCATTTGGATTCCATATAGTGGGAAAAGGCAGAAATGCTAAGAAGGCCCATACTGAAGCTAGTACAGGATAATTGCCCCTATCATACACTTAGCAATTCATAACAAGTAACATCAGGCTACTGATAAACAGGGTAAGAGTGTGGGGAAATATCCTATCTGTAGCACAAAAGGTGGAGAAATTGCAGAAAACTGAGATTGGAATAAAAACACTAAGAGAAAGCCAGCCAGAAAGAATTTGACAACTATAGTATACCAAACACAAAAATTGCCAACACAAATCACAAACCTATCTTATTCACATATTAGATTGCCAACTCCCCGCACTAGTGTCTGTGCAGAAGAACTGAAGTGCCCGTTATTGGGTACAAATATTCTTGGTCTCAGTTTCCATTTTCCTTCTATACTTGATGTCTAGCATGAAATAAAGTTATGAGATTTATACACACCATACATCCACCCAGGCCTTGATCAAGAGATAAAGCAATTCATGGAAGCAGACTCAGAGAAAGCCCAAATATAGTATCTCATAAACTGGGTCTTGAAGATAATGGTGATTAGCATGCTAAAAGATTTAATGAAAACAGGCAAAAAACACATATAAATTGATTTAAAACTATAAGACAGTGGTAGAAATTACAAAAAATAAATTATTTCACCTTTCTTAGGGCAACAAGTCCAAAATCAAAGTGTAGACAGGGTCATGCTTGCTCTGAAAACTCTAGAGGAGGACCCTTCCTTGACTCTTTTAGATTTTGACTTGTTTGTTTTGTTCGGTCACTGAGTCGTGTCTGACTCTTTGTGACCCTATGGACACACCAGGCTTCCCTGTCCTTCAGCATTTCCCAGAGTTTACTCAAACTCATGTCCACTGAGTTGGTGATGCCATCCAACCATCTCATCCTCTGTCATCCCCTTCTCCTCCTTCTTTCAATCATTCCCAGCATAGGGTCTTTTCTAATGAGTCTGCTCTTTGCATCAGGTGGCCAAAGTTTTGGAGCTTCAGCTTCAGCATCAGTCCTTCCAATGAATAATCAGGATTGATTTCCTTTAGGATTGACTGGTGTGATCTCCTTGCTGTCCAAGGGACTCTCAAGAGTTTTCTCCGACACCAAAGCTCAAAAGCATCAGTTCTTTGGTGCTCGGTCTTCTTTTTGGTCCAACTCTCACATCCATACATGACTACTAGAAAAACCATAACTTTGACTAGATGGTCCTTTGCCAGTAAAGTAATGTCTCTGCTTTTTAATATGCTCTCTAGATTGGTCATAGCTTTTCTTCCAAGGAGCAAGCGTCTTTTAATTTCATGGCTGCAGTCACCATCTGCAGTGATTTTGGGGCTCAATAAAATAAAGTCTGTCACTGTTTCCATTGTTTCCCCATCTATTTGCCATGAAGTGATGGGACTGGATGGCATGATCTTAGTTTTCTGAATGCTGTGTTTTAAACCAGGTTTTCACTCTCCTCCCTCACCTTCACCAAGATGGTCTTTTGGTCCTCTTTGCTTTCTGCCATAAGGGTGGTGTCATCTGCATATCTGAGGTTATGGATATTTCTCTCAGCAATCTTGATTCCAGAATCTTAGGTTCTGAGAGTGGCTGGTAATCCTTGGTGTTCCTTGGCTTGTATGTGAATCACTCCAACCATACCTTCATCTTCACATGAACTTCTACCCTACATGTTTTAATCAACTTGGAAAGTAGCAAGTCTAATGTTCTAAAACATCAAAATCCATTTTGAGTGAGACTTTGTGTATCATCCATCCTGGGACACAATTTCTCCCCATTTGTATATATGTGAAACCTTGAAAACACACTATCAGCTTCAGAAATGTAATGATGAGACAAGCATCAGGAAGGCTATCTCAATCTAAACATGATAAATTCGAAGGAAAATATGAACCACAAGCAAGTCTAAAATTCACAAAAGCAAATTTCATTAGTTTTCAGTGCCTGAGAATAGTCTCTGTGACAATATGCTCTGACTCTGAGCCTAATTGGATAGTAGCTCCACTCTCTCATCCCATGTTGTCAGGGACCTCACCCTCTGAGCCCCTAGAGTAGTGATTTCATTAATTTTCTTACCAAAGACTGGAGGAATGGGAATGGGAGAAACAGATGAAGGATACAGTGCTTCTTTTTGAGGTGATAACAATTTTCAAGAGTTGGTGATGATGATTGCACAAACTCATGAATTGAATAATAACATTTTAAAGTTATGATTTTCATGGCAAGTAAATTGTATTTCAACTGAAAGAAAAAGAAAACTGGAGAACCCATGCTAGCTTATTTTAAAATTAATTCTAAGTTACACTAATTAAAACAGTGGGGATTTTGTGTAACAATAAATTTGTAAAACAATAGACCAGAACTTGTTGCTGGAAAGGGACCCACAAATACATTATTGATTGATTTCAACAAAGTCACCAAAGTAACTTAATGGAAAACTATCATCTTTTCAACAAATGTTGCTGGAATATTTGAATAGCCAAACTCAAAAATAAATAAAAATTAATAAATCTTAATCCAAATCATATAAAATTAATTGAAAATTTTCAAGATCGTGATTTAAGGGCTAAAATTATAAACATTCTAGTAGAAAACATGAAAGAAAATCTTTGACAATTTTTAGACAAAACACAAAAACAAAAAACATAGATTTTGACAAATTTGACTTCACCAAAATTAAAATATTCTCTTCTTTGTAGAACACAATAAAAGAAATAAAAATAAATAACCATGAGTTGGAAATATAGTCACAAATATATACTTTAAATGATTTAGTGAAGAACATACAAAGATCTGTTGTGTTTGTGTGCATGCTCAGTCATGTCTGACTCTTTGTGGCCTATGCACCTGGAAAGCCCAAAAAGAACTCTTATGACTCAATGAATGATAAGATGACAAACAGCATAAAAAAATTATAGTAGAAAATTTGCAAAGACACTTCACAAACAGAAAATACAACTGACAATTATGCATATGAAAGAATGTCCAATGTTATTAATATTAGCCATTGGGGAAAGTTAAATTAGGGCCATAATAAGACACCAGAACAAACCTATTAATGTGGCAAAAATTATCAAATAAACCAAATGCAGACTATATATGTTGCTGGTGAGGATTCAAAATAATTAGCACATTCATATTTGCTGTTGAATATGCCAAGTGACAAAATAATTTGGAAAATAGAATGGTGATTTCCTATAAAATGATATGTACACTTACCATATAACTGAGAAATCTGATCCAAAAGGATTAATAAGAATGAAAATTTCCACATAAAGATCTATATAAAAATGTTTAGAAAGCTTTATTTAGAATAGCAAAAAAACTGGGAATTATCTAAATTTCCTTAATAAGTTAATGAATAGATAAATTGTGGTACATCTGTACAATAGAATAATGATTAGCAATAGAAATGAATGATCAATTGACTCATGCAACTATATGGATGACTACCCGAAACATTATACTTAGTGAAATAAGCTAGATACAAAAGGCTATATATGTATAAATTTATTTTCATTACAAAAGTACTAGACAGAAAGCAAACCAGTTGTTGCCAGGCACTTGTATTATAGGAAGGATTGACTACCAAAAAATGGGCTTCCCAGATGGCGCAGTGGTATTGAATTCATCTGCCAATGCAGGAGATGCAGGAGACACGAGCTCCATCCCTGGGTTGGGAAGATGTCCTAGAGGAGCAAATGGAAACCCGTTCCAGTATTCTTGCCTGGAAAATTCCACAGACAGAAGAGCCTGGTGAGCTACAGTCCACGGGGTTGCAAAGAGTCAGAGATGATTTAGCACATACGCATCTGACTACTAAAATATTACAAAAATATTTGGTAGTGATGAAACTATTTTATATCTTGATTGTGGTGGTGATTACTGTTACACATATCAAAAAATATTTCATTTCACTCTATTAAGTTATACCTCAATAAGTAAGTTAACGGTTAACTAGTGTCCCCCACCACAAAGTCAAATTTGAAGTCTGAATCCTGATATTTCATTAAGTTTTAGTCACTCAGTCGTGCCTGCCTCTTTGCGACCCCATGGACTACAGCCCACCAGGATCCTCTGTCCATGAGATTTTCCAGGCAAGGATCTAGAGTGGGTTGCCATTTCCTTCCCCAGGGCATCTTCCCAACCCAGGGATTGAACCTGGGTCTCCTGCACTGCAGGCAGACTCTTTACCGACTGAGCTACAAGGGAAGCCTGAGGTGACCCTACTTGGAGATAAGCTTTTTACAGAGGCAATCAAGTTAAAATAAGATAATTAAGATGGAATCTAATCCAATATGACTGGTGTTCTTATAAAAAGGGAAAATTTATACACCAAGATACATATAAACAGAAGATGATATGAAGAGACGTAGGGAGGAGATGGCCATCTGTAAGCCAAGGAGAGAAACAGAACAGATCCTCCGTCACAACTGTCAGAAGGGATCAACCCTGCCAACATCTTCATTTTGGACACTAGTCTCCAGAAGTGTGAGACAATACATTCTATTCTTTCTGTGCTATTTTGTGATGGCAGCCCAAGCAAACTAATATACCTGACTGAAAAATATATTTATTTGTATTCCCACAATTCAAAAATTAAAATATTAACCATAATAATACAGTCATTTCAAAGACAGCACAGAATTTAATATCTAAGTATGTGTCTACATGATCAGTGAAAGAAAAGCTAGGTGATTAAATGTCTTTTCATATCTACTTCACCGGTGTCAATAATTTGAATAGATCATTTCTGTAGTACCATGAAAATCTCCTTTACTAAATGTTCTCCAGGGATACCTTTGTTGTCTTGTTCAAAGCTCTGTATTTATGTATTATCTAAATTTTTAAATTTTGCTTTAATTGCTAATACTCTGAGTCTGTTATGCAAATATCCAGATATATCTTATCTTGCATCTTCCCTGTGAAGAGATCAGCTATACCACATTTAGTATTCCATGAAGATTTCAAATCCTCTTACAAAAAGATTCTGAAAATGTATAGAAAGGAGATTGCTACAGCAAACATCATGATTCATATGCATGTACACATTTGCAAGGTTGATTCTTTGAAATGCAGTTTCCTAGCAAAGAGAAGGATCTCCTCCTCCTTGTGTGTGTATGAACTTTAAATGAAAACACAGCACACTATGTTCCTAACTTGGCAATTAGCGATTGCACATGATGCGTGTGTGTGTGTGCAAAGTTGCTTAGTCGAGTCAGACTCTTTGCAATCCGATGGACTGCAGCCCTCCAGGCTCCTCTGTCCATGGATTCTCCAGGCAAGAATACTGGACTGGGTTGCCATGCCCTCCTCCAGGGGATCTTCCCAACCCAGAGATGGAACCTGTGTCTCTTATGTCTCCTGCACTGGAAGGTGGGTCGTTTGCCACTCGTGCCACCTGGGAAGCCCCAGTGTACATGATGGTGACTCTCAAAAAGTGTGTTGATTACTTGATGTGGTGAAATAAATGATGCACAAATACAGAAGTCAAAAATCACTGTAATTCTAAAAAGCACTGTATCATGACCTGGTTTGGTATGCATTATAGTTCCAAAACCAATTAGGATGCACTGAACAACAACAACAAAAATCTTCCTCTCAAAACTGAGCAGTTCAAACACATCAGTCATCAATCTGAATCTTGGGGTCAAGCACAGGGAAAGAGATAGTGAAAAGTGAAGCTTAGTTATCCATCAATAGAGGAAAATTTACGTGAAGATCTGCAGAGAAGTTAAAGAATTTTGTTGTGTGTCTAGTGTTTATCCTAATAACTGCACCAAAGGTCTTATTTGTTTATGTATTTTTTACTTATTTATTTTTACTAATGTAATGTTCAGTTCAGTCTCTCAGTCGTGTCTAACTCTTTGCAACACCACAGACCACAGCACACCAGACCTCCCTGTCCATCACCAACTCCCGGGGTTTACTCAAACTCATGTCCATGAGTCAGTGATGCCATCCAACCATCTCACCCTCTGTCATCCCCTTCTCCTCCTGCCCTTAATCTTTCCCAGCATCAGGGTCTTTTCTAATGAGTCAGTCCTTCACATCAAGAGGACAAAGCATTGGAGTTTCAGCTTCGACATCAGTCCTTCCAATGAACACTCAAGACTGATCTCCATTAAGATGGACTGGTTGGATCTCCTTGCAGTCCAAAAGACTCTCAAGAGTCTTCTCTAATACTACAGTTCAAAAGTATCAATTCTTCATGCTCAGCTTTCTTTATAGTCGAACTCACATCCGTACATGACTACTGGAAAAACCATAGCCTTGACTAGTCAGACCTTTGTTTGCAAAGTAATGTCTCTGCTTTTTAATATGCCATCTAGATTAATCATAACTTTCCTTCCAAGGAGTAAGTTTCTTTTAATTTCTTGGCTGCAGTCACCATCTGCAGTGATTTTGGAGCCCCCAAAATAAAGTCATCCACTGTTTACACTGTTTCCTCATCTATTTGCCTAGAAGTGATGGGACCGATGCCATGATCTTAATTTTCTGAATGTTGAGTTTTAAGCCAACTTTCTCACTCTCCTCTTTCACTTTCATCAAGAGGCTCTTTAGTTCTTCTTCACTTTCTGCCATAAGGATGGTGTCATCTGCATATCTGAGGTTATTGATATTTCTCCCGGCAATCTTGATTATAGCCTGTGCTTCATCCAGCCGAGCGTTGTCATGATGTACACTGCATATAAGTTAAATGAGCAGGGTAACAATATACAGCCTTAACGTACTCCTTTTCCTATTTGGAATCTATCTGTTGTACATGTCCAGTTCTAACTGTTGCTTCCTGAGTAGCACGCAGATTTCTCAAGAGGTGGGTCAGGTGGTGTGGTATTCCCATCTCTTTAAGAACTTTCCACAGTTTATTGTGCTCCACACAGTCAAAGGCTTTGGCATCATCAATAAAGCAGAAATAGATGTTTTTCTGGAACTCTCTTGCTTTTTCAATGATTCAGTAGTGTTGGAAATTTGTTCTCTGGTTCCTCTGCCTTTTCTAAAACCAGCTTGAACATCTGGAACTTTATAGTTCACGTATTGCTGAAGCCTGTCTTGGAGAATTTTGAGGATTACTTTACTAGTGTGTGAGATGAGTGCAATTGTGTGGTAGTTTGAGCATTCTTTGGCATTGCCTTTCTTTGGGATTGAAATAAAAATTGACCTTTTCCTATCCTGTGGCCACTGCTGAGTTTTCCAAATTTGCTAGCATATTGAGTTCAGCACTTTCACAGCATCATCTTTCAGGATTTGAAATAGCTCAACTGGAATTCCATCACCTCCACTAGCTTTGTTTGTAGTGATGCTTCCTAAGGCCCACCTGACAGCATTCCAGGATGTCTGGCTCTAGGTGAGTGATCACACTATCGTGACTATCTGGGTCTTGAAGATCTTTTTTGTACAGCTCTGTGTATTCTCACCATCTCTTCTTAATATCTTCTGCTTCTGTCGGGTCCATATCATTTCTATCCTTTATCAAGCCCATCTCTGCATGAAATGTTCCCTTGCTGTCTCTCATTTTCTTGAAGAGATCTCTAGTCTTTCCCAGTCTGTTGTTTTCCTCTATTTCTTTGCACTGATCACTGAGGAAGGCTTTCTTATCTCTCCTTGCTATTCTTTGGAACTCTGTATTCAAATGGGTATTTCTTTCCTTTTCTCCTTTGCTTTTCACTTCTCTACTTTTCACAGCTATTTGTAAGGCCTCTTCAGACAGACATTTTGCTTTTTCGCATTTCTTTTTCTTGTGGATGGTCCTGATCTCTGTCTCCTGTACAATGTCATGAATCTCTGTCCATAGTTCATCAGGCACTCTGTTTATCAAATCTAATCCCTTAAGTCTATTTCTTACTTCTACTGTATAATCGTAAGGGGTTTGATTTAGGTTATACCTGAATGGTCTAGTGGTTTTCCCCACTTTCTTCAATTTCAGTATGCATTTGGCAATAAGGAGTTCATGATCTGAGCCACAGTCAGCTCCCAGTCTTGTTTTTGCTGACTGTATAGAGCTTCTCCATCTTTGGCTGCAAAGAATATAGTCAATCTGTTTTCAGTGTTGGCCATCTGGTGATGTCCATGTGTAAAGTCTTCTCTTGTGTTGTTGGAAGAAGGTGTTTGCTATGACCCATACGTTCTCTTGGCAAAACTCTATTAGCCTTTGCCTTGCTTCATTCTGTACTCCAGGGCTAAATTTGCCTGTTACAGTTATAAGAAACACAAGGTGTTTCTTGACTTCCTACCTTTGCATTCCAGTCCCCTATAATGAAAAGGACATCTTTTGGGGGTATTAGTTCTAAAAGATCTTGTAGGCCTTCATAGAACCATTCAACCTCAGCTTCTTCAGCATTACTGGTCAGGGCATAGACTTGGGTTACCGTGATATTGAATGGCTTGCCTTGGAAATGAACACAGATCATTCTGTTGTTTATAAGCTTGTATCCAAGTACTGCATTTCAGACTTTTTTGTTGACTATGATGGCTACTCCATTTCTTCTAAGGGATTCTTGCCCACAGTAGTAGATATAATGGTCATCTGAGTAAAATTCACCCATTCTAGTCCATTTTAGTTTGCTGTTTTCTAGAATGTGGACGTTCGCTCTTGCCATCTCCTATTTGACCACTTCCAATTTGCTTTGATTAATGGACCTAACATTCCAGGTTTCTATGCAGCATTCTATGCAGCTATATTACAGAAGTATAATCCTCTACATTGCTGTTGCCTTCTGTAATCTCCTTAATGAATAATATTTCATTATGTACCTTCTTTATTAGTTTTATATTGAGTATATCTGGAGGTTATATGCTAGAATGTTAATATTTAACTTCATTTTTGAAAGTAGATTAAATCAATAATTTAAATAAATTTGATTTTCACAGACCCTACTATGGCTTCATTAATAACTATACAAATAAACTTGGAAGGCTTAGCAGATTGGTGTTACGGTATACTGGTTTCTGCTTTTAGGTCCTAAGTTCAAAACCAACCTCATATTATACATAAAGAATAAATAGTTGTTGTAATGAAATTTCATGTTGTGAGTCAATAGTTTTGTTTGCAAGGGATCTCTAAAATAATTAAACATTGTAGGAAGAAATGCAGATCTTCTTCAAGTCCTAGAAAAATTTGCCCAATGTAGTATTTTTCTGGCAATTCCAAGTGAAAGAGGAGGGAAAGGAAGGAGATAAGGGAGAGGGAGTCAGCAAAATTCACATCCACTTCCCCATAGAAATACTCATATATTAGTAAACTTGCAAGCATTTGCCCTTTTGGTTAATATGGACATGAAAAAAGAAAGAAACAGTATTTCCTCATTGTTATATATATATATATATATATATATATTATATTTATATTTATATATATCTCCCTCCTAAGCTTAATTACCATCCCTTCTGATGGATCTCTTTTTTGCACACCAAACATACTACTTTACAATTCTTTGCAACCCCCAGACTTCACTCCTACTTTTGTGTATAATGAGTTATGGGGGTAAACAGAGGACTGTCTTCTCTTCAGGCCCATAGACCAATTTTTAAATTAAAATCAGAATATTAATCAAAATGTATATATTCTCCTTTCTTTTACCTTCAGGAAAACCTACTGCTAAAGTCCCCTTAGCTATTTACAAAATAAGTACCCACTATGTGCCCATCCTGGGCTCACATAAATGTTATCTTTATGAAGTATGTATTCCAGCAAAATTAGGAAATGATTTAAGTTAAATAATTGGTGTTGCCAATGCCAACAATTCAGATAGGCTCTCAGATTTTTTTTGGTCACTTTGTGGGCCCAGAAACCTGTGTGATGCTACGAAAAGAAAAAAAAGTAGTTATATGACAACTTGAATTAGAGCAAAAAATCCTATCAAATGTTGGGAGGAGAAAGGCTTCTAGGAGACATTGGAGGGAGCTTGAATCAATAGTAATACCTGGGAAATGACAGCATCAGATGAGCTACTCTAGTGTGAAACAAGATTGACAGGGCTCAGTCTGAACAATGTGATTCACTGGTCATGCAGCTAAGAGACAGATCTGCAAACAAGGACAAGCCCTGTATACAGTAACTGTCATCATCATTGATGACTGAGTGATCAGGACATTTAATTGGTGACCTCAGAATCACTAATTGGGCATTCATATTTCAATCAACCATGTTTGCTTAAAGAAATGACTTTTTGGTAAGTTTCTTTTTCTTTTTTTCTTGAAAGCCAGGTCAGCTTTGACTTTTACATTAGAAGACAAGCCTACTTAAGTAGTTGATCTGGCTTTCCAGGGGACAAAGCCACTGATTCCACAATTAGAAAGATGGCTTAAAATGTCAAGAGCCCTGGTAAAGTAATACCTTTCCATTAATTGACAGTGAAGGATGAACAAGTGAGGCTGAACACTTTGCTGAGAACAGATTTAATTGGCAGGGGTCAGGGAATTTTAAAAAGATGTAGTTACTTAAGGATGCAAAGAAAAGTACCATGAAGAGGAGAGGAAAACTGCCTGAAGTAGGTCTGGTTATGTCAAGGCCAATCTTTCTTTTCGTTCACAATCTTGCCTGGGGCTTGTTCTGCCAAGACTAAAGAAATGATGACATATGTATGGCATATGCGTAGTACTGTAGCATTTTATTTTACATCTTGGTAAAAAAAAATAAAGAAATCTTGGGAAAGTGAGGGAGGAGCTAAATTATGTGTTAGTTTTTTAAAATGCATATTGCTCTCTATTCAGTAGGTGCAAATAAATTCTCATTACCCAAGATCTATTCTGAGTTTTATTACTAATTCTCATCTGTTGAAAACTAACTGTGGGTTCAGACCCGTAGTTGATGGGGTTCCACTGGTTCTTTAAATAGCCTAAATTATTTTTTGCTCTTAATAGCTAGCAGCTCTAAGTTTTAGTGAACAGATTTACTTGAATGGAAAAAAAAAAAAAAAAAGACTTCAATTCCTGTGTTAGGGAGGGATGTGTTGATTTATATGCATATTTCACCTTCTCTCATTAACAAATATTTCCAAACTTCTATGCTGTATTGTGAATTGTGTCATGTGTGAACTGTTTTAAGAATGTTTGCAAATGCATTAAAATAAAATGTTCTAATCTGGGCAAAACAAATACTACCTTGAAACCAACTCCAGTCTAAAATATTATACATGTAGCTAGTAAACATAATTATTAATATAATCATATTTTCCACATTGACTTGAATCAGCTGCAAAGATCTTAATAGACTCAACACTGAAAAAACGGGAAGGATGAAATTTAAAGTATTTTGTTTTTCAGCTAAGACATTTAATATCTCCTATGCTAAAACTCCCATGATATACTATTATCAAATATGATTTTCCATTTTCTATTCCAGTAGATAATCAGTTAGCAATTTTGTCATTTATAATGAAAGGCAGGAGTTTGAAATGAAAGACTTGTGCATAAATTTGTTGTTCAGGTTGTTTTGTCTTTTGGCCATCCAATCTTTTGTGTCATTTGTTTTCTCAATTTCTATAAAGCAATTCAAAGGAAGTTTTACTGAGAGTTTTTTTGTTGCTAGGATTCATTCACGTTATGGCACATTGTTATATAGTTCATTTGTTTTGACTAGTGTAGTATATGCCAGTGTGTGAGTAACACGTGGTTTATTCATCCAGTCTGCCATGTTGGGTGTTTGGATTATTTCCAGTTTTTGCTGGTATGATATTCTCACATAGGTATCTGGAAAGTCATGGGCAAGAGTGTCTCTTGGGAGCATGTGTGTGTGTGTGAGTCGCTG
Organism: Odocoileus virginianus; assembly: GCF_023699985.2. NCBI lineage: Eukaryota > Metazoa > Chordata > Mammalia > Artiodactyla > Cervidae > Odocoileus > Odocoileus virginianus. Next base: position 24,271,300 of record NC_069707.1, read on the forward strand.
AAACCCCATGGGCTGTAGCCTGCCAGGCTCCTATATCCATGGAAGTCTCAGGTAAGAATTCTGGAGTCGGGGCCAAGCCCTTCTCCAGGAATCTTCCTGACCCAGGGATCAAGCCTGGGTCTCCTGCATTGCAGGCAGACTCTTTACCATATGAACTACAAGCGAAACACATACCTAGCCCATATGCTCTTAAGAGCATACCTAGGAGTAAAATTCTGAAACACAGGGCATATGAATATTCAAATTTAAAACAACATAGGCAATGCCAGGTTTCTTAGGTGATTTCACCATATTAAATCACTACTTCCCTAGGCTTATCAAATCACCATTTAATTAAGCCTATTATTCTTTTCCTTTATAAACATTTTGATTAGCCTAAGACATTCTAAATTAGTTGACTGAGAACACAAATACTATAGGATCTTTAACAATGCAATTTTTCTGATGAAATACTTTTTTCTTTTTTCATGTGCTGTAACTTTTTGTTTGGCAAAACTTAAGAGTTTCCTGATTTCATTTCAGGGACTTGTCTTTGACACTATAACTTTAGAAATAATGCTTGTTCTTACTGTCACACTGATTAGTCAAGCCAGACACTTTATATGAGAAAAAGTTTCACTTTTTATTTTCCAGCTCAAAAGCATCTGTTAACATGCATTTGAGGAATATCAAAAAAAGAGAGAAAAATAAATTCCAGAGAGCATCTGGTAAAGTATATGATAAAATAGATAAATACAATTAAAATGTGAATTTAATATAAGTAGTTGAAGTTGGTGAATTTTATGCTATATTGCATTGCATGTGTGCTCAGTCGCTTCAGTCATGTCCAACTTTTTACAACCCTATGGGCTGAAGCCCGCCATGCTCCTCTGTTTATGGGATTCTCCAGGCAGGAATACTGGCGTGGGTTGCCATGCCCTCCTCAAGGGGATCTTCCAACCCAGGGATCAAACCCACATCTCTATATCTCCTGTATTTTCAGGTGGGTTCTTTACCCCTAGAGCTACCTGGGAAGCTCATATCGCATTACTTAACTTACAATAATTTAGTATCATGAAAAACAAAATTATAGATTAAGAAGCAGAAGGTGTAATAAATACATTACGTTCTTTCAGAAAATATGTTTATGCATGTGTTCAACTCTGACATTCAGCTTCTGGCAAATTAAATAAGAATCAGCTCAGTTCAGTCACTTAGTTGTGTCCAACTCTTTGTGACCTCATTGACTGCAGCACTCCAGGCTTCCCTGTCCATCACCAACTCTTGGAGCTTAGTCAAACTCATGTCCATTGAGTTGGTGATGCCATCCAACCATCTCATCCTCTGTCATCCCTTTCTCCTCCTGCCTTCAATCTTTCCCAGCATCAGGATCTTTTCCAATGAGTCAGTTCTTCACATCAGGTGGCCAAATTTGGAGTTTCAGCTTCAACATCAGTCCTTCCAAAGAATAATCAGGACTGATTGCCTTTAAGACTGACTGGTTGGATCTCCTTTCAGTCCAAGAGACTCTCAAGAGTCTTCTCCAACACCACAGTTCAAAAGCATCAATTCTTTGGTGCTCAGCTTTCTATATAGTCCAACTGTCACATCCGTATATGACTACTGGAAAAACCATAGCTTGGACTAGACGGATCTTTTTTGGCAAAGTAATGTCTCTGCTTTTTAATATGCTGTCTAGGTTGGTCATAACTTTTCTTCCAAGGAGTAAGCATCTTTTAATTTCATGGCTGCAGTCACCATCTGCAGTGATTTTGGAGCCCAAATAACAAGAATAACTACAATTATTTTAATTAGATAGCACAATCAAAATTTTTCTGTGTATTACATGGAGGAAACAGAATATGCAACTGAAGAGTAATCAGTCCAACATTAGCAGTATAATTTTGTGTTAGTAGAAAGTAGAAAATATTTTAACATGTAATATTTACAGTGAACTAAGATGATGATTTATTGACAATAAATATTGCAAAAAAGTATTTGATAAAGTTTAACTACATTATTGAATAAGGCAAAACACATTCAATTAAATAATTATTTATGTGTAAATTGTATCTATTATAATTTTAACAATTCAGTGTACTCCACACCACTGTAGTTGCATTTAAAAATATTAGAGTAATCTGTATTACATTGGGTATCTATAGATTCTTTACTTTCCTCCTAATGATGCGTTTTAGGAATAAGGATTGCAAATAACTTGTAGCAGTTGCTTACATGAAGTGTATGACTGAAAGCTATTTTAAAGAGATTATAATTTCCTCTTAAAGCTCACTGCTTTCTCTAACCATATGTTTTCTCAAGAACAATACATGCTTTGAAAATAGTAGGGGTTTGGTAGAGATGGGACCATTAAATAAAATTGTCATCAATTACACCACGAATAGTCTACTACATATCTGACTTAAGAACCTTCTATAAGGATGGAAATTTACCAATTTAATTTCCTATTTGTTTCACAAAAGAAAGATGCATAAAATGGGGAAAAGCAAAAGCATCCATAATGGGATAAATGTACCTTAATGAAGGTATGTAAGACAACATAAATTTGCAAAGTCTGATGGTATCAGTGAGTGGGATAATGTCTTTTTTATACATTGTTATTAAATTAAGGAAAGGAATTTTTAAAAAAATCTATGCCATGCTAGAAAAGAGTAGGTGAAAAGCTATAAATTGACTCCATTAAAATTTTATGCACAATTATTCTTGGAAAGAATCCCAATTTGAAGATTCAGTGATACCCTGGGACAGAGTGGGAGGAGGGATAATCTCAGCTTCTTTCTATCAAGAGAGAAATGAGCATTCAGTACTCTCAGTCAAGCCCCAATCAAGGCTTCATGTCAACATTAAAAGGCAAACTTTGGGAAGCAACTATAAATCAACTGGAATGCAATTAGTGAAGCTCACTGAATCATTTCTTCTCTTCAGGGTGGCCTGATGCTCTGCTTTGGTTTCCTGATGATAGTTTGTTATACCTAAGGTCTCAGCATCCTACTGTTTTCCTTTCTTTCTTTGTTTCTTTCCTCTTCTCTCTTCTTCTCCATCTCCTTTCCCTCCTCTTCTTCTTCTTTTTTTTTTTTTAGTTGTAAGCAAAACTGTCCAAATCTAGATGACAAATTTTGTAATCACTCTGCTCCTATCCCAAATCCCTCTATATCATATGACTGTTTGGTAAAGTATAGGTCAAGGTCAACCAAAATTTATGTTGAAATGCCCAGAGTCATATAGTTCTAATGTAAGGGGAGAGTGTTCTCACCACTAACATCCATAACCCAGAGGCTGAAGTCTGCTTTTACAACTGAGGTTTCATGCCTGGGTCTAAAAATAAGTTATAAAATAACCAACCTGGGACTATTTTTCAATGAGAAAAAAGATGGGGAAATTTCATAAAACTGGATGCTGAATTTGCAACATTAAAACTGGTGATTAGGGTCCTAGATAAATGAGCTGTGTATCAAATTCTTACAATGATGCTTCTTGAGGGCATAAAACACAGTGAAAATGTCTGAGCTTTTTATGTCTCATTTTAACACAGAGTGTATGCATGAGTTGCATTTATTTTCATTCAATATTCATGTTATAAACATTTACTAAATGTTTACAGGTGCTCAGATACTGTCTTCAGTGAGTTCTAAGTTAATTAGACAATCAGACAAGCAAACAAAGAAATAAGGTGTAAGATGGTAGGTGCTACAAAGTGGGAAAACTAAGGGAAAATTCTGGCCATGTCAAAATATTGTAGGAAAAATATTTGATCCTTTTTGACTTCATAGCAGTAAATAAATTTCCATACTTTTAGTCCATGAATGGGACTTTCTTAACAAAGGGGAAACATGAGTCCCCATTTGCTCTCCCCTCAAAGTTTGAATCTTAAAACTAAATGTAGTTGGTATCTATTTTTGATCTTTTTTGAACTATTTGTGGAAAAAGGTTTTGCTTCTTGATACAAAGCCATGGGCAACTGCAATTCATCACAACTGCTCTCCCTGCCTCCTGAATTCTTTGAATAAGGCATTGTGTGAAATTCCAACCTCATTAAATCTGCTGTTTAGTTGTGCTCTGAACAGCCACTGCGAATCGGCTCTGGGTCAACCCTCCTGCTTGTGAAACCATTTAAGGCAAACAAGATGCCTGAACCATGAGGTGTAACATAATACCAAAGTCAGACAGCTACATTCTTTACTACTTAAGTAAATTTCTACATTCTTTGCTGATCAAAATAAATTCTTTTTCCGTTTTTATTTGGTAGAATCATTCAGACAAAATGTTTCTTCCTTTATATAATAAATAACATTGAAGGGCCATATAGTAAAAGAACAAAGAAACTTACTTCAGTTTCTATAGCCTACAAAAGGATAAAAATCGAAGTGTAGATTTCCACTGGTTGAGTACACCACTTTAATTCTGGGACAGAAATTTCCTGACGGCACTGCTTGGACAAATTAAGCACAGTATTTCCTATTTTGCCTTACAATTTTGAATAGAATAACTTTATAATTTTATTCTGTTCTGAAGCATAAAGAGTCTGTGTATGTATATATGTGTGTGTTAAGCTTTGCATATGTGAATGTATGATAGGTAAATGGAGAATAGTACATACTAAAATTGAGACAGTATTCTTATTTCACATTATTTGACATTTCTTATATGGCAGCAATCACTGTTTTTCTCCCTACCTTGGTGACAGTCTCAATTCAATCAGTGACCTAGATGGAAAAGATTTTATAGCCCATTACCCAAGCTTTCAGTCATCCCACTTGTGTTGTGACCGAACTAGTCTTTAACTCCAGAAATAGAGTCTATTACTGATGGTATGAGATTTTCCAAATGGAGACAAAAATATGGCCATTTTACATCTGATCTTTAGATTTTTCACAAGTATTTATAAATTTAGTTATTCACAGTGCTTCAAATATGTACACATTTTAAGGTTAAAGTCATGTATCTGAACTACATTATTAGGATGCTTTAAGAAGTCACATGAAAGGAAATCATGAATTCTCTGAAAATACACTTTAATACCTTAAGTTATGTAGATTTTTAAACAGCCTTAATGGCAATGTTTGAAATTGTTTAGTAGACTAACTAGAATAATAGCTATGTATGTTTTTGCTTATTTATACTATCACATAAAAGCTGTGGCAAATTAGAATGTGTCAAATGAAGAGAGAAATAGATAAATTCAATGTGTCTATACACACACTCATCTTAATACATTATAAAATATGTCATTGTAAAATATGTAACTTAATAAGACATTATAAAATATACAATATATGTTAATATGGAAAAATGGAGGAAAACATGATTCAGTTCAGTTCAGTCACTCAGTTGTGTCTGACTCTTTGTGACCCCATGAATCACAGCACTCCAGGCCTCCCTGTCCATCACCAGCTTCCGGAGTCTACTCAAACCATGTCAGTGATGCCATCCAACTGTCTCATCCTCTGTCGTCCCCTTCTCCTCCTGCCCCCAATCCCTCCCAGCATCAGAGTCTTTTCCAGTGAGTCAACTCTTCGCATGGGGTGGCCAAAGTACTGGAGTTTCAGCTTCAGCATCAGTCCTTACAATGAACAACCAGGACTGAGCTTCTTTAGGGTGGACTGCTTGGATCTCCTTGCAGTCCAAGGGACTCTCAAGAGTCTTCTCCAACACCACAGTTCAAAAGCATCAATTTTTCCGTGCTCAGCTTTCTTCACAGTCCAACTCTCACATCCATACATGACCACTGGAAAAACCATAGCCTTGACCAGATGGACATTTGTTGGCAAGTAATGTCTCTGCTTTTTAATATGCTATCTAGGTTGGTCATAACTTTCCTTCCATGGAGTAAGCGTCTTTTAATTTCATGGCTGTAATCACCATCTGCAGTGATTTTGGAGCCCCCCAAAAATAAAGTCTGACACTGTTTCCACTGTTTTCCCATCTATTTCCTATGAAGTGATGGGACCAGATGTCATGATCTTAGTTTTCTGAATGTAGAGTTTTAAGTCAACTTTTTCACTCTCCTCTTTCACTTTCATCAAGAGGCTTTTTAGTTCTTCTTCACTTTCTGCCATAAGGGTGGTGTCATCTGCTTATCTGAGGTTATTGATATTTCCCTCAACAATCTTGATTCCAGAGTCTGCTTCTTCCAGCCCAGCATTTCTCATGATGTACTCTGCATGTAAGTTAAATAAGCAAGGTGACAATATACAGCCTTGATGTACTCCTTTTCCTATTTGGAACCAGTCTGTTGTTCCATGTCCAGTTCTAACTGTTGCTTCCTGACCTGCATCCAGGTTTCTCAAAAGGCAGGTCAGATGGTCTGGTATTCCCATCTCTTTCAGAATGTTCCACAGTTTATTGTGATCCACCCAGTCAAAGGCTTTGGTGTAGTCAATAAAGCAGAAGTAGATGTTTTTCTGGAATTCTCTTGCTTTTTCAATAATCCGGTGGATGTTGGAAATTTGATCTCTGGTTCCTCTGCCTTTTCTAAAACCAGTTTGAACATCTGGAAGTTCACGGTTCACATATTGCTGAAGCCTGGCTTGGAGAATTTTGAGCATTATTTTACTAGCCTGTGAGATGAGTGCAATTGTGTGGTAGTTTGAGCATTCTTTGGGATTGTCTTTCTTAGGGATTGGAATGAAAACTGACCTTTTTCCAGTCCTGTGGCCACTGCTGAGTTTTCCAAATTTTCTGGCATATTGAGTGCAGCACTTTCACAGCATCAGCTTTCAGGATTTGAAATAGCTCAACTGGAATTCCATCACCTCCACTAGCTTTTTTCACAGTGATGCTTTCCAAGGCCCACTTGACTTCACATTCCAGGATGTCTGGCTCTAGGTGAATGATCACATTACTGTGATTATCTGGGTCCTGAAGATCTTTTTTGTACAGTTGTTCTGTATATTCTTGCTCCCTCTTCTTAATATCTTCTGCTTCTGTTAGGTCCATAACATTTCTGTCCTTTATCGAACCAATCTTTGCATGAAATTTTCCCTTGATATCTCTCATTTTCTTGAAGAGATCTCTAGTCTTTCCCATTCTGTTGTTTTCCTCTATTTCTTTCCACTGATCCCTGAGGAAGGCTTTCTTATCTCTCCTTGCTATTCTTTGGAACTCTGCATTCAAATGGAAATATCTTTCCTTTTCTCCTTTGCTTTTCACTTCTCTTCTTTTCACAGCTATTTGTAAGTCCTCCTCAGACAACCATTTTGCCTTTTTGCATTTCTTTTCCATGGGGATCGTCTTGATCCCTGTCTCCTGTACAATGTCATGAACCTCCATCCATAGTTCATCATGCTCTCTGTCTATCAGATCTAGTCCCTTAAATCTATTTCTCATTTCCACTGTATAGTCATAAGGGATTTGATTTAGGTCATACCTGAATGGTCTAGTGGTTTTCCCTACTTTCTTCAGTTTAAGTCTGAATTTGACAATAAGGAGTTCATGATCTGAGCCACAGTCAGCTCCCGGTCTTGTTTTTGCTGACTGTATAGAGCTTCTCCATCTTTGGCTGCACAGAATATAATCAATCTGATTTCAGTGATGACCATCTGGTGATGTCCATGTGTAGAGTCTTCTCTTCTGTTGTTGGAAGAGGGTGTTTGCTATGACCAGTGTGTTATTGGTAAAACTTTATTAGCCTTTGCCCTGCTTCATCCCATACTCCAAGGCCAAATTTGCCTGTTACTACAAGTGTTCCTTGACTTCCTACTTTTGCATTCCAGTCCCGTATAATGAAAAGGACATCTTTTTTCAGTGCTAGTTCTAAAAGGTCTTGTAGGTCTTCGTAGAACCGTTCAACTTCAGCTTCTTCAGTGTTACTGGTTGGGGCACAGGCTTGGATTACTGTGATACTGAATGATTTGTCTTGGAAACGAACAGAGATCATTCTGTCGTTTTTGAGATTGCATCCAAGTACTGCATTTCGGACTCTTTTGTTGACTATGATGGCTACTCCATTTCTTCTCAGGGATTCCTGCCCACAGTAGTAGATATAATGGTCATCTGAGTTAAATTCACCCATTCCAGTCCATTTTAGTTTGCTGATTCCTACAATGTCGACGTTCACTCTTGCCATCTCCTGTTTGATCATTTCCAATTTACCTTGATTCATGGACCCAACATTCCAGGTTCCTATGCAATATTGGTCTTTACAGCATCAGACCTTACTTCTGTCCCTAGTTACATCTACAACTTGATGTTGTTTTTCTTTGGCTCCATCCCTTCATTCTTTCTGGAGTTATTTCTCCACTGACCTCTAGTAGCATATTGGGCACCTACCGACCTGAGGAGTTCATCTTTCAGTATCCTATCATTTTGCCTTTTCATACTGCATGGGGTTAAAGGCAAGAATACTGAAGTGGTTTGCCGTTCCCTTCTCCAGTGGACCACATTCTGTCAGACCTCTCCACCATGACCCGACCATCTTGGGTGGCCCCCCACGACATGGCTTAGTTTCATTGAGTTAGACACGACTGTGGTCCATGTGATCAGATTGGCTAGTTTTCTGTGATCCTGGTTTCAGTCTGTCTGCCCTCTGATGCCCTATCTCAGTGCCTACCGTCGCACTTGGGTTTCTCTTACCTTGGACGTGGGGTATCTCTTCACGGCTGCTACAGCAAAGCACAGCCGCTGCTGCTTGCCTTGGACGAGGGGTATCTTCTCACGGCCGCCCTCCTGACCTTGAACTTGGAGTAGCTCCTCTCGGCCCTCCTGCGCCGGCACAGCCGCCGCTCCTTGGACGTAGGGTTGCTGCTCTGGGGCCTCTCCCCCTGGCCTCCGGCGTGGGGAAGCTCCTCTGGCCACTCCTGTGCTGTCGCAGCCTAGTAAGGTAATACCAATTGAAAATTATTTAATTTTATTCATTATCAGAAAAATTTCTACATATTTTTATCTTTAATAAGTTCTTAATTTGTATTCTTTATTTTTATATGGCATAATGTAAATTTTAGAAAATTTGACACTTTAAATAATAATAGAAAGCTAATAAATATTACATATAGAAAAGTTTAAAATCTAATAAACAAAAATTAGATTTTCTGAGTGATGAAGCTATCTTTATTCTACTTAAAAGGCATGAATTCAGATAGATATTAATGAACTGCAGATAATCATAGAATAATGAAAAAATACAAAGTAGCACCTTTATGAAAGATATCAATTATGAGAAGATACTGTGCAAAATGTTATATTGTTGTTAATGTTGAATAAGATCTACATGGCAGTATTTTAATTATGTTATGAATTTGTATCTTCAAATTATATCTTTCATTAAGAAGTTTCAGAGAATTATATTATCTTTATTATTTCATGAAAATATAAACACTAGCCATCTAAGGTTTTATTTTAAAAAGCCAAGTGGAGGAGATTTGGGTTTTTTTATTACTTTTTCTTACAGTTAAAACCAAATAGGTTATTGGCAGAAACAATAATCCACACATGTTGATTTAATGTCAATCCTTCTGCACCACTTTTCTAGGTACTAGAGTTAACAAATGATTAATTCTGTCATTGTAGGTTAATAGCTCATGATCTAGCTTGGGGTTTTTATAAATAAGTTGGTAATCATCATTCAAATGAGTAAATGGAAAGCAGAGTTCCACTGGACATAGTTTTTGTAAATAAAATAAAGAGGTCAACTTTATGCAGCAGAAATAAAAAATGACCTATAAAAGAGGTGACTGAGGAAATAAAAATCAAAACACTAAAGAAAAAGCCATATGGAGTGTCAACACTAGTATTTTAGCATAAGTAGGAAAGAGATAGGTAATTTTTTTCCATTATTTTCCAGTTTCAAACCCATAAATATCAACTATCAACTTCATAATGCCTAAGGTGACAAAGGCAAGGATACAATTCTAACTTCTAGAATATAACAGAAGAAATCTTTAAAATAAATCAAAGATTGCAGACATATTCATAAAACTTGTAAAACATGAATGGATAATTGCTTCATTTACTTCTGGAACAAGTGTTATCTTGGAAAAATAAGAGGAGGGGTAATGGATTTATAGATTGATGGATTGATAGATAGATACATTCATGAAACATGAATAAATTGATGACAGTGTAGCTCCCAGTGCATAAATTTTAAGCAGCCTCTACAGGGTTCAGATAAAAGCCATGGTGACCACATTTTATAAACAAAAAGAACTAATAAAGGGTTTGGCTTTAACTTGAAAGTTCTCCTGCCATTGAGTAATTTTCCTATGCCATATACTTAGCTCTCGTTATGACCTAATTATGCATAATTCTTTTGGAATTGGATCATTACAACTATGCTTATTACAAGTCAGCAACCATTCAAAGACTTTTGCCAAAGACATGCATGTGGCAAAGCAGGGACTTGGAGTCTGCATCAAATTTGATAACCACAAAGAAAAATCAGAATGAAAACATCTTTTGAAAACAATATTTTGGTTTTCCCTAGACTGAACCAAAATTGACACAAACACTGCTTTTTTCAGATATTTAAAGAAAGGCAAATAATTAACTTTAAAGGCATGATGCTCAGACATTATAAAAAGTAATACAACACAGGGAAACATTCAAGAGAGAGTCACAGTTTTATTGGCTTCTTTGTTGTTATTCACTCAGTAAGTCATGTCCAACTCTTTGCGACCCCATGGACTGCAGCACTCCAGGCTTCCCTGTCCTTCCCTACCTCTCTGAGTTTCTCAAACTCAAATCCCTGAGTCAGGGATGCCATGCAAACATCACATCCTCTGTTGGCCCCTTCTCCTCTTGCCCTCGGTCTTTCCCAGCATCAGGGTCTTTTCCAATGAGTCAGCTCTTTGCGTCAGGTAGCCAAAGTATTGGAGCTTCAGTTCACATCAGTCCTTCCAATGAATATTCAGGATTGACTTCCTTTATGATTGATTGGTTTGATCTCTTTGCTATGCCAGGTACTCTCAAGAGTCTTCTAGAGCACCACAGTTCAAAAGCATCAATATTTTGAGCCCAGCCTTCTTTATGGTCCAACTCTCATATCTGTGCATGACTGCTGGAAAAGCCATACCTTTGACTCTACAGATCTTTGTTTGCAAAGTGATGTCTCTGCCTTTTAATACTCTGTCTAGGTTTGTCATAACTTTTCTTTCAAGAAGCAAGCATCTTTTAATCTTGTGACTGCAGTCACCATACGTAGTGATTTTGGAGCCCAAGAAAATAAAACCTTTCAATGTTTTTCCTTTTTCCCCATTTATCTGCCATGAAGTGATGGGACTGGATGACATCCATGATCTTCATTTTTTGAATGTTGAATTTTAAGCCAGATTTTTTACTTTTCTCATTCACCTTAATCAAGGGGCTCAGCAATCTTATTTTGGCTTTTGAGTCATGCAGTCCAGCATTTTGCATAATATGTCTGCTCGTGTGCATGCTAAGTCATTTCAGTCATTCCAACTCTTTGTGACCCTATGGACTGTAGCCCATCAGGCTCTTCTGTCATGGGATTTTACAGGCAAGAATACTGGCATGGGTTGAGAACTCCTCCTCTGGGGGATCTTCCTGACTCAGGGATCGAAACCGTGTCTCCTGGGACTCCTGCACTGCAGTCAGATTCTTTACTGCTGAGACACTGGGGAAGTTCTTTGCGTGATGTACTATGCATATACATTAAATAAGCAAGGTAGAAATATATAGCCTTGATGTACTCCTTTCCCAATTTTGAACCAGTCTGTTGTTCCACGTATGATTCTAACTGTTGCTTCTTGTCCTGCGTATAGGTTTCTCAGGAGACAGGTAAAGTGAAATGGTATTCCCATTTCTAAGAATTTTCAAGTTAGTTATGATTCACACAGTCAAAGGCTTTATAGAACAGTCAATGAAGCAAAAGTAGATTTCTTTTTGGAATTCCTTTGATTTTCCCTGATCCAGGGGATGTTAGTAATTTGAACTCTGGTGCCTCCTGCTTTTCTAAATCCAGCTTGTACATTTGGAATTTCCTGCTAAAGCCTAGAGGGAAGAATTTTGAGCATGATTTTGGTAGCATGTGAAGTGAGTGCAATTGTACAGTAATTTGACCATTCTTTAGCATTGAGTTTCTTTGAGATTGGAATGAAAACTGACCTTTTTCAATTCTGTGGCCACTGCTGAATATTCCAAATTTGCTGGCATGTTGAGTGCAGCACTTTAACAGCATCATCTTTTAGGATTTGAAATAGCTCACCTGGAATTCCATCATCTCCATTATCTTTGTTCATTGTGATACTTCCTAAGGCCCACTTGACTTCACAGTCCAGGATGTCTGGCTATAGGTGAGTGATCACACCATCATGGTTTTCTGGGTCATTAAGACCTTTTTGCACAGTCCTTCTGCATACCATTGCCACCTCTTCTTAATATCTTCTTCTATTAAGTCCTTGCCTTTTCTGTCCTTTATTGAGCCCATCTTTGCATGAAATGTTCCCTTGGTATATCTGATTTCCTTGAAAAGATCCCTAGTCTTTCTCATTCTATTATTTTCCTCTATTTCTTCTCATTGTTCACTTAAGAAAGCTTTCTTATCTCTCCTTGCTATTCTCTGGAACACTGCATTCAATTGGGTATGTCTTTCCCTTTCTCCTTTGTCTTTCACTTCTCTTCTTTTCTCAGCTCCTTGTACGGCCTCTGAAGACAGCCACTTGGCCTTCACTTTGTTTCCCTCTTAAGGATGGCTTTGGTCACTTCCTCCCGTACAATGTTACAAAACTCTGTGCATAGTTCAGGCACTCTGTCTACCAGATCTAATCCACTAAATCTATTCTTATAATCATAAGGGATATGATTTAGGTCATACCTGAATGGCCAGTGGTTCTTAGTCGCATCAAATATACCTCAAGAGATTAAACAGTCAGTCTCCCTACATGGGTCTGGAGGACTCTCTGGCAACTCAGCAATGAAGAAATCCAATTTTAAGAGTTTGCAACACAAACTCTTCTCAAGTAAGCTTTTCAAATGTGTTGAAAGACTGCCTATAGAAGACTGACTATTCTAGTATTTCTTTTAAACAATGATAGTGTGACTAGGTCAATATATAGTCAATAAAGCTAAGTAATGTAGGAAATCTCTTTAATGACTACAGTATATGAACTTTAATCACACTCAGACATTTTACAGTTGTGAGCAGTTGAACATTAGTGGGACATCTCACAAAAAGCAATAAGTTTAGTGAGTCTGTCCATCACTAAAGATAGACGAGTGAATGAATGAATGAAGCTTTCATTATTTTATTTTATTGATAAAACCCTTATATACAAATGTCTAACCTTTCAGCTAGCATATTAAGTTATAGCAGTGCAGAGCCAGTGGCGTGTGTAAAAGAACTATGTTTTATCTGTATTGTGTTTGTTAATTTCTGATACATTGTTTCCATTTCTGATTTAATTTGGAATTTTTTTCATGAAGTTTAGAGGTTAATATTAACAGCTAAATATCACAGGCTAAGTTGAAGACACTGTAATATTTGAAAAATATTCACACTTGATCCACTTGACTCATGAGTGTGTATTAACATGTCACCAAAAAAAAAAAATGTGTCTTATAATTAAGAGTGCAACTGAGCTCTAGGATAATTTTCCACATCATTAGATTCCAACAAGTTTTTGCACAGAATTCAGAAGTTAGTAGTTAAAAAATATTGGAAGACAAACCTTATTTTCAATAAAAAATATAAATATAAAATAAATATCTTATTGAATATGTTTATTTTGCATGATAAATTATAATGGTTTCACTTTCTAAGTCAATTAATGGAACTTTCAGTTGAAGGTATGGCAGAACTTTTGAATTTGTGCCCTTGCCTTCCACAAACTCAATAAAATGGTTAGAAAGAAAATTTTCTAAATCCTTCAATAATTGGGGAGAAGATGATAAGTGCATATTTTGAAAGCAAAGAATATCAAGTATAAAGACAAATTATAACTGATTATCAGACCTATGAAAACACAGTCAACACTGGAGAAATTAAAAAACTCAATTTGAGTCATAAAACCTTCAAAATACTAAGAAATTGGCAACACCAGTTACCACTGAATATAAGGATATGTTTGAGGCTCAAAAGTGGTTTGACTGAAAAATTATGTAAAACATTTTGTATTGAAATATTGGTTGGCTAGAATTGTAACAAAACCCTGCAAACTTGGTAGCTTGAACAAAAGAAGTGTACTATCTCCTTGTTCTGGAGGCTGCAAATCTAAGACCAAGGCATAGGCAGAGTAAGTTCCTGCTGTTGTCTTTGATACACAGTCTGTTCCATTCCTATCTCCTAGCTTCTGGTGATTTGCTAGTAATATTATATGTTCCTGGGCTTTCCTGGTGGCTCAGAGGGTAATCTGAGCATTGCAGCATCTGCCTGCAATGCAGGAGACCCAGGTTTGATCCCTGGGTCGGGAAGATCCCCTGGAGAAGGAAATGACAACCCACTCCGGTACTCTTGCCTGGAAAATCCCATTATGGAGAAGCCTGTTAGGCTATAGTCCATGGGGTGTCAAAGAGTTGGACGCAAATGAGCGACTTCACTTTTATGTGTTCCTTGGCTAGTAGATGCATCACCCTGATCTCTGCCTTGATATTCACATGACAACTTTTCTATGTGCAGTCTATCTTCAGATCTCCCCTTTTCCTATGAATACCAATAACACTAGATTAGGAGTCTATCCAAATGGTATCATCTTAACTTGATTACATCTGTAAAGACACTGTCTTCAAATTGGGTCATATTCTGAGGTGTCAGGTGTAAGATTTCAACCTAGGAATTTTGTGGGGACACAGTTCACCCTATAATATTCTGAACTCCATATTTCCTCCTCCCCTCCATGCAGCTGGAATACCATCTCTCCGACCTCAGCAAAAGAGGTCTGACACTGTGGGTAATATCACAATTCTTCAGTCTAAAGAACTGATCTTCTTAGCCATATTTTGAGGTTCTCTGTGTGCAACAGTTTTAGTTCTATGAGCTTTCACCTCACCAGGTAACTTTTTAAATGGGACTTTGTTTTTCTGAGAGTGTGTTGGTATGAATAGTCATAAAACTGGACTCAAACATGTAAGTTACAATGATGTCTTGCATTGCAATCTTAGAATAGCTTTCAATGCATGATGACTTAAAGAGATTTTATTAATCAGTACCACATTAATGTGTTTATTGATGCAAAAGATTAAAATTTGGTATGCAACACATCTGTCAGTCTTGTGTCATTTCAGCTTTTAAGAGAGTTAAAAATAACCACCCAAAGTGAAATTCAAAGAAAACCACTAAATCAGCCTCTCAGCAAAACTGTAAGTATCTCCAAGAATCTGAAAGCCCCTTCTACATAAATTTAAAAGCATTTGTTTTTTCTTTGTTTCAACTGATATTCCTCATTAATGCCTAAGAAATTTATTACCCAAAAGCCTCCCCCCCCCACTTTGGTTCACAGATCCATTTCAGAATCTTATGGGCAAGCTCTTTAGGAAGATACAAGTATGCATTTTAAACAAGATTCTCAATTTTTTGCATTGTTTTCTTTAAATTGGAAAACAGAAATAATTGAATTTTAGGCTGAAAATAGAGCTGAGTTTGCCACTTTCTGACGCTTAGTGATGGTCGTATAGGTCACGTAAGTGGTGTGATGGCCTTTTAGTTTTCTACATCTATAAAGCTAGAAAGGTATGCGAAAGGGAAGGTGCTCAGTCGTGTCTGACTCTTTGCGACCCTATGGACTGTAGCTTACCAGCTTCCTCCGTCCATGGGATTTTCCAGGCAAGAGTACTGGAGTGGGGTGCCATTTCTTTATCTAGGGGATCTTCCCGACCCAGGGATCAAACCCAGGTCTCCCGCATTTTAGGCAGACGATTTTACCATCTGAGCCACCAGGTAAGGTAATTATGCTTATATTATAAGTTTTTGTGATAATGATGCAGTGTACATAAAGTATCAGAAACAATATTTTCTGTTTATATTTCTTTCAAGGGTATGTAGAATTTTGATTTCTTTTACTTTAAGTGGAAATAATTTGATCAACATCTACATCTTCAAATGACATTAATGCTTGTTGTTATAGGTTAAATTGTGTCCCCACAAAAGAATATATTGAAATGGGCATCAATAATAAACAATTTCTTTAAAATTTAACTTAGTAGCTATTTATATAATTTATTAGGTAATGTATTCTACAAATGCAAATGATGATTATATAGGTTCAAAATAAAATCATTCAAGGTATTTTTTGAGAAGGATATATTGAAGTCCTAAACCCTTGTAATGCTAATTGTGATCTCATATGGAAACTGTCCTGAAAGACAGAGCTCATCAAGTTAAAATAAGGATATTATGATGGGCCCTAATCCAATGTAACTGATATCCTTATAAAAGCAGTTCAGCAGTTCAGTTAAGACACTTAGTCATGTCCGACTCTTTGCAACCCCATGAACCACAGCACGCCAGCCCTCCCTGTCCATCACCAACTCCCGGAGTCCACCCAAACCCATGTCCATTGAGTTGGTGATGCCATCCAACCATCTCATCCTCTGCCGTCCCCTTCTCCTCCTGCGCTTAATCTTTCCCAGCATCAGGGTCTTTTCAAATGAGTCAGCTCTTCACATCAGGTGGTCAAAGTATTAGTGTTTCTAGCTTCAACATCAGTCCTTCCAATGAACACACAGGACTGATCTCCTTTAGGATGAACTGGCTGGATCTCCTTGCAGTACAAGGGACTCTCAAGAGTCTTCTCCAACACCACAGTTCAAAAGCATCAGTTCTTCAGTGCTCAGCTTTCTTTATGGTCCAACTCTCACACCATACATGACTACTGGAAAAACCATAGCTTTGACTAGATGGACCTTTGTTGGCAGAAACTTTTGATAGAGTATCAGAGGCATTTGATAGAGTAAATATCATTTTATTGCAAACTGAAAGCTTAATGAAAATTATAGTCATTTTTTGGAGATAAAATCACAATATTATGCATAAATAAAAAGCAGAGACATTACTTTGCCATCAAAGGTCCATCTAGTCAAAGCTATGGTTTTTCCAGTTGTCAAGTATGGATGTGAGAGTTGGACTATAAAGAAAGCTGAGCCCTGAAGAATTGCTACTTTTGAACTGTGGTGTTGGAGAAGACTCTTGAGAGTTCCTTGGACTGCAAGGAGATCCAACCAGTCCATCCTACAGAAGATCAGTCCTAGGTGCTCATTGGAAGGACTGATGTTGAAGCTGAAACTCCAATACTTTGGTCACCTGATGGGAAGAGCTGACTCATTGGAAAAGACCCTGATGCTGGGAAAGATTGAGGGCAGGAGGAGAACGGGACGATAGAGAATGAGAGGGTTGGATGGCATCACCAACTCATTGGACATGGGTTTGGGTGGACTCCGGGAGTTGGTGATGGACAGGGAGGCCTGGCGTGCTGCGGTTCATGGGGTCACAAAGAGTCGGACACGACTGAGCAACTGAGCTGAACTGACTACTGGTGGCACTATGGTTTGTACAATCCATAACCAATATTTTTTTGAATTAAAAATTTTAATCATTGCTTCACTAAAAGTGTCTACAGATAATTTTCAAAAGAATAAAAAGGCCTCTTTAAGAGTTCTTTGATGTACATAATATCAGACTCCTTATGTTTCTTGAAAAAAATTGGTTACACACATATAATACTTCCCAACTAATTTGCACTCTTTAGGATGACCCTGAGGCTATGATAAAAGCTACATCTTTCAAAGTTTTCAGAGATATTGGCCCTTTTATCCTTTCATCTTAAAACACAGCCAATTTGACCTTAGAACTCTATGATTCATTATTCTCATTCATATTTACCAGCCATCAGTGGTATCTGAGCTTTGTAACAAAGTTAATCACTACTATGGCAGGAAGTAGGGGAGACATTATGGGCTAAATTGTATCTACTCCTTCTTGCCAAGCACACATAAAATCCTGCACATATGATATCAATGACAATAAGAAGAGATTAATACTAATTTAACATTCATTGTACATTTCTCACTGAGACTATTTTAGTGCTGAAGCACAATTTCCTACCTAACTTGTCCATTTCAAGATAGCATCCACTTGAACACACAAGCATACACCACATGCTTTATATTTCTTCAAAGTTGTTTCCATAATAGCTAAAAGATTATTCTCTAGCTGCATCATTCAAAAAATTATTTTCCTTTACCTAGGCTTTATTATGTGTCAGGCACAGTTCTAAGCTCTTCACATGTATTAAATCAGTTAATCTTCATAAAAACCTTGATGACATGCCAAACACAGAGCAGGAGGAAAACAGCCATCTCACCTCTCATTGGTAAACTTCTTTATCTGTAAGCATATTTCAGATTCATTCATGTGATGACTGAGCAATTCAAAGAAAAACAAATACACAGAAAATATGTAATTCCTTATCTGTAGGAAAATCTGCAGCTGGAGATATTTTCTACCATTGCCAAAGAAAGGTTGTGTCAAAGTAGAAATGAAATGAACTTCTCAATATGATCAAGGGCTCTGTATTGCTTTCTCCAAAAAGTGTAATGAACATGCAATCAACTGAGTATCTGCATATCTGAATTTTGACACTAACTTTCTCTAGTTATAAGACTACCTAATGGGAAAGTCACAATACCTTGGACAGATCTGTTTTCCAACTTTACAGATGAGAAGGATAAAAATTTCATTGACATCTAAAATGTATTAAATTCACATATTTAACATTTATTGTGTGTGAACTGTGATAGATGTACAAAGATGAATGAGATATTTTCATGATGCTTATATTGTAATTTTCAGTTCAATATCATAAGTGCTATGAAAGAGTGTGGTCAGGTTTCTTAGTATAAGAGGCAAAAAAAAATAATAACAACACACATTAGGTGAATTATGATAATCTTTGTAAAGGAGATGACAATGTAAATCTTAAAATCACCTAGGGCTTAACTATGTTACAGATTAAAAAAATAATTCAGGTAGAAGAATCATTTGTATGGTAAGGTACTGAGGAAAGAGATGCTGAATTTATTTGAACAACACATGTAATCAAGGTGGTTTATGTAAGGGAGATAGCCCAGAAATAAAGAAAACAGATTGAGAAAATTAGCAGAAATAAGATCATAAATAGATTGATATGCCATGGCAAATAATTTTTCACATATAATGAGTATGTACCATTTCTAGAAGTAACAAGAAATGCTACACTTTTGGAGAGAAAAAAAACACATTAATATATTATGTGGCTCAGATGGTAAAAAATTTGCCTGCAATGAGGGAGACCTGGGTTCGATCCCTGAGTTGGGAAGATTCCCTGGAGGAGGGCATGGCAATCCACTCCAGTATTCTTACCTGGAGAATCCCCTTGGACAGAGGAGCCTGGCAGGCTACAGTTCATGGGGTCACAAAGAGTGGGACATGCCTGAGCAACTAAGCACTGCGTTGAAGGCTTACAAAAATTCTGAAGCATAGTAAATCTTGGCATATTATTCAAAGGTAATTCTTAAATGCATTTGATGATATAAAATATTCTAAATAAATTTTTATTGCAAAATACCCTACTCACAAAGAAATTAACAATTTAAAATTGTATACCTTGATGAATTGTATTACTCAATAAAGATAAGAAGAAAAAAACAGAGAAAAAGAAGCCAAAAACACATTTTGCCCCATCCTAATCACACCCTAACCTACTCCCAAAAGACTCCAAAGTGTTATTAGCTCAGTGGACTCTCTGTGACCCCATGGACTGGGACTCACCAGGCTCTTCTGTCCATGGGATTCTCCAGGCAAGAATATTGGAGCTGGTTGCCATTTCCTTCCCCAAAAGGACTCCCATTCTGATTGCTAATGTCATATTATTTTTTCCTGTTTTAAAAATTTATATAAATGAGGTTTTGCAATTTTTGTTTGTAGCTAGTTTACTTTGGCTTAAAATTATATTTAATATTTCATTCATTCCATTACTACTCACTTTATAAAACTACCAAAATTTATCCATTCAACTCTTGCTGCCAGTTTGGGGCTATTAAAAATAACCCTATTAATATTTTTCCTATTGTATTTTATTGCACACATGTACACAATTTTGTTGGGTATAAGCTTTGGCTTCAAATTGCTACAGTAAATACTATGAAATGTCCAATATCAGTAGGGACTAGATTATCTTCCCAAGTAGTTTTCCGATTTATTCTCCCACCAGGAGTATATTAGAAGGGATATCACTGCACATTTCTGCCAACAACTGATATTGTCTTTTTTTTAGACCATTGTTATTATTTTGTGGTAACTCAAAAGATTTAATTTTCATTTCTCTGACTGAAGCATCATTTTGTATAATTAGCCATTTGAATATTTTCTTGGAAAATGCCTCATCTCTTGTCCATTTTATTCATGAGTTGATGATTTGTTTGTTAGGATGATTGTTTACTTCTCCATGTTTCTTAATGATTTGGAAGAGTCCTTAAGACTTGTGCTTTTTCAAATTAGTACTATATTTTCCCAGTATATTATTTAGCACTATATTCTTATACTGTTATGTTTTTATAATTAGAAATTCCCATGTTAATAGAAGTAGAGGTAGAAGCCAAAACACTTTTGAATAGATATATTCAATTAATGCAGCACTATTTTATCAAAATTTATCTTTTTCTTTGCTGTAGTACATTTTTATTGGAAATCAATTCTCCATGAATGTATGTTTCTGTTCTATTCGTCTATTTTTCCATTTATATGCCAGTATCACATTGCTTTAATCTCTGTATTAAAAACAAAGTGCTAGGTATATTCAATTTGTATTTATTTATAAAGCTGATAAAATTTAAGGTGAAGGTAATTTCAAAAATGGTCAGAGTATTAGGCACACATTCATTTGATTCCTTAGGGGAAACTACAAAGTTACATTTTAAAGAATTATTTGAATGTGGCCCATCTTCTAGATTAAACTAGCTACAAAAAGTAGTTTAACCCTCTAATAGGCCAGAGCATCAAGTTCTGTCACTAATACAAATATGAGTTAACGCAAAGCAACACATTTTCTATGTGAATGTTTCACTGAAATGCTGTTTTGAGATAAAACCACAGACAGAAGAGTTCTAAAATATGTCTTTCCACTCTGTTCTTTTTCAAGATCAGCTAGGTTATGTGTGATCCTTTGCATTTCACACACACACAAACATAGACACAGACTCATACACACACATACACTTCATAAGATTTTGCTGTAATGTGATTAAAATGTTAATGTAAAAATATTTTGAGAAAAATACATGGAGAATTCTCCATGTATATATGTTTCATGTATGCTGGAATGTGATTAAAATGTAAATTAATGTAAAAAATATTTTGAGAAAAATATATGGAGAATGCATTCTCCATGTATGTATCTTATAATATCAGGTCCTCAAACGTATACATAGAGCACATTTAGAGTGTACTAAAAATAGAGTACATTTCTTCATTTTCTCTATTATATTCACAGGTCTATTTATACACCTTTTATTTATGGACCATAAAGAAGACTGAGCTCCAAAGAATTGATGCTTTCAAATTGTGGTGCTGGAGAAGACTCCTGAGATTTCTTTGGACAGCAAGGAGTTCAAACCAGTCAATCCTAGAGGAAATCAGCTCTGAGTATTCATTGGAATGACTGATGCTGAAGCTGAGGATCCAATCCTTCGGCCACATGATGCAAAGACCCGACTCACTGGAAAAGACTCTGATGCTGGAAAAGATTGAGGGCAGGAGGAGAAGGAGGTGATAGTGGATGAGATGGTTGGATGGCATCACTGACGCAATGAATATGAGTTTGAGCAAACTCTGGTGATAGTAAATGACAGAGAAGTCTGGCGTGCTGCAATTCATGGAGTCACAAAGAGTCAGACACCGTTTAACAACTGAACAACATGAAGACAAAGTAACTCACAGCTGGGCGCCATCCTACCAGCTCAGCCTCCTGTGTCCTTCTCCTCTTATCCCAGGAAGCCAGAATTATAGTCACATTTGACCTCTCAAAATTCCTAAATATCACATGTATTTTTATGCCTCACATTTTTACATTTACATATTCTTTACATGAAATGTTTTTTATCATCCTCAATTCTTCGCTAGGCAAATGTCTCTTTAGACAAAGCCAGGACAAATATCATCACTACTGTAGGACTATTTCAGATTGATTTCTTTCCACCTGCCCAATAGAAATTCTTCCATTTATATCCGCCTTTTTATGGCACTTTGTATGCTCTTGTTTTTGAGATAATGCTGTAATGCAGTTAGAAGCACTGATTCCAGAGTCAGATGCCTTTGAGTTTGAGTCATGAATTCATTATTGATGAGTGGTGCAACCTTGAGCAACTTTCTCAAACTCTTCATGTCTTGGTTTCCTCTTCTTTAAAATGGATATAGCAATGTGCTATGGACTGTTGTAAGCATTATACAAGGTAATATGCATAAAACTTAGAATTGTGCTTAGCATATCCTTTAATAATTTACCTTTTATTGAGTTATTTGTAAATATGCCTGTCTTCTCTTTCTGGAAACTCCTGGAAATAAGGAATATTTTTTCATCTTTCTATCACCAGTGGTTATTGCTAGATAACAGAAAAACCCCAGTAAAGGGTGATTTTAATTTTTGTGTAGCAGCCTGTGTTCTTTCAGAAAGATACAAGCCACTTCAGATACTGAAAGCACAATCCCATTTAACATATTTGAGTCATTATAAATAGGATGGCCAAAAGTACTGAAATCAGAAGAAGCTTCTCGTAGGCTTCAGATCTACTACAATAGATACTGCTCAGGTAGTCAGGAACTTGTTGCTGCTGCCCAGGTTGGAATCTTCCAGGAATTTTCCACTGACGGTCACAGCTGTCACACAGGATCAAGGTAGAATGCTCTTCCGGGCATGTCTATGGATGTACCCTCATCTACCTGTCTCTTCTATGTACCAGAATGCATGAGTGCAATGCAGTGGAGACCACAGAGGGTTTTGGTCAATGTTAATTATCTATTCATATCTATTGTTGTAAATTATAGTACTTACCTTTTAAATACATAGAATAATTGAATGTCAGCAATTTCATGCAGTTCAACCATAAGCATATACCTAAATAGTAGAGGTGGTACATTTTTGATAGTTGTTGACTATGATAGTAGCTGCTAAGCCCTTTCTGCTCCATTATCACCTAAATGGTAACAGTCATTAACCAAACTCAAGACTGGCCTGACTAGTTTTCAATCCTAGAACACAATTTACCAAAGTCGATGGCTCAGTGCCAGGAGAAGATTAGAGTCATCGGTGCGTGCGAGAACATCTGCATTTTCATGTTTTCCTCATCGTGGTTTTAATTTGTTTAGTGGAGTCTTCATAGAGTCTGTCAATATCAAAATTCACTGTCCATCCCTCCCACCCATGGGATCATGGGCTGGCAGCCGGTAGTTTTCCCTTTGTTCAATTTTCAGGCCTCTACTTTGCCTGAGGTTGGAACTCACTTTGGATAACAGCTCTCAATCTGTTGGCTAGCACAGCCATAATACCTGCCAGAAAATTTGAAGTCAGACAGAATTCTTGAAGTTTCTGACTTTCCTTCCCATCAGACCTCTAGGATGTTGACATTTGCTTATTTGGGGTTTTTGACCTTTATCACAAACCCTTGTACTTGATAGTGTAAAAAAGACAAGAACTATTGTTATTATGTGAGAATTTACACCCCATTTTGCTTTCCTGATGGCTCAGCTAGTAAAGAATCTGCCTGCAATGCAGGAGACATGGGTTCGATCCCTGGGTCTGGAAGATCCCCTGGATAGGGGAATGGCAGTCCGCTTCAGCATTCTTGCCTGGAGAATCCCATGGACAGAGGGGCTGGTGGCTATAGTCTATAGGATCACAAAGAGTCAGACAGGACTGAGCAACTAACACCTTCACACCTTTGTTGTAGTCATTTGTTATGAGTGACAAGAGAATAGAAAGCATATTAGAAAGTCTAGGCCAATTTACATCAAAAGGCAGAGGGAGAGCTATAAAATAAACACAGGAGAAGAAAAAGTGTCCTATGTGGGTAAAATTGTTCAAGAATAGAAACCAAGGGAAAATAAAAAAGATTGGCTGACAACGACAGAAGTCATGCGACGCTGGGTAAGACTGTGCTTAGCTTGTTTAGTCACTCAGCCGTGTCCAGCTCTTTGTGACCCCGTGGACTGCAGCCCACCAGGCTCCTCTGTCCATGGAATTCTCCAGGCAAGAACACTGGAGTGGGTTGCCATGACCTACTCTAGGATCTTCCCAACTCAGGGATCAAACCAGGTCTCCTACGTTGCAAGTGTGGACTGAGCATGTGGATATCTGGAGGAGTTTTCACATTCAGGTTGTGGGTATCATGACATCCTATCTCACCCTTTCAGAAATGTCTTTAGCGATTTTAATTGATTATCAAATTTTTCATTGTTAGACTCCACTTGAATATGGAATATTGTTGAGACAGGTTATAAAATGACTTACTTTCATAACATTTACATTAGACTTTTCACTGACATACCTATCAGCATTACCAGATCAAGCCAGTAAATCTGCCTCTTTCTGTTTCCTGGGTCCTCATTGTTCAGGGAAGGGTTAGTTGCCTGTCAGTTACGTGGTCTATGGAGCCAAAGCTGTGCCGTTTATATCAGTGATTGGCTATTCACACTGAAATTAAGAAAACAGTCTTCTTCATGGATATATTATGCATTATATTGATTAATATAGACATTTTGAGCATCTTCTCAGCTTTAAGCAAATATTATTATTTGTGTACTAAAATGATCTAATATATATGCATGATAATCATCCATTGATCTCTGTATATCTCTTCATCTGCCTAACTATATCTATCTTATTTATCTAATAAGAATTAAGATATAAATATCTATTTAAGTCTGTATAGAGATACAGGTTGTGTTGCTTAAAACCTCAGAAGATAAAGAGTTTGTGGTTAAAACAAAGTGAAAGAATGCTTTTTATAAGTCTTCATGAACTCCTTCGTGAAGTAAGGCAAAACTCCTCAGATTCCCTGAACCATTATTTGGCATCAGAGCAAGCAAAACACAATTTGAAGTCATTCCCAGCAAGATAAATGCTTGAAATGTATTTGCAAGAGAAAATAACTTTAGTTAAGCATGTCTTCTGTAACTATTAAAGATTATTTGGTGAAAATAAAGGGAAAACAGCTATCTAGACAAGAAGCATTAACATTTATAGAATTAAAAGAGATGAAAGATAGGCTCTTTATTATAAATTTGTAGAATGTGAGGCCTAGAAATCTTATCATCTTCTCAAGGTCATGAATATATTTGGGGACTGAAAACCAGGACAAGGGAACTGCTACTTAGTGGCATTTCAGTACAGAATATTTGGTCTAAATTAGTTATATTTTTTGAGTCAAAAGTATCAAAATTTCATAAATATTGATATTTTCTGTTTTAAGTGATATTGTTTAATATCTAGATTCTCTATTTCCAAGTTTAGACTTGCATTTAATTTGATAGTCTTTGGATAAGGGTTACTAAAACAGCAATTAGAATGATTAATTTCATCACTATTGTAAGAACATGCTTAATTTGACTTAATTTAATTTCAGCATGACTTTGAATTCTTAATCTAAAAGAACCTTTAAAAATAAAGTGGAAGTGTATTAGCTGTATCTTAAAATGAAAATATTCAACTTCGAGCTTCACTAACTTACTTAGTTCTTTTTTTCCCAAAAAATGGAAAATCCTACTGTAACTGCAATCACTCACAGAAAATCATTGTATAATATACAACATGACTTTTAAGTTGTCATAATTCCAAAAATAAAACATTTATACTTATGATCCATTAATGTTTAAAGAAAAATTAATACCCATAATTTGGGATCTACATGCAAATGAATTATTGCTCTAGATGGTTAATTATGAACACTTTACCCAGACTTTCTTTTGTCACAATTCACAGGATATCAAAGTTCTTAACTAAAATATTTCATATTTGACATTTTGATTAACACTTTGATTAAGATGATTTGTATAATGTGATATTGAATGATAGAACTTACTGATGTCTCACAAAAAAAAAAATTTTTGCTTATTAAAGGGATCAACTGTACCAGTAAAGAGCTAAAAATTCAAATAGCTCTATGATGCAATTTCATTCACTGGATGTCATTGACATCTTTCTAATCAGGGCAGATTCCAGGTTAATTGTGTGTAACGTTGCATTTATGGCTCCATTTCCCCTTTCGTATCTCTTCCTGCCCTACCTAGATCATCACAGCATCCACCCTGCCTCTTTCTGTTTACCTTGTTTCCACTAAAAGCCCAAGAATGTCTTCCCACCTCTGTGGCTTGCTGCTGTCCTAAGCTGTATGGGTGCTCAATAAGGATCCATTCATAATGAAAAGGAATATTGAAAAGGAATGAAGGCTCAATTATGTACTTCTCAACACCATCCCTGTGCCTGACCTGTATCATACCCCATTTTTATCAGTAAATAGTCTTTAATCAAAATGATATGGGAAAACACTGATAAAAAAAAAACTGATAAAAGTGGAACAGCTCTTGTTACCATAGGTAAGAGTTCTAAGGCCAGCAATCGATCTCTCCCTTGCCCATTAAGTTGTCCCTCTTCTACCTCCAGAGCTCTGTAGAACATAATTTGAAAATCACACAGCTATTGAATGTAAAAAAATAATGCGCAATAGAAAGTAAATTTTAAATGTCCTGCTCTCAAACCACAAAAGGGCAGTTAAAATAGTGACCTTCTAGAGAAATCAGCCTCATTTTTGTTGACAATCATGTGATGAAGGGTAGAAAAGGCAGATCAGAGGGAGCAACTTTGAGAATATCCTTGTAAATGCCTATCTGGGAAATGCCTATCTAACCTATTTCTATATAGTGCTATGGTCTTGATGAATTAAAAAAAAAAGGCACGTGGATGACCTTCTCACCCTCCTATTTAGTTGTATGTTCTCCTGTCCGTGCAGTGTCATATTCCACTGCTCCAGAAGGGAGCACAGGATTTCTTTTTATCAAATTCATCGATAAGCTCTGTTATTTTCCATTCTCCTAGCCTCAAGAAGAACATATATTTTTCTGTTACTCAGTGGCCAATGAATACCAATGAATATATGTAAATGCATGCACATCTTGCCCATCACCCTTCCCAACTCTCCCCTCCATTCTAAACATAGACAAGAATAATACAAAAATAAGTTTTCATTTACACTGAAAGGATTGACAATCATCTGAATAGCTTGCCCAGGATTATTCATGAATTAAGATAGTTATTTTTGTGTATTGATTTGTATTTTGGAGAAGACAGCCTTAGCTGCTCTTCTTTTTGACCTGCCCAGACCTCTCAGTTCAATGGCATTTTTCACTAATTATAGTTTACGGCAGGAATCAGATGCCAGACCAGTTCTGTGTACAGCATAGCCTGACAAGAAAAGAAAAAATAACAACTTTGTGTAGTTATAACTTGGGTTGTTCTTGTACATTCCCACTTATCACAGGAGTAATATCTTAGCCTTCTCTCATTCCTTTACGAACGTCAAACATGTAATCAACTCAACCCTGAGATATTGATTTAGGGGCAGAGCAACTTCATTTCAGGTGAAATCAAAAGATTGAACACATAGATAGACTTTCTTGTCTTGCAGGCTACTGTTACACTGAGGAAGAATACAGAATAAAGCAGTTACCAAGAGAGCTAGCTAAAACAATACCATTCTATTTGTGTCTTTAAGTAAAATTCATTCAATATGAATAAACATTTTCTAATCCAGAAAATTTGGAAGGCTGAATTTGAAATTTGGATACTTTATCAGAGTTTCATTTTGAAATTAGGCTTACTGTTGAGAAAGGGGGCGTCAATTTTTTTTTTTTCCCAGAGAAATAATGCTACATATCTGACAAAATAAGTCAATCTTTCCATTTCTGCATTGTTTAAAGTTTATGTTGTATAGTTCTTTCAAACGTACAGATAGAATGAGATTCAGTGACTTTGGTTCTGGCCTTAGAGTAGGAAGAAAATATCTAAAGACACAGTGAAAAATAAACTGAGAATCATATAGACTGACAATGTAAGCATGCCATGAGTACCCACAACCAAGAGTATAGCAGTTAGATACCACAAAATAAACTCCTCATCTTCTGTCCTAACCCAATAGCAAAATATTGAAATAATTGACTTTACCAATTTATTTAAGTGTATTTCTGTGCATTCCATACATTATCTACTTGTGACAGTCCAATAATATGAAAATATTGCCAATAGAGCTTAATGGTGTTGTGTTCTATTAAGACAGCAGATTTTCAAGCTGGTAACATAATCATTCATGCAGTAAAAAATATGTTTACCCATTGACTGCAGCATGTTCATTGATTATGAAAAGTATACTGATGAAAATATTATTTAGAATAACATTGACTTAAAATTAGGAAAAGAGTCTGGTATTCATAATGAATAGTGCAAACAGAAGAGCCTTTCCATGAACATAAACCATAGGTTAACATGGAATGGATTCTCAGTCATTACTACTTCCCTCAGTAATATGAAAAGATATAGAAAATTCTGAATGAAACAAGCAATACAGAAGTTTAACTTGTACTCATGTGAATAAATGGCTTAGACAAATAACACAAATTTCCCAGACATAGCTGCATGTGTAGAATATGAAATTCAGTGCATATGTATTGATGAAATTCTTTCATGTGCCTGACACATTCCTTGGTGCAGTAAGGCTCAAAAGAAATATTAGTCATGGTCATTTACCAGATGGATTTGTGAGAACAAAGTAAACATACACTGAAATAATTAGTAAATTAGTGTGTCTGTATATATACATACACATTCTATTTATATTCAGCATTTTTATGAACATAATATCCTAACACTAAATATTAAGAATTAGACTAGCATGTTAAATAATCATTGATTGAGGTAATAATTTTATTTCTATTCTATAGTCCTTTGTTTTCAGTGTTGACATAGTGAAGTTTAAACAGAAATAGAGATTAGCCCAAAACTAATTCTATAATATTCAATTACTAAATCTAGTACTTAGCTTTCCTTTTTTCTAACTGGAAGAATATTTTTAATAAACCATAGATTTCATCATACGTATTCTTCTATCTCAAAAAAAATGGTAACTATCAAAATTCATGTAATAAATTCTATTTTGCCATTCTATAGTCCATTTTTAATACAGAGTGATCTTTTAAAAATGCCACTCAGATTCACCCCCACTGCTATTCAATATACTAATGTTTTCTCATTTTTCTTAAATTAAAAATCATGTCTTCCACCAATATCCTCAGACATTAAGACAGTGTTTAGCATAATAGTCACAAAATAAATATTTATTAAATAAAAAATTATTCATTGCTCAGCTTCCAGAATGATACCTTAATGAATAAAAAACCCTCTGGGGGATTTCTATATAGATATGCATCTTATCTATCTATAGATATCTAGAGATAAATTCACATATATGTTCATACATATGTTCACATGTAAACAAGCTAAAGATAATATTCAATCACTGAAACTGGTAACTGACACATCCTTCTTCTTGTAACCAATCTCTAATTTAAGAAAATCACAAATATAAAGTTGCTTATTGGCTCTTAGGTCCTGAGCAGACTTTGCCCTCCTTGCCTGCATTGAACTTCATCATATATTTATTGCATCAACTTATTTTTCCCTAACAGCTCAGTTGGTAAAGAATTCACCTGCAATGCAGGAGACCCGGGTTGGATTCCTGGGTCGAGAAGATCCACTGGAGAAGGGATAGGCTAGCACTCCAGTATTCTTGGGCTTCCCTGTGGCTCAGCTGGTAAAGAATCCGCCTGCAATGCAGGAGACCTGGGTTCGATTCCTGAGTTCAGAAGATCCCCTAGAGAAGGAAAAGGCTACTCACTCCAGTATTCTGGCCTGGAGAATTCTGTGGGCTTTCACGTTCACTGTCATTTGTAATTCTAAAGGTGGGAAGACTAAGTGTTTTATATGCTTTCTGAAGTGATTTGCTAGTCAATGTTTTTACCACATGTTCTTCATTGATAAAAATACTGGATTTCAAGTGCTTGCATTTAGAGCATAAAAATACCATCCAATATATGTCAATGGGCTTCCCTGGTGTGTGTGTGTGTGTGTGTGTGTGTGTGTGTGTGTGTGTGTGTTTGCATGCATGCTAAGTTGCTTCAGTTATGTCTGGCTCTTTGTGACCCCATGGACTGCAGTCTGCCAGGCTCCACTGTCCATGGGATTCTGCAGGCAAGAATACTGGAGTGGATTGCCAGTGACCTTCTCCAGAGAGTCTTCCCGACCCAGGGATGCAACGCACATCTTTTACATCTAACCTGCATGGGCAGGTGGGTTCTTTACCACTAGTGCCGCCTGGGAAGCACATCTTCCCTGGTGCTCAGACAGTAATATCTGCCTGCCATGAAGGAGACCTGGGTTTCACCTCTGGGCCCGGAAGATCCCCTGGAAAGGGACTGGCAACTCACTCCAGTATTCTTGCCTGAAGAATTCCATGGGTTCACAGAGTCAGAGACGACTAAGCAACTAAAACTAACACTTTCTCTTCATATTTCAAATACACATGACCCCACATAAATACTAAAAATTTAATTATCATGAGATGTAATACCGTTAGAAGCTCTATTTTTTACCTGCATTGATTTTGCTTTATCTATATGGAAGAACAATTTATATAGTGTCCAGTGCACAGATTTTAAGTGTATACTTGAGTGAGTTGCAAACTATGTAATCCATGCCACTACTACATGAATCAGAGGATAAAACACTTCCATCACAATACCTCAGGGCCCCTTCCAGTCACTGCCACTCCACACCATTCTTATTTCCATCACCAAACACTGATCTTGACTGTTCTTAAACATTATGTTAATTATTCAGTATCCACTATTTTGGTCTCATTTCTCTTCAGTGTAACATTTTGGTTTTCATCCATATGGTCTGTGTTTCTGTAATTTATTCTGTTTTATTGAAAATACTATTCTGTGCTAAGAATATATCTCCTGTATTATCTCTTCTATTGATGAATGTTTGCTTTGCTTCCTTCCAGTCTTACCTGTCATGAGGAACGCTATTATAAAATATTCTTACCAGTTTTGTGGATGTTTCTCTTGAGTAAAAACAGAGATTGAATTCTTTGGTTAGAAAGATAGAGATATGAATATAGATATAGAGTAATTACAGGTATATTTCTACATATAGATACATAGTAAGCATATGTTTCCCAAAGTGCCTGTGGTGTATTACACATCCAGTAGCACTGTGTAAGAATTCACAGTGGTCTGAATGTTCAGCATTTGGCATGTTATACTTTCTAAGTTTTGGAGAAGGGCTTGGCAACGCACTCCAGTATTCTCGCCTGGAGAATCCCATGGACAGAAGGGTAGGGCAGGCTACAGTCCCTGGGGTTGCAGAAAGTCGGACACGACTGAAACGACTTAGAACACACTTTCTAAGTTTAGGCATCAAGTGGCTCAAATGGTTAAATTGTACTTCAAAAGCAAACAAACTTTCAGAAGAAAAGGATCATATCTGTGATTATCAGAGGCAGGGGTTGGGAAAGGAGGGAATTAAAATAAGGCAGTCAAAATGTTCAGCTTCCAGTTATAAGGTAAATTCCAACGCATAGAAATGTAAAATGGTACAACCATTTTGGAAAATATTCTGTCAGCTTTTATAAATAAGTTAAATATACATGTAACATATATCCAGTTTTTCCACCCCTAGGCATTTTATCAAGAAAGAAATGTGCTACGTGTTACATTTTAACTATTTATAGCAGCTTTATTTAGTAGCCCCCAAGCTGGAAACAAACAAACAGTAATGGAAAGTTAAATGAATAAAACAATTATGCATTATCTACACAGTAGGAAAATGCTCAAAAATAAAAGGCATTGGACTATTGATATATGCTACTAGATCAGTGATTTTCAAAATATTTTTTCTGGCAAACAGTAGACAAAACAGGAGTATCAACCACATGACTTCATGTAGAGAAAATCACAGAAAATATCACTATAGTAATGAAAAGAAGATCTGTGATTCCCTATAGATGGCATAGGCAATGTGCTGTGGGAAGGACAAGCAAAGTAATGTGAGTTAAGTTTGAATTTGTGGGAGTGATTGTTCATTATTTTTTGATGACAGTTTTGTGATGACTGTTTTATGGATGCATACATATGTCAAGACTCATCAAAACGTGTACTTTAAATATGTGCTGTTTACTGCATGTCAATTATCCTTCATTCATACTGTTAAACCAAATCCTAGTGTTTTAAAGCAACAATCATTTATTCTCATGCATGCACAATTTTGTGAAGCTCAGCCAATTTAAGTAGGGGTCAGCTGGGTGGATCTGTGTCACATGGACTTGCTAGAACTGATATGATTCTCACTAAAGATCTATAAGCAACACTGGATGATTCTGCTTCATCGTCTTTTGTCCACTTTGGACTGGCAGCCTAATCAGCAGAGAGTTCTGCTCATGATGATGGAAGAAGTGTAAAAAAAAAAAAGTGAAAAACAGAAAAACAAAAACAAAAACATGCAAGACGTCTTAAATCCTTGATTCAGAAGGAAGCGGAATACAGTTACTCCTGACTCTATTTGTTGAAGCAAGTCACATAATCAATTCCAAAGTTAAGAGTAGGAAATAGACTTCCCCCATTATTAGGCCATAAGTTAGGGTATGGTTGCAGGGATCGTTGAAGAATTGGGCCAGTCAGGCAATCTAACACACACAAAAGATATAGGATTTTGTTCAAAAGAAGCAATAAATTCTGAAAAGTACTTCAAAGAAACAGGAAATCAGATTGCTCTTTACCTCAGTAACTTTCCATTACATTGTAAGCTCTCGTCTCCTGAAACCTTGTATATCAACCACAATTATTACTTCAAAACTAAATTGATAGCCAAATGTCAAATAAATTGTAACAAAATTAATTCCTGAGCATATTATTTAAAAATAATGTTCTTGATTATATGAGAAACAAAAATAAATTATATACCCTCCCAACTCCCTCAGTTAGCTCTATAATCATATTGAATTAGCCCTCAGCTATTATTGTTGAAATGCAAAACTGTTCAGACAATGGAATACATATATATATATATATTATACATATATGTGTACGTGTATGTATATGTATATATGGACTTCCCTGGTGGCTCAGATGGTAAAGAATCCCCCTGAAATGTGGGAAACCTGTGTTTGATACCTGGGTTGGGAAGATCCCCTGGAGAAGGGCATAGCAACCCACTCCAGTATTCTTGCCTGGAGAATCCCATGGACAGAGGAGCCTGGTGGGCTACAGTCTATGGGGTCGCAAAGAGTCGGACAGGACTATGCACATAAGTGTGCACACACGCACACACACACACACACACACACATACATGTACATATGGTTATTTATATAGTACATACATATAGCTATTTACAAATATATTTACTGTTCTGAGTGTGTGCATGCTAAGTCGCTTTAGTCCTGTCTGACTCTGTGTGACCCTGTGGACTGTATGCTGCCAGGCGCCTCTGTGCGTGAGATTCTCCAGGTGAGAATACTGGAGTGGATTGCCATGCCCTCCTCCAGGGGATCTTCCTGACCCAGGGATTGAACCCAGGTCTCTTCTCTTCCATTGGCAGGTGTGTTCTTTTACTGCTAGTGGCACCTGGGAAGCCCCATTTACTGATATGTGTATATGGAAGGCCTCCAGACAGACTCCTCTCTCCATGGAATTCTCCAGGCAAGAACACTGGAGTAGGTAGCCATTCCCTTCTCCAGGGAATATTCCTGACCCAGAGATCGATCCCAGGATTGATCTCCTGCATTGCAGGTGTATTCTTTACCATCTGAACCACTAGAAAAGCATATATTTACATATATTTACATATATGCATATATGTATATACATAGTGTGTGTGTGTATATATATATAGATATACATGTATATCTATATATATATACATTTTTCAGCTATTATGTCTTTTCCAGATTGAAATCTCCATGTTGTTCATTATACTATTTTAAAACTACTTAGGACTAACTCTTGTTCTAAATATTCTTCATGATTTCAGATTTTACCCATTTATCTAAAAAAATATAAGAGAATTTTAAGGAAATATGTGTGTACATAGGTTTTAGAAAATGTTAAGAGATGTTACTCATCCTCATGGATTGGTAATTCTGCTGACTAACATAACTGCCCACACAGAGTTCTAGTTAGTATAAGAGGAAGTTAGAATGTTGCAGATCCCCTGGCTAGATATACTTTATAAACAAGTAGTGCTGGGGAAAGTAGTTACATTTGTTAAAGTGACTCAGTAATTGTCCTAGCATCTACTTATAAGCATTTCTTCAAGGTGAAACAATGAGGCTTCAGGTGAAATAAAATTCCTATTTTTATCTGACTGTAAAACATTGCAGCAGTGTTCCTCATAAGCCATAATATTCAAACTGAAAAGGCAAGACTCTCTCAGGACATTTTCTTTCTCTGACATTTATAATAAGTATTTATTCACAGCAAGAGAAAGAGAGAGCCGAGAAAAAAATGCTTAATCATATCCTTTTTTTAAATGTGTATGATTTTTCTCTATTAACCATTCTTTAAAATTGGCTATCTCAAGAATAATCGTTGTATACAGAACCAAGTCTGAATATATACTACTAGGAACTCACTGTCAAAACAATATTTGTTTTTCTGGCCTTTAATGTTGAAGAAAAGTGAAGAAGGAAGAGAGAAGGAAAATATGAGCATTTAAAAGACATCTATTACTTGGTCCACAGGCACAACTCAAAAGAAGGTAAACGTAAAATAATAATAGATTTAACCTTAGAGACTGAACTACAGTGGAGGAGACCAGGCTCTGAACACCCCACGTCTACCCTTTTGATCTTGTTATTATGTGACACAGAAGGAGAGGAAGGCCCTGCTGCTAGGCAAAAACAGATCATGGATAGAAAGGTAAATGTCAAGGAGAAAATAAGATTAAAATATAAAACCATAACCAAGGGTAACAACGGTGGTTTGCATGGAATGCCAGCTTAAAAAAAAAAAAATCCATAGCTGGAAAACAGAGTAAGAGTGAAACAGGAGGAAAGAAAATGAAAGGTTTTAAGGTCATTTCTCTAAAGTACACAGAAGTGCCAACTTGTCAGTCCCCTGACTTCTCAGTCAAAATATATTTTTAGGAAAAAGCGTATCACATGCCTGGATTCATGCTTTTCATAAGAATTAAGTGGGTATGCAGGGATTTTTTTGTCCTTTGTTGTTTTTAATTGAACCAACTGAACTGCACTTACTTATTGAATCTTTTTCACAAGATCTTTTTCACATTGATATAACCATACAAGACGTTTTCACATAGATATTTCTGAATCTATCAATTGTTAGTGAGGTCTGAACAGGGAAGTTCAGAAACACAAATGATCTGCTAGTTCAGGATAATAATAGCAACATAAATTAAAGTTTTCTCACTCCTCCAGCCTCCTAGAGATGACTACATTAGATGAAACACTTGCTTGCAGGCAACACTGTTGCTTTTAATCCATTTATGTGTTTAATTAATAACAATGACAAAATCAGAGTGGTTCAATTATCAAAGAGCATGCTGATAGAGATTTTATTCAATCTATTTACATTATTGGCCTTGTCATTTGCTGAATAATCATTACTAGTTTTGACAGTTCAAAATGATTCTAATAGTATATGTGAAATTTTAGAATTAGTCAACCACATGTTATAGGCTGTGAAATATATCTTTCCTTTGAATTCTTGAAAGTAAACTCCAAACAAACTAGGAATTTGGAGACCAAAGGTGTAGCAAGGCATCTACATGTAATTTTTTATCTATGTGTATGTTCACATGGCTATATCCAATTCCAACCTAATATCACAGATTTTATTTTATTTTCTCCCTTCCCATATTTGTAAAACTCTTCTCTGACAATAAGAAACTTTGTCATTATAATTGCCATTATATTTACTTATTGAATCAACCTCCACAAGTGCAATTATTTTTTTGTGCTGTCAACACCATCCATGTGGAGTTCCTCCTCATTCCACTGAAGCTTCAATATACCACACCTTGTCATCCTTCTGTCACTGTCTTCAATGGAAACCCTCCCTGCTTCCCCACTCAGACCCAGATTTCTACACACCAAGCTAGTATCATGCCTGCCTTCTCTCTACCAGGTGTGTATGCTATTTTGCTTTTTACTCATAATGGTTTTTCGATTTAATCATTCAGAAAAGAAGGAAGGAGGAAGGAAAGAAGGGGAGAAGAAAAGAAAGGAGGGAGGAAAGAAAGGATTCTTATTGATGTTTCAACATTTGTTGCTTGTTAAGAATATTAATTAACCCCCAAAAAAGATATTTTTAAACATCTTGGAAGAAGGGAAAATATAAACATACTAACCCAAGTCACAAAATGTCTAAACAATTTTGACATAAAAGAATTACATACCGAAATCTATGAACTGCCATAGAATGCATTTAAAGCAGTGATCAGAGGAAAACTCATAGCTTTAAATATTATATCAGTGAATGTGAAGGAATACTAATAAGTGAATTAAATTCCAATTCAATGAGAAAACAAACAAAAAGTGAGCCAAGCTTACAAAAAGTAAGCACCAAGAAAGAAGTAAGAAGACAAAAATTAACAATTTGAAAGATTAAACACAGAAAAAAAATTAATTAGCAAATAAAAATGCTTTTCTTTTAAAAAAACGAGGAAACAAAATTTTTTAAAAATATAAATCATAAATATGCGAATTCAGGAGTACCTAGAGGAGATTGTTAAAGCCATAATAAAATTTATAAATAATATTTTGCAAAGTTTAATAAAAATGTTGTAATACCTAGATAAAATGCAGTCTTTTCTAGGGATAATTTATCAAAATTGACTCCAGTAGAGGTCAAAATCTTAAAGAGATCAATTTCCAAGAAAGTAGAGAAATGAATGGGTTTCTCTGGTGACTCAGATGGTAAAGAATCTGCCTGTACTACGGGAGACCTGTGTTCTGTCCCTGGGTTGGGAAGATCCCCTGGAGGAGGGCATGGCCGCTCCAGTATTGTTGCCTGGAGAATCCCCATGGACATAAGAGCCTGGCAGGCTACAGCACATGGGGTCACAAAGAGCTGGACATGATTAAGTGACTAAGCACAGCACAGAGACTTGAGACAAGGTTTGGGTAATTTTATACAGAAATTATTTTACACTTTAAAGGTCAAATCATTTCAATGTCATTTTTGTAACAATTCAAAATCTGATTGCGGTAAGCAGAATTCCAAGAAAGTCCCAAGAGTTTCACTTTCTAATGTAAATCCCCTGTAAAATCGCCTTCCCTTTGTATGGCTATAATCTGTGAACATATCACAGTAAAGATCTTGTTATATTTTATGGCAGAAGAGGATTATCCTGGGTAGGCCAGATCCAAACAAGTACTTTTACCTAGCTATAGTTTGACTTAAATGTTCTTTAATTCTAAATTTACTCTAAAGGATGAATTTATATTTTACTTGATAATTTAGGTTAAAAAAATCACAATTTCCTGCAATTCTTCCAATATCCCTATGAAGTAAGCAAGGCTGAAATTATTAGTTCCATTTTGTAGGTTATACAATTGAGATAAAGAAATTAAGATATTTGACAAAGACAGTGAAGAACCAAATTTACAGCCAGGGTCCTATAATTTTGGAATTTGTATTACTTTCTGCTGTGTTATTATAGGTTGCACTGTGGTCCTTTCAGTCCCACATTCATATGTTAAAGTCCTAAGCCCCATACCTCCATATAGGACTTTAATTGGAAATAAAGTGATTATGGATAACTGTTTAAAATGAAGTCATACTGGAGTAAGATAAGCGTTTGATATAACTAGTGTCTTTACAAAAAAGGGAAATTTGGACAGACCCACACCCACAGGGAGAGCTCATGAAATCCAAGAGACAATAAATTTTGTCATTTAAACCACTCAGTTTGCAGTACTTTGTAGCAACAGCTCTAGTAAACTAAT
Source organism: Odocoileus virginianus (assembly GCF_023699985.2). Taxonomy (NCBI): domain Eukaryota; kingdom Metazoa; phylum Chordata; class Mammalia; order Artiodactyla; family Cervidae; genus Odocoileus; species Odocoileus virginianus. The sequence continues at coordinate 24,309,292 of NC_069707.1, forward strand.
ACAATTATCTTGCTACATTTTCAGATAGGAAATTATAATGATCAAAATTAAATACATGTGTTTCATATTTCCTCCTTCTACCTCACTAAAATGTCATTTATGTTATGATTATTTTAATTTAATTTCATAGGCTGGAATGATGTAAATAGTGTGTGACTGTGTTCTCAGTTGTGTCCAACTCACCACAACCTCAGTAACTGTAGCTTGCCAGGCTCGTCTGTCCATGGGATTTTCCAGGCAAGTATATTGGAGTAGGTTGCCATTTCCTCCTCCAGGGAATCTTGCTGACCCAGGGAATCACATAAATAGTATACAGAAGCAATTAAACTTAAATTTTACCTCTGATTCAGATAGACTAAATTTACTGAGAAAAAAAAAATCACAATCCATCGGTCTTTTATGCAACTATACTTTAGGTAAACCTCAACATTTTCTTTATATATAATTAAAACGGATCATGAATCCTCAAGGTTTCCATTTATCATGCAGATTTTTGATATTAAAATATATTGGTAATGTTATTTTATCACATTCTTTAGACAGAATTAATATTCTGCAAATTATTCAGAGTAAGTAGGTTACATGCAATATTTGGGAAATGCTTATATTGAACAATGATTCTTTGCTTATGTGAAATTTAAATTTAGCCATATTTCTCTTATTTTGTCTGATATCTGTAGATTATCTCAGCTAATTTTTGGCTATAAGTGGATAAAACCAGAAAAATCAGCAAAGCCACAATATATGTGTGTGTTCAGTTACTCAGCTGTGTCTGACTATTTGTGACCCTATAGCCTGTAGCCCACCAGACTCTGTCCATGGAATTTTCCAGGCAAGAAATATTGGAACGTGTTGCCGTTTTCTGCCTCTCAGGATCTTCTCAACTCAGGGATCAAATCTGTGTCCCTAACGTCTCCTACATTTGTGGGCAAATTCTTTACCACTGAGCCACCCTGAGCCATGATGAGCCCTCCAGAAATTCCATTGTGCAGGTTCCAGATGGTAGGGAGAGTTTAGTAAGTAATACAATTGGAAAACCAATACATTTTAATGTATCAAAAGTTGCTTTGATGCATCAAAAGTTGCATTGATATCAAAGTCATTTATTGTTGTGAATCAGTTGATTCAAATGAAGCAATTTTATTGCTATCCAGGAGAGACATAATATATTGAAATACCTTCAACTACCATGTATAAAAACCAATAGAGATAAGTTGGGTATTTAAATTAAGTATTTTCAATTTTTATAATAAAAATATAATATTCCAGTTCCTCACAGTAAGCAGGAGTAATCATCAAAAGAAATTACTACTTTATATATGATAATAAGGGCCCATTTCTTTTGATAGTTTAAACATTCATTTTCAATTTTAAGTGTATATTTAGGATATCTTACTGCACTTAATAAAGTAGAATACTTTAATTTCAATCAACACAGTCCCTTGCTTGTGTTTCTTCTTGCTATTCTCTGGGGTTAGCACATTCTTTTCCCAGGTTTTCAGATGACTAGCTCTTTCATGTTGCTCTACTCTGTTTACAAAACATCTTCACAAAGAACCTTTCATTGGCCAGTTTCTAAAGGAGAAATAGATATAGGCATATTCATGGTATCTATTATATTCCCTTGTTGTATTTTCTCCTTAATGCCTAACAATATTAGAGCTTGCATTTTCAGCGTACTTTCTCTGTATTTCTGATGTATGTTTATTTACTTTTCAAAATTATGTTACCTTGTTGTTGTTCAGTCCCTAAGTCATGTATGACTCTGTGACCCCATGGACTGCAGCACACCAGGCTTCCCTGTCCCTCACTACCTCACAGAGTTTGCTAAAATTCATGTCCGTTGAGTCAGTGATAATATCTAATCATTTCATCCTCTGCTTCCCTCTTCTAGTATCTAAATTCCATAAAGTCCAATGTTTTGTCTATGTATCTCACAGTGGTATTCTCTAAATTGGGAATAACGCTTGCCAAAACTTTAACGTGGTGTCTTACATAGAAAATGACAACCTCTTGGGTTTGGCCATATCTGTAGGGTTGAACCAGAAATGATCAGCTTTGGGTTTCAAAGTCCACAGCCCATGATGGTCAGCCCTAGCACTGCTACTCTTATAATTTATTCAAAGTTATCATTTGGCCATAGAATGGGGTTTTGGAAGCACTTGGAATAGACTTTTGATAAATGCACCTAGAGTGAAATTCTTATTTTGCCATATGCAAAATGCCAAATCTTATGCTTCAGACTCTTGACCAGTGGAAAGAAATGATGAAAATACTGATAAAAGGAAGATTGTAAAGATTCAGTGAGGTAAAGCATGTGCCTTATATCAAGGATTATGATTTTTTTTAATAATTCTGTACTTATAGCTACTCTCAAATCATTAATATTTTATAAAAGAGGAATTAAGAGGTATCTTTAAGCAAGTAGGGTGGAGCACTTAACATGAATTAACCTTAGTGATTGAGCTAGCCAAAAGAAAGCAATCAGTGAGAGTAGTTTCTATAGCAAAATATGAAATAATCACAACAGAGAGAGTTGAGAGTATTTGCTTGAGCTTGGTATGCAGGATCAGAGAGACTAGGTTTTCATTTTTTTAAACAAATGAAAGTAATTTCTTTATATCATACCCCAGTGGAAAATTGAAAAGTACTTGTTATCTATGAGAAAAAAAAAATGTTAACCTAGAGACTAGATATCAAAAGTTATCTTTAAATTTTGTTTATTTAATAATTGATATATTTAATAAAATAGCTGGGAGACTTTTGGACAAGATGAGAATCAAAGTTATTGACTTTAACTTCATAAATGCTATTACATTTTCAGTTTTGTCTACTATTCAGTTTTGTCTAATATTAAGTTTTGTCTACTATTGAAATAGTAGCTCATATTTAGTAAAATCCCCTCATGTTGTTTGAAGATTTTTTCAATTTAATGCTTTTATTAGGATATTGATGATAAACTACTGTGAGAAAATTTTTGCCCTTCCTTACTAAATTAATTTTAATTATTTCCATCCACTTTGAATACTCCCCTTTGAACTACATTATACGGCACTAAATGTTTTGCTGCAAACAACATAAATATGTTTTTCGTATTCCTTCAGCAAATGTACAGCTAAAAGCAAATCTATGTGAAAAGATGTCAATATCATAAACTTAGATTAAGTACAGTGCTAAGTATGGTACAGAACACCTGTATTTAATTAATGAGTAATATTATCTATCATTAATGGTTTGAATATTCAACAGAAATGAAAAATTTACAGTATATTTATAAACCATGGTTACAGAAAGTATCCAGATATCCAGTCACTAAACTTGCATAGGGGGTTCCCTGGTGACTCAGCAGAAAATAATCCTCCTGCCAATGCAAGAAACACAGGTTCTATCCCTTGTTGAGGAAGATGCCCTGAAGAAGGATGGCAACCCACTCCAGTATTCTTGCCTGGGAAATCCCATGGATAGAGCAGCCTGTGGACTACATTTCATGGGGTCACAAAAGTGTCAGACATGACTTAGCAATGAAACAACAACTCCAAACCTGCATGGGTGTGAAGGAAAGAGACCAAACTTATCTTCTTATTAATCAGTATGCCAGTAATTTCTGTAGGCTAGATTCTGTGCCTAAATATTATGATGCATAAGTGAAAGTTGCTCAGTCATGTCCGACTATTTGCGACCCCACAGACTACAGTCCATGGACTTCTCCAGGCCAGAATATTGGAGTGGGTAGCCTTTCCCTTCTCCAGGGGATCTTCCTAACTGAGGGATCGAACCCAGGTCTCCTGCATTGCAGGTGGATTCTTTACCAGCTGATCTGCAAGGGAAGCCCAAGACTACTGGAATGGATAGCCTATCCCTTCTCCAGTGGCTCTTCCCAGCTCAGGAATCGAACCGGGGTCTCCTGCAGTGCAGGCAGATTCTTTACCAGTTGAGCTATACGGAAAGCCCTGATAATGTGTATAGCTAAACACTTTTCTTTGTGCATGAAAATGCCCTAGAATATTTCCTCTTCTCTTTTGTTTTACATTTGCCTCTATTTGTTCCTTCTAATTCAAGTCTGTCTTCTCAAACCTTTGGTTATATTTCTTAATATCTCCAGAAAGTCTATGGTAGACAGACTTCTAAGCTAAACCCCAAATGAGTCAAATTCTTGTATTATTCTCTCTCCTTGTTTGTGGGCAGAGCCTGTGATTTGTGTCCAGCCAATAAAATATGACAAAGGTAATGAGATGCCATTCTAATGATTAGCAGCAAAAAGCAAGAGATTCTTCTACAGAGTTAGAAGTCAGGTTCCATATTGTAAGCTAGGCTTTGTCGGAAGGCCACACAACAAGGAATTGGGGGGCTCCTAGCTTCCCTTTGCATGAAATTTTCCCTTGGTATCTCTAATTTTCTTGAAGAGATCTCTAGTCTTTCCCATTTTCCTCTATCTCTTTGCACTGATCACTGAAGAAGGCTTTCTTATCTCTCCTTGCTGTTCTTTGGAACTCTGTATTCAAATGGGTCTTTCTTTTTCTCTTTGTTTTTCACTTCTGTTCTTTTCACAGCTATTTGTAAGGCCTCCTCAGACAGCCATTTTGCTTTTTTGCATTTCTTTTTCTTGGGGCTGGTCTTGATCCCTGTCTCCTGTACAATGACATAAACCTCCAACCATAGTTCATCAGGCACTCTATCAGATCTAGTCCCTTAAATCTATTCCCCACTTCCACTGAATAACCATAAGGGGATTTGATTTAGGTCTTCAAGAAAATTAGAGATACCTAGGGAACATTTCATGCAAATATGGGCTCAATAAAGGACAGAGATGGTAGGGACCTAACAGAAGCAGAAGATATTAAGAAGAGGTGGCAAGAATACATGGAACGACTGCACAAAAAAGATCTTCACGACCCAGATAATCACGATGGTGTGATCACTCACCAAGAGCCAGACATCCTGGAATGTGAAGTCAAGGGGGCCTTAGGAAGCATCACTACAAACAAAGCTAATGGAGGTGATGGAATTCCAGTTGAGCTATTTCAAATCCTGAAAGGATGATGCTGTGAAAGTGCTGCATTCAATATGCCAGCAAATTTGGAAAACTCAGCAGTGGTCACAATGGACTGGAAAACGTCAGTTTTCATTTCAATCCCAAAGAAAGGAAATGCCAAAAAATATTCAAACTACTGCACAATTGCACTCACCTCACACGCTAGTAAAGTAGTGCTTAAAATTCTCCAAGCCAGGCTTCAGCAATACGCAAACTGTGAAATTCCAGATGTTCAAGCATTTTAGAAAAGGCAGATGAAACAGAGATCAAATTGCCAATACCTCCTGGATCATCAAAAAAGCAAGAGAGTTCCAGAAAAACATCTATTTCTGCTTTATTGATTATGCCAAAGCCTTTGTGTGGATCACAATAAACTGTGGAAAATTCTGAAAGAGATGGGAACACCGGACAACCTGACCTGTCTCTTGAGAAATCTGTATGCAGGTCAGGAAGCAACAGTTAGAACTGGACATGGAACAACAGACTGGTTTCAAGTAGGAAAAGAAGTACATCAAGGCTGTATATTGTCACCCTGCTTATTTAACTTATATGCAGAGTACATCATGAGAAACGCTGGGCTGGAAGAAACACAAGCTGGAATCAAGATTGCCGGGAGAAATATCAATAACTTCAGATATGTAGATGACACCATCCTTATGGCAGAAAGTGAAGGTGAACTAAAAAGTCTCTGGATGAAAGTGAAAGAGGAGATTGAAAAAGCTGGCTTAAAACTCAACATTCAGAAAACTAAGTCATGGCATCTGCTCCCATCACTTCACAGCAAATAGATGGGTAAACATTGGAAACGGTGGCTGACTTTATTTTGGGGGGCTCCAAAATCACTGCAGATGGTGACTGCAGTCATAACATTAAAAGACACTTACTCCTTGGAAGGAAAGTTATGACCAACCTAGACAGCATATTAAAAAGCAGAGACATTACTCTGTCAGCAAAATTCCATCTAGCAAAAGCTATGGTTTTTCCCGTACCATATATGGATGTGAGAGTTGGACTATAAAGGAATTTGAGTGCCAAAGAATGGATGCTTTTGAACTCTGGTGTTGGAGAAAAGTTTTGAGAATCCCTTGGACTGCAAGGAGATCTAACTAGTACATTCTAAAGGAGATCAGTCCTAAATGTTCATTGGAAGGACTGATGCTGAAGCTGAAACTCCAATACTTCAGCCACCTGATGTGAAGAACTGACTCTTTGGTAAAGACCCTGATGCCGGGAAAGATTGAAGGAGGAAGTAGTCGGAAACAACAGAGGATGAGATGGTTGGATGGCATCACTGACTCAATGACATGAGTTTGGGTAAACTCTGGGAGTTGGTGATGGACAGGGAGGCCTAGGGTGCTGCGGTTCATGGGTTGCATAGAGTCAGACACAAATGAGCAACTGAACTGAACTGAACTATTTTCCCTAGTGGCTCAGATGATAAAGAATCCAAGTGTAATGTGGAGACACAGGTTAAATCCCTGGGTAAGGAACCTCCTCTGGAGAAGGAAATACCAACCTACTGCAGTATTGTTGCCTGGATGATTCCATGGACAGGAGCCTGGTGGGCTGCTGTCCATGGGGTCACAAAGAATCAGAGACTACTGAGCTTGTAACACTTTGATGTTCACTTTAGAAGCCAAGACCCCTAGTTGGCAATCAACAGAAAATGTATCTCAGACCTATAACTGAAAGGAAATGAATTCTTCCAACAACCAAATGTGTTTGGAAGAGGTCCTTGATCTCAGAAAGGAATGCAGTCCAGTCAAGATTTGCCCTGTAGCCTTGTGGGACACAGAACAGAAGTCTCAGTTGAATGATGCCTAGACCTCTGACCCATAAAAACTGTGGGCTAATATGTGTTGTTTTAAGTCACCAAACATTGGTAATTAGAAAACCAAGACACCCTACCTCACCTACAAAATGTCTACCTTTTCTCACATTGCTGCTGCTTCTTTCAGTGAATCTGTATCCTATCCCTTTCTTCTGCCTCACTGACTTTACTCATCCTATGGACTCACATCATGTGTTGCTTCTCCAAAGATGACTGTGACTTCCACTACAAAATAAATTAGGTTGCATGCCTATCTGTCCCCATGATAATTGCAGACAATTTCTTATATTTTATTTTAATGAGTTTCCATGTGAGGTTCTTAAATTAAAGAATTATTCTTATTTCAACATTCTCTGAGTTAATATAATTTATTGAGCTCCCATAACAAATAAGAGTGGTTTCTATGTTTCAAATTTCAAGCAGTCCTTAAACTCCTAACTGTATCAGAATCATGCGATTTCTGAACCCAGTTCTAGGCCTAATGTGTTCATGTTTGCATGGGTAGGGATGCTCTGCCCTGCTAATCATTTTAGTCTTATATTCTTAACAATCCCATTCTCCAGAAATTACAGAGACATGGAATTAGCTGTAGTTTGTGAAATTGTCATACTCTTATTCCTTAGTGCCTTTTCAGTTTTTTCCTTATCTTCTTAGGGTAAGTATTATGCTAGGCTTTTTTTTTTTTTTTTTTTAAGTCACTCCTTGTTTAAAGTTCAGTTTAAAAGTTGATTCCTCTGAAAAGCCTTCCTCAATCCCTAGACCTTCTGATTACCACTCTACAAAACATAGCATTAATTATTCATTTACAAGTATCACTTTCCTACAGTCTATAAGGTGTATCTTGTGTTAGATTAGTCTTTGTGTTCCAAATTGATAGTATGGTACTTGAAACATAAGATACTAACATTTTTTTGAATGAATAAATAAATAAATGTCAGAGTCACATAAGTAGAAATTCCTTAGAAGTATAACTTCAAGAATCCTTCTGATTTGTAACATCAGAAATATTTCTAGAAATAGTGATGCTATAAAATGAAATGACATATAAGGCAATCCTACTCCCACTTACAAGAGATTTTGATATGTGCCACATTCCCACTCTCACTTGAGCATTATCGCCTAGTGAACACCAACTGTCAAATGGGGCTTCCAAATCTTCTAGGTATTTTTGGGTATAAAACAAGTTTGGAAACTTACTATGAAGTAGTGAGGCTAATATTCATGTATGGTTCATGGAAATTTATTACATTACTTTGGTTATGATCCCGATCACAGCCACTGGCAAATTTCTCCATAGAAGATAATTACTAGCAAATTAATTAATTAGAGAACCTTCATGTTTTTAATGCCAGGAAGTACATTGAAGAGGATTTATCTTTTAATGTGTTTTATACTTTATACCAAGATCATGTTGAAACAATTATAAGATGTAAGATTGAAGGGATAGGAAAGAAATTTTAAAAATCTGAAATAAATTCAAAATAATAAACTTTAATTATGCTTTCTATTCACAAATATTAAACCAAGTCTTTTTCTAAATTCTAGCTGAAAATTTCTATAAAGACCTAGTAATTGTAACCCTAGTTTAAATTACATTTTTGTCATAGGACTAGCTTCAGATCTAATGATCATTATTTTGTCATTGTTTATTTTTAAGATCACAAAACAACATACATGTTGAAGAGATATGTATATAAAGTTATCAATAACTTCACTAATCTCTTTAGTGTCATTATATTTACTATATTTGGGCCTTTAACTCCATGTTATCAAATTACAGTCAGGATGTTCAAAGAAAATATGCTCATATCTCCCCAAATATGTTTATATCACAGGATATGTAAACGTCTAATACATTCTAACCTGATATTTACATCACACAAAACTATCTCACATTAGATACCAATTAACAATATTTATTGATCTTTTAGAAAGTAATTGTGGATGATCATGAATAGATATAAAATGAACTACCTTTAATTTTACAGTAATTATGTTGGTCAATATAAAGTACTTTGTAGCCCACTATTCAATAGGACTAGGTCTCATAACACAGTCATTTCATTTGGAAAATCATAAGATGGTACCCTATTAATGTTGCCTAGATTTCAACCAAATGACTATGTAGATGTGAAAGACTTAATATCCTATTAGCCACCTCATGATTCATCTACTCCCCCAGGCTTGTTTCTAATCATAGCTTCTAATATTACATGTAATATTGGAATGTTGGAATGTACATATAAAAAATTTAACAAATTGAATCTTGAATGGTTGAAATATATACTAGGTAAAACCTCTCTTGCAGATGATTATTTTACTTTCATGTACCTATGAAATCCATTTATTACATTTAGCTTAAAAATATACACACCTATTTTGTAGCTAGCAAATCTACCAGTTAACAATTATGTTTGCCACTAAAGTAGGTTATCTGAGCAGAAACATGAATTGGCTTGTAAAAAGTACAGTCTGTTAGCTAAGTTTGACTTCAAGGATTAGTATACATTTAGATTACCTCTAAATATTGATACTTATTTAAATATGAAGGAGATTATTCAAGTATGATAATCAAGAAGATAGAGAGGTGGAAATAAATTATGAAGGGTTCCCAGCCTAGCTTTTTCACAGCTTTATGAATATGAAGATGGAAATCTTTATTAATATTTGAATAACATGAATGAACATTTGGAGAATCTTTCAAAATAGTCTTAAAAACAGTGTCCATACATCTTAAAAAATCTTACAATAGATTCAGATATTTGATATAAAATCTCAGAATTGTAAAAATACAAAATTTTTCTCTTCATCTTTATCCATCCACAGTGGATAAATGTGAAATATAAATAGGGAATGTACAAAGAATAGTTGATGCAAGCTTTTATCTTAAGCTGAGTGGATAAAATGCTCCAGTTTGACAGAGTTCAGTTCAGTTCAGTCACTTAGTTGTGTCCAACTCTTTCGACCCCATGAACAGCAGCACACTAGGCCTCCCTGTCCATCACCAACTCCTGGAGTCCACCCAGACCTATGCCCATTGAGTCGGTGATGCCATCCAGCCATCTCATCCTCTGTTGTCCCCTTCTCCTCCTGCCCTCAATCCCTCCCAGCATTAGGGTCTTTTCCAATGAGTCAGCTCTTCACATCAAAGGTGAAAAGTACAGGTGGCCAAAGTATTGGAGTTTCAGCTTCAATATCAGTCCTTCAATGAACACCCAGGACTGATCTCCTTTAAGATGGACTGGTTGGATCTCCTTGCAGTCCAAGGGACTCTCAAGAGTCTTCTCCAACATCACCATTCAAAAGCATCAATTCTTCAGTGCTCAGCTTTCTTTAGAGTCCAACTCTCACATCCATACATGACCACTGGAAAAACCATAGCCTTGACTAGATGGACCTTTTTTGACAAAGTAATATCTCTGCTTTTAAATATGTTGTCTAGGTTGGCCATAACTTTCCTTCCAAAGAGTAAGTGTCTTTTAATTTCATGGCTGCAATCACCATCTGCAGTGATTTTGGAGTCCAAAAAAATAAAATCAATCACCATTTCCACTGTTTCCCCATCTATTTGCCATGAAGTGATGGGACCAGATGCCATGATCTTAGTTTTCTGAATGTTGATCTTTAAGCCAACTTTTTCACTCTCCTCTTTCACTTTCATCAAGAGGCTCTTTAGTTCTTCACTTTCTGCCATAAGGGTGGTGTCATCTGCATATCTGAGGTTATTGATATTTCTCCCAGAAATCTTGATTCCAGTTTGTGCTTATGGGAAAATAATTTTTTAAAGAAGCATATATAACAATTCATAGGAAAATATTTTGTAAATCATGATTGGTTTATATTCCATAGAATCAGTTTATTAATATAGATTCTATCTACAGTGTCTTCTCAGGTACAAATCATGTTGAAATTTTTATTTTGCTTATACTACCAAAATTTCTGTGTATATAATGTATTTTTGAATTTTAAAAAGTCAGAAAAATAGGAATATAAAAACTGTTATTAAAAAGAATCTTTATTTGAGGGAGATAATAAGTGATCAATGTGTAAGATGAGTAAACTAGTATGTAGGAAGTTTCAGAATTAGAATGAAAATGACCCATGGTTTATATAATGTGGGTGGGCAGACTTTAATTTATACAGATGACCACTGATATCAAATGAAGTCTGAGCATAAATACTGAATAGCAACAAAAAAAATTACTTAATATTTAATATTTTTATGCCTTTTAACAGTTTCATGAATGTCTTTTGAATAGCATCTAACTGGTTTAATCATAAAGATTATATGGGAAAATTAAACATTGATTAGGTAAAATAAAGTATATAAACTCTTAGATAAATATGTAAGCATCACAACTTATTATGGTCAAAATGTTATTCTAACAGACATACTTTCGAAATTACAATGAATAGCATACTTCCTTAGCCAGAAGTTATCGATTGAAAGATATATGCTCTTTAAAACAATGACCCAGATGGCCAATCAAAAATGTTCCACAGAATTAATTTCCATTACTTTGAAAGTGAACAAGTGAATGTGTCAGTTTCCCTACTGTCTGAGCCACCGGATAAGCCTGTATGTATACTTCTATATAAGTATATATGGAGAACTATTCTGGGAATCCAAATAATGAAAATTATTTTTTACACTTATTTTAAAAAAGGAGTTTTTGCCCCTATCATTTGCAGTGATAATGAGTCAGTGACTGTTAGTCGCTCAGTTGAGTCTGACTCTTTGTGACCTCACAGACTGCAGTGCACCAGGCTCCTCTGTCCATAGGATTCTGCAGGCAAGAAGAGTCGAATGGGTAGCCATTCCCTTCCCCAGGGGATCTTCCTGACCCAGAGATCAAACTCGGATCTCCTGTATTGGCAGGCAGATTCTTTACCATTTGAGTCACCATGGAAGCCCTTACCTTAATAATAGTTGATCACTAAAGTGTGTTGATCCAATCAACTGTGTGCAAACATAGTATCTTAATGTGCCTGTTATGAAAGAGACTTTAACATTTTGTTTTCTTTATGATTTTATAAATTCTACTTGTTCTATGAAGCTTCTATGGAACCAAACAAGACATCCTATTTATCAATTACAATGTTTGTTTTTAAGTTTTTTTTTTTTCATTAGTTAAATGAAAAATGGCTCAGTAAGTACACAAAACTACTGTAGAGACACTAATCTGGATATATAACAAAGAGAGGCAAAATTAAAGAATAACATAAAACATTCAAAGTGTAACATATAGGAGCTACGATTCACCAGCCATTATTCTCCATGTTCTGTAATAATGATAGCTACATGATAGCTCTAAGTTCTATAATAATGATAGCTACATGCACAACTTTCTAACTGGAGTCTGATATTACTCCTGGCACTTTCCAGAAACAGAATGTTCAGAAGAATGGCAATTTGGTGTGCCTTTTTGTATTTCTTCCAGTCTCTTCAACTTTATTCCCATATTCTTTAAATTTCCTCTTCATTTTTCTTTGCTTTCTGAATATGTTTTGGAAACAGTTTCAGGTATAGGTAAGAGAAAGCACACCTCACTTATTAGCTCCTAAATTTCTTTTTGGCAAAGCATATGCTTGGCATATTCCAGTTCAACAAACTTAGAATGTGTCATATCATATATCAAGCAAACTGCAAAAAATTTCCTTCAGGATTAATATGTTTATGAAAATCACCAGTGAAACCTTTAAAAAGTCAGACACTGAGCAAGTGTATAGAATTGGAATTTCTGTGTGAAGGGCCTGAACACTTTTATTAAGAAAAAAACTCTCTGAAGAAGATTAATATGTAAGGAGAGAACTGAGAAGGTCTACTATGACTGACAAAACCAATATTGCTTCCTTTGTGGATTTATTACAAATGAAACTATCGAGGAATTATAAAGAGTTTTATTTCAATGGCTCAACAGTGAAACAATCTTGTCATTAGTATTCTCATTAGCCACCACATCTCATTGATTCCACCACTGTATTTTCTGCTAACCTGTCACTTACTAAGATAATCACTTGCCACTTAGATAATAAATCTATTCCTTTTAGGAAAGTCAGATGGATTCAGATTATTTTTTCATATCCTAAGGACCAATTTCTTTAGAAGAAAAACATGTTATCATAAATGGTATACTGATAGCTGTCATAAGATGTCATAAAATGACACATAATGCCATAAAATGTCATAACATCTTTAGATCAAACAACATAATGGCAATAAGAAGAGGACATTTCCAAAGGGAAAGAATGACAGGGGCTCTTCTCCAATGATGACAGCTGTATTTGCAACCTATCTTAGTCTCCTTGGACAACCAGTCACATTCTTCAAAAAACCTGGCATATCATGACTTATCTACTTGAAAAGGAATCAGAAGTCCCTCTTATAATTTATGGCATTAGAGTGTGTAAATTCAGTTTCAGAGAAATTATATTTTAAAAGCTTAAAGATATTGGCTTATTCATCTTTTGCCTAATCCTCATAAAAACATTACCTATAGGATTATATTAACATCAATAAAATGACTAAAACTAGATTTAAATTCTTGTAAAAGCATGACAGATAATTTTATGATAATTTACTGCTTTTTTATAATTGAATCTAGAAGTGATACTGTTTATCTTGAATGACCACAAAGGTCTCATTTTGCAAGTGAACATTTTGATATAAGTCAGAGTAAACTCGGTCAGGCCACGGCAATAGTCATCTCCTGAAACTAGGGAACTTAATACAGCAAAAGTTTATTTCTAGTTTGTAGAAAGTCTGCTGCATATCCAGTCAAGTCTACAAGGCAATAAATATTTATATTTTTAGCATCTCCATGATTAAGTCAACTCAAGGTGATAAAGTCTCCAACATTTTGGATTTGTACCATGTAAAAGATTCCACCCCTTGTATTTGATGTGATAGGGAAAGAGCACTTGAAAGCCTTTTTATTAGAAACTGCATGTTCTCTGTCATGAGTGACAAAATTCTTCTAGAATTTGGACTCTTGACAGTCATCATCTCTAAAAATGAATAAGGCAAAAAGAAGGATAGTTAACAGCTTTAGCAAATAAATATAGTGCATGGAATATACCTATGCTAAAAATTACTAGTTGTTTTTCCTGAATTTCAGATTTAAGTGGAATCTTGTATTTTATTTGGAAATTCTACAGAGAGTTCAGTAATAAAGAATGTAGATAGCATTGTTTGCTTTGTTATTGTCATAAGAGGTAAAAAACCCACAGCATATTTTGCTATGACCTTTTTTTTTACAATGAACTCTTCTAATTAAGCTTAGCATTTATTTTTTCAAGGTCAGAGATAGAATACTATGTTATTTTGATAAGTTTAGATGTAAAAAACACAACAGTGGACATAATTTGTGGTTCAAATGCTTGTTTTTTTCAATAATGTGATTTCAGTAAAGTTTCCAAATTCCAGTGAAGGACTATATACACCAACAAGTGACATTTCCATTTTTTCATGAGCTGTAACAGTTTTAAGTAAAATAAAAGAGCAGTCATATTGTTCAGGTTATAACAATGCAATTTTTAGGCAAATTTGCTTTTATTTCATAAAAACCGAGGTAACTTAAATGAGAAAAAGTGCTATTCTTTTTTTAAAGTACTTATCAGAAGCTCTGTAAAGAATTTGACTCATTAACCAATAGGACAGACTCAAGGCTCATAGATGATTAAGCATTCACACATAAAAGAGTATAGAACATATTTATTCCAGCTGATTATTCTGTTAGTATCACAATCCAATACTGCTACCACCACCGCTAGTCTGATACACAGACATATGAACCCCAGAGCACAGCAACTCAAAATGTGAATTGTGGGCCTGGGCCACTATACATCAGGCTTCGCTGGTAGCTCAGCTGGTAAAGAACACACCTGCAGGGTGGAAGACCCCGGTTTGATCCCTGGGTTGGAAGATCTCCTAGAGAAGGGAGAGGCTACCCACTCCAGTGTTCATGGGCCCTCCTGGTGGCTCAGACGGTAAAGAATCCGCCTGCAGTGTGGGAGACCTGGGTTCGATTCCTGGGTTGAGAAGATCCCCTGGAAGAGGGCATGGCAACCCACTCCAGTATTCTTACCTGGAGAATCCCCATGGACAGAAGAGCCTGGCGGGCTACAGTCCATGGGGTCACAAAGAACTAGACACAACTGAGTGACTAAGCACTGCATGGCATGGCCACTATACACTGTGCAAATATTTCATGGTAAGATACATATAGAAATTGAAAGTAAATGCATAGAAAAATTTCAATAATTTTTTCTAACCAAAATACCTGTAATATTATTGCATCTGACATTTTAAAATGAACCTTATATTTTTGTCTTTTTGAAAATAATTTTACTTTTCAGCATTTTGAATGGTATTGAGCCATGATAAATTAGACACATAGATGAATATTAATTTTTAAAAAGAGCACTGTGTTATGGTTTTGGACTATGATATAGTCACTCCCTTCTCCAGGTAATCTTCCTGATCCAATGATCGAACCTAGGTCTTCTGCATCACAGGCAGATTCTTCACTGTCTGAACCATCAGGGAAGCCCCTTAATATTTAACAAGTAATAATATATCAGTAGAAATTTCAGTGGTGAATGATAACCTAAGTTTGTAGATGTAGTGTGGAATAGTGAGGTGGGTAAGAAAATCACCAGATTAAAACCTTCCTTTGCAATAAGGAGTGTTGGCAAGTTTTTATAGTAAAATTAAATTTGATGATTAAGAAAAAGTGAAAATTCAAAACAATTATTGATTATAAAAGCAAATATATAAAAATATATAAAATGTATCCAGAATAATTCTTATTGAAAAATTATTATGTGTTGCCTTAATTGCTTTTATTGAATTACAAAAATCTATAATAATAATAATAACAAGCATTCAAGTTAAGATCTAAGCAATGCTACATTTGTTCTCTTATCAAGCAAGTACTAGAAGAAATTAGATAAGAAAGCAAACTTCTATAGTATTTAGACAACAGGAAAGCCATGTTTATGTTCCTGAAATGAGAGAAAATCTGGTAAGTCAAATAATTGCTTCAGTTTGTTAACTGGACAAAGTTTCCAGGCCACATTTCAGGAAAGGATAAAATAAAGAACTGAATGATCACACTAAGATGAATGAACAGAGCTTAAATTTTAGGAAGGCCAACATGAACAGGATTTGTAAAGTCTCCCCAGAAAAGAGGGAGCTGCCAAGAATAAAAGGGACAGAGATTTTCCAGAAGAATTCTATCAAATATTTGTACAAATACTGATCTACACATACGTAGGGTGAGGTCAGATAAATTATCACCAGAAAATGGTTGGTTGAATAATTTCTAGCTTCCCTGGTAGCTCAGCTGGTAAAGAATCCGCCTGCAATTCAGGAGACCCCGGTTCGATTCCTGTGTCAGGAAGATCCCCTGGAGAAGGGAAATAGACTACCTACTCCAGTATTCTTGAGCTTCCCTGGTGGCTGAGATGGTAAGGAATCCATCGGCAGTGCAAGAGACCTGGGTTTGATCCCTGAGTTGGGAAGATCCCCTAGAGGAGGGCATGGCAACCGACTCCAGTATTCTTGCCTGGAGAATCCACATGGACAGAGGAGCCTGGCGGGCTACAGTCCATGGGGTCGCAAAGAGTCAGACACGACTGAGTGACTAGGCATAGCACAGCATGAATAGATTGCGCTTCCTCCAGCTATGGTGGAAAGACTTTCTAACCCATGGAAAATCAAGTAGAATTTTCAGAGGCTATAATTACTAGTGGGTCTAAATTACCATAGAATAAACACTTCCCTGAGAAAGCTTGGTGGTGATGGTTGAGTTGCTAAGTCGTGTCCCACGCTTGCAACCCCATGGACTATAACCCGCCAGGCGCCTCTGTCCATGGAAATTCTCCAGGCAAGAATACTGGAGTGGCTTGCCATTTCTTTATCCGTAAGAAAGCTTAAAGGCAAGACAAATATGCTCAAGAAATTTAAATTTGAGCCATAAACTGTCTAAAATTATTTAAAGAAATATAACAAAATCCAGAACCCAAACATATAAAATTCTTATGTTAGGAATCCAATGAAAAAATAATAAGAAATCTTGTAGAAAAGGAGAAAAATCAATAAATAGAAATATCAAGGAAATTCAGAGATGACATTCAGAGCCAAGTATTAATATTGCTGTTATAAATATGCTTACTATTTTCTAGAAGATATAGAAGAAATATGTTAAGGAGAGAAAGGGAAGATATTAAAAAGTTCTTAATTAAACTTCTAGAGATGAAAGTTAGAATGACTTAAATAAAATATAACCTGAATGAGATTAAGTGTAGATTGTATCTGGAGTAGAAAAATTCAATGAGGTTAAACCCATCTCAATAGAAATTTTCTAGAATAAAGCAGAGAGATTTCTTAAAAATAAATTTTAAAAAATGTAAATAACTCTAGTGACACATGGAGCAATATACATTGTCTAAAACACATGTAATTTGATTCCTAAAGTGGATAAAAGAGAGAGGAAGGGAAAGCATATTTGAGAAACTATGGCTGTAGAGTTTTCAAATGTGTTAAATTCTATAAACTATCAGTTTTAAAATTCATAAAGCATGTTTCAATATGATTATTTAAAACAATAATAAATAGAAAAATGTTGCACAATCAGAGGCAGACACATTATATATAGAAGGGAAAAATAGAATGTCAGGAGACATCTTAGCTGAATCTTTGAATTCAGAGACAACGGAGCAGCCTTTTTATAGTCTGGGGGTGTGAAGGAATTAAAGTGAAAGTGAAGTCGCTCAGTCCTGTCTGACTCTTTGCGAACCCATGGACTGTAGCCTACCAAGCTCCTCTGTCCATGGGATTTTCCAGGCAAGAATACTGGAGTGGGTAGCCATTTCCTTCTCCAAGGGATCTTCCCAACTCAGGGATCAAACCCAGGTCTCCAGCATTGTAGGCAGAGGCTTTTACCATCTGAGCCACCAGAAATACTCACCTTGAATAATATATCCAAATAAAACAACATGTTAAAAATGAGAACTAATTTTTTTCAGAAACAACCAATGCCAATATTATTCACTATAATCATGTCTGCATTATAAAAATATTTATAGAAGTCCTTCAGACAGAACAAAAATGATCTTATATGGAAACTATAATACATAGTTACTATATATTTTACTCATTATTTTCATTAAAATGATATTGAATATTCAGCACTAAGTATTATAAGTTATTGCGGACTTTGAAGCACATAGAATTAAAATGGATAGCAACACTAAATCAACGGGGGAGAAAGTTAAACCATATAATGTTTTTTACATTATATATAAAGTTGTATAATGTTTGAAGATTGCTAACATTTTAAATACATATTATGAACTCTAAAAAACCATAAAAATTAACAGATAGAATCCAATTGTACAAAAATTTAGGAAAATGCACAATTATCAAGTTGATTTTGGATTAGGAATGCATAGACAGTTTAACATTTAATATAATAATGCAATTTATCACATTTATCAGGAAAAGGCAGAAAAATAGTTATCTCAGATGGTTAACTCATGTTATATAAGTTAAAACTTATTTATGATTAAAAATGAATATTAGCACACTAGAAATAGTATGAAATTCTTTAATCTGATGTCTATCAAAAATTATTATATTTGCTAGAATATTTAGCAGTGAGACATAGGAAATTTTCCCTTGAAACTGAGTCAAGATAACTCTTCCAGCTACCACTTTTATTCAACATTGTACTGAGGGTAGTAGCTCATGCAATACGGCATTAAAAAGAAACAGTATGTGAACTGTCAAAGAAGGAAATAAGACTGTCAGTATTTGCAGACAACTTAATTTTGATCATGAAGTATGTGTACAATAATATAATGGGAATGTAACACCACATTCAGATTGTTTAGAAGTGTGCGTATCAAATGTTTAAAAAATAATATTATTGAAAATAATTTATAATATAAGAATATAGAAAAACTCTCAGTTCATTTTACTTATTGTAATAACTCATCAAATATTGTAATACTCATCAAATAAGATGAGTAACAGCAAATTAAAAAAATAAAGGCAAAAAAGAATGCAAGGAAATTACTTCACTTTACATTTTTTCCTTAATTTAACAAATGCTTAATTCTTACTTTGCTCAAGGAATATTTCAAGACTAGTGTTTGATAATTGGTCACTATTATGATAATTTTAAAATATTTTATTTTTAAAATCAGAGAATTGGCTGACATGGGAGTAAGAGATCAAATGTGGTAAACATTTAGAGAAAAATCTGTAGACATACTAGATTCTCACTAAATGTTCTATGGGAAATTTAACAGAAATCAGTCTCTGAGTTCAGAACAGAATATAATTTAAGGTGGTTCAGCAACATTTCACCATTAGTCTACAGGAATGAAGAAAATGTATGCAGAAAAAAATCAGTGTAATCCTTCCATTATACACAAACTTATTCACACCATTAAGTAACATTCTCTTCTGTTACTTAGCGTGCATGCATGCAGCATGAACAGGGTACACAGGAGAGCAGTGAAATTGATTAAAAGCTTTGATCACAAGGTTTATCTAAGAGGGGATACAAGAATGGTTTGGCCTCAGGTGAGATTTCAGAAGATGATGATAGCAGATTTTAACGCTATGTAGTTCAAGTGCTTATGGCTATTTCTGCCGAAATGAATGAATGAGGGATAAAAGTTCAAGGATACAATAGGAAGAATTTAATTTAAATGTAGAATAATGACTTCTCATGAAATATGTTTCTCTAAGTTATATCAAAATAATGGGTATATTATGATACCTAAATTAAATTGTTTATATACTGATATGGTCATGGAGCAAAAGGGATAGAGTTAATTATCTTCTGAGGTCACTTAAGTTCTGATAATGTGTTTGTACGTGTGTGTTCATAAATATATCATTCATATATTGTACACATACTATATAATATGCTTATTAAAAATCCTTATTTAACCTAGAAATATTATTCTAAAATTTTAAGGTAATGAATGTTATAATTAAAAATTAAACTTAATTCTCAAATTAAGGTGAAAATATTTATAAGATATGCTTTAAGTTATTATTTCCCTAATGACAAAAATGAAGAAAAAATGTCCTCATGTACCCGAAAAATATTATGTCCAATGTCAGTGACTGCCCAAAAGAGAGTAATCATATCTGATTTGGTTTCTTTTCCATTGTATTATCCATTTCAAATAATGCTTGTTGCATATAAATATCTTATTCTGTTACAATACTTTTGAATCATTTTGAAATCTTAAATCATTACAGTATAGTTCCTTAGTTTATCTTAAGCAGAATGTTTCTGCATATTATTTCTTTCTTCACAATAAACTAGTGAATAAATTCAAATTCAAAAAAACATTTAAAGTAGTCATTTTATGAAATTTTAAAATGTTGTATATTCTCCCTCCCCTCCACCCCCAAGGGGAAAGTATGGATGACACCAATGTCAACCACATTCCTGCAATCCTGAACATTTTGATCATCTTTCTATGTTACCTCAAAACTGAAGCCTACAGGTTTCAATCACTAGGAAATAAATGTGTGAGGAAATTCATTCCATTGTTGAAGACATAATACAATCAGTGTAATGATTTTTGAGAAAGAAGAAAGCTGGAGGTGTTTCCATCCCACTTCTGGGAAGAATGAGATAACGCAGGGCTTGCCTGGCAGCTGAGCGCCCTACAGGTACCGTAGTGGCTGCCACACACAAGGCAGGCAAGCTTCATTGCATCAAGAGAAAAATCCGTCTTAATTTGTACTTTCCCCTCAGGCTTCAAATCCATTTAAAAATGGACTGAAGCAATAACTAAAGGGATTTACACCCCAAGAAAATCACCCTTTTGAATGACAGCTTTGCTGCTTGGGGAAAATTTATCATAATTCAACTGTTTCTATAATGAGGGGAAGCAAATGTAAACTCAGCTACCTGAACCCAGCCATTGAACTTAGATAATTATTTCCCAATCAAAAAAAGAACATCCTGTGGTTGCTTTATTTATTTATTTATTTATTTGGCATGCTCTGGTATCTGTTAGCTTTGCTTTATATAGATTTAATTGAAATTTCATAATCACAGAGTTCAGATTTGAGTCGGTACTCTGGAACAATATCATTCCCTTAAACCTCTCCCTGTTGAAAAAGAAAATATATATTTTTTCCTTTATACATATATATATATTCCCATGTTTTTATTAGACTTTTGCTTCTCTTGACTCTCAGTATAAAACTCTGTGCTCTAAGGATACATGCTATTAAAGAAAAGCCTGAGGCAAAACTCAAAGGAGAAGCAAGGCAGGTGAACTCACCTAGATTATGGGTTTTAAGTTTATTGGAGAATTTAAAGAGGGAAAAAAATAGAAGGAAAAACACTTAGGATTCAGCAAAAGCCAAAATGAATTTGGACCAAATCTGTCGTGAAATGATGTGTATTTTTAAAAGAAATGTAATCTGTGTTTCTGACTCATTTACAATGACCTTATCAAAATGTCATGCAGTGAAAGTTATTCAGGGTCCAATAATTCTTTTAAGCTTCTAAATAGCATTTCAAAACATTTTTTCCTAGTTTGATTATAAATGAACTCAATTCCAAAAGGTCAGCCAAGGTCAATAAAATTCTCAGGAGTCATCATATTGAAACAGAATTTCAACTCTGCAATTTTTCCTTTCTATCTTGAATCACTAAAATGGTTCTAGGATGTTTAATTTGAGTTGGTGACTTTGGATTGCATAAATTGTAGACAATCAAATGAAAATCATGATAAAGCTTCTAGGAATAGACTTAAAAAATAAGTTATTTTGCACCTGTGTTATCTATTGCCAAAAAAAAATAATAAATACTACCAAACCCACCTCCTAACCTTTTTACTCTACAGTGTAATAGTAGTTTCTCCATGCTTCCTTGGGAATTAGGAAGATGTCATGGGACACTTCAGTGCTATAGTAGACTCCTGGTACTCACACACTTTCCATATTCTATATCCTGTGGAATAGTCTGCAGAGAAAAACAGACAGTTGGAGGCTATTGTGATCATTTGGTTCAAACCCTAGGAGTTCAAATGTGAAGTTACATTAGGAAACTTAAATTTTCTGCCCAAGGAAATATTATTTAGTGGCAGAACTAGTCTAGATCCCCAAAAATGTATGTGTTAACTTTCTGTAACTTGCTTACCTCTCTTTCTAAAGATTGTGAAAACCCACCATTCATATGGCTGATAATCGAAAAACATTGTCTAGCCCAAGGCATGACTATTACAATTTCCTCATACCTGGTTCTTTGCATTACTCTTGACTCTCTAAAGTCCTTGCCTACCCAGTAGTGAGTAATCCTATAGATCTTGTCACCTCTTATTTAAAATCCCCTATTCACTATTGCTTCCTTTTCTACTCCTTTTTGACTAAAGCCCTTATTCTCTCCTATAGGACCCTGTGATGGTCTGGCATACTAATAAAGCTGACTGTGCTTTCATCATTCTGTACCCTACCTTTCCTGTCCCAACCAGCGAAGACACTGCTGCCCCAGAGACTTTGAACCTGGTGCCTTATTTGCATAAAAGTATTCCCACCTCCATCCCATCCCCAGTCATCCCTGTGGCTCACTCTCCCATTCAGCTCTCTGCTCAGTGTCACCTCCTCAGAGAGACTTTTCCTCCATTCCCTACATAAAAAGCATCTCCTTTTACCCCCTGCCTAAGTTTTGCTTGGTGTACTTCCTGGAACTCAGCACCAACTGACAATGTATCTATGTCGCTTTGATGACTGGTCTTCATCTGTCTCAACTACTAGAATGTAAATTCCATGAGGAAAGAGACATTTTTCCAAAGCACACTGAACAGTGTCTAGCAGATACATGCACTCATTTAGCTAAATGTAGACCTCTGGGAAAGCATACCTCAGTGAAGACCCATAGGATATTTACAAATGTGATTAAAATACCCATTTCTCGCTTTTAGCCAGTGCATGCCCAATATTTGCTCACACAACCACCGAGGCAATGTACTAAAGTACTAGAAGATGATTGATGAGATTGTTTCTGCTTCTAGTCTTCAAAATCATTGGAGAATTCATCCTGTATGTGACAATCAGTGACTCCCAGACAGATTTTTTTCTCTCCTAATCCCTACTCACTTATGAAGGAATTAATTCCTGGTCTTTTCACCTCTAAACTATTTGGATCAAATTTCCCTCTTCATGGGTTTTCCAGTGTAAAAGCAATGATTACAGACATCTGCTACTAAACCAAAAAAAGATATATGTTGTTTTTATGGAAATGAGAATGTGTTTTAGTACCTACTGTGCAAATGAGAAAGGTAAAGTCTCTGAGAGTTGGGAGTTCAGCCTCATCCAAAATTGATGCCCATATTTTGTTCACACTCGCTTGCTCTCCCATCATCTATGGTTCTGTCATCAAATCTAGCAAGATTGGTTCCATTTCTAGAGGTGTATGAGTCCAGTCTCAGCACCACCATCATCATGTTCCTTCGGTTTGGTTTCATAATTTCATTGAATTTGGAATTCTGTTATACAAAGTATCTTGTAGCCACTTATTGATTAGTCATTTCCAAAGAGAGCTACAACTGCTGACTAAATTACCAGCAATCAGAGAAAATTCAGTTAATCTTGAAGAAAACTGAACACAGAAGAGTCAGTGCTTTTGAACTGTGGTTTTGGAGAAGACTCTTGAGAGTCCCTTAGACTGCCAGGAGATCCAATCAGTCCATCCTAAAAGAGATCAGTCCTGGGTGTTCATTGGAAGGACTGATGCTGAGGCCGAAGCTCCAATACTTTGGTCACCTGATGCAAAGAGCTGACTCATTAGAAAAGACTCTGATAATGGGAAAGATTGAAGGCAGGAAGAGACGGGGATGACAGAGATGAGATAGTTGGATGGCATCACTGACTTGATGGACTTGAGTTTGAGCAAGCCCTAGGAGTTGGTGATGAACAGGGAAGCCTGGCGTGCTGCAGTCCATAGAGTTGCAAAGAGTCAGACATAACTGAGCGACTGAACTAAACTGAATCTTGAAGAGCAGAGAAATTCTGGAATCTGCTTCCATAATTGTAATGACAAAAGATTAGGAGGGAAAAGTGGGACTGAAGATAGAGATATCACATCATCAACAAAAGATTTATGTACTCATGCATTCCTATTCATTTTTTTTTTCTCAATAACTTGTCTGATATCTCTTTGGACTGAGAACCAGTCTAAGCCTGGTTATAAATTCACTATAATAGAGGTAAAAAGGCTAGATGCTTTCAAATATGAATAAGGACTAGTTACTGGTCTTGTTGAAATGATAATGATGCAATGATATATGTTTGAAAGAGGCATACATAGGTTATTTAAATTTAATAATTCTATTAATAAGAACTAAAAATTATGGGATATTTCAGATTATTAGCCAAAATATATACCCACAAAATGCTTGACATTATCATTGTATTATCTTAGGATTTCATTTTCTATTACTTATATATCAATCACTTTTGTTTTCTAGTTTGACAATGATAACAAAAATAATAAAATAGCTATAAGCTGTACCCCAAGACTTCTCTAGGGTCAAAAGGGTGGTTTATGAGATTGGGGAAGGATGCAGGTGATGTCCATCTCATATAGACACATATGATAATGATAAAAGAGAACTCAATAGTAATTAGTTCCATTATTCATCCACATTCAGAAGTTGTGTAGCTGTATTCTTTACAAGGCCTTATTTTTCCCTAGAAAAATCAGTGCTTGAATTTGTCTCTGCACTGGCTATATTGGAAGCTTAAATTTTCCAATCTTCCCTTAAGCCATAAGACATGTGGAGAAAAAACTACAAGGATGCTTCTTAACCAGTTTCAATGGCATTTACCTATGGGATATTAGCATACAAAATCACCAAAAAGAGCAGCTGGATGTCAGCCAGCTACCAGTTTAGAGGCAATGCTGAGAGCTATTCACTTTTGTTAGTTTCAACATGTGGAGTTGATGGATGATAACAGTACACTTGAGCAGCTGGCCATGTAGGAAACTGAAATAAGTCTGGTCAAAAAACCAGAATATCTGCCTTAAGAATACCCAGAAGCATAATTTGCAGCCTAACTCTGGACTTCTGGAAAACAGAAAGAGCAAAACAAATTAATTTTAGGAAGAATAATCACAAAGAAGTCTGTGCAAACCAAGTTCTATGTAGCTAAATATCAAACATGGGACATTATTAACTTAAAACAGAGCAAAGGCATACCATCCATGCCAAACCAATGAAGTCAATGAAGACTCATCATATAGGCGGATAAATTTGTCAAAGTCTTTCAGATTCTCCCTGGTAGCAGACAAGACTGACTGACTCTTACATATGGAAGCATAAAGCTAATAGCTTTACTGGGAAAATATAATACCCTATTTCTTTTTGGTTTGTGTTTATTTAGGGATCAACCTTTGTTATATTTAAGATGCTAGATTGCATTTAATAAGTTAAACTTGTCATGTAAATGTTGGAGTCCAGATTTCGAAAGTAAGTGCTATTTTCTGAACAAAGCCAAGGAAGGTGTTTGAGGTATGAACCATGTTTGGATGCTATATTCTTAATAATGATATTTTAAAAGTCAAATGTTCTTTAGAACATCAAGAGACATATGCTGGTACTATACAAGAAGTTGTAAAAATCAGCTCTATAGAACATGTTGAAAGTTGCTTTGGAAACTGGGGTTATAAGAAAGAAAAACTGAAATTTCAAATATGAATAAATCTATATTAAATCAGAACTTGAAATAAATGACATGCTCAAATGAGATAACAAAGCGTTTTATTAAAGGGGCTGTTTTGTAAATTTTAGAGAAAGCAGTAAGAAATGGAGCTAGCAACAATAGGAAGCACTTGGTAGCCTTGAGAGGGCAAGGAAGGAACAGTTCTGGGAAACCAGCAAAAATGCCTACAAAGAAAAGCCCCTGAAACCCAAACAAACTGAGCTGTGATATTAGGTACAGAAATACACTCTACAGAATTCAACAGATATTGAAGTATTAAGAAAATAACATACAAATAAAGTGTTCTAGAAAAATATAAGATTAACAAGTGATAAAATTGTAAATGAAAGCTTTAGTAGAAAAGTATCATATTTGACTATGAACTGATTCTATTGCAGTTCCACATCTGGAGAGTTAGAGTGTAATTATTTTCCCTACTATTCCGACTAAATAAAACTACAAACCATGGGCATTACATTTAAAATAAACGTAAGAACACTCTGAGAGGTAGAGAGCAGAACCACTTACTGTGGACCATGGGACCTGAGGAAAAATATAATGTGAGTTTCCTGGATTTTCTTTTAGCCCCAAATGTCCCAGAATTTGTTTTGGAAAAGTGATTAAAAAACAACAGGTATTAACAAAAAGGCGTTCCAGCAAAAGTCACTTCTTACAAACTAAAAGGCCAGGAAACTCCTAGCAAGACAAAAACTATTAGATGATAACAGTTTCACTTTAGTGATGGGGGGGCTTTCCTGTGGCTCAGACGGTAAAGTGTCTGCCTGCAATCCTGGAGACCCAGGTTCGATCCCTGGGCCAGGAAGATCCCCTGGAGAAGGAAATGGCAACCCACTCCAGTACTCTTGCCTGGAAAATTCCATGGATGGAGGAGCCTGGTGGGCTACAGTCCATGGAATCGCAAAGGGTCAGACACGACTGAGTGAGTTCACTTTCACGTTCACTTTAGTGAAGCATCACAGAAAAAATTAGTCTGCAACCCTCGTGCCGCCAGGAAAGGCTAAGTAGCAAACCTAGACTCTACTTCTAGCCAGGCTATCATAAGGCATACTAACTCCCATGCTGGTTGGTTTCAGGGAAGCCAAGAGGCCCTAGTGTTGATATGGAATGAGTTGTGTCCCTTCCAATTCTTATGTTAAAGCTCTAAACTTCAGTAGCCCAGAATATGGTTACATTTGGAAATAGATCCTTTAAGGTGGTCATTAGGTTAAAAGGGGGCCCTAGAATGGAGACTAATCAAAGAATACTGGTGTCTTATGAGGAGGGGCTGCCCTGATCACTCAGTTGATAAAGAATCCACCTGCACTGCAGGAGACCCTGGTGCAATTCCTGGGTCGGGAAGATCCCCTGGAGAAGGGAAAGGCTACCCACTCCAGTATTCCAACTGAGCGACTTTCACTTCACTTATAAGGAGAGTAAAACACAGTAACTGGGATCAGACCCGGGTCTCCAGCACTGCAGGCAGAGTCTTTAACATCTGAGCCACCCAGGTGTGATCCCTGGGTCAGGAAGATCCCCTACAAAAGGGAATAGCTACCTACTCCAGTATTCTTGCCTGGAGAAGTCCATGGACAAAGGAGCCTGGCAGACTATAGTCCACGGGATGGCAAAGAGCAACTGACACTTTCACTTTCACAAAAGGAAAACCATGTGAAAATAGAGTTAGAAGGCAGCATCCGCAAGTAAAGGAGAAAGGCCTCAGGAGAAACAACCCTATTGACACCTTGAGCTAAGGCTTCTAACCTCTGGAACTGTGAAAAAATAAATTTCTCCTGTTTGGACAACCCAGTATATTTTGCTATGACAGCCTTACGGGAACTAATACTAATAAAGGATTTTACTCCTTGCTAAGAAATGAGGAATCACCCCTGCCTCCTGGTGAAAGTGGAAAGAATGCAAGCTATCCCTCCCCATGGCAATAAGGTACCCTCCTTAGCCTTCCTTTCCCCATGGGATGGAGTCCAGGAGGCCAAGGGAAGAGTCAGGATTTTCATTAACAACCAGCAGTAAAAGTAACCCCAATCACAGGGGCCACATAAGGTGCAAAAATGAGGTACTTTTCTTATTCCCACACAGGGTGATATCAACAATCACCTAGTAGAAGCTGGAACTCCCCTGCTCCCTCCAGCAGTAACTAGCTGTCAGTTGAGGTGGAGTGGAGAATCTGGAGATTGGCAGAATTAAAAAGGTTGACAAAACTATTAAATTTAACTATTTAATTTAGTTAAAATAAAACAATATAAGAAGGTTGAAAATAAAAGGAAGGAAAAAGACAGGTCATGATATAAGAATCAATAGAAACAGTGGCTATGCTAATATCAGATAGATTTCAGACTTAAAATTACCAGAGACGGAAAGAGACTTTGAATTCTGCAAGATCATAAATGTGCAGGCACCAAACAATATAAGTGAAAGATTGGTGAAATTAAAAACTGAAAGAAGAAGTAAATTCACTATTATAATCAGAGATTTCAACACCTTTCTCTAAATAATTGACAATTATACCAAAAAAAAAAAAGTCAACAAGATATAGAATTTCAAAAGTTTACCATAAACTAACAGGATCTAATCAACATTCATAGATAGACTACTCCACCAAAGAACAGCATAAAACAATTTTTCATGGGCCTATGGAATATATGGGATTCCCAGGTGGCACAGTTGGTAAAGAATCAGCCTGCCGAAGCAGGAGACTCAAGGGATGCATGTAGTTTAGTCACTGAGTTATGTCCAACTCTTTTGTGACCCCATGGACTGTAAATCACTAGGCCCCTCTGTCCATGGAGTTTCCCAGGCAAGAGTACTGGAGTGGGTTGCCATTTCCTTCTTCAGAGGTTCTCCCTGACCCAGGGATCTTCCTAACCCAGGGATTGAACCTTCATTGATTGGCAGACAGGTTTTTTACCACTGAGCCACATCTCCCCCAGAAACTTACAGTCCATTAATAAAGACAACTAGTAACTATATTGCTTTCATTTAACTCAATTTATTTTTTATTTTACTTGAGATTCCTTTTCACTCATGGCTTGTTTAAGGGTGAGTGGTTTAGTTACAAGTGTTTGCAGATTTTCTTTTCACCTTTCTACTGATTTCTAGTTTGAGTACACTGTGATAATGGAATATACTCTGAATCATATATTTATTTTGAATGTATTGAGATTTTCTTGTTGACCCAGAATATGGTTTACTTTGATATATATTCTATGTGTGCTTGCGTGTGCATGTTCAGTTGGGTCCGACTCTTTGAAACTCCATGGACTATAGCGTGCCAGGAATTCCATGGACAGAGGAAGCTAGTGGGCTATAGTTCATGGGGTCACAAAGTCAGACATGAGCGAGCATCTAACACACACACAATGGCAACAGTAAAAAGAAAAAAATGCAAGGGTGGAGAAAATTTAATATTGTATATTAAGTTCTGTCCAATAAATCTTTATTGAGAGTCTATTACATGCAAGCCAATACTTTTGCTTTTTGAATTTAGAAACAGTAGAAATGGTTGGATGGCATCACTGACTCAATGGACATGAGTTTGTGTAAACTCCAGGAGTTGGTGATGGACAGAGGAAGGCCTGGCGTGCTGCAGTCCATGGGTTTACAAGGAGTCAGACACAACTGGACTGAGCGACTGAACTGAACTGAACTGAAATGTTAACTGATAGGAGCCACACCAGAAACAGAACTATTCCTGATTTCTACTACATGAAAACTTGAGCAAAAGGGATGGTTTTGGAGTTGACATTTAAATAGAAACAAATTCTGTGCATTTCTGTATGTCTCCTACTTCTGTAAAGAAAAAGAAAAAAACCAGCACATGACTTTGTCTTTCTTTAATAAGTTAGAGAACAACACATAAAGGATAGTTTTCTAATATACTTTTAAAACCTAATTAGTTAAAAATTCAATGCGCCCTACCTAGGATCTGGTAAATAAATTTATACCTTTAAAATGAAGGTGCATATTAGGAAGTTAAAAGGAATTTTATTAGGCACTGAATGCTATATCCTCTAAAGAAATCAACTATGTATCCTGATTCTCTTACATAAAACAGACAAAAAATTCCAAGGTCTCAGTGAAAACTGAGAAGCTTGAATATAAATTTAGACAATGCAGCTCAGCGAAAAGAACCCTGCACATAGAATCAGAGATCTAAATTCTCTTCCGTCATTCTCAAGGTCACGAAGAAAATTCCATAGCAAATGTAATTTGGCTTCTCCAGAGCTTCTAGTCTCTCAATTGCACAATGATGGAATTCTCACCTAATCTTTCCTGTCTGAATCCATAGTGTTTAACAAGGCACAGGGGAGATGAGGAAGTAAATTACTCTCCATTCATCATTCATTTATTCACTAACTCACAAATTCATTCATTTTTTTCCCACCAAACATTACTGAGCAAAGTATATTTGCTTAAAGATTAATAAAACACTTTACAGAGACACATATGCAAATAGATAAATCCCATTAAAAACTGTACAAAGGACAGAACAAACTAAGTCTGAAGCAATTAGAGGTTTCTACTTTGCAACTTAACCCAATATCTGGAATATGGCAATTATTTATTCTTTAATTTCACAAGTAAAACAAGCATCTATTGAACAACAAATTTATCACAGGCCCTGGGGCATGTAGAAGGAGACAAAAAAGACTGCAAGCAGACTTCTGTCATTAAGAGTTTATGGGCTATCACTAATAACAGCACACTATATACTTTGGTACAGATTGCTGTAGAGACACAGAGTTGATCGTCCAACCCAAACTAGAATTTAGAGGTTGGGAAACACATCACAAATATGTGAAATTTATGTTTGGCCAGTCAAGATTAGGATTGAGTGTAGAGACTTCCATTTCCTTCATGATAACACTTACACTTTCCTCGGAGACTTTTTCTGTCTTATAAAAAATGGTACAAGGAGTGTTCCACCCAAAACTCCACTGATTAGATATAATGCCTTCAGTTCAGTTGAGTCACTCAGTATTGTCAGACTCTTTGCAAACCCGTGGACTGCAGAACGCCAGGCTTCCCTGTCCATCACCAACTCCTAGAGCTTGCTCAAACACATATCCATAGAGTCGGCAATGTCATCCAGCCATCTCATCCTCTGTGGTCCCCTTCTCCTCCTGCCTTCAATCTTTCCCAGTATCGGGATCTTTTCAAATGAGTCACTTCATTGCATAAGGTGGCCAAAATATTGGAACTTCAGCTTCATCATCAGTCCTTCCAATGAATATTCAGGACTGATTTCCTTCAGGATTGACTGGTTTGATCTCCTTGCTGTCTAAGGGACTCTCAAGAGACTTCTCCAACACCACAGTTCAAAAGCATCAATTCTTTGGCACTCAGCTTTCTTTATAGCCCAACTCTTACATCCATCCATGACTACTGGAAAAACCATAGCTTTAACTAGACGGACCTTTGTCAGCAAAGTAATGCCTATACTTTTTAATACACTGTCTAGGTTGGCCCTTTCTTCCAATAAGCAAGCATCTTTTAATTTCATGGCTGCAATTACAATCTGCAGTGATTTTGGAGCCCCCCCAAAATAAAGTCTGCCACTGTTTCCACTGTTTCCCCATCTATTTACCATGAAGTGATGAGACCAGATGCCATGATCTTAGTTTTCTGAATGTAGAGTTTTAAGTCAACTTTTTCACTCTCCTCTTTCCCTTTCATCAAGAGGCTTTTTAGTTCTTTGCTTTCTACCATAAGGGTGGTGTCATCTGCATATCTGAGGTTATTGATATTTCTCCTGGCAATCTTGATTCAGGCTTGCGCTTCATGGCATTTGAGTCATTTACTCTGCATATAAGTTAAATAAGCAGGGTGACAATATACAGCCTTGACACACTCTTTTCCCAATTTGGAACCAGTCTTTTGTTCCATGTCCAGTTCTAACTGTTACTTCCTGACCTGCATACAGATTCCTCAGGAGGCAGGTAAGGCAGTCAAGTAGTCCCATATCTTACAGAATTTTCCATAGTCTGTTGTGATCCACACAGTCAAAGGATTTGGCATGGTCAATAAAGCAGAAGTAGATATTTTTCTGGAACACTCTTGTTTTTTCTATGATCCAATGGATGTTGACAATTTGATCTGTTTCCTCTGCCTTTTCTAAAACCAGCTTGAACATCTGGAATTTCACGGTTCACGTACTGTTGAAGCCTGACTTGGAGAATTTTGAGCATTACTTTGCTAGTGTGTGAGATGAGTGCAATTGTGTGGTAGTTTTAATATTCTTTGGCATTGCCTTTCTTTGGGATTGGAATGAAAACTAACTTTTTCTAGTTCTTGACCACTACTGTGTTTTCTAAATTTGCTGGCATATTGAATGCAGCACTTTCACAGCATCATCTTTTAGGATTTGAAATAGCTCAGTTGGAATTCCATCAGCTGTAGTAGCTTTGTTCATAGTGATACTTCCTAAGGCCCACTTGACTTTGCATCCTAGGATGTCTGGCTCTAGGTGGGTGATCACACCATTGTGGTTATCGGGGTCCTGAAGGTCTTTTTTTGTATAGTTCTTCTGCATATTTTTGGGACCTCCTCTTAATAGCTTATGAAGCCCATTAGTGCATGAGACCCTCCTTGCCACAGTGACTTTTCAAAAGTAAGCATAATATCCCAACCTGTGCTCCAGAAGCCCAGTTTACTAATTGATTCTGTGATTTTCGAGGAACAAAATTAATTCACATAGAATGGCCCTCAAGATTTGCACAGATGTTGCCAAACAGAAACTTGGCTTGACTTTATTGTACTGTAGACCAGGAACTGCTGGAATCCATCCTGTTCCCTCATTTGACCTTGTGAATGTCAAATGGATGAAAGTAGAACCAGGAGATGGTTGGGTCAGGGCATAGGTGACAGCACCACACAAGAAGCACTTGATAAATAAGGTGCAGATACATGGAGAGCTCAGGAGGGTGCCTAAGAAAATTCTTTCTTTCCATAAATATTAGAAAAAAGTGACTTCAGAGGATAAAAGCAAGATTGTGGTGCAGAAGGTGCAGAAAAAGTTTTGGTAGGAGAGTGACAATGTGATTTTTGAAGCAGAACTATTCTTTGACTATGTAATGAATGAAGTGAAAGAAGCCTGAAGACAGGTAAATGAGTTAAGGTGCTGTTGATGTCATCCAGGAAAGAAAGATGAGAGTCAAAACTGAAGTGGAAAGAAAGAGAAGAAGACAGGAGAACTAGCCAATATCACTGAGATTGAATTAGCAGGATATGGGAATTGAGAATGATAGAAATACAGGCTGAATTCCAAGATGTCTCTTGAGAGGAAAAATGAATAATGAGATCAATCACCAAAATAGGAAGTACAAGAAAAGGAGCAAGCTTGGGTGAAAAAGATACTGAGTTCTGTTTCAATCACATTAAACTTTAAGTACTTTGACTTATGTTAGTGAAAAGACTCAATAGGTAATTTAAAAGTTGTTGCAGACGAGGTTTTGAAATCTTTTACACATCAGCTGTAAATAGCCATGTATATACATGAATTAAAGGGAGTGAGTATTATAAGATAAATGCTAACAATGTGACTGTAAAAAAAAAAATAATAAAATATAATCATAGAGGTAAGAGAACCTGAAATCCTGAAAACCAAGAGGAATTAAGAATGAATCAAGGAGGGTATAATTAACACTATTAAAAACAATTTTTTTTAAAGATAAATAATTTACCATTATTGTATTTTCAATAAAGACATTTTTGGCACTCCTGATGAAAACTGTTTTAATGAAGAGACCTTTTTTCCCACTAGATTCAGAACTACAGGTGGGATAAGGGAAGTGGAAACTTTGAAAATAGACCAATAGTTCAATAAAGTTGGCAGTAAAATGACAGAAATGGATGGTAGTGTCTTGAGGGTATAAGACAGAATGCTTAGGTTTAGGATTTTTGCTTATTTGCCAGTTAATGTGGGAGATAATTATGCTTTTATACTGCCTGGGAAGATCCAGTAGGAAAAAATATGGCTTGAAATATGGGAAAGAAAGGATGTAGCTGATACAGTCAAGTCCCTGTTGAAGCAGGAGAGAATGAACTCTAAAACCAGAGATTAGAGGCAGGAAGTAAAAATGGAAAACAGGGATGGAGCTGGGTTTAACTGAGTGACCTGGGCCTGGGGATGGTGGTGGGGATGGTGTTGTGATGATATGGACTTGATAAAGATATGGGGAGTTGGAGAGGTATACCAACACAGGGAACTGAAGATAGTTCCTATACAATGAATGAATTTAATGAGTGAATGAATGAAAAATATAAAGAAGTTCTATTTGAACCGGAAACCTGCGGACAATAAGTGTTCTGCAAGTGAATGAAGAGCATTTTAGGCAAATGTAAGAGTGTATGCAAAGATGCAGAAGAGTAACAGACTTTCCCTATTTCTACCCAGCAGTGGGATGTACAAAGAGTTGAATGTGCTTTAGGATAATGATGGAAAATAAGACTGAGGGAAGTTTTTAGAGATAGATTGCTTGCGTTCAGAATGAGATAGTGCATATTTTCATCTGTTCTAAAGAATCTTTATGTAGAGAGGGACAGTGTCAGATTTCTTTTTAGAAATGTAGTACTAGCAGCTAGGCAAAAACTGATTAGTTGGGTGGGAGAACAAAAAAGCTAGATTCCCAAGGTATTTTTGAGATTGAATCTACATTTGATAACTGAATAAATATGTCCTGAAGAAAGGGAACAGTAGAGCCTAACCATAAGAGAAGAAAGAGAGCATGCTAAAGGGATGTGTTAAACAGACTCTCTCTAAAGCCCACCTAGTTTTTCACTTCTCTGTTCAAGTAAAAATATGCTTATTAGAGTCAATTTATTATGGAAAACTAGTGTGTATATACCACATATTTTTAATGCCTCTTTCTTTCATTCTTTATTTCTTTATTTTTTTTTTTGAGAGCAATTGTTTTACAATGTTGTGGTAGTTTTTGCTGTATAACAACATGAATCAGCTGTTAAGTGTACATACATTCTTTCCTATGTGAGCCTCCCTCCCACATATTTAAAAATAATTTTGTGTCCATGATCTTCCCGATACTCTAGAAAGCACTGAATATATGAATAAATCTCAATTCCTGCCCCCAAACATTTTCATAACCTTCTAGGAAAAGCAGTGAATACATACAAATGAAATGATGCAATATTAGAAATATGCATATCGTGATGTGAGAGCAAAAAGAGAGTGCCTGGGTGCTCTGTGCATCAGGAAAGATGTCACAAAGATGAACTTGAAGGATGGCTTAGAGAATAAGTTGTCATTTTTATAGGCAGATGAAGAGAAGATAAGCTAAGAAGAGTAGCAAGGGGAGTAGACATCTCATTAGAACAGAAAAATTCCTTCAAAGGCAGGAGAGAGCAAGCTTTTGAAAGATTTATTTATAAGGAAATATCAGGGTGTGAACCTGAATGAGCAAAATGTATCAACACAAAAAGTTTTAAATGCCATATCATTGTCTTTTTTCCCTTTGATGATTAAAATGATGATATTGCATGTACAGCCACTTTGTCATGTCTGACTCTTTGCAACTCCATAAACTGTAGCCTATCAGGCTCTTCTGTCCATGGAATTTTTCTGGCAAGAATACTGGAGTGGGTTTATGATTTCCTCCTGCAGGGGATCCTCCCAACCCAGGGATCAAACCTGTATCTCCTGCTTGGCAGGTGGATTATTTACCTCTGTGTGGCTCTGGAATCCTGGTGATGGTAGTAGGGCTAAAATTAATATTTATCATGTACTTACCATGTGCCAACTGTTGTGATAGTTTAGATTGATAGAGATTAATTCATTTCTTTCTCCCAGTCAGCCTATAAGTCCAATATTAATACTGTTTTGCATATTAGGAAAAGGAGGGTCAGAGAGGTTAAATAGATTGCCCCAATTCACCAACTAATAAGTGGAGAAGCCAACATTCAAATCCAAGTTGTCTACCTCTGTAATGATAACCACTCAATCAGACTGCCCCTGAGAGACTGGGGAAATTTTTAAGGATGATGAAATTGACTTGCTTATTTCAAATAATATCTCTGCAGTTGGAAAGATGGCTTAAATATCAGATTAGATTATTAGATTATTATTAGATTATTAGATTAATGATTATTAGAAAGCTGCTATAGTGTTTCAGGCAGCCAAAGTAAGTATGGTTATGAGAGTGAGGATAAAGGACAGTCAGGATAAAGGACAGGATAAAGGACAGATTTGAGACCAGAATTGTCAGAAACTGCCAGTTGATTGGCACACTGAGGGGAAAAAAGGATGATAAAAATAAAGTGTCAAAGAAGAGAAAAAATAGATATGGTTAAGTAGGAGCAGATGGATCATTTGAAACGTATTATCTGTGACTGGTCTGTTAGATACCCAAGCAAAACTCAGTAGTTCACAAGTATACTTACAGGGTGAATCTCTTTGATGTAAGAGAACGGATAGGGCTTTACATGGAGATTCAGTAGTCATCAAGGTAGAACAGATATTTAATGATATGAGTGCAGACAATCTCGTATACAAGTGTGAAGAATTTTAAAAAGAACTAAATATAGATCACTTGGGGGATAGCTGACAGAATGATGCATGAATTAGACTTGTAAGAAAACTAAAAGTATTAGAAAGAAAATCAGAGGAGAGCTACATCCCAGAAACAGAATAGTAAGAGGAAAAGTTTGATGGATTGTGAGGTCTAAGGTTATAGGATTCCTAAATAGTATCCTGGAAAACTGACAATGGTGATATCACCAATTAAGAGATCTCCTGAAGGCACTAGCTGGAGATTCCTAAGGTCCTGAACTACCAAACGGTCTTCCACGAGCAGCTCAGCGCTGTTGATGCTGGGAGTTGGCTGAGGGATGCACAAAGATGACAGCTGTGTCCAAGACACTCTCAGACAATGTTCCCTTCTGACCTTGCCCCCAGATGGAGCTACGTGCCCCTCAGTAGAGCTATCAAATAGTGTGAAAAGAGAGATTCTCTTTAACTAAGACCATTCCAAAATTTGTCAAGGCAGCATTTTCCTTCAGAGGTAAAGTGTCTCCTTTCTATCATAAGTTGACAAATATTGGGTTAGCTAAAAGTTTGTTCATGTTTTTTAAGGAAAAACCCGAATGTACTTTTCGGTCAAACCAATGCAAAGTAAGTGAAAGCCTACTCTGTACTTTATACTGGGAAACACCTTCTGGAATCACCTTCTGGGTAAGAAGTTCTCAAAAGGTATTGATAACCCGTTCAGTATTTTCCCATATTTAAATTATTAGAATAAAACCAATATAATTTCCCACCTAACATTTAATCAAGGTAGAATATACGACTTCATGGGAAGGTGCCATTTTTCTTACTGCAATGGAAGACAGAAAGTGCAATTGTAAAATGACATTTGTTCCTACAAACCAAACAAGAATTCGGTCTTCTTTGTTCAAGGTCATACATATCACTCAATTAGATATTTGGGTTAAGGAGGGTATGCCAATACACTCATGCTTGATATTTGCAGACCCACACATGTATATTTAAAGAACTGAAGAATTCAAAAAGCATGGTGTATATATGAATTTTTCAGAGCTATTAATGTTTCATGTGAAATTTTGATCTTAGACTATTTCTTTTATAATCGGTACTATCAGATCTCATATTTATGTCTTTCACTCCTTTTTTCTTACTTTGAAATAGTTGATATATTTACATGAAAATGACATCTTTGTTCCTTAGAAAATCATCTGTGGCTTATTCTCTGCCCAGAATTGCAATAATCCTATATTTGTGACATCTTAATCACCTCCACAGCAACCAATTGTGAGGACAGAAGCAGAGGATTAAAACTTCAAGTGGAAAATAAAAAGATGGAATTGATGAGTTCTTAAAAAACAGTGCTTTTTTTTTAAAATAAATATCATGAGGAATAAGAAAAGATTTTCAAACAAGAACTATAAAAAATATAGAGAAAATACAACAGAACTGTTTATCAAAGTTTTCCTTGGTATGTCAGCAGGTCCTTTAGAATTGACAGTGCTGATCTAAATGTTTTGATAATAATGGAAGTGTTAACAGTGACAGGAACAAATAATATTCAACACTGTCTACTATAACATTTCATTTTTACTGGCATGATGTCACAAAGAAGAAAATAAGGAGAAAGAGGCTTAACTATTGAGACATTGCAAATAAGGCTCTAATAGCTGTATTGGCAAAGGTCTTGTGGACATTAAAAAGAAAGATAAAGGAGAAAAAAGAAGGAACAAAAGGGGAGAAGGAAAGGAAGGAGGAAGAGAAAAAAGGAGAAGAAAAGGAATTCAATTACTACCCCTGACTGCAATAGTGACTGCAAATATTTTTTGTGGGATATATAGAAATAAATGTGTAGTAAAGAAAATATTTTAATATTATTTAAAAAGAAAATCTTACAAATGATATGAACTAGATGTTGATCTTTTAATGTTGGTCCTATCTCTTCCTCATTATCATGAACAAACCAAAAAGAAAAAAAAAAAGCCAGTCTATTTACTGAAGAGAAATATGAGGCCTTGGAACTAGATTTCTTAGCCTTGTCCTAGGGGAACAGTCCTTATTCACATAAACTTAACATAATTGATTGATCAAGAACAATATATTTGCTCATTAAATATTTAAGTAAATCATGATATTACATTCCACTGTAATATCCATTATGAAAGTGTATACTGTTACAAAGTCCATAAATAGTTCAGTTTTAATACTTGTTTTGATGTCTTTATTATACTCTACAATTAAAGTAGAATATAAAATATATATAGTATCAAGAATCTAAAATATGTTCCCAAATTTATGGATATAAGATTTTCACTAATTTTCCAATGAGATACTCAAATAAGTGATGTTTTGTGCTACTTTCAATATGTGAACTTTTAGAATATAAACTGTAAAATGTTATATATATGGATTAATTTTAAATTCCTGTAACTTACATGCAGCTATTTGTAATCTAGTAATCCAAACATACATTTTCCACCCTTCAAATTTCAAACACCTTGTTTCCTGAATTTGCAAAGTCACCGTCATTCCACTCATCCATTGAATAATCTAGATGTCATTTGTATTGATATAATACTTTTTGAATTCAAGTATGATGTTCTAGTAATTTTATCCTAAACCATAAGCACCTAATTATAAGCATTAAATAATTATTGAAATGTTTGCCCTATAGGTTTTGTTTATGATCTCATTATAATTATTTAGTTCCATTTTTATGATGAAGAAACCACGGTGAAGCTTTCCACACTGAATTACAACCCTATGTATTAATCTAGCACATGGAGTAAGACAGTTTCAGGCATAAATTTTAAATTTAAAAAATTCAAGAGAGGAAAACAAACTTAAATCCGTACTTCCTGAAGAGTGGTTGGAGAAAAGCACTTTTGAATTTTCATAGAAGATATAAATTCTTTAATAAGCTATGGGAGGATGGTGCCTATCTTAGAATATGACAGCTTCATTATAACCTTGCATTGTATTCCAATATACCACTCCCTTTGATTGTATACATATTGATTGAGGTCTTGCCACATTCTTAACACTTCTTTGAGCTCTGAACTCTAGTGAGGGTGCCTTTCTGAGATTCAGAGCTCCAGCTTTGGGGTCAGGAGGACAGAAGCAAGTCACTTAACCTCAGGGGGATGGGATGATCTCATTCTCCACCTCTTCTCGTCTTAAGTAAGCCCTCATGTGCCTGGCAGGGGTGGTGGGTCACTTGCTGTTCCCAGAAATCTTTTGCCTTACAAGTGTCACTCTGAAGATATCCACTAGCACAGAATGTGCTTTTAAGCAAAATGGCCCAACTTTCCCCAGTTGATAACATGATGAAGTTGAATTTGGTTCTGGTAGAGTCTTATTCTGTCTAAATTTGGTTGAACCCAGGGAGTCTAGCACAAATAACACCCCAGTGTTTACTAACTCTCTAACTCTCCAAACTCCTTCAGAAATTCCAAGCTCTCCACAATTATGCCTTCTATGAGTGCAGCTCTCTGCACTCAACCCCAGAGCCCTGACCCTGTCATGGCTTATTAAAGGTCATGTACCAGATGCTGCTCATCAAATAGCTGAAACGTGATGGTGAACTGAATGTCACACCGTGTAGTGTGTTCCCTCTAAACCCACAACCTCACTTGCAAGCCCTTCAACTTTTAGGGCAGCCTTTGTTTTTTTCTACTTAAATGGCCATGACACCACTGCACTTTTATGCTTTTGACATTATAAAATGATTCCTCTGAAGAAAATTGATAGGAAGAATATATCATAAAATATAGGATACTTCCATGAATTTCTGCATCCAAATGCTCTGAAAGGAGAGATCTACCTCTCTACTGCTCCAGCAAAACCAACAAAGTTGGAGCTAGAATCTGGGTGATGCTGTAATAATGCTATCATTATTAACAGAAAAGTACAACTTAACCAAAGGATGAAAGAAGTCATTTTTGTAGCCCAAAAAGATAGGCAAAAATGTTGAAATTTTGATGCAGTAGGGGAATAGAGTGGAGGGGAGGCAGAGGAATTAAACCTTTCAGAATATTCTCCACAAGGGGCTATTTTCCCAAAGAGAAAATGTGCACTGGAGAAACTGCAGATAGGATCTTAACCAAGAGATCAATGCTAACAGCAGCAAAAATAGAACAAAGCAATTGATAGGATGCACTGGAAAGGAAAAAATAATAGAGGCAGATTGAGAGGCATTCCACAATATAAGCAAACTCTACTGTTTAAACTGCCAAGATCATAAAAGACAAAGAATGGGGAACTGTTGCAGATTAAAGAACACTAAAGAGCAGGAAAGAAAATGCTGCACAGTTACGGGCCAGTTTCTGGGAGATAAAAATTGACTAAGTTTATGAGTTGCATCATAATACTGTATCCATGTACATTTCTAGGTAGTGATAATTGTGGAGATGCATAGTGTTGCTTTTGTTTTGAAGAAATACATAGCTGAAGTATCTAGGGGTGCATGGGCCACAGTTCTGCAGCATATTCTCAAATCTGAAAAGTAATAACTTTTATATGAGAGTGAGAAAGAATAAATAAGCATTGTAAAACATTAATGTTTGAGGAATATGGGCATATGATATGATTTCAAAAGTTAAAAAGGATTACTAAGAAATGTGATCGATTGTATTAGAAATGTTGCTTTGGACTACTGAAAGGGAATATTGCAAGGCTATAGTTCATTATTTTTTAATTCCATTGGCTTCCTTGAGATCTCTTTATATGAATATAGTATTTTTAAGTTTTCAAGTTCCATAGACTTTAGGAAAAATTAAGTTGATGTAAAAATCTGCACTCCCCATGCCCCTCCCCCAAAAAAAAAAATCCAAGAAAAGCTTAAGAAATTTAAATCTGTGGCACATCTAGAGATTCTTCTCTCTGGCAGCAAAATTATCCTTCAAAATTGAAAGAGATATAATGACCTTCTCAAACACAAAGTGAGAAAATCTATTACCAGTAGATATACCCTGCAAGACATGTTAGAAGATATTCTCCAAGCAGAAGAAAAATAATATAGATAATAAACTTAAATCTACATTAAAAAAGAAAAATAAATGAAAGTAAAATAAAGTCTTCTATTTTTCTTGATTTTAGTTGACCTAAAAAATAACAATTCATTTAAAACAAAAACAGTGACAATGTATTGGTTAATTTATAATCATATGGATATGTGAAATAAATAGCAGAAATGTCATAGGGAGTAGGAGAGAGGAATTAGGAATACTCTGATATAAGATGTCTGAACCATATATAAAGCAGAATATGATTATTTGAATATAAACAGGTTAGAAAAGAATAATATTAGTAAATTAATATTGTAAACTCTGGAGAAAGTATTTTTTTAAATAAAGGTAAAATTAATATATTAAATGAGGAGATAAAGTGGAATAATAAAATCTCAATTAAAATAAGAGCAGGCAGAAAACAGTCTCTGGCAATGAATGTAAAACAGTTAAAACATTGGTTACATTAAACCAAATATAATAATTATTTAAAGGTGACTAGTACTCTTGCCTGGAAAATCCCATGGACGGAGGAGCCTGGTAGGCTGCAGTCCATGGGGTCACACAGAGTCGGACACAACTGAAGTGACTTAGAAGGAAATGGCAGCCCACTCCAGTGTTCTTGCCTGGAGAATCCCAGGGACGGGGGAGCCTGGTGGGCTGCTGTCTATGGGGTCGCACAGAGTCAGACACAACTGAAGTGACTTAGCAGCAGCAGCAGTCAATGTACACCAGTTGAAAAAGAGAGATGGGAGAAAATCAGATTAGATAAATGACCGAAGTATACATTGTCCATAAAAATACAGTTTAAATATAAAAACTCTGATAGGTTAAATATAAACAGATAGAAAAAGATAGGTTATGCTAACACA
The DNA here is from genome assembly GCF_023699985.2 of Odocoileus virginianus. Taxonomy (NCBI): domain Eukaryota; kingdom Metazoa; phylum Chordata; class Mammalia; order Artiodactyla; family Cervidae; genus Odocoileus; species Odocoileus virginianus. The sequence goes on from NC_069707.1 coordinate 24,351,291, forward strand.
AATCAACAGAAAGCTGGAATAACTAGACAAAGTACACTTCAGAGTAACTAAAATCATCAGATAGAACAGTGCTAAATGTGTTTTCACTCACTCATCAAAACACATTAAGAAAAATAGATAAAATTGAAAGGGAAAATATATAAATATGCTGTCTTGGTTAATATCAGTTAACATTACCCTTAGTAACTGCTAGATCAGACAGGTACAATATAAGCATATAGTTGACCTGAACAGAACTGTCAATTAACTTTATCTAGCCAATATTTATAGTAGGCACCATTCAAAAACAGCAGAAGACACATACTTCTTAAATTTACATGGAATGCTCACTCAGAAGGACAATATTCTGGACATAAAACACATATGAACAAATTTAGAAGCACAAAAATCATATAATCATATCATCATACTACAAAGAAATTCAGTTGGAAGTCAGAGATGGAAAAATTGCTGAAAAATCGCCAATATTTAGAAAATAAACAGCTTACTTCTAAATCACACATGGGTCAAAAAGTCTCAAGGGAAATTTTAAAATACTTTTAACTAAATTAAAATAAAAATGCAGTTTGTCAAGATGCAGCAAAGCAATACTCAGAAGGAAAATTATAGCATTGAATATGTATTTTAGAAAGCCTGAAATACCTAAAATTAATAAACGAAGCTTCTAACTTAAACTAGAGAAAGAGAAATTTGAACTTAAATGGTAAATAAATAATAAAAATTAGAATGAAAAAATGAAATCATAAATACTAAAGAGAAAACAAAAGTGTAAGTAAGATTGTAAGATGAGTCTCTACAAAGATTCATAAAATTGATAAACCTCTAACAATGCTAAGCAAGGGAAAAAGATGACACAAATTATTAATACAACCAATGAATGAGAAGTAATTCTTAGTCTATGGATATTGAAAGGAAAATCAAGACATGTCATGAACAACTTTAGGTCAGCAAACTTGAGAATTTATATGAAATGGATGTTTTTTGAAAGGTAAATTGCAAAATTTCACAAAAGAATAAAAAGGTATTTTGAATAGTTTTATAGTTGTTCTATAAAGTGTCATTATTAATTATTTTCCCCCAAAATCCACCAAGCACAAATGGTAGCACTATAAATTCTACCAAACATCTAATGTTAGAAATGATGCCAAATCTTCACAATCTCTTCCAGATATTAGAAGCCAAAGGAATACTTCTAATTCATCCTGAGTCTAGTATTATCCTAATACCAAACCAGGTAACTGGAGGCTTATATCTCTTATTATAAATGTAACAAAAACTTTCAACAAAATATTAGCAAAGTAAATCCAAAAAGGTATAAACTGATTTTATACCATAGTCAAGAGTGATTTATTCCATGTATGCAAACTCAGCACCTGAAAATAAATACTATGACATCAACAAACTAAAGAAGAAAAATCCTATGATTATATTAACTGATGCAAAAAAATATATATTTAATAAAATCCAATACTGATTCAAACTAAAAGCTTCCAGAAAACTGAGTAAAGAAAAATTGCCTCAATGTGATGAAGAAAATCTACAAGCAACATCATACTTAATATGAGACACTAATCCCTTTCTTCATAAGATCAGGAACAAAGCAAGATTCACTCCTCACTTAGCACTCATAATGATACAGCACTTAAATCCTAACTAATTCAATTACAAAAAAAGAAATAAAAAAGCATTCAAATTGGAAAGAAAGAAATAAAACTGTCTCTGATAGCATATGGCATGAAAGTTTGCAAAAAAAATCCCAAAGAATTTCCAGAGTTCCTGGAACCAAGTAAGTAAATCAAGGTCACAGAATGCAAGGGTTAATATACAAAATTCAATTTCTCTTACATACACCAACAATGAACAACTGGAATTTTAAAAATCAACACCTATATATGAAATATCTATGCATAAAAATCTATATCTTTATAAAGTAATATCCATATATGAAAATCAGAATTGTTTAGTATCCAAAAAGTGAATTAAGGAGGATACATCTAACAGAATGTATATACAACACACATATGGAAAACTAAAGACACTGATTTTTTTTTTAAAGCCTCAAAGACATACATGAATTGAGAGAGATTCTGCATTCATTGACTGGAGAATTCAATATCGTTAAGATGTCAAATTTTCCAAACTTGATGTAGTATTCAATGCAATCCCACAAAGTTGTTTTTCAGATATTGACAATTGTACCATATTAATAAGGGATGTGAGCTTCCCTAGTAGCTCAGACAGTAAAGAATCCACCTGCAATGCAGGAGACCCGGGTTCAATCCCTGGGTTGGAAAGATCCCCTGGAGGAAGGCATGGCAACTCACTCCAGTATTCTTGCCTGGAGAATCCCCATGGACAGAGGAGCCTGGTGAGCTACAGCCCATGAGGTCACAAAGAGTCAGACACAACTGAGTGACTAAGAATAGCACAATGTCATATGTAGGATGTTAGTAGTACAAGAAACTGGATATATTAGTTTCCTAGGGTGCCCATGACAAATCACTACATCCTAGGTGTCTTAAAACAACAAAATCTATTCTTCACATTTCAAGAAGCCAGAAGTCCAAAATCAAGGTGTCAACTAAGCCATGCTTCCTCTGAAGGCTCTAGTGAAGACCCCTTCCTTCTGTCTTCTTAGCTTCTGGTGCTTCTTCTTGGTGTTCCTTGACTTGTATCTATATCACTCCAATCTCTGCCTTCATCTCCATATGATGTGCTTACCTCCGTGGCTGTACCTCTGTGTCTCCACGTGATCTTCTTATGAGGTCACTGATGATCATAAATCCAGTGTGATCTCATCACAAGTATCAACGTTAGGATTTGAATACATTTTGGGGAGGAAATAATTTAACCCACAATACTGGGTGGAGAGAATATGGGAACTCACTGTGATAGCTCGAAAATGATTATTTAAACCTAAACAGTTTTAAAATAAAAAGTCATTTTAAAAAGAAATAATATTGATGAAAATTACTGGAAATTTTGATAGGAATACTAATTTTCTCCAGAAAAACTTAGTTTCATACTATGAGAGTAATTTAAGAGGCTTACTTAATTCCCAGAGAAAAAATACCTTAAGTTCAAATGACTCTCTGATTCAAATTTGAGACTAAAGAGGTTGAATTAACTTCTTTATTACATCTCTATAACCTTTGTCATGTCACTGAGGTACTCAAGCAGTGAAATAAATTTATTAAAGCTTTGTATATAAATATAAGTGAATTTTGAGCACTATATGTTATGCAAAATAATGCTTTAGAAATATTTTGCTATCTCTATGAAGTTAAAAATGTTAATATAAAACCATTTGAAAAGATAAGTAAGTGCCCTTTCAATGAAGGCAAGATAGGCATGGAAACATTAAAGAAATTTAATTGTAACATTTACTACTATGAAATGAAGAGAGATGCAATTGGACAAGACTAAATAAACATGGTGCTTCAGTTGTATTCATGACATGAAAAGCCTTTGTGAATTTTTCTAAACTAAGACTCTAACATTGGCACATTGCTAATACCTAAAGACTTCATTTTTATTTCGCCAGTTTTCCCATAATGGTCTCTTTCTCTTTGAGGATAGAATTCAAGATGCTTCATAATATTTAGCTGTTATCTCGCCATGGTCTCCCTTGGTCTCAGTTGTCCTTGATTTTCATGAATTTGACAGTCTAGAGGAGTATGGACCAGGTACCCCCTGCAATGCATTACCTTCTGGGTTTATTTGGTGTTTTCCCTATGAGTCATCCAAAGTTATGGGGTTTGGGGAAGAATAGTACAGAGGTTAAATACCCTTCTCTTCACATCTTATCAGGGCTACATGCCGTATGGCATCACTGATTCACCTAGTCATATCATCACTTAGGGCAGTTTTGCACAGATTTTTCCACTGTACAGTTTTTTTTTTTTCTCCCTTTCCCTCTCCTATTCTTTGGAAGTGGGGGGTCAATAAACCTTACCTCCAGTGTGATGATGGTGACCTCAGAGAGGACATTACACATATATAATTCATTTTGAGAGACAATTACAATGAAAGCAACACAGTTTTCATAGGGTTGAATTGAACAGTTTGTTTTCATTAATTAAACTTTGTTATAATAAAAAATGGGGCGCTGGTGTCTCATTGAGCTGGCTTCTCTTGTTGCACTAACTCTAGGGCGCCTGGGCTTCAGCGGTTGTGGCACATGGCCTCAGCTGTGGCAGCTCCAGGGCTCTAGAGCACCCACTCGATGATTATGGCACATGGGCTTAGTTGCTCCTTGGAGTGTGGGATCCTCCTGGGTCAGGGATTGAACCTCTGTCTCCTGCATTCATTGGCAGAGTCTTTATTACCGAGTCACAGGGAAAGTTCCACTATTAATGTACTTGGTTAATAATATTTATTCAACTTTAGTCTTATGGAGTAATTAAAGTGGTAAAGTGTTAAATATTAGTTAATATTAGTTAAAGATTAACTAACATAACCTTGTGAAAAGTCGCTCAGTCATGGCTGGCTCTTCGTGACCCCGTGGGCTGTAGCCCAGCAGGCTCCTTTATCCATGGAATTCTCCAGGCAAGGATATTGGAGTGGGTAGCCTTTCCCTTCTCCAGGGGATCTTTCTGACCCAGGGATCAAACCCTGGTCTCCTGCATGGCAGGCAGATTCTTCACCATCTGAGCCACCAGGAAAGCCCAACCCTAGGTAAGAATAATTGACTTAAGTCTGTGTAGAAGTTTTTGAATGAATAGCATATTTAAATTAACCTATTGTTGTTCCATTTATTTCTGTTGATAATGATGTGTATATTTAATTTGGTCTTCCATGAAGTTTTTTTTTTTTTTCCTTTCCATTTAGAGTAACCCAGGAGGCAATTCACAATTCACTCTATCTAGCTACTTTTACTGTTTACTGCATTTTTTTTTTTTTCCTGATGAGTATTTCATGTAAGCTTGTGTTTATGAGAATATTGGCAAAAAGTAGATGAGATACTGCCCTCTCAAAGTGAAGCATTCTTTGAGGCTTAATGGAAAAAGAACTCAAACCTGTATCCTACTTTAGTAGCAGCTGTTCGAGGGCTCAACAGTCTTTAGCTGCTCTATGCATTGTTTTTATTCTATTGCCTTGACAAAGCAATTTATGTCCTGTGTGTTGTTTACATTTCTGTTTATGTATCCAGCAATCTGGGCGTCTGTCAGTGGAAGGAATATACACATTAAAGTCAGTCATTTGATTTCCCTCTCTGCCAGTTATTAGCCATGGGATTTCAGGCAATTTAAGTTAATTTGTATCTTTTTCCCTCATTTGTAAAATGAGGAAAAAAGTTATAAACTTTATAGCACTGTTCTAATTATAGAAAGCAATGCTTGAAAAGTAATGATTTGAATACATGCCCTAGAATAGGCACTCAATACACTTTTTACTTTCTCCCTTCATCCTGAGAATCAGGGGTGTTCAAATCCCAACTGACTGTTCACTTTCTCCTTGACCTTGGGAAAGTTCCTTAACCTTGAGTTGAATCTCCTCTCTTGAGAAGGACTAATATACTATTTCTCATTTTTTGTAAAAGAATGTATAATCACTTAACAAAATCCTTGATAATATGGCTGCTCCAAATTTCATTTCCCCTTTACTTTCTCCTCATCTTGAACATAAACTCATATTTGTATTCTAGTGGCTATTCACAATTCTACCTTCCATTTCACAAAATTGTCAAGTGCACCAATTCACTACTAGGAACTCCTAAACTAATAAAGACAAAGTTTAGAACTAGTTTTTAAGTGACCCATTAAAACTCATATAATAATACAAGACACTTGTTCTGGAGAGCTCAGTTAATTTCCTATTAACTATTAAATTACTATTAACTAGCTATTTATTTTACTAGCTCATGTGTCCTGTCTGCTTAGAAAGGACTTAAAGTGGACCCTGAGACTGGTAGCAGGGAAACCTGTGCTTCTCCCCTGTCTTGGCCACTTGTCGTCCATGTAGCCTACAATAAGACATGGAACCTTTCTGAGTCACAGTTTCCTAATCTGTAAGCAATACTGATATAGAAGTATAGGGTTGCTGTAAAAAAAAAAATTAAATATGTAAATATGTAATTGCATATGTATATATATTTACATAGAGAGTGTATAATGAATACATCACCATATGCAATGAAAAATGTGTGTGTTTGGTAATTCCGAGGAGTTATGCATGATGATTGATGATATTTTCCTGGGTTCTTTATATTTTATTTGAATCTGTCTATAGAATGCAGAGCCAAAGGCTAGAGCAATTTCATAAAGGAGGTCCTTAAGATTTTTGGTTTTGAATCTTTGTTCTTTTCCAGCAAGAAGCTTCAGGTGTTCCGTCTCACCAAGCCCTCTGCCTGAAGCAGCATGGGCAGCACAGACAGTGGCCTGGCTAACGACCAGGTAACCAGGAGGGGAACTTGCTTAATTGCCCGAATGCTGGCTTCACAAAGCAGCTTTCACACCTAAAGCTGGAGCAGCTCACATCTGTGCCTGTCAGGCTTCTGCCTTGCAGATGAAGAAATCAGCTGCGCCTGGTCCCCACAGGATACCCAGGGGGTCCAAGCCTCATGCATAAAGTCAAAACACACCAACTCATTTCCATATAGAATACAAATAACATATTCATTTAATAAGATAACTCCTGAAACTTCCCACACATATGATTTCAAGCTCCTATGCAGGTAATTACAATCCTGCTTAGGAAAAATCGATGAAACCATTAGATCAAAACCAAATCCCCTTCATTTTATTTGCACATGTGTCATCTCCATGTGCATTCATAGTGCTTTCCTTACAGACTCTCACCCAGAACAGTTTTTCTCTTTAATGTTGGGGTAATTTATGGTATTACTTCAGGCTATGTGCTGCGTGTGTGTGTGTGTCTGTGTCTGTGTCTCTGTGTGTACAAATGCAGAAGAGAAGGAGGAGAGAGGACTTATTAGCTTTTATAGATATAAGTGTATTATTCATTTTATAGCTACAAAATGTATATTTTTATTGCTGTACCATCAAAAGAATCACTAGCTGCTGATAAAGTGCAGGCACTCACAGGATGCTATATAATAAAGGACCATGCTCGACTTCACAACTGAGAGCCCAACAGGGTTCTAATAATGACACCTCTGATGGTGAGATTTTAATTACTCAGCTACTGCTCACTGCAGCAACAGCATAAATGGGGGAGAATGCACATCGTGGGCAATTTTGCACTTTCAGTATTACCAGTTGTGGTTGTTTTGTACTGTTTTGACTTAGCTAAGCTGCAACTACATTTCCCCAGAATTTCCTTCCCTGCCTCCTTCCTGGTTAGGGTCAGCCACCAGAAACATTGGTGCAAAGGACAGTGTGTAGAAATAGAAGCAGAGCAACAGGCATTATATCTGAGAGTTTGTGAGAGGTGCCTCAGCCACTGAGGCTCACACAGGATGTCACTGATCTGCGGGCTCATTTTCTAGGTGTTGGCTGTAGTTAGGAGGCAGCTTCAGCAGTTGCACCTAGATCTCCTTCATCAGTTTCCTCGGTCCCTGGGCCAGAAAATTATGAAGCTCTGTGACTCCAATAAATATGTTCTTTCTAACTACTTTGAATTGACATCCATTCCCAAATTCAGTTTAACTTAGGGTCTTAGTGGTCTAACTCAGAGGTTGAAATTCAAAGCCAACATATTCATTATAATTCATCGTCTCTTGAATATAATATTTCATAAAGTACACAGAGGTGGACCACAATATCATCCAAAGTATGATCATAATATTTTTATCGGCAACTAGAGCTTCTATTGATGGTTGTTAGTTATTGTTGTTGTTTAGTCACTAAGTTGTGTCCAGCTCTTTGGTGACCCATGGACTGTAGCCCAGCCAGGCTCCTCTGTCCATGGCATTTTCCAGGGAAGAATACTGGAGGGTGTTGCCATGTACGTTTTTGTTCTAATTGTCATTTTTGTTGTTTTAAACAAGAGGAGGGGAGGTGTCCCAACAAAGTAAAACAAGTAAGAATCAGCAATGTTCAACTTGTACCTACTTTATTCGAGACCAGTCTTATATGTATTAATTACTATTTAATATGCTTTTTAAATTAATTTTGTTTGAAGTATAGTTACTTTGCAATGTGGTGTTAGTTGCTGCCATACAGAAAAATGAATCAATTATGCATATACACATATCTCCTCTTTTTTTAGATTTCCTTCCACTTTAGGTCACCAATGAGCATGCCATAGAGTAATTTGTGTAACTCTATACAGTAGGTTATATACAGTAGGTTCTCAGTAGGTTCTCATTGGTTAGCTCTTTAGACATAGTAGTGTACATATGTAATACCAATCTCCCAATTCATCCCATCCCCTCTGCCCCCCTTGGTATTCATAAGTTTGTTCTCTTAATCTGTGTCTCTATTTCTACTTTGCAAATAAGTTCATCTGTACAAATTTTATAGATTCCACATATATGTGATAATATTCAATATGTATTTTTCTCTTTCTGACTTAGTTCGCTCTTTATGAAAGTCTCTAGGTCTATCTAAGTCTCTGCAAATGGCACTATTTCATTACTTTTTATGGCTGAGTAATATTCCATTGTATACGGATAACATCTTCTTGATCCATTCTTCTGTCAGTGGACATCTAGGTTGCTTCCATGTCCTGGCTATTGTAAATAGTGTTGCAATGAACATTGGGGTGCATATATCTTTTTGTATTGTCATTTTCTCTGGGTATACGCCCAGGAGTGAGATTGCTGGGTATGGTAGTTCCATTTTTAGTTTTTTGAGGAACCTCCATACTGTTTTCCATAGTGGCTGGACCAATTTATATTCCCACTAACTGTCCTTTTCCACATCCTCTCCAGCATTTATTGTTGTAGACTCTTAGATGGTGGCCATTCTGATTGGTGTAAGATGACATCATTGCAGTCTTGATTTGCATTTCTCTAATAATTAGTGATGTTTAACATATCTTTTGTGTTTGTTATTCATTTGTATATCTTCTTTGAAGAAATGTCTCTTTAGATCTTCTGCCCATTTTTTTGCTGGACTGTTTGTTTTTTGATATGCTTTTCAAGTTATAGCTGAGAAATTCTCCCAACCCAACTCCCAGGTGCTTAGGAAATATTTTCAGAGGAGCTAGAATATCTTTACTGGAGGTCTGTAACAATGTCTTTCTCATTAGAATTAGTGATGTCTCCATTGTGTTAAAGATCAGGTAATTCTTAAAAAATCTCTAACAAAAAAACTAAATATGCTGCCAGAAGTAACACTATAAGCTGCAGCCTCCTAAGTGGAAATGAATTATATTTATTAGTAGTTTGTTTTTTTTTTTTTGAAAAGCTGACAGCTGGACATAGAGGAACAAAATCACAGAACAAGATTGTTGATCAAAGAAAAGAAAAATGGAATGAAGTGGGACATCGGCCCTTGCCAGAGAGTGAACACCGGAGAGGGTAACAGCTTAGACAGCTATGGTTTAGAAGATATTAAACTTTTCCATATAAACATGCATTCCTTCCCTGTAAGTTATGGGGAAAGCTTGCCTTAAAGTACCAGAATGACAGGCGGAGTATTTGTCTTAATGTACGTTAGATTTTTGCTTTATCAGAAACCTAAGTACTGTCTTCACTTTCCTCACTGACAGTTCAAGTGGAGTGTTGCCAGCATGTGGTTATGGAGTTGAAGAGAAAGACAGTCATGGTGGCATTGGGTTGGGGAGAGGTACAAGATTCAAATCGTTGCAATATTTATATAACCATGGCCAGCAAAGCAAAGTCCTGACATGAAAAGATCTTCAATAAATTCACTGTGTCTCCCGCCAGATTCCTCTCCCACATTAGATGTTTTCTTTCAAACTTACAAACATTTCATACTCCTCAGAAAGCAATGTAGCCTTCTGATGAAGCACTGAATAAACTGAACCCCTCTCCTTAAGTAGCGAGGATGCCACTTCACTTCTGTAGCTCACAGTAATAAATCTTCTCTAGTATGCTTTTGTGCCTCCTCAGTATTCACGAAGCAAGCTTGACTTAGAGATCCTTGATGAGAGTTCAGTTCAATTCAGTCTCTCAGTCATGTCCAACTCTTTGCAACCCCAGGGACTGCAGCTCACCAGGCTTCCCTGTCCCCTGATGAGAAGGGTAGTTTTTCTTTTTCAAATTCAATAAACTTTTGCTTCAAAAAAACTTTTTAAAAATCATGGCTACAAGTTTTTTTTCCTACTCATTACTCATAAAATTCTTCATATACAAAATAATTTTATTAGGTAACGCTATGTTTAAAATCCCTTTAGTTCTGAGACTCCTAATTTTCATTCACAGATAAATAGAACAGATATGTGGACTGATAGATGTATTTATGAATGTATCTATAGATAATAAACATAGACATAAATATAGACACAGATGGATTTATTTAATCAAGTTTGAAAGGACAAAGAGCAGATGGAAGGAATTCCAGCCTAGAGAATCTTCCTTTTGGCATGGGAAGAAAAGCTTAAAATTTGCAAATCCCGATTATGCTAGGACAGCAGTAAAATGAGTACTGAAAAGAGGAAGTCATTGAAATACTGATCATATAAATCCCCTTCCACAACTCCTGCTAGCGCAAAGGATATCCAGTGAAAAATATTCACACTGTAACGTTTAGGGTTTCTTCAGAATAACTACCAACTTTCTGAAGAATACAAAACTGAGTCTGCCTGTAAAACAGTTCCCACCCACATATAAAGAGATTCCATCAATTTTTCGCTCTCATTTTTTTTCCAATACAGACAAAAAATTAATTTCAGGAAACATCTCAGGGAATCCTGTAACAAGAAGAAAAGAGCCCAAGATGAAGACAGAGAAAAATTATTCTGGAGTAAACAAAACTGATGTGTATTTAGAAGAAAGGAATCTGCTGTGTCTTAAGGCACATTTAAGAAGATATTGCACACACCAAACAAGTACAAAATGTGAAAAATTAAAATTCAGGTGAATAAGATAAATGCTAGAAAAATAGTCTAGGAAGATAAATTCAAATAAATTCCTTTGAAAGTATGAGAGGTCCAATAAAAAAAGATGATTAACCCAAAGGTTCAACACTCTAATATGACTAATATTATGACTAATATGACTAACATGACTTTTAGCAGAATAGGGAAAATTTAGTAGTGTTGAAAAATATTTTCTAAACAAAAATAATAAAGTACAATTTCTTATGAAGGACGTGAGTATACATACTAAGGGAACCTATGGAATGTATAGAAAAGTGAATTTAAAAAAAAAACTTGTCATTCTATTGTCAAATTTTAGGAGAATAGCAAGCCCACTAAAAATCAGCATCGAAACATGTATATTATCTAGGGTGAAACAGATCACCAGCCCAGGTTGGATGCATGAAACAAGTACTCGGGCCTGGTGCACTGGGAAGACCCAGAGGGATCGGGTGGAGAGGGAGGTGGGAGGGGGGACCGGGATGGGGAATACATGTAAATCCATGGCTAATTCATTTCAATGTATGACAAAAACCACTGCAATGATGTAAAGTAATTAGCCTCCAACTAATAAAAATAAATGGAAAAAAAAAATAAAAAATAAAAATGCTTTATATTCCCTGTTTTAGTTCCAACATGTAACAGTTTTAAAATGGGCAGGAAGCTGAATAGTCACCACCTCAAAACTGATGTGCAAGTATGAAGCATATGAAAGATGCTCAATATTATATGTTACTAGGGAATTTTAGATTAATACAAATGACAAAATACCAAAACACACTGATTGGAATAGCTAAAATCCATAAAAACGGACAAATGCCAACTGCTGGAGAGAATGTAGGACAGCAGGAGCTTTCATTTACTCCTGGTAGGAATGCAAAATGGTACAGCCATTTTGCTTTGAAAGACAGTTTGGTAGTTCTTCCAAAGCTAAGTATAGTCTTAACAATATGATTGAGTTAACTATGCTCCAAAATATTTATCCAGTTGAGTTAAAAGTGATGTCCTTACAAAAACCTATGCATGGATATTTATAGCTGCTTTCGTCATAAGCTAGAAACAACTAATAAATCCTTCAGCAAGTGAATGGATAAATAAGCTGTGGTAAATCCATGCAATAGAATAGTGTTCAACAATAAAAATGAAAGATCAATACTTCAAACCACGAAAGCCATAGAAGAACTATACTGCTAAGGTAAAGAAGCCAATCTGAAAAGACTACAAACTGCATGGTTTCAATCGTATGACATTCTGGAAAAGGGAAAAAAAAAAAACACATAATGGTAGTAAAAAAAAAAAAAACAATGATACCCAGGAGTTCTGGAACCTGGGAAGTAGGGTGAATATAGTGGAGAAGTAGGACTGGGATAGAGATGAATAGATGAAGCATTGTTGTTGTTCAGTCTCTATGTCCAATTCTTTGTGACCCTGTGTACTGCACCACGCTAGGCTTCCCTGTCCTTCACTATCTACCAGAGTTTGCTCAAATTCACGCCCACTGAATTGGCGCTGCTGTCTAACCATCTCATCCTTTACCACCCCTTCTCCTTTGCCTTCAGTCTTTCCCAGCGTCGGGATCTTTTCCAATGAGTTGGCTCTTTGTGTCAGGTGGATAAAGTTTTGAAGCTTCAGCTTCAGCATCAGTCCCTCCAGTGAATATTCAGGGTTGATTTCCTTTTGGAATCAGGGTTGATTCGATCTTCTTGCTGTCCAAGGGACTCTCGAGAGTCTTCTCTAGCACCACAATTCAAAAGTGCTCAGCCTTCTTTATGGTGCAACTCTCACATCCATACATGACTACTGAAAAAATCCATAGCTTGACTATACGGACCTTTGTAGGCAAAGTGATGCCTCTGCTTTTTAATATACTGTCTAGGTTTGTCATAGCTTTCCTCCAAGGAGCAAGTGTCTTTTAATTTCAAGGCTGTAGTCACCATCAGCCAAAATCCATCCAAAATCCACCTGGATTTTGGAGTCCAGACAAAACAAAATCTGCTGTTTTCACTTTTTCCCCTTCTATTTGCTATAAAGTGATTTGACTGGAAGCCGTTTTTTGAATGTTGACAAGCCAGTTTTTCATTCTCCTCTTTCATCCTCAAAAAGAGACTCTTTAGTTCCTCTTCACTTTCTGCCATTAGATGAAGCACAGGGGATTTTTAAGGTGGTGAATCTCTTCTATTCTATATGATACTCTAATGGTGACTACATGACATTTTGCATTTTCCAAAACCCATGAGTGTGGAGCACAAAACTTGATCCTCAGTGTCAACTATGAACTTAGCTAATAATCACAAATAAATATCAGTGCACTCTGTCATAAATGTCCCACACAAATGCAGGTTGTGAAAAATAGGGGAAATTGTGTGCTGGGTGATCATATGGGAACTCTCTGTACTACCTGCCTAATTTCTCTATAAATCCAAAATTGTTCTACGAAAAAGTCTCAGGGCTGGTGCACTGAGATGAGCCAGAGGGATGGGATGGGGAGGGAGGTGGGAGGGGGATTCAGGATGGAGAACACATGTACACCCGTGGAGGATTCAAGTCGATGTATGGTGAAACCAATACAATATTGTAAAGTAAAATAATAAATAAACTTTTTTTTAAAAAGAAAAAGTCTAAAAAAAAAAAAAGAAAAAGTCTATAAGTTAAAAAAATAAATAAAAGATACTAAAAGTTTTCAGGGAGAAAAAAAAGGGAAAATATTACTTCTTACCTATAAAGATATAAATAAGGTTAATCTTGGATTTATTTTCAGATTTTATATAATTTTTAATAATAAATCATATTAGAAAAATGCCCTCAAAATTCTTAATAAATGTGATTTCGTATTAGAATTCTATACACAGCTGAATGATCCTTCAGCATAAATGCAGAATAAAGACACATTTGTAATACAAAATCCAGAATATGCACTCCTTGCTCTTTCTTAGGAAGATAACATTGGCAAATGTGAAAGTTAGTCAAAAGAAAAGCAGGGTACAAACAAATGGCAGATCCAAATTTGGGAAAAGAGAGCAGGGAGGTCCTAGGATGTCTCTGGGAAAGAGACCCTAGGTAGTACAGTTGTCAGTCCACAGAGGAGCAGATGGCTAAGAATTATGGGTGGTAATCAGGAAAAATGTACCTGATTGAACAGATAACTGAAAAAAAAAGAATAAGTGATAAAGGCAAGTAAAGTAAGAAAAAATGAACTGCAATTTTACTCTTCAGGCAAACCAAATATATATATGAAAGAAAGGAAATGTTAAGGTATGGTACTCAGTTACAGAATTAATAATAATATGTAGTCACAGTCAGGTCTGCACTGATTTATGAATTTTTTTTTTTTTTAGTTTTAAAATTCAACCTGAAACCAAGCATTAAAGATGCAGTTATACTTACAGTAAAAATGTAACTATCATTGACACAGTGTGAAAGTAATAATAAGTTGAGCTGCCTTAGTCAGTCTGTGTTGTTAAAACAAAGTAGCATAGACTGAGTAGCTTAGAAATATCAGAAATTTAGTTCTCACAGTTCTGAAGGCTGGAAATCTGAGTTCAGGGTGCCAACATGGTCAGGTGCTAGTGAGGGCCCTCTTTTGGGTTGCAGATCACCAACTTCTCATTGTACCCTTACATAGCAGAGAACGGCATCCACCTTCTTGACTTCATCTAACCCATTTCCCCAATTCCCCGCCTCTTAATACCAACATATTGGGAAGTAGAATTTTAATATGAGTTTTATGAGGACACAAATATGCAATCCATAACAATCACATACAGAAGAGAGAACTAAGTGGAAAGTAAGGACTTCTAAAAACTGGATATTTTCTATAAGCATACAACAATCTTCCAAGTTCCTTTATAAAAGAAAAGAATTATCTTGGCTACATCACCATACATGGGCAACTACCATTCTATTTCCCTTCTCTGCTTTACAATGAATTATTCTTGAGCTATGTTAAATCTCTGTTTCCATTTCCCACATTATATCAATGTAGCCATTATCAACTTTTTCAGATCTCACTTATTAGGCTTTCCATGCCAAACTTGACTGAACTGGATCTTGAAAAGGTAAATGGTAAGGTCCCTAACACACAATGGTGTCTATTCTGCTACTTGAACACTCTGTCCTTATTTAAAGGCATCTTCCACCTAATACTCTATTGGTTTCACTCTTACTGTACAGTCCTTCTTCATCTCCTTTGCAATCATCTCATCCTATGAGAGGCTTCTCTGGTGGCTCAGTGGTAAAGAATCTGCTTGTCAATGCAGGAGATGCAGGTTTGATCCCTGGAGAGAGAGGTTAGATCTCTGGGTCAGGAAGACCCCCTGGAGTAAGAAATGGCAACCCACTCCAGTATCCTTGTCTGGGAAATCCTGTGGACAGAGGTGTCTAGTGGGCTACAGTCTAGGGAGTAGCAAGAGTCAGACATGACTTAGTGACTAAACAACAGCATCCCGTGAGGGACGAGGCATTCCATCTTATCACCCTTTTCCATTTATACGGAAACCAGCTGAGATCATCTGGATCCATGACGTTTAAATACCTTCTGTGTGCCAGTAACTCTCACAGCTGGATCTCCAGTACCACTGGTTCCACATGAGTCTTACAATATCTATTTGGCTTAATCTTGGCATAATCTTAACACAGACAGCAATGGTTTGTTTTACTTATAAACTTGCTCTTCTTCCAGCTTTCTTTCCCATCTTGTTTAAATGGTAGTGATATCCAATAAGCTAAAATCGAAGTGTTATCTTTGATTTCTCCCTTTCCTTCACACTATTATTTCATTCAAACCTTAAATCTTGTTCATTTGCTCTCAAGACACATAACTCCATTATGCATTTCCCTTCATGTGAGTTAAAGGAGTTCAAGATACCCTCAAACTAGGCCTAGTCTCCTGGAATACTCATCTAGTAGGTTTCACTGTTTCCTCCCAATTCAGTTCACTGAAAAGTGGCTAACATGACATTTTTAATTAAAAAGTAACTCAGATCATGATACCGCCTTGCTAAAAAGTCTCCTCAAGATACCCTCAAACTGGCCTAGTCTCCTGGAATACTCATCTAGTAGGTTTCACTGTTTCCTCCCAATTCAGTTCACTGAAAAGTGGCTAACATGACATTTTTAATTAAAAAGTAATTCAGATCATGATACTGCCTTGCTAAAAAGTCTCCAGTTGCTTTCTAACAAACTTAAAATCAACCCAAGTTTTTAGATTTAATCCTCCATTGATTAGGTTTACCCAGAAACAGATCCTGAGACTTCTGAACGATGGTGTGGAACAGGGTTCAGATATTTTTAAGACAGGGCAAGAAGGCTGGAACATATACTGCTATGGCCAAAATGTTTATGTCCTACCAAAATTCATGTGTTGAAATCCTAATCCAAATGTGATAATGTTTGGAGATCAGCTCTTTGGATAATTATGTCTTGAGGACAGGGTTTTCATGGGTTAGCCTTCAGGGAAGACTCAGTGTAAAGCAACCTGCACATTTCACAGGCCCATAACACTCAACAGGATACACTATGTCAGTTCAAATCACTATCTTCTAGTTTCTTACCCTTGGAGCATTTAATCTTCCTTTACTTTTCTGGAAAAAGACTCTTCACTTTTCAAAGCCACAAATGGGATTGACCCACCTTGGGATGGGTCTGGAAAGGGAAAGGAGTAGAGAGGGAGAGACTAAGAGTATTATACACAGCACAGGAGCCAGATGATGGAGGGCTTCATATGCTATACTAAGAGAGGTCTTGAGCTTTTCAGAGAATAGCAGAGAGCTGTTGCGTATTTGTAGCCAGATGGTGATAAGTTCCAATGGTAGACCTCGACACTAATTTAGACAATATTTGGGAGACAGTGTCTTTGCAGTATTTTAATAGCAGAAAGGGAAAGAATTGACAAATATAGTAGAATTAAAGCAAAAACAGGTGAAAGTTTACAAGAGATAATCAAGAGATATTCTAGAGTAATATTGGGACTTCCCTGGTGGTCTTGTGGATAGGACCCTACACTTCAATTGCAGGGGGCACTGGTTTGATCCCTGGTCAGGAAACAAAAGATCACACATGCCATGCAGTACAGCAAAAAAAAAAAAAAATTGTAGTATATTTTCATGTTTTGTATTGTTTGGATGAGTTATGTGGTTGAGGGAGGCTTCAGATAAGTGTTGCATAAAATATTATAATTAATAAATAACACAGCATTTGAATGTCAAATATATTATGTATCCTATGGACCCTGTTAGGGAAATATGAACACAAAATAACTCAAATTCAGGACAGAATGGAATTCTGAGGCAGAGTTCTTCAAGAGAAATTAAAATATTATGACAAAAAGGGAGTTAGAAGGCATTTCCACTTAGCAACATCAAAAGACATCATTTTGTTAACCCCCCCCAAAAAAAAAAACTAAGTCTAATTGAGATTTCAGGGTCAATGGAAGATTCTCAAAAGTGCATGGAGACCAAGAAATAGGGCAGGTGTTTCTGAGTAAGAGAACTGTTCTCAACAATTAATGACATAATTTTCACGGAGCAAACTCTTTATGGTTACAGGGCTCAGGCGTTAAAGTAAGATAGACTGAGCACAAATTATGATTCTTGCTTCCTATATTTTTGATCTAAAAAAATTCTTAAAGTCTTAAAATGTGTTTCCTAATACAGTCACAAAATAAAAATGCACAGTTTATACATGGCACATAGTAACTGAATAAATAATTATGTACTGAATAAATAGTTATATAAAAGCAATGTAAACTGGAAAGCTCTAAACAAGTAAAAGTATTATTGTTATTAACACATTAAAAACATTTGGTTCTACAGAAACAGATTCCTAGTTACAAAGAACAAATTCATGATTACTGGTTGGGAGAAGAAAAGTGTGGAATATTCTTAAGGGTAGGGGATTAACAGGTATGAACCATCCTGTATAAAATAAATAAGCTATCAGAATACACTGTACACCACAGACAGCATAACCAATATTTTATAGTAACTTTAAATGGAGTATAATCTATAAAATATAGAATCACCATGTTGCACAGTGAAACCAACATAATATTCTAAATCAACTATTCTTCAATAAAAAAAAAAATATTTGGTTCTAATGAAGGACTATAGATTTTTAAAAAAATGTATTGCTCTCTAATTTTAAGAAACTCCAAAATTGATATTTCTAATTGACTAAAATGGCTATATATTAAATGAAATTGCTTTCCCCACTTCTTTTCTGTAAATACTAAAAAATTAAATGAAATAAGGCTGTTAAACTGTTAAGATATACATGAAAATATTTTAATCTTCTATTCAGCCTACTTTAAGACACATTACAAACATTTCAGGTCACTAAACGTATAACTTACCTAAAAGTACAATTCTCTATTTACAATTCCTGAAAGGATTGTTGTTAAAATAAAAGAACATTTCTTAATGAAATAATATAGGTAGACTATGTAACATGTTTTTCCTCCCTGAAAATTCAACCTGAATTTGACAACAGCAGAGTTATTGATTAGATATCATCAGAGCTGACATATACAGAAAGAACATAATTTCATTTTATGGGCTGCCATGCTGTTAGATAGAATTCATTTTATGAAATGGCTATTGCCAGCCCTTTCATTATAACTACTTTGAAGTTCTTTTTTTTTACATTGGAATAATATTTTCTTACACCATATTGGTTTTCTAATGGCTTATCATTTGTAAATAATTTAACAATGACCTGTTTTATGTACTATAGTATGGGGAACTCAGTAAAATATATCAGGTCTGTTCAGGTATATACTCAATCTGTATATTTGAAAGACAGTTTGCCATATATCTGTATACCAATATAGATGCCAAATGATATGAATCCCAAAGTTACTACCCAAAGTAACCGGGAGTTACTACTTTGGGACTTCATATCATTTGGCATCATTTTCAATTGAGCTTAACATACAGTACCAGTGTTTCATTTTATGTATTTATACCCTGCCTGTTCTCACAAAGGTTTTGAAGTTGAAGGTTTGCTTGGAATGTACTAGGCACTTTAAAATTTATTATCTTGTTTATATAAAGATGAAAAAGACCTAGTCCCAAGGTTCCTAGAATCGAAGCTTTAGAAACTCATAACAAAGGGGCAGACAAAATCATTGTGCTGTCTGAAACAAGAAAGCTTCATTGCTATTTTAACACCAAGGATGTACTTACTTAGAACATCTTCAAAAGAATACCAACACTACCCTAGAGGCTAAGTGAACATCTCTTCCTTAGGTGATAATGAAAGTCGCTCAGCTGTGTCCAACTCTTTGTGATCCTATGGACTATAAGCCCACCAGGCTCCATCAGTCCATGAAATTCCCAGGCAAGAATATTGGAATGGGTTGCCATTTCCTTCTCCAGGGGATCTTCCCAACCCAGGTATTGAACCCAGGTCTCCCACACTGCAGGTGGATTCTTTACCATCTGAGCCACCAAGGAAGCCCGCCTTAGGTGATAATGGAGTGATTGAAAGGACTATATTTGGAGCAACTCACTTCATTCGCTGTAAAAGGGAGGTGATGAGTAAGCGACAATCAAGATGCCAGTACTTGGTATGACTTATTCTACATTGTAAGTTATAAATTTATTTTGGAGCAGCCCATACCCTGAATCCAGTGATAACCCAGCCTGTACCCTGAATCTCACTGAGTGGCCTGCTAAGTGAAGCTGACATTTTCTCTTGATTGTTCCACTTCTTGTGTGGGAGAAAATATTACATTATTTTTTTCTAGCTTTATTGAAGTATGATTGACACACAAAAAAGTTGCACAAACTATATTTACATTCTGATGAGTTTGTATATATGCATACACCCATGAGACCATCACCACAACCAAGGTACTAAATCTTTCTTTCACCTCCAAAAATCTCCTTGTGGTTTTTTGTGTTATTTTAGGAGGGGGAATTGGTTTTGTTTTCTTTTTTTTTTTTGGTAAGAATATTCAACATTACCAAATCTTAACATATTTGAATATATATGTCCCTGATCTTGAAAATCCAACTTATTCTCTCCTTTCCAGTTTCTTCCTCTGCTCTCTCCACCTCTCTTTCCTTCTCTCTTTTTCTTCTCATCTCCTAACCCTTCCTGTGATAAGCACACATAAACATACAAGCTTCCTGTTTATTATTAGGACATTTTTGAGATTGACATGATAATTAATGACATTGTGATTACTGATATAGCAATCATTTAATTCTCTTAATGCAAATACTCTAAAATATATTTTTGCACATGCTGAAAAAGAGTAAGATGTAAAGAACCAAAAATAGTGAATTATCTAGCTGATAAGAAAGGTATTAATTTTATATATGAGAATATATTTAATGGCATTACACTTTTAAAAAAAAAGTATTCTTTCTCTCTAAAGTCTGTGTACTCCAATTTTTCAAGTATGGGAAATAAAGCACACATTCTAGAATTTCTTTTTTCTGTTTATGTTGAGTTCTCCACGAAAAACTAAGCCAAGAACATAATGTTCTCTGTTTTTGATGAATAGCTGATTCCACTTTAAAAGGAAAAGCCTTCCTTTCAAAAAGCTGTAAAATAGAATTATTTTAAAAATAACTCCATCTGGCTCATTGTGGAATATCATTTAAAAATGTATGCTGAGTCTAAAGTATTTTCCTTGGTCATGAAATAAGTATGTGTACCTCATCTACATATCTCATTAATTTAAGTCTGTGTCTGCTATTGAGCCTGAGAATCAATGGTTACATAAATATTGATATTGATAGTGTTAGAGCAATGGTATTAGAAATGCATTATCTGTATAGAGCCAGAAAGTAATGACCAGCGAAAGGTAGACTTGTTCTGAATGTCAGAAATTAAGCCTTGATTATGTAATAAATTGTCTACTAACTTACTCTTTATGCCTCAGCTAAACCCTGTTAGCTGCAGCCTTGCAGCCTTGAAGAACAATATTAGAGCGTTCAGGTGATGTTCCTCTGCCTCGCTCTCACCGGCACTTGTCTAACATTACCAAGAACTTCCAATCAAGTAGCTCACACAATAAATCCTTAACCTTGGGGCTCTTGTAATTGATGAAAGTCTGGGATCAAATGGTACATTCTTTGACATGGTTAAGTTATCTCTTGGAGATAATAAACCAATAAAATATACTGTGATTCCTTCGTCTACAATCCTATTTGGTCTGAGCATAGGCTATTAAGAGCTTGGTTTTCTGCCTCTTTATTTCCCATTACTTGACATAATAAAGAAAATAAAATATAGTGAGGGGATGCCTGTCTCTCCTACCCTCTTTCTTTTTCAATTTTTTTTCCTATAAAAAGAGGAAAAAATGAGAGCCCGATAAATATAACTGTGGGAATGAAACCTGTACTGTTGCTACACTGCACATATTCTTATAGCCTTCTAAATCGTAAAACGTTAACAGCAAAACTAAATCTTGACATGTTGATAGCTAAAACCATACTGCAATATGGCACATCAATTGCCTGTTATGTTTTTGAGAACCAAAAAATATTCTCTTCTGTACCATTAACATAAATCATACTGGTTAAAACACTTTAATACTCCAGGTGTTTTTCTTATGTTTTTTTTTTTTTTTTTCAGGTGGTGCATTTGTTGATGTCATCATGGGAGGGGGAGGAAGTAGGAGATGAGATAAACTGTAAAATTTGCTGTGGGGTTATGCACACAAATCAAACTCAATAAGTTTGTCAGATGAACATTTCACATTAGCCGATATAATAACCTGTCATATGACTTTAAACAGTTTCTCCTCTTTCCGTATTTCAGAAGAACAATATAGTGCTGTACGTTACCACAGATGCATGTTTTAATTTTTTTTAAGAACAACTAGTTTTATAAGACTTCCATCATCCTATAGCTCTCCAGATGTGAGTTCTAGTACTGTTATGAGCAAGGAAAATGACTTAAGTTTAACAGAACTTAAGTAATAGTCCATTGTAGATAATTCTTTGAAACATTGAATAACTGGAAAAATACTGACAGTAATATTTGGTCTTAGGAGGTGCATATTGATGAATTTTTTAAGCATACGTATAATTGGCAAATTTTTCTGTTTTTAATATTTGGGAGGCTGAATGAACATGGTGCGCTAAGCAAACAAGGTTAACACCTCTGCATCCTCTCTGCTAACCACAAGTGATTGATTTTGTTCAAAGCTGCTCTATCCTCTCACTGGGATGAATATTTTAATCCCTAAAGGTGTCAGCAGCCTATGTTTGGAACTCTTTCACTTTGAAAATGAACGGAGCTCTAAAAAACCTCCTAAGTTCAAACAGGGTGATCATACTTTGAATCTGTTTCTCATGAGATCACTTTCATTTGCTGAACCGGTTCATTATACAACATGCTTATTTTCTTAGTTCCCATCTGGCCCCTGGTATTCATTAGTTCCCACAGTTGTCTCCTGCGTGCTCCTTTTCTCTTGCACTAAACATATTTTATTGCTGGATATTAATTTAGCCCAAAGTGTCAGTGCATAAGCAAATTCAATAATTACATATAATATCACTCAAAGTTCATTATTCCTTTTTATTGCTGATAATATCCCACTGTGTGAATAGACAATATTTTATTTACCCATTCTTCAGTTAATAGAGACATGAGTCACAGAGAGAGCAACTTTAGGTTTGAACTTCTCTGTACACTGTCCAATAAAATCAATTGTTTTGAAGAGAGTTCCATAGGTCTCAGGGCTTCCCAGGTAGCTCAGTATTTACAGAATCCACCTGCCAATGCAGAAGATGCAAGAGATGTGGGTTCGATCCCTAGGTCAGGAAAATTCCCTGGAGGAGGAAATGGGCACCTCACTCCAATATCGTTGCCTGGTAAATTCCATGAACAGAGGAACCTGGCAAGCTACAATCCCGGGGATCACAAAGAGTCAGATATGACTGAGCATGCATGCACACACCATAGTTCTCTACTCTTATATCTTTCTTATCCCTATAGGCAAAATCTCTGAGCCACTGGTTCAAAGCTGGGAGTAAGGGAAAGTGGTCAACTTCTGTTGAGATGACATCCCTGCCTTCAGAGAAGCATTCTGGATTGGGGCAGTGTTTCTTGTATTCTGAGGTTGCATATGTCAACATAGAATTTATTCTCTAAGTGATAACTGGGGCAAAGGCAATTGGCACTATTTTTGGTCTACTATCCATGAGGTAGAACCTGAGGGGTGAAAGGAGGAAGGGGATCCATGTATTTGCTCAGAATTTAGCTTTGGCAGTATAATGCTGGGATAGATAAGAAATGCTCATGGCCCGTTTCACCTAGGGAGATACCATGGCCCTTGACTGGAGCTGAGGGAGGAGGGAGCCCCACCTTCTTTTTCACAAACCACCAGCTTATAGGCCCCAGCACGGTGACCTGGGTTTGCAGAAAGAGAGTGAATAGACTGTGGCTCCAAGGCTACAGACCTGTTGCTCTTCTGACAGATTTAATTTGTAGCACGCATTTAAGACAATTTCCAGAGACTTCAAATATTGGCGGCTTTTTAAAGAACTGTGGTGTTGAAGAAGACTCTTGAAAGTTCCTTGGACTTCAAGGAGATCCAACCAGTCCATCCTAAAGGAGATCAGTCCTGGGTGTTCATTGGAAGGACTGATGCTGAAGCTGAAACTCCAATACTTTGGCCACCTGATGCGGAGTTGACTCATTGGAAAAGACCCTGATGCTGGGAGGGATTGGGGGCAGGAAGAGAAGGGGACAACAGAGGAAGAGATGGCTGAATGGCATCACCGACTCGATGGACATGAGTTTGAGTAAACTTCAGGAGTTAGTGATAGACAGGGAGGCCTGGCATGCTGCAATTCACCGGGTCACAAAGAGTCAGACATGACTGAGCAACTGAACTGAACTGAATTATTATCACTTTGGGGTGTTTTTTCTGGAAAGTATACCTACAGAACTCCTTATGCTACTATTGTGGAAATCTTCTTTCTGGGGTGTTATTGGAAAGATATTATTTCTGGTTTTGTCACTGCCTTCCTCCTTCTTCATCTGCTTCACATGTGAATTTACAGGAGATGGAGAAGCCATCTTATTACCACTGGGTGACCAGAATGAGGGGAAAAAAAAGACAACAGGATAATGAAAGAAATGTGGGTCCTAATGTTACTGGGCAGCAGAGCAATGTCAGCACCTTTGGATTTACTGTTACGAAAGAAAAATAAACCATTGTGTGGTTAAGCCACAGATTGTGGGTTTTCTGTTAAACTAAGACAAATAGGGTATTAACTTATACAGACCCACATTTCTTATTGTCTTCAAAATATAGATTATTGCCTTAAACTCATCCCATATTTAGCATAATTTAAACCTAACCTCTTATTCCTCCTCCAATTCTCTTTTTTTTTCTTTTAACTTTTGCTTCCTTATAGGCATCAAATTCTACAGAGTCTTCCTAATTTACAACCAGCATATTGTCTTATACTCCTCCATCTTCTACACCTAATGAGTCACTAAATCTTATTTTTACCTCTTAAAAAAATCCCTTTAGCTCATTTCAGTCATTAAGTCATGTCCTACTCTTTGCAACCCCCTGGACTACAGCATGTTAGGCTTCCCTTTCCTTCACCAGCTCCCAGAGTTTGCTCAAACTCATAGAAGGTGATGCCATCCAACCATCTCATCCTCTGTTATCCCCTTCTCCTCCTGTCTTCAATCTTTTGCAAAATCAGGGTCTTTTCCAATGAGTCTAGTCTTCACATCAGGTGGCTAAAGGACTGAAGCTTCAACTTCAGCATCAGTCCTTCCAATGGATATTCAGGACTGATTTCCTTTAGGATCGACAGGTTTGATCTCCTTGCTGTCCAAGGGACTCTCAAGAGTCTTCTCCAACACCACAATTCAAAAACATCAACTCTTCAGCACCCAAGCTTCTTCATGTTCCAACTCTCACATCCATACATGACTACTGGAAAAACCTTAGCTTTGCCTAGACAGACCTTTGTCAGCAAAGTAATGTCTCTGCTTTTTAATATGCTGTCTATGTTTGCCATAGCTTTTCTTTTCAAGGACCAAGCATATTTTAATTTCATGGCTGCAGTCACAATCTGCAGTGACTTTGGAACCCAAGAACATAAAGTCTGTCACTGTTTCCATTGTTTCCTCATCTATTTGCCAGGAAGTGATGGGACCAGATGCCATGATCTTTGTTTTTCGAATGTTGAGTTTTAAGTCAACTTTTTCACTCTCCTTTTTTAGTTTTGTCAAGAGGCTCTTTTAGTTCCTCTTCAATGTCTACCATAAGGGTGGTGCCATCTGCATATCTGAAGTTATTGATATTTCTCCCAGCAATCTCAATTCCAGCTTGTGCTTCATCCATCCTGGCATCTTGAATGATGTATACTGCATATAAGTTAAAGAAGAAAGATGACAATATACAGCCTTGATGTAGTCCTTTCCCAATATGGAACCAATCCATGGTTCCATGTCTGGTTCTAAATGTTACTTCTTGACCTGCATACAGATTTCTCAGCAGACAGGTAAGGTGGTCTGGTATTCCCAACTCCTTAAGAATTTTCCAGTTTGTTGGGATCCACACAATCAAAGATTTTAGCTTAGTTAGTGAAGAAGAAGCAGGTGTTTTCTGGGATTTTCTTGGGTTTTCTATGATCCAGTGGATGTTGGCAATTTGATCTCTGGTTCCTCTGCCTTTTCTCAATCCAACTGAACATCTGGAAGTTCTCAGTTCACGTACTATTGAAGTCTAGCTTGGAGAATTTTGAGCATTATTTTGCTAGTGTGTGAGATGAGAGCAATTGTGTGGTAGTTTGAACATTCTTTGGTGTTGCCTTTCTTTGGGATTGGAATGAAAACCGACCTTTTCGAGTTCTGTGGCTACCACTGAGTTTTCCAAATTTGCTGGCATACTGAGTGCAGCACTTTTCTAGCATCATTTTTTAGGATTTGAAATAGCTCAGCTGGAATTCCATCACCTCCACTAGCTTTGTTTTTAGTGATACTTCCTAAGGCCCACTTGACTTCACACTCCAGGATGTCTGGCTCTAGGTAAGTGATCACTCCTTCATGGTTATCTATGTCATTAAGATCTTTATTGTATAGTTCTTCTGTGTATTCTTGCTACCTCTTTTCCTACCACCGGTGAATTAATATGAACCTTCATCAAACTTCACTTGAATTATTACAAGAGTCTCTTAACTGCTCTTCATTACTTCAAGTTCTATCCCATACTACAGACTAGGCAACAATTTTAAAATGCACATTGAATATGTCCCTGCCCTATCAATATGTTTTCAATGATTTCCTTCTTTTTTTCTTTTGATAAATCTTATCAGCTCTAGACCTTCTTAGCATCACAGCAAGTCTTTGTAAACTCACCTAAGGTTGGCTCTTCTGCCTATGTTCCACTATTTCCCAACATAAGCTCTGTACTTCAGACAAGCTGAAGGTGGTATTATCTTACTTTGAGACTTTATATCTACTCATTAACAGAAATGTTTTCCTCCTTTTTGCTGCTTGAGACAGTAGTCTTAAAATTCCTTTAAAAATATCACCACAAAAAAGACCTCTCCATCTTTTCTTGATATTGTTATAGTTGCCACAGTTCAGTGTTTCTTTTTTCTTTTCCCCTTCTTAGAATGTAAACTCCAGAACTTCAGGCCTTTTTCATGTGTGTGTGTGTGTGTGTGTGTGTGTGTTTATGCTTGATTATCAGCTTCCTAATGCAGTGAGTGGCAGAGATGCTGCTTAATGCATTTTTAAAAGGAAAATAAGAAACAAGGAATGCAGGAAGATAGTTTGAGTCTAGGATCATGAGAAAGAGCATGTGAGAAATTAATTTTATTATAAAATCACCACATATCATTGTTTTTATAAGTACATTGTAGTACTCAAGGAAACATTAGATCTCTTATTCTAATTGAAACTAACAAAGACATTTCAAAGATTTCACATGAAAGAAGCATCATTTTTCTTAACTTGTGCTAGGATAACCCTAAATTCATCACAAGTTTTACAACACCAGAATACTGAGATGAACAAAGTAGATAACTAATTCTTCAAATCATCAGATACACATCTCGATGTAAATCTCAACCAGTATTTTCAGCACAACTATTTTATGTATATGGACAAAAACTGCAGTCACTAAAGTACCCACAAATTCAGAGGACTTCAAAGACTGTCTGTGAATTAAAGAGCAGTTTACCTTTACAAAGGCAATTCTTATGAATTTTAATGTTAATGTCAACTTGTCAGCTCTAATTCTCAGAGTTGACAATAAAAATAAAGCTGGAATAAATGCATTTATAGGCACACATAAGTGCATATATAACAATGAAATGCAATTGGTTCTGTGATATAAGTACAAGGCAGTGGGCACAACAAAGTAATGGGTTCTACTTTGAACAGGTAATGTGGAGTGAGAAAAGAGAAACAAGAATGTCCCTTGAATAGAATGATGCTTAAGATATCTATAAAGGGATATAATTCACTAAGATTCACTGTGGGAAGCAAAGTAGCCCAGAGAGTGAAAACAACTAGAACAAAATGTCAAGATTTACCCTCTCTGGTGCCTTCAGAAAAATGCAACTTAGCAAATACAAGGGAAAGGATGTAGGAGACAGGATCAAGTCGGGAGCTAAGATTGTGGTGAGAATTGAATCTAGAAAGCAAATAATAATTATGAAGGGTCTTGAATAGCATGCTAAGGATTTAGGTGGAACTATTAAATTATTTCAGATAGAGTATTATAATCATTAGTTTTCTGTTTCAAGGAGATGCATTAAAAACAAGATACTGGAGGTCTTAGCAACACCTACGGAAGCAGATAAAAAGCAGGTAAGGGACTCTTCCAGTAGTACAAGCAAGAGATGAAGGTCTGCACCAATTAACTAGAAACCAAATGACAATTACATGTAGGAAATTACTAAAGGAAAACTCATCAGTAGATCATAGTGATATATTGGGTTTGACATCTAGAATGAGTCCCAAGTTCCTGAGTTTGATGCCTGGAAATCTGACCTAGATGATAAAAGATGGTTTGATTTTAGATATAATGCATCATTAAGTCCAACCTCTTTATTTTATAAATGATAAAAGTGCATAGATGTTAAGTGATTTGCCAAGGTCTTGTAGCTGTTTATCAAGTCTTGAAAGGACTGGAACATAACTCTCTTAATTTTCATTTCAGGGCTCTTTCCAACATACAGAACTATATTCAAAGATTCAGCACTCTCACAATTTTCATGCCAGGCAAGATGACATAATGGAAAAAAATACATGGAGTTCCAGCTTCCTAATTGTTCCATAAAAGGATTTGGGGGCTATGTGTCTGACAATGACAGATTTGCCATTTGAGGATATTATCTAAAATTTATGAGACAATTATTATAATTGAATCATTTTTATTTTTAGGAATGAAAGCTCAGATTTCATCCTATTTTGTAATTGTAAAAAAAATCATGACACTTTCCATCAGTGATACATCATTTATCATCAGATGTAAAGAAACAGAAAAGTTTTATGTTTAATAATAAAGCAGATCTTCTGTGTAATATCAGATAGGAAAATTTAAAACCCAAGTAACTTTTAGTTAATTACATGTGCAACTCTGCATATATGAAAATGAAGACAGGTCAAATTTTAAAACAGAAAGAAGGGTTTGGCATAAGCATTTTAGAGAATATCCACATAGATTTGTGTGTATGTACATATGTGTAGATGTATCGTCATGAGATAGTTTTATGTACCATAAAACTAAAGAAAATTTTGTGTATGTCACTGATGTATCAAAACCAGTAAACATACATGGCACGGTGCAGCAAAACAGTGCACTCCATGTAAAGCTGTGATTATTCTCCCCAGCTATCTCCCCTGATGGATTTTGGGGATAAGTACCAAGGTCTTGACTATCAAAATGCTTCACCAGGACTGCTGATGGAGTAAAATGAAAGTGGTAAAAGACATTTTCTAAATCTTTTAGGTTTAAAAACTAAACATATCTTTGTAACAAAAATCTCATCCAAAGTGTTCACTCTCTGTCATAAACCTTCCACAAATGATTCCTTTTTCTACTTCTCAGATAAAACTGCTTAGTTTTCCTAGACTTACTGTTCCGATGATTGCAAAAGTGTTGTGTTCATTCATCTGAACTTAACCACAGGCCTCACTCTCTGACAATATTTGTCTTTACAAGCTACTTTTCCTTGCTCCAAACAAGCAGCTCCTTTTTTAAAGTCAGTCTCTTTCCACAAGTTTCTGTCAGCAAACATATCTTCCCAGCTTGAAGTTAGTCCTACTTTTTCTGTTTTTCCTTTTTTTTTTTTCTTTTAAATTAACCACCAGACAGACACCATCTGACTATAAAACAGTCAAGGTCTGAAGTTACCCTGTGTATCCTGGCTGCTTTACCTTGTGACCCCTTAACTCATTAAACGTTGAATAAGCGAAGACATTAATTTCAAATGGGACAAAATTTACCTCTTCAGGTAATAAATTCTCTTCATTTGTTTCCTAGTTCCATTTTAATTACTTCTGTGACGAGGCTCCATCTTTCTAACTCTGGCTTTTCCCAAGCATAAAAGTTTAGTGAGAAAGTGAACTGTGTGCAAATTCAGTATTAGACCTTGAAGGCCCCCCCCAAAATCACAGAAACTTGGGTCAGTTTTGTCCTTTACAAATGTAGCTATTTGGCTGAAAATCTGACTCTTTACTTAGACAGGGATTATGAAAGAAATAATTAAATATCTCAACACAGTATAATGGTATAACAGAGAAATAAATGTCAGCATATGACTTATAACCAAATTTCAAACATAACAGAATCCCCTCTGCAGATGATCTAGATAATCTATCACACATAGAACTAGATGTTTCTGAAATGCCTCCTCACCTTCATTATTGAGATTAACAGGCCTAGGATTATTTCTGAACAAATTTCATCTCTATCATCATCTGATTTTATAGAGAACATCTTACATTTAAATTTATTCCATTTATACTCCTCATCATACAGACACTAATAAATAGCATTGAAATCCTTTCATATGCAGAGCCATTAATTAATTAATTAATTATTTCATTAATTCACTTCATGAATAAGTACCATATGTTTTGAATGTGGCAGGCTTGTGCAGAATAGTTTCCAGGAGGTTTTAGAAATTAAACAAAAGCAAAGCTCCAAAAGTTAAATAACTTGCCCAAGGTCACATAGCCAGTAGTTAAACACATGGTCAACTCATACCAAAGTCCATCTGTTTTTCATTCCATTCCTCTGACCTCAAGGAGCTCCTGGTTTAGTGGAAGAAATGTACAACCAAATAAATAATTTAAAATATGGTGTAAGAAGGTGTTTTGCTATTAAGTCCCTCAGAATATCCTCTTTATCTGGGAGCCTCATAAAGCCAAGAAATATCATTTAATAAAATAATTCCTTTAATCACTAAAATGTCTTCCAAAGTGCAGATAGTCAGAGTTATTCATGAAACTCACTTAAATACTGTAATTTGGATGTTTTTTTATTTTTCTGATAGCTTGAAATGTAAATTTTGGCTTTCACTAACTTTTAAAAGAATTGATATTTTTACTTGGAGACACCCAACAGGTAAGTTTCTGGGCACCCCTCAGGTCATCCCTAAAGCAAGCAGGTGGCTTGGCCTGTAAATTTCAGTAAGGGTCAGAGAATATGAAAAGAGGCAAGTTAGTGAAGACCTCTTTCCAGGGCAGCCTGAAAAACCAGGTCTCATCCTTGGCTAGATTGCCACTATTGTGCATTCTGAACTCTACAGATAGAAATTCCTGTGCTTCTTTCCCTTAATGAGAAAGTTCCATGTTCCTCCAGAACAATCGCTGATAGGACAGCACACCGTGCCCCTTCTCAGCTTGTTTTGTCCCCCCACCGGCATAAAGTTTTCAGAAACTGAAGTCTTAACTCTCTCATTTGGCTTGACACCTTCCTATTTTCATCCCACTGGTTTACAGAGGAAAAATGAAAGGGTATTAAGATTTGTCTATTTTTTTTTTCATTCTTTATGTGTCTCTGCTTACTTTATAAAGTTCATTCACAGAGAAGAGTAATAGCCTGCATAACTTTTAAAAGTTAAACTAAAAAAAAAAAAAACTAAACTAAAAAAAAAAAAAACAAAAATCATTCTTCTGACATGCCTAAAAGCTATAACTTAGCTATATATAAAAGGTAAAATTGCATGAAGAATCAGAAGTAAAAAGAAAAGGAATTTTCAAGCTAAAAAGGGCCGTAAAAAGACTTCCAGTCCCTTTGAAATGATATGTATATGGGGTTTTAAGAGTCTCCCTTGGAATTTGGCCTCTGGGAACTCCAGGCCGGAGAGAGGGAGGCAGTCGGAGATTGAGGTCCAATTATAACTACCATTCTAAGGAGACTAAAATTTCACAACAAGGGTAATGTTTATAGATTTCCTTTCCTAATTTTGATCAGTCAAGAAGAAAACATGAATGAAGTCTAAGCAGTAACAGAAGAGTGTGGCTGGTTTTATGACTAAAAGCACAGATCTTTATTTATCCATTCAAACAAGGCTTTGCTTGCCTCTCCTCTTAAATATTTGCTTCCCGAAAAAAAAAATGTAATTATTTATATGCTAGATAGTTTACCCCAAAAATATTTTGGTTCATAGCCTTACACTGTCACATTTTTTTTTTCCATGTAACTTTCTCATAAAATTAGAGGCATACTGAAAAACAGCAAAGCACCCAAAACTGAAAACAGGAAATTCTTCTTAAGCCAATGTGTCATTATCTCATGAATTTCACGACTGCCTAAGAACATTGAAGTGGCTGAGAATATTTTTAAATGAGATCATAAATTCATACAGAGTAAACTGAATTTTAAAGTTATAACTTTATAACAACTCAAACAAAACATAAATCCTAAGGCAGCAATACCAAGTTGATCAGCAAATGTATCAAGCACTAAACTGTCTTCTGAAATTATACTATAATTTAATAGCTTTTGCATAAAAATTGAAAAACACTTTGAAAATTGCTTGTTTATGATTCCTGATTATCTTCCTATTAGTTTATTAAAATAACTGGCATTTATACTGTAGGGTTTACAGTCTATCATATGATTTGTTAACATACACTATATGATGTGACCTTTATAATCAGCAGGTTGTTACAATAGCACTTAAATGGTATCATTTCTATATCATCAATGATAAAACTAAGACTAAACATGCTAATGATTTACTCAGATTTATGTGCTAGTATATTAAGTGAAAATTTGGGAAACAACCTTAAAATCCAATTTTAAAAAATGTGAAACATTTTATTAGAAGAACGTACAATTTAAAGTTTACATATTTTAACTAAGACTGGAAATCTAGACGATGTAGGGAAAGCAAACTTTTAACATCTTTTACCTAAAGTTACCTCAACTAATGTCAATAGATAACATTTAATTTCAAAAACAAATTTTTAATTCAGATGATAAATTAAGGATTTATATCTTTACTATAAATATAAACTGAAAAATAAAAATATAGCAGAGTAGCTCAGTTGGTAAAGAAT